>NC_050577.1:296874205-297474205 GCF_011100635.1 Trichosurus vulpecula
CCCTGGGATGTGTAGGCAGGACAAATGGAAAGCTGTACACGCGGGGTCCAAAAGTCAGCTTTGCAATTCGAGCTCATTACAGCCCAGTAGTGGCAGGGGGCTTCCCCTCCAAAGCCAATTTGTTATTAGATTGTACGTGAGAAGCCCCGCAGGAGGACGGATGTGGGCTGATTGGCCTCGGTCTTGGTCACGTGGCAGGAATGAATGAATGAAAAGACATTTCTTTAGCACTTGGCATGTGCCACGCACTGTGCCAGGCGCTCTAAGCAGAACAGGCCGTGCCCTGGAGTCATGGAGCGTTGGTGGTGCTGCTCACGAGGTGGCTGTTCTCAGAGGCAGAGGTGGAAAGTGTGATTCGGGGGTGGGAGGGGATGAGGTGGCAGACGGTGTGAGGCCAGATGGCCTAGAAGCAGAGACGTGGTGATGGCTCACGAGCCGAAGCCGTGAGATGACGAGGGTTTAGGAAGGACGCTGAGTCTAGAACAGAGTGACTAAGGGATGGGGGCCAGAATTCAGAGGCAGGCAGAGAGGAGGCCCCGATTGTAGCTCCATGGAAGGAAAAATGTCCTCACAGTTGTGGCTGTCAGTGATGAGTGGCCTACCTTGGTGAGCAGTGAGGCCTCTGGGACAGGAGATAAGGGCGTCACAAGCATGGGCAGGGGCCGCCCTTCCACTCCTCACTACCCTGCAGACATGCCTGCACTGAGGCCGAGCCCCTACCTCCCAAGGCAGCCCCGGCTCCGTGGCCACTACCTTTTCTTGGGGAGGGGCTTTCTCCTTCCCTAGTCCTAAGAGCCAGTCTCATTCCTCTGCCCCGTGACTCCCCTTCCCGTATCCTCCCCACCCCCAGGTGTTCCCTTTACCAAAGCAAAAGCATCTCGTTAGCCAAGCCTCAGGTGGCACGGCCTCAGAACCCTTTGCCGTGTGACTGGCTTCTGGACTTAGTACAGCCTTTCGATGGCCTTGAAATACGGTATGTGCTGAACTGTCACAGTGTTGGAAGTGTGGCCTCTGGAGGGCCAACATCAGGCTCTCACATCGTTGTCCTGGGCCCCTCCCCCCAGCTATTGCCTCAGACACTGACTAGTTGTGTGACCTTGGGCAAGACGCCGCTGTCTGCCTCGGTTTCCCACACCTACCTCCCAGAGTTGCTGTGAGGATCAGATGAGGTGGTCATTGTAAATCTCTCTGCCCGGCCTGTAGTAGTCGCTGTGTAAACGTTAGCTTTATTCATTATTATTATTTCTTTGTGGCCACTTTCTTTTATCTTAGCTTGAGCTGGCAGTCCACTAAAACGCTCCCGTCTTTCTCACATGAATGGCTGCCTAGCCCAGCTGTCCTCGTCCTGCTACACTGGTGAAAGTGACTTTGTGAGCCCGCAGGCAGGCCCTGACCTCTCTCCCTTTTGAATTTCATTGTGCTTCAATCCCTTCCGGGGCGGCTGGGATTCCGAGGGTCTGTCTGGCACTCACTGGGCAGAGGCTCTCACAGCTTCTTTCTCCCCCCTTTCTTCCCAACACTAGTACCACAGGAGGGGCTGGAAGCAGTGCAAAGCTGCTTGAAGTAGGGGAACAGAGAGTGAGCATTTTCCCCCTTTTACCAGGTTTCCCCTTCTCCTCCCTAGGTGTTTGATAACACGCCTGCAGCCATCGATGGCACTGTTGCTGCTGGCGATGAGATCACTGGTGTCAATGGCAAATCCGTCAAGGGGAAGACCAAGGTGGAGGTGGCCAAGATGATCCAGGTGGTGAAGGTAAGGAAGAGTAAGAAAGTCAAAGCGGGAGGCCTTAGAGGTGCCTTCCTGGGGACTTACCCTCCAGGGGACACTGTGTGCTTTGTGCACACAGTCAGCCCTCAGGCAGTGGCACCCGATGGATGGTTAGTTCAACTGGCCTGAAATCAGCCAGTGACCAGCAGGTGTTGATTGGGTCTTCATGGCTGGACTTGGGCATGGGCAAGGGAAGATCAGAAACAGATAAGAATGTGCTTGTGGTCCTCAGGAGCTCACTCCTACTTGGAGGGAGGGGGCCGGGGAAGCCTGCAGACCTCCAGAGGAGAGCTCCAGAGCAGGGGTGGGGAACCTGCGGCCTCGCTGCCGTGTGTGGCCCTCTGAATCCTCAAGTGTGGCCCTTCGACTCCAAACTTCACAGGACAACCACTTTTGAGAAGCAGATTTGTTCTGTGGAGTTTGGATTCAGTCAGAGGGCTGCACTTGAAGACCTAGAGGGCATCCCGTCCTCTGTAACCCTAGAAACCAGTCCCCTGGTGTCTCTGTTACTTTCTCCCCCTTGGCTAGATAAGAAGCTCCTTGAGGGCAGGAACCGTTTCATTTTTATCTGTGTATAAAACCATCAACAAGCATTTATTAAGTGCTTCTGTGTGCCAGGCATGTAGTAGGTGGTTAATAAATGCTCACTGATTGACTGATTGTGATAACTCTTTGCTTTTTGACCAAGGGGGGTGGTTTTTTTTTCTGAACCCCCTGTAGAACAGGTTATTATGTGTCTTCCCTTCCCTGCCATCCCTGAAGCATGCCCCCCTTCCTTTTTGGGTTTACAATGGTTTTTCCCTGCAGTTCCTCCCAGGTCCAGTCTCTCTTAGCTCCCTTCCCCCGTCCCTGGGCCCCCCATCTTCCCCCTGTTCCCCACCCATCTTCCTGGCACCGCTCTTCCACCTTCCCTCACACAGGGTGGCTCTTGGTGCAGGGAGGGAAGGCTGGTGGGGAGGACGCACCATCCCCATTTCACAGATTTTCTGATTTCTAGAGACAACAAACTAAGGAAACAAGGGCCTGAGTGTGCGTAGCCTGGAGTGGAGCAGAGAAGATTGGGGGGATGAGGGCCCTTTCCCAGTATCTGAAGGGCTGTCGTGTAGAAAGACCTGCTCCAGAATCCAGGGCAACCAGGGAGCATTGATTAAGCACCTGCTGTGTGCCAGACACCGTACTAATGCTGGGGACACGAAAAAGGCAATAAGCATAGCCCCTGACCTCCAGGAGCTCCCCCCTGACAGGGGAGATGACATACCCAAGCGAGGTAGAGACAGGAGAAAGTGGAGGAGGCAGCAGCCTTGGGGGGCAGGCAAGGGCTCCTGGCAGAAGCAGGGATTGGGCTGGGGCTTGGTGAGGGTCAAGGCTCAGAGGGGATGAGGGTCTGTGGGCTGCTCCATGTATGGCCCGGCATGTCGCAGGCCCCATGACCCCGCCCTCCATCATGCTCTTTCCAGGGAGAAGTGACGATTCATTACAACAAGCTCCAGGCTGACCCCAAGCAGGGCAAGTCCTTGGACATCGGTGAGCAGGCCTGCTCCCCTTCTTGCTCCAGTGAACCTTGGCAGGGGTCACGAGCGCTAGACAAAAATAGCCCCCTGCTCATTGTGCCCTGATACCCTAGGGGGCTCGCAGCGACTCCTCCCTCCCCTGTTCCCCTTGGCAGACTCCCTTAACCTTCCTTCTCCCCTTCCCCCCTTACTCTGTGGTCCCAATCCCCAAATTTGACATTCTCTGCTGTGGCCCCCGCTTTGCTCTCCCCACACTGGTCATCATTGAGGCCACTGACTTCTGTCCCAGCCTGAAGCCCCAGGCCCCTTGAGATGCTTCTGGCTTCAGCTCCAGGCCAGCCTCGTGGCAGCCCCTTCCCTGGCCAGCCGTGGCCTTGACCTTCCCAGCTGCCCAGGGCAGGCCTCGTTGGGGACCCTTGTGGTGGACCCTGTGCCCTCCTGCGGCTGGGGAACCTTGTCATAAGCCTCGCCCTTGATGGCTACATGGGAATGAGGGAATCACAGACCTGGGAGAGGCTTGTTCACTGCCTTGGTTTGATAGATGAGGAAACGAAAACCTTGAAGGGCAAGGGTCTCACCCAAGACCATCCCTATGAGTTAGGGCAGAGCTGGGACTTGAACGCAGGTCCTTGGCCTGCAAAGGTGAGGGTCTGGTCTGGCCAGAGCCCAGTGCCTGTGGTGAGGGTTGGAGGGTGGGTAGGATTGGGCCCTGGCCTGGAGTCCTGGCTTCACCTTCTGTTACTTGTGTGACTTTGGGCAAGTCATTCCCTGGCTGGGCCTGTGTCCTCCTCCATCAGACCCAAGGGTCCCTCAGTCGCCTCTTGCATCAGGTGTCCTGCCCCACACTGTCCAGATGAAGAGGGGAGGGGCTGCCAGGCGCTAACTGCCTCCTTCCTATCCCCAGTTTTGAAGAAGGTGAAACATCGGCTGGTGGAGAACATGAGTTCGGGGACGGCGGACGCCCTGGGCCTGAGCCGGGCCATCCTGTGCAATGGTGAGCTGTGGACCCAGAAGCCTGGGTTCAGGTCCTGTCTCTGACCCTCCCTGCCTTGGAGTCTGCACCTGGGCCAGGATTCCTGGGCCACTTAGTGCGTGGTGACTGTGCACCCGGTGCGACTACTGTCTTTCTCAGTCTCCTCCTCTATAGCTGAGACTAAGGGTCCTGAGTCAGTCTCTTATCCTCTGAGCCTCAATTTTATCATCAGTAAAATGGGACTTCGCAAGGTTGTGAAAGGTTCAGCTGAGATAATGTGTGTATAAATCACTTCACAAACTGGTGTTTCAGGGACTTGGTCCTGTTCCCCTCCAGGAGACTCGGTGTCTTTTGGTCCCAGACCTAGGGATCTGTCAGGCTCATCTGGACCGAAGGAGAAGGGGTTGGAGGCATGTGTGTGCACACACATAGGGGCTGTGCAGCCTGGTGTCACCTCTGGCCCTTCCTGCAGACCCCAGGCTCTCAAGCCTTTGCCTAGCGATGATTGGAACCCTGCCGAGCCCACGCCTGCCCGCCCCATCACTCACACTCTCTGTCTCTGCCTCTCATCTACGTCTACATAAAATCTCCAGGGTAGCCATTGAGACAGCGCAGCCCTCGCCCACTGTCCCCAGGCCGAGTTATACATAGCCCGGCCCACGTCAGTCCGTGGTGGGATGGGCTCTGCTATAAATACGCACGGCAGTGAGAGGCTCAGCTGGGTCGAGACGTGCGGCTTTGGCGGACTTGCTGGCGGCGGAGCCTGTTCCAAAGCCGTCTAAATGGGAGGCAGCTATTTTTGCCTCTTCTGACTATAAATCCTTGTTGCTGTAGTTACTGTTGAGTTGGGGCGAAATTAGAACTGGCTGTTGTGGGTTGGTTTTTGTGTTTTTTTTAAACTTGCCAGTTCTCCTTCTGCCTGCCCCCCCAAAATAGAGTTTCTAAAATGAGACTGTCATGATGTCCCATGACCCAACAGAGCTAAAAACAACCTCGGGTCGCCCGCATGGCCCAGGCCCAGGCATTCGGCCCACCCGTCCGTGCCTCATTTTGTACTGCTGGGGAGACTGAGGCCAGGGGAGCATTGGCGGCTGCCGCCTTCCCTCAGCGATGTCCCCGAGGCCCAGGACTCCCTCCCCCTCCCCCCTTCAGTGGTGCAGCCCAGAAGCCGAGGGCGCGCTACGTTCAGACATTCAGTAAGCGTTGGCTGTGCGGAGCCCCTCGTGGGCATCGAGACTGACCCTCTCATTTTAAAGAGAGGGAAACTGACGCTTGGGTCACGCAGGGGTTAAGCCAGGCCCTCTGACTGCCCGTCCGTTCTCTTCTCCCTCTACCACACTTTAACTGTCACCCAGCAAGCACCTGTTAAGCACTTACTGTATGCCAGGGGACAAAGGGAAATCGGCCCCACTTCCAGTGAGCCTGCATATGGAATAAATGAGGATTGATTTGGGGTGGGGGTGGGGCAGATATCCAGGGAATCAGTTGAAGGTCCAGATGTCAAGTGGGGAGGAAGAGACACAGCATAGACAGGGAGGAGCAGGCTGGCCTGTCCGGCTGGAATCACGCCTTCTTGAAAAGGGAGAATAATACATCATCCATTTGGAAGGATCGACTGGACCCAGAGTGTGCCATGCTTAGAATGAGGGCTTTGCGTCTTGTCCTGGAGGTAACAGGGAGCCATGGGCGGTTCTTGAGCAGGCGAGAGTTGTGGTCCAGTCCCTGCTTCCTTTAGATGCCTGTGTTTGATGGCTGCACCTGGGGGGACCGGTGCAGGGAGGAAATGATGAGGCCTAAGCTAGCAGGTGGACTCTGACAGAGTTGCAATCAGCAGTGTCCTTACGAGAGAATGCGGGGGGTGGAGGGGAGGGATTCAGGGGGAGAGGTCATGAGTTCAGTGTGGGGGACATCAGGGTCCAGAGATGTATGCTCAGAGCCCAGGGCGCCATCCCTGCCCTCCTGGATGCAGAGGTAAGGGCAGAAGGAGGCTCACCGTCTGGGGCGCACGTTCGCCGTCCGGCTGCTGTGCACTCAGGGAAGGTGACTAGGGGATAGAGGAGTGCTCTGGGTCGTTGTTCTGGCTGGAGGAGCTCTCAGGCCCCTACCCCCTTCTGCCCGGGGACTCCAGGATTTAAATAAGTCTTGTCATCGCTGCAAACATTTTCTCAGCACCTACAGTGTGTACTAGACACAGAGGAGGCAGAGGCAAAATGGGGAGTCCCTCCCCTCAGGGCCTGAGGGGCTGTGGCAGGACCCAGAAAAGTCTAGGCCAGGTGGGTTGAAGGAGAGGAGTGCCAGGCACTGGGGGCTGTGTGGCAGAGGGGCCTGGCACCTCAGAGGGGCTTAATCAGTGTTTGTGAGGGGCTTGGCACCTTGGGGAGCTTAGTGGGTGCCCGTGAACTGACTGATAGATTCCTCTGAGGCAGGAGATAGAGCGTAGGGCTCAAGAGCCCATGAATAGTTGTTCTGTTCTGGACCCCAGAGTTGGTGAAAGAGAATAATGTCCAAGCAGGGTCTGCAGAATCCTTCCACCAAGGGAGGCCATTGGTATTCTACAAACCTGTGAACGGTGGGGAGCCATGAAAGGTCTCTGGAGCAGGGGAGTGCCGCGGGAGCTGCACTGGGGGGAGGGAGCCCCAGGAGACCAAGCAGTGGTCCAGGCCAGAGCTGGGGCAGGAGTGACAGAATGGAGGTGGGGAGGCACCCGGGAGGAGGTGGGAGATTCCTGGCTGGCCATGGCTGCTTCATGCCCAGAGTGAAGGTGGGGAGGCCTGGGTGGGCACCTGAGTCCTGAGTGGCATCATCGTCTGAATGGGGAGGATGGGTAGGAGTGCGGTGGGGGAGCCCCATTTTTCCAAGCCAGGCCCTGGAGGTGGCTCACCGGCCCCACCTGGGGCCACCTGCCATTGTCTGCCTGTGTTTCCGGGCTTTGCTGACAGCCCTGCCGGGCTCTCTCTCCCCTCAGATGGGCTGGTGAAGAGGCTGGAGGAGCTGGAGCGGACGGCCGAGCTGTACAAAGGTGAGCGTCCCAGCTGGCTGCCCGTTCCCCAGCTGCTGTCACATGGGTGCTGGATGCGGGGCTACAAGGCAGAGGTGAATGCAGCCTCTGGCACTTGCTGCTGGTGACTTTGGGGAAGGCACTTCCCTGGTCAGAGCCCCAGTGTTCTGGAAAATGGAGTTAACGTTTGCACGACCCACTTCCTAGTGAGAAAAGTGCTCGTGAAATGTAGAGCTACATAGAAAACTGGGCGTGATCCAAGAGGGCTTCCTGGAGGTGGTGAGTCCCCGAGCCATGTCTAGCCCTTTCAGGGGGGATCTGCTCTCTTGCCACATTCCTGGTGGTTTAGTGAAAGGAGGCTCCAGGGGCTGCGTCCGCTCACTGGGGGGGGGGCATGGCCAGAGTCAGCTTCTCCCCCGGCCTCCATTGTGAGTCTTGGGAGAATCATTGCTAACTCAGGTGGGGAAGGAGAGGTTCCTATACACGTGCGTAACAGGGTGTCTGCACGTTGAAGTGGGATCCTCGGGGATCCTTCACTTGAGAGTGAAAACACCCTTGTTGGGACCAAATTCACCAGAACTAATGGGAAAGGTCTGGCAGAGCCTGGTTCAGTGAACAAAAACCGCCTCTGGGCAGAGACCTGGCATTGATCCCTGCAAGATGGGACCTAGCGCTGGAGCGCTGCCTTCCTTCCGAGGGGAGCGTGAGGGAAGGGTCTAGACACTCAGCAGGAGGGAAGGTTCTGGCCAGTGACATCAGCTCTCAGGTGCAGCTTTGGACTCAGAGGCTCAGTGCGAATGCTGCCTCGACTCTGGGCATATCCCTTCCCTTCCCTGGGCCTTCGTTTCCTCCCCTGTGAAATGAGGGGCTTGGCCGTGATGGCCCCTGAGGTGCGGTCTAGCTCTCGGGGGATGGGGTTCCACTCTGACAGGTCCAGCTCCTTCTAGAAAGCACCAAAGGCCTGGGCAGGCTTAGTCATGCTGGGCCTTCAGCTCTGAGCTGGTGAAGCTGAAATGCCCCTTCTCCCACCCTGAATGTCTGGTCGGCCTCCCCATCCCAAGCTCTGTGTTCCCCTTTCTGACTCCCTGTGATAGAAAGGGCTCTGGCAGCTCCCTGGCCTCTGATCAGATGGTAACTGCTGGGGATTGCTTTGGGCTTCTGGGTGATGTGTGAGGGGAAGGGGCCACGGAGCCTGTGAGGTAAGGTGCTCCCTGTCCTTTGCCAGGAATGACCGAGCACACCAAGAGCCTGCTGAGAGCCTTCTTTGACTTGTCCCAGACACACCGAGGTAAGAACAGAGGGACACCGCCCCGCTCCCCTCCCCCCCCCCCATGGTCTGGGGGACATGGGAGATCCTAGCATTTCACAGCTCTGATGAAGCTCAGCAGGCCCCCGGTCACACCAGCTCAGGTGCTCATCAGCAGCCAGCATTTAGGAAGTGCCCACATCCTTGGTGACTCCACCCCTGTGAATGCCAGGTGGTTGGCCCTACTTTCTTGGTCCCCACATTGGCTTCAGCTGACCTGGCCTGGGGGGCGAGGGGCCTGCTTTTACCACCCCCACCCCAGCCCATCCAGGGGCCCTGGGACAGGGCTCCTTCATGGCCTCCCTGTCACGCAGCCTTTGGAGACGTCTTTTCGGTGATTGGCGTCCGTGAGCCCCAGCCAGCGGCCAGCGAGGCTTTTGTGAAGTTTGCTGAAGCCCACCGCAACATCGAGAAATTTGGGATCCGGCTTCTGAAAACCATCAAACCCGTAGGTTTGGCCTGGCTTTGGGTCAGAGAGAGAGAGAGAGAGAGAGAGTAAGAGAGAGAGAGAGAGAGAGAGAGAGAGAGAGAGAGAGAGTGAGTGTGTGTGTGTGTGTGTGTGTGTGTGTGTGTGTGTGTGTGTATACACACCTGTGTACAGAGTGGGGCAGGGATCCCCTTCACATCCTGACAACCAGAGGGAGGGAGGGGAGTGGACAGAGCCCATTGGGTGCCTGTTGGACCGAGTCCTGAGCTGAGACAGAGGCAGACCCAGAAGTCCCGGGGTCCTTGCCCCTTGCTGCCTGTCTTGGTCTCCCTGTGGGGCAGCCCTGCCTTGAGCACTTCCCCCCGGCCAGCCTGGAGCCCCCCAGGTGCTTCTAGGTGCTCATCGATTGGCTGATTGGTGGGCCTGCTTCTTCTTGGAGCCTCAGCTCCCCTCTCTGCCTGAGGGAGCCGATCACCCCAGCCAGCCCCTCTTCCCCTGCAGCGTTTCTGAAAAGTGGGGGATGCTGTTCTCAGTGATTAGCAGGAGTCAGGAAGTTCTGGGTGGGAATCCTGCTTCTGATGACTCCCAGGGCAGGGGGTGACCTTGGGCAAGTTGATCCCTTAGTGCTCTGGGGACATCTTAAGACTAGAGATTGGAGAGAAGGCCCCACTGACCTGTGCAGGCCTGTCCCCACCATGAGCTCCCCACACTGGACACTCCCAGGTTCAGTCCAAGTAAGTCACATTCTTGGTAACCAAAGGCAAACAAGCAGTTGGCCAGCACTCATGGGGCCCTTTATGGGTGCTGCTTGCCACATGGGGCTGGCCTTGGCCAGCCTGGGCCTCTGATCCAGGGTTATCCCCGGGCAGCTGTGGAAGCCTGGTGGGAGTTGCTGCACAGATGAATGAAATCACAGGGTGTGACCCCAGGCCTCCTGCCCTTGGGGGAACCTGCCAGAATCTGCCCCTGATTCCCTGCAGATGCTGACAGATCTGAACACGTACCTCAACAAAGCCATCCCTGACACCCGCCTTACCATTAAGAAATACCTGGATGTGAAGTTTGAGTACCTGGTGAGTGATGCAGACCTGTGCAAAAGGGGACCCTGAGGGTCAGCCATGACAGACCACACCTGTGCCAATGACAGATTCCTGATGAGGGGTCGTGAGGCAGCCCCTATGCCAGCACACAGACCCCCAGGGACCAAGAAGAGCCCCAGAACACTTGGCAGTGACTGGGCCTAGCTCGTTGCCCACTCCCCAGTGCCAGTGCGATGCTTCCCCACCGAGGGGCCTGAAACCCAAGGTGTGGGTGATGGCAAACCGAATGGGCCGGGAGGGCGCAAAACAGGCAACCTCCATACATTAGCCTTCTGTGACCTCCACAAGTCATGTTCCCTCCTGGACCCAGGTCTCCCTGTCCTGGAGATGGTGGGGTCCGAGCAGATGATCTCTCAGGCTCCTTGGAGCTGGGCTTGCCCTGGGCTGCCCATGATGCTCTGGAGACAGATGTTTATGGAGCACCTCATGTGCGCCAGAGCCTGGCAGAAGCTCAGCGGTGACCCAGAGGCTGACCTCCTCTGCCCAGGGCAGGCAGGCAGAGGTGTGCCCCTCACCCCTACCCTGGGCTTCCTCTTTCCCCACAGTCGTACTGCCTGAAGGTGAAAGAGATGGACGATGAAGAATACAGCTGCATTGTGAGTGCCAGACCACCCTGCATGACTGCTCCCGGGCCCCTCCCAGCCAGGGTCCGCTGCCCTGCCCTGCCTCTTGGGGCATCATGGGCTGCTGTTTTTGGAGCCTGAGCCCTGCCCAGGGCACCTCGGGCAGGTCTTTTCTCTGCTTTGGCCTCCCCTCTGTAAAACACGGGCCGCTCTGGCACCTTCTCCTGGACCTCACTCTCTGCCAGATGAGGGTCATTAGCCTGGCTTGGCCTGCCCCGCATGCTGAGGGTGGGGGTGAGACTTTTAATGAGATCGTGGATGGCCTCCCTGCCCAGGACAGGACGGGCTCTGAGGTCCAGGGTCCCACATGGGAAAAGTGACGAGTGCCCCATGGGGCGGGGGTGGGAGGTTATTCGTGGACCTTGATGGCCTTTGTCAGTAGTGGAGTGGAAAGAGGCACCAGACCAGGAGAGCCACGAGGCCAGCCCAGCCCCCTCCTTTCTGACTGTGTACTCACTGCTGTCGTCCCCGTCCTGGGCCCCACACGTCCTCCGTCCTCTGGCTCCCTGACTTGTCTTCTCACCTCCGCTCCCCTGCAGGCCCTTGGGGAGCCCCTGTACCGTGTGAGCACCGGCAACTATGAGTACCGCCTCATTCTGCGATGCCGCCAGGAAGCCCGGGCACGTTTCGCCAAAATGAGGAAGGACGTGCTGGAGAAGATTGAGCTGTTGGACCAGAAACATGGTGAATGGGGCCGGGGGGGATGAGGGGGGGTGGCCCAGCTGCCACCAGGCACCAGCCCGTTCTTGTGGATCCCCCCCCCCCCGGGACATTCAGGCCGTGTCTCCCAGAGCCAGCCTCAGTTAGGAAAGCTCTGTGCTAATGAAGCTGCCCCATGAGGCTGTGGCCCAGCCTGTCGGGGTGAGTTCCCCATCTGTGGAGTTGTTCAGGCAGTTCTGGACTAGGATGGTGCAGAGCCAACATAGAGCATCTTGGGTTTGAAGTCAGAGATCCTGGACAGGTCACTGGCCTTGCTTGGGCCTCAGCCGGCTCCTGGGCCCTGTGGGGTTGGGGATGGCCTTGGGTACATCGCTGCTGGGAGCCTCCATCCCAGGACTCGTGGGCGTGAAGGAGAGATGGGGCTGGGGCGCAGCCAGGATGCTGACCCTACCCCCTGCCCCCCAGTCCAGGACATCGTGTTCCAGCTGCAACGCTTTGTCTCCACCATGTCCAAGTACTACGATGACTGCTATGCAGCATTACGGGATGCAGATGTCTTCCCCATCGAGGTGGACCTGGCCCGGACCACCCTGGCCTATGGCCAGAAGGACCTGTATGCAGAGGATGAGGAGGAGGAGGGGGCGGCAGCCTCGGGGGAGCCCCAGGGGCCACGAGGCTCCCAAGAGGAAAATGGAGAGAAGCTCATAGACATGCCCGAATGAGCGCCACACCCCCAGGTGGGGAGCAGGGCTGCTCATGGCTGGGGAGGCCGGGAGGGGAGATGTGGACCAACTGCCTGAGGTGACTGATAAAGACCCGCTGGTGTGGGGCTGACGTCTCATCTCTGCTCCTCTGTGCCAGGCCAGCTGGGAGCTCAGCCTCCATTTCTGCCCCCCGCCAGGTTGTGGCTTCCCCCTGGGCCCCCAGTCTTTGCCCATTCAGTGTCTCCTCCCTAGCTAGGGGGGAGAAGGGAAGGAGAGAAAAAGCCTCTCCAAGGGTGAAGGTGGGCATGGGGGCCGTGGCCTGATCCCACTTTGGATCTTCTGAGCTTCACTCAGGGAGGGGCCTCTTCCCTTCTCCCTGCCCTGATCTGGCCACCCTCCTCCCAATTTTTGCTGCTCCTTGGCAGGATGGAGGAGGAGCTAGAGGCCAGACCCCCTCCCCTGCCAGGGCCACGGCTGCCTTTTCCACCCTGCTTGGCCCTAAAGCAGCTGAGAGGGTGGGGGAGGCAGCTTCATTTAGCTTTCCCCCACCACTCTGAAACTGGGTCTCCCCTAAAGTGGGCCAGGCCCTCAGGGTTCCACTGTGGTATGGGGGTGACCAGACCTCACACTCAGGGGTGTCCCTTATTTATTAAGCTCTCCCTGCCCCTCTGCTTGTGCTCTGGGGCTCTGGTGCCTTGGGCTTGGGCTTGGGGGGAGGGGGTCCTGGGAGGGGGTCGGGTGGGGAATCCTGTACTTTAATAAAGAGAAAGCTGGATTGTGACTTTTCAGTGACTGCCCCTTCTGGGCTAAGTGAGGGAGGCTGGAAATTGAAGGCCTCAGACCCCCTTAACTCACCTTTCCTCTTCTCACCTCGTCCCTGCTGCCCTGCTGCCTTCCACACTCCTCGTCCCCACCAGGTCTGGGGCAGGGCCTCATTCTGGAACCACCGGAGACCAGGGTGCCTGCATCCTGCCCCTCTTCCTCGATGGCTACAACTGCTGTCTCCTTCCAGGTTGAAATGTTTGTTAGGGCTCCGGCTGCTGACTTCACCCCACAACAGCAGCGTGCCCCCATCCCCCAGGGGCCAGGCCACGTCTCTAAAAAAAAATGTCCTTTTTATGGATGCCTTTTGTTTTTATATACCGTTCACTTCCTTTGTGTATGTCCCCTTCTCCCCTCCCCATTGATGGAAGAAGCAGCTCAGGAAAGCCGGTGCCCTCTGACTGTGTCACAGCATATGCGTGGCGCCCCTCACCACCTCCGGGAACGAGGGAGGCAGCTTTCTGCACCTCAGGACCAGGCTTGGCCAGGACTTCTGCTTTTAAACTTTTAGAAGTTTTATCGATGTGTTTTGTCTTGTTCCATTGCCAAAGCTTCCCCAGCATCCCTTCCCCTCCCAGAGAGCCAGTCTTTCTAACAGAGAACTTTTTAAATAAAAACAAGAAGAGGAAAAAGGCAGAGGAATTAATCTGAAAATCTGCCTCCCCACCCCCCCACCCTGGGGCCCTTCTTAGCCCTTGTTTATAATTCTGCAAACATCACTTTGAGTTTTTTGGTGGTTCTTTCCATTTGCGTTGTTGTGGTCACGGTGTAGATTGTTCTCTTGGCCCCTCGGACTTCCCTCTGCATCAGTTCACTTAGATCTTCCCAGGCTTCTCGGCACTGATCCCCCCACGTTTCTTACACAGTCGCATTCCATTACGTTCACTTAAGAGAATTTGTTTAGCCATTTCCCAGGTGATGGGCATCTCCTTTGCTTCCAGTTCTTAGCCATCCTCAAAAGTGCTGCTATAAATGTCTTGGTGAGTATGGGGACTTTTCTTATTAACAACCTCCTTCTTACTAATAAACCTAGGGATGGAATCTCTGGGTTGGACAGGCGTGGACATTACAGTTACTTTATTTGCGTAACTCGACATTATTTTCCAGAATGGTTGTGCTGGTTGACAGCTGCTCCACCAACAATGTAGTACGCTTGTCTCCCTAAAACTCCTTGGTTTCAATCATTCCCATCTTCCATCGTCCCTGCCGATTTTCTAGGATTGTGGTCAAACCTCAGGGTTGTTTAGATTTCCTTTTCTCTTAGTGATTTGGAGCGCTCACATCCTCTGATTACCTGTCTCTTGGGGGACAGCTTATATCTTGGGTACAAAGTGCTTATCAAAAAAAAATATAAAGATTTACTCCCCCCCCATCTTGCTACTTTTCTCCTTATCCTAGGTACTTCAGTTTTATTTTTTCCAGAAGCTTTTCAGTGTCAAATCAAAGTGATCTGCCTTGTTTTTTGTAATGATCTTTTGTTTGGTTAAAAATACATCTACCAGTCGCAGTGATCTGTTTCCTTTCTGATTTTTAAATAATGCAATCCTTAATATTAAGGTCACGTTTCCATTTATAATTTATTGGGAAGTGTGGTATAAGATTTTGGCCTCAGCCTAATTTCTGCCAGATTGCTCTCTAGTTTTCCCAGCAATTTTTGTTAAATAGGGAGTTCTTTCCTAGGTAACTTATATTTTCAGGTTAATTGAACACCGAGTTACTGAATTGTATTGTTTCAGTCTGCCTTATCTGGTTTGGTCTGTTAATCTACTTTGGCCTTTTTTTTTTTTTAACGGTTCAGTGTCTCGTTTTTGGTTCTTTTCACCTGCGTTGTTGTAGCTGTAGATGGTATTTTCCTGCTTCTGCTTACTTCGCTCAGCATCAGTCAATAATACAAGTTTTTCCATGGTTCTCCAAATCCAGATTTGTCATTTCTCATGTCACAATAATCCATTTCATTCGCATCTCACAATTTGTTTACCAGACCTCCCTCTTCAAGGGAAACTTAACAATGAAAGTCTTCCCCATCATCTCACTTGTAACCCCCAAGCCACCACTCCCAGGATGGCTCATAAGATTTATATTGAGGAAGGACCTTGGAAAAGCACCAAACTCTCCCACGACCTTGGAGTCCTTTTTTTGCCTCTTCCTCTCTCTATGGCCTTGGGCAAGTTACCTGAGCTCTCTGGGCCTCAGTTTCTTTATCTGTGAAATAAGGGCACCCTGAGGTCCCAGTTCTAGGTCTGTGGTCTTCTGATTGGGTTTAGGTCATCTGTCGCTTTATAGAGAAGGAAACGGGCCCTGGGTGGTTGGGACTTGCCGTACTCTGCTCAGCTGGCTGTGAGCAAAGCTGAGAATCAAGCCCACTGCATTTTTATGATTTCTGTCAGGCTCTGCCATGAAATAGAAATAGATTCCAGACTTGGGGCTCCAGACCTGGGAGTGCTCTTGGCCATCTTTCCGGGATGGAATAGAACGAGGAGGGGAGGACAGACCCTAAGGCAAGCTCTAAGCTCAAACCTGATGCCAATTCCACCTCCTGGCCTTTATACGTGGCTTCTGCCTACCTGATGCTCCTGGATGACTGATCCCAGCAGAGCTCTCCTAACCGGGTTCCCATTATCCTCTGTATCACCCAGCCCATCAGCAATTCAAAAGCAGTTAAAGGTTTGGTATAGTGAAGAGAGCCCTGGAGATGGGGAGAGAATCTAGAGCTGGCAGAGTGTTTGGTGAAGGTGTGCTGTGCTGGTGGCCAAGATGGAAAAATGGCAGCCAGGTGATCGTGTGATCAGGGGAATTCAGAATGGCTTGAACAACTGGACACAAATTACGATTGATGGTTGAATATCAACGGGCAGGGGGTTTCTCCACGGGAGGGCCTCGGGGAACTACGTTTTTTTCATAATAAAGCGATGGTGTTTTTGCCGTTGCAGATGGATGACACAAGGCTAGGAGAGGTAGCCAATATTCTGGATGATAAGATCAAAAAAACTAAGACGAGGAAAATGAGCCAAATCTAATCGGATGAAACTCAATAGCTATAAATGTAAAATCTTGGGCTTGGTCTGCAAGATCAACCACTCTAGCACGGAATGAGAAACATACAGTTAGCCAAGGATATCGTAGGATTAGAAGTCTAGAACTGGAAGGGACCCCAGGGGTCATCCAATCACCTCTTTTTAAGTTAAAATTTTATTTTAGGGGCTGCTGGGTGGCGCAGTGAGTAGAGCACCGGCCCTGGAGTTAGGAGGACCCAAGTTCAAATCCAGTCTTGGATGCTTGACGCACTTACTAGCCGTGTGACCTTGGGCAAGTCACTTAACCCTAATTGCCCTGCCTTCCCCCCTCCCCCAAAATTATTTTATTTGCCAATTAACGTGTATAAATTTTTATTTTCAAATAATCTACTCCCCTCATTCCCATTGAGAAGCAGGAAAAACAACTTTACAAACATGTATGATGAAACAACATAAATTCACACATTGATCATGTTCTCCCCGCCCCCCCGCCAACGTCTTCAATCAGCACTCTGAGTCCATCCCATCTCTTAGGTGGGTAGGTGGCCTGTTTCATCATGAGTCTTCTGGAATTGTGGTTGGTCACATAGGCACTTGACTGCTTGACCAGAATTCCTAAGACTTCCGCACTTGTATATCTTTAAAATGTTTCTGCCTTTTTACAAATTGTTCTGGTCCTGCTCACTTCTCTCTACATCAGCTCGTGCAAGTCTTCCCAGGTTTCTCTTAAAACTATCCCCTTCATCATTTCTTGGTCCATCACACCACAACTTATTCAGCCTTTCCCCAAGTGATGAGTATCCCCTTAGTTAAGTAGGCTGTAAATAGTAGCCCATTCTCTGCTCTCTTAGTCAAAGGGTATGCACAGTTTAGTAGCATGTTGGGCATGGTTCCAAATTGCTTTCTAGAATAACCACATCAGTCCACTGCCCTACCAACAGCACATTTAATTAACCTGTTTTCCCACCACCACCATTTTTTGTCATTTTTCTTGTTTTAATATGCATATCTCTGTCAGTGATTCTTAGCATATTTTCACATGGGTATTGATAGTTTGGTTTTCTTCCTCTGAAAACTGCCCGTTCCTAACATTTGACCATTTATGATTTGGGGAATGCAATTGCCTCATTTTACCCAATGAGGAAGTGGGCCCAGGGAAGGTCAAAACCATGCAGCAGTCCTCTTCAGAGGTGGCATTTATAGCCAAGTCCTCTGACTGCAAGAATTGAGGCTATTTCCATTGTGCCCCAGTGTAGGGGGTGAAAATGAACCAAAGCTTTTGGTACTGCAAGGTTGGTGAGACAACAGTCAGAAGATAGGTCTTTGAGGAACATGGGAGTCAGAACTCAAGCCGTGAGTGTCCCTGTGTTTTCCAACTTTGTCAAATCAGAGCTTGAGAGTTCTGTTTTGGGCACCATATTTTGGCAAGGACGATAACAATGGACACGTAGCCCCTTAAAGTTTGCCAAGTGCTCTGACATATTATTGCTTCATTTGAGCCTCAGAAAAGTACCCCACCCCACCCCCCATTTTACAGAGAAGGAAACAGGCTACAAGGAAGGGAGTGATCTGCCCAAAGTTGGAGAACTGGAGACAAGAGGTGAGAGTTTGAAGCCAGGTTGTCCTCACTACACAACTCTACCCACGCAGAGGCTAGTGGTTAGGCATGGAGACCGTACTATTCAAGGAGCTCTTGAAAGGACTGGGGAGAGACATCTTCAAGTATACATGTGAAGGGCTCACACGGGAGGAGAGAGAAATGTGTTCTGCTTGGCTGCCCAGGAGCCATGAGGAAGTTACAGAGAAGCAGACTTAGGCTTAATGTAAGAAAAAAAATGACCAATAAGAGCTGTCCAGGAATAGATGAACTGTTTGGGCAACCATGTGTCCTCATCACTAGAGGCCTGCTGGTCATTTGTTGGGTCAGTGGTGTCAAACTCAAATAGAAATGGGTGACTACGATGTACATAAGGATACCTGCAGGCAGCCTAGTGACTTCAAAGACCACATACTAACATTATCTATGTTCTATTGTATTTTTTATTAATTTTGTTAATATTTTCCAATTATATTTTAATCTGGTTCAGGCAGTAGTGGGGAAGGACGTTTGGCCCCTTTAGAGGATTCTTGTTCAGCTGTGGGTTATACCAGCTTAACTGGAGTCCCTTTCAGCTCTGAGGCCTGGAGGACTGATTGACCGAGGTCACATGGTGAGCCAGTGTCATGTCAGGAAAGGAATCCAGGTCTCATTACTCTGAATGTTATTTCCACCATGGGATGAGATATGGAAGGAAAATTGTTTTCTCCTTGTCTAAGACATACCTTTTCACTCCACTATGGAGGGCATTGAGACTAAGCAAATAGCCCTGCTTAATTAGGGTCCACCCCACTTCTAGATCTAAGAAGGTACAAGGGACAAGCCTTATATTCCAGATCACTGGGATGAGAACCCAAGAGTCTTATAACTTCTTGGGGGACAGAGGAGTGGGATAGCCCTAAACAATATGCCCCTATGGCCCCACAATTCTGTCATTAATATGGATTATCCCACTGCCCCCCATCCCAGTCTTTTATGATTCCATCATTCCAGTAATCTACATGGGAAGGGCCGAATAGATGAAAACTGCATTACGAATTGACATGTATTTCAGCGGGCAGTCCATTAAGTCAGTGCATCGGTGTGTATTGATATCTGGGATGGGCACCACAGATGGACAATAAGCTAGGCCTGGGGATGAGGAGGAGGGTTGGTTGGAGTACATGGATTGAGTCTGTCTAGTACTAGTGTCCTACAGGTATTTGGGGAGCTCTGGCCAGAGAGCATGAAGCAGGAGGCTCTTGGAGTACAGGGACAGATAACCCTCCAACTATTGGCAAAGGTGGCAGTCCCCATGGAAGGCAGCTCAGCCCAGAAGAGGCACCATATTTTGGCGATGACAGTGAACAGGGGGCTGCTATGCTGCTCTGCCCACAGCAGGAGAAGGCAGGCCACTCGTGGACTTAGAGGCTCCCCTTGGGAAGATAAGAGCCTCCTCATGGGATGAGAGAGCATCACAGGAGCATCCTTCCCTGCTCTCCCAAAGCCTCCATCCCCTGCATCTTGGAGGTTAGACTCCACCTTTGCTAAGAGTCTCTGCAGAACCTCCTAGAACAGGTTTCCTCTCCTCCTCCCCTTCCTTTTCCTCTTCTTCCTCAGCCTGCTCCACTTGGGGGGTCACATGGTTCTCAGAGTGCTGGGTGGCAGTGGTAGCAGCAGTGGGGGGGGCCGGGGTCACCATCATACTCAGCCTCTTCTGTGTCCCTGGCTCCAGTGGGAGGGTCTGGGGCTAGTTCTGGGCTTCGAGGCTTCCTCAGACAGCAGTAGGTGGCCATTGAGAGGAAGAGAGCAGACAGTAGAACCTCAGAACCGGCCAGATAAAAGATGATTTCATAGTTCTTGAGGGCATCCACCAGGCGACCTACAGGAAGCAGGACAGAAGGACAATGGCATCACATGACCAAATCAGACCTGAAGGGCTGTCTCCCCCAGCCCCTTCCTTTTACAGATGAGTCTGGGGTCACAAGATCAGAGGGAGAACCCTGAGGCCATCAAGTCCACCTCCTCATTTTACAGATGTGGAAACAGACCTACAGAGGCTGATCTGCTGACGGTCACCCAGGGCGCATTTAAGATGCACAGCTCGAGTTTGACCCCATCTTCAGACACTAAATCTGCTGCTTAGCGGTGGCTGGGGCAGACCAGGATGGAGGCTGGGGGTGTGAAAGGGTCAGATGGAGAAAAGGAGCGCAGCTCTTGGGACTGAGGATCATCCAAGGCATTTGAGACAATCATAGAATCATAAAGGGCACTGGAGGAGATCTAATTCTTTCATTTAATGGGGAAGCCTCAGGTCATCCAGTAAATACGGAGCTAGGATTCCACCCCAGAATGTGCACCTGCTGCCACGTGGGACCACCTACCAGCTGAGGGCGGTCCTATGAGCACTGCCACAGCCTCCACCAGTAGAACAAGGCCGATGGCGCTGGGGAATCGCTGGGCTCCCACGGTGGCCATGAGCACCTCGAACTGCAAGGCACCCACCATGCCATAAGAAAGGCCAAAGGCTACACAGAAGCCCACCAGGGCACCGTAGGAGCGGGCCCGGGCACTGCACAGGTCAGTGAGCCCGTTGGCCAGCATGGCCAGACTGAAGAGATAGGTCACATGGGGCCGGACCTTGCCCAGCCCAGCCAGTGCCCCGCAGGCCGGCCGGGCCACGATGTCCACGAAGCCGATCACCGACAGGAGGAAGGCGGCGTCGGCGTCGGGCACACCAGCGTCTTTGGCATAATTGACCAGCATGATGGTGGGCACAAACAGGCCCAGCACCAGGATGAACTTGGCAATGGTGTACACCACGAAGCCTCGGTCAGTGAAAACAGAGAAGTCCAGCAGCCGCTTTTTCCGCTTCCGTCTCCGTTGCTTCCCCCCAGGGCTTCCCGCTGGTTTCTTTCCCTGCTCCAGAGGCAGCATCTCCCTGGCTTCCTCCTCAGGCCCAGCACCTCCCCGGGCCCCCGGGCCCCCAGCCAGGGGCCTCATGACTGCTCCACAGGTGCAGCAGTTAAGAAGTAGCCCCCCCATGAGGAGGAAGCCACCCCGCCAGCCAAAGTGCTCCAGCAGGACCTGGCCCAGAGGAGACAGGGCAGACAGGAAGACGGGGCTGCCAGCTGCTGCCAGTCCATTGGCCAGGGGCCGCCGGCGGTCAAAGTACAGGCCCAGCATGATGAGCGAGGGTTGGAAGTTGAGGGCCATGCCCAGGCCTGAGGGGTTAGAGGCAGGGGAGAATCAGTCAATCAAGGGATTAGGGAAGGGGCTCCAGGAAGCCAGGGAGACACACCTGGAAAAAGGGCTCCTTGAGGGCCATCTGGCTTGTGTGAGAGGCCAGGGGGAGGCCACACCACTTTGCTCTTTGTCTGTGCTCAGAGGCTTGGGAAGGAGAGTGAAGTGAAAACTGGATAGGGCAGGATTAGGGGTGCCATTGGACTCCCCACCAGTCAGGAGAGGGGAGAGAGGTATGGGAGGGAACCATGTCATAGAATATGAGAACTGAGTCAGGTACACGTGCATTTATTAAGCCCCTACAGTGTGCCAGGCCCTATGCTAAGCCTCACAGGGCCCTTAGAGATCATTTAACCCAACACCCGCATTTCACAGATGAGGAAAGTGAAGGCCAGAGAGTTTAGATGGTGGTTAGCAGAGTAGAACCCAGGGCTCCTGACTCCCAGTTTAGCACTGGTTTGGCTCTGATGTTCTCAGAGCTTAGAGGTCACCTTGTCATCCTCTCCTTGCCTATGGTTACATGGCTTATAGGCAGACCAAGGCAGCCCACCCGTGGAGACGACCCCCCCCCCACCAGAGCCACAAGCTTGGGATGGGGAGATTAGTCAGGACCTTGGGAAGGGGCTCTCTGGCCAGGGGCCCAGGGGGTTGGGGCCAGAGTCTGACCTGTGAGCACACCCGCCGTGAGATACAGCTCCACCAGGCTGGTGGTGAAGGAGGCCAGGATCATCCCAGCAGAGGCCAACAGGCCCCCTGCCAGCATCACAGGGCGGCAGCCAAACTGGTTGACCAGGATACTAGACACAGGCCCTGAGGGTTGAGAGGGGTGGGCAGGAGAGGTCTGTGAGGTGACTTGGCCAGGCTCACACAGGTAATATCTGAGGCAGAATTAGAACCCAGCACTTCCTGCCTTGAAAGCCAACCTTCAGTAGCCTAGGTAACTGTACTGAATGGAAGTCTGGGTGAAGACGGCCCTTGGCTCTCGGGACTCAGGATGTTAATTATAAAATTGCCCTTATCTGAGACTTGGCTGGTCGGAGGAACCAGCTTAGCTCATGAAGCTTTTCCGGGGGAGCAACAGGTCCTGCCCACGAGCCAGTCCTCAGGCCCTCAGACTGCACCGGTCCCAGATGGGAGTGGTCCGCAGAGGAGCTGAGGCAAGCCCAGCTTTGGGCTGAGACACATACCTGCGGAAGGGGCCAAGATTATGGCGAAACCTTGAGTGGGGGCAGACTTGAGGGGATAGCAACAGTTCTCTGGCTTTGGATGGGGGGGTGGGGTCCCCAAAAGAGACTTGGGGGCTAGAGGGCAGAAGTCTTCCCATGTTCAGATGTTTGGGGGTTCTAGCAGAGGACAAGGAGTCACAGGGCGGGGCTGGGGGAAGAAAGGAGAGAGATCCCCAGGTTGGGACAGAAATGGGTGGGAGCCCAGGGGGCGGGGCTGTCTGGGGGAAGTTCCCCAGAGGAAGTTGGGGGGAGGGGATCCCCAGGATCAGGCGCATTTCCAGAATTGGAGTCTTGTGATTGGGGGTCCCCAGGAGGGCATCGGGGGTCAGGGGCTCTGGGACAGACAAGGCTGTGGGAGGGAGGGAGGGAGGCATGGGCAGGATGGTAGGGAGGAGACAGGCCAGGCTGTCTCCCAGCGCCCTCCCCAGACCTGTGCCATAGAGCATAGCCAGCATGATGGAGGAGATCCAGGCTGTGTCGCTGTAGCCCACACCGAAGTCCCGCATGAGCGCCTTGAAGTACACGCTGACTGCTTTAGGGAAGGCGTAGGAGAAGCCGGTCACCACGAAGCAGCCAAGCAGCACCGCCCAGCCCCAGCCGCCATCGGGGGCTGGCCCAGATCGCCCAGAGGGACCACCGGCCCCCATCACCAGCCGGCCAGCCGGGGGCTGCAGGCAGAGGGGGCACCAGTGAGTCAGGGAAACTGAGGAAGGAAAAGAGGGCCATTGAGAAGAGAAGCCTTCAGTTTGGGGGGGGAGCCCAGAATGAGTGGGGAGGACCTGTTGAGATCCCATCTCCACGCACCCTTTCCTCTCCCAAGTACTTTGGGGGAGGGCAGAAAAAGCTGAGAACCCTCCCTGCCCCCACTCTAGTCCCTTCCCAATTAGAAGCTGACTTTGAGGTCAGGCACATTGTAGAGCCCCAGAAGGGTGCTGCCTTGGGACTGAGGCTGACATGCTGCAGGGGCTTCCAATCCCACTTCTGACACCTCAAACTTGTGTGACTTTGGCAAAGTCATTTCCCTTCTTTAAGCTTTATTCTCTCCACCTGTAAAAGAGGGAGTTGGACTATGTGGCCTCTGCCTCTCAGCCCTGAAATGTTTCCTTGGCTCCAGAAAGATTTCCAGGATAGAACCTGGAGAACCAAGCCGTGAACCTGCCGTGTGCCTTTGGGCGAGTCACCTTCTCTCTCCTCGTGTGTAAAATGAGGGGGTGGCCTCAGAGGCCTCTGGGGTCCCTTTAGTTCTAAAAATATTCTGTCCACCTCACACACATCCGGGCTGCTCCCGATTCTGGTCCCTATTTCTAGAATGTTTCAAAGTTCCTTCAACATGTGAACCATAACTAAAGTGAGGCACCTGGAGCTTTTCTCCAGGCACTGTTATCTGGGGCTGCGGGCCAGGGAGGGATGCTGCTTTGTTCCCACTTTGGTGCGGAGATTGCCGCTCTGGTGCCCGCTGGGCCAGCATCCCTTTGGGCTCTGCAGAGAGTGGAGAAGGGGGGCTACTGGCAGGGACTGTGGGGGACCTCTCCAACATGAGGGGCAGTGGTCACTGCACCTGCTCCAGCTACTTCTGGGTCTGGGGGATTTGGGGAAAGAGGACAAGGGAGCGGCTGGTTGGTGCTGGAAGCTAGGGAAGCGGGGGATGGGTCACCCCTTTCCATCCTCAACTGCTCCCAACCCTGTCTTCACACTTATCCCTTCCAGCTCAGTCTTTGCCTTCCTACGGGAGTCTGCCTCCATCATTAACAAACCCCTCTAGCCTGCTTTGTTTCCATCTCCTGATGCCTGCTAAAGACCCCACCTCTTTTAGCTCCTTCTCCAAACCTAGCCGCTCCTTCCATACCTAGACACCCAGGGTGGGTGGAGGGGCTGAGATCCACCTTCAGCAGCTCCCTCATCCATCATCAATCGGCAATCCCCTCTCCCCCCTTCAGGCTCACTGCATCCTGTGGAGATTCTTATTTCTGTTGTCTTTGGACCTTTCCAGCCTCCTCTACATTTGGTGCCTGCTCAAAGTCTTCTTCACCTGAGCCCTTGACCCCTTTGAACACCCTGTACCCCACCCCCACTTCCTCTACCTCCCCAACTCCCATGGCTTCTGTTTCCAATCTGCCTTGACACCCGCCGCAGGTGTAGTTAGCTCTAACGGAGACATTCCTCCCTGCCGGCTTTCCCCATCAGTCCGCTTTGTACCAGGCTTCAGAACTCCTAGTTACACCTCCACTCACAGCTTCCCTACAAAGATGTAAGGTGAAAGACTTGTTCTCATTTTACAGAAGTGGAAACTGAGGCTCAAAGACAGCTGAGAGGGTCAGTGAGGCCTTTTTTTTTAATGGAGAGAAGAGACTAGGAGAAAGGCCAGAAAGATGCCCCAACAGGCAGCACCAAATCACAGCATCTCAGAGCTAGAAGGGACCTCAAGCATCCGTCTCTGAAAGCTCCGGGCTGAGCCTAGTGTATGCTGAAACAGAAAGCCAGCTGTACCCTGTAGAGACCAGCAGCTCTGCGTATAATCCTTTTTTTATCGCGTAGGTGCGAATGCCTGTTCTCTCTGATGTTTGCTAAGTCCACACAGCTGGCCAGGGCAGGAGGCAGGATTCAAAGCCTCCCTGGTCTCCTGGCCTCTTCCACACTGCCTGCCCTGGAGATGGGCGCTAGGTTTGCCGGGCCAGTCCCAAGCTGCCAGCCTTAGGGAGCCTCCCCCCACTCCAGAGGGGCCATGTTAGGTCTAGGGGTTACTGACCTGGGCCTGTCTGGCCGCTCCCACCTATGGAGGCCCCTCTGTAGCAAGTTCTACCAGGTGATCTTGATGCTGCTGGGCTCAGACCCTCAGAGGCTCAGTCACCTGGGCTCCTCATAGCCCAACTGGACCCTGGGGATTAGCTGCCGATCAAGCTTTAAACTGCCCCATCCCCCTTCCCTGCCTCTGCTGGGTGCCCTTCTCTGAGACTGGCTGTAGCTGGGACAAGGAATGGGTAGGGGGGGTGGGGAGTGGGGTAGAGAGCAGGCTTATATCCGGAGTTTTCCCCTCTACACACACCCTGATAAGAGGCTTTGGTGGGAGAAGAAAGTGGAGCTGGGAGCAGCCAGTCACCATCATGGCCTGAGCCACCATTCAGGACACTGTCCTAGGCACTATGGGGGGAATAGCTTTTCAGTTGCTATTGTCGAGTCCTTTCAGTCATGTCCAACTTTTGTGACCCTGTGTTTTCTTGGCAGAGATACCAGAGATACCAGAAGCCATTTCCTTCTCTGGCTTCATTTTACAGATGAGGAAACTGAAGTCAATGGGGTCCGCTGATTAGCCCAGGATCATACAGCTAAGTGTCTGAGGCCAGATTTGAACCTAGGTCCTGACACCAGGTGCAGCAGTGCAGCCAGCCCAAACAAAGCAATTCTAGATTTTGCTCAAAGAGGGTAAGGCCCAGGATGATGCATGGGGGTAGTGAAAAGAACACTGCCATCTGGTGTTCCAGGCCCTGGGTTCAACTCTGTACTTAATGTTCGGATCACTGTAAGCAAGTTTCTTCTTCACTTTTTTATGCCTCAGTTTCCCTCTCTGAAAAACCAGGGAGGCGACTCCTTTTCTAAAGTCCCTTCCAGCTCCTAATCCTAGGAGTTGTAGACAGTCTAGAGGCCACCCCCTGAGGGGAAGGCCCCCTAATCTCCTAAGAGCTTTAGCCCCTCTGCCCCGGGGTCACATTCCTGGTATGGGGACACCTTAGGGAGGAGCCTGGCCCAGGCTGGTGCCCAGGGGAGGCATTCCTCTGCAGCTAAGCCCCAGAGGCCTATTGGGTTGGGGGGGCACTCTGGAACAAAACTGGCCTTGTCTCAGGCTCTGGGCAATCGGGACTCCCTCCTCAGTCAAGGTGGGGGCCCTCCTGGGGCAGCCAGGAATGGGGGTGTGGACACAGCCCCTAAGGCCGGGGAGGGACCGAGCTCAGACTGTGCTGCAGTGATCAGCCTACTGTCCCAAGCTGGACAAAAAGAGATGGGAGTTTGGCGGGCAGGGGATATAGTAGCACGATTCATGTCAGATTCGAGAAGAACCTCCCGAAGGGAAGCTGAGTATCATCGATGTCTGGAAAACTAAACGGCCTGGCCTCTAACTGAGCCATGGTTAGCCAGGGCCCTCCAAGTGGCCCCACCCTGATCCCAACAAGCACACAGGGGGCTTAGCTGCTCTTTTGTCTTGGATCTGTCTGCTTTAATTCATATCCATTTACACAATCAAACACTGGGCTGGTTCCAAGACTAGGGAGGGGCGAGGAGGAGAGCTTCCCCGGCCTCTGGAGGAGACAGTGGGAGAGGATGGAGCAGGGAAGGAAAGGTCCCTCATTATGCTGCGTCTGGCCCTATGGGATGGATGGATGGATGGATGGATGGATGGATGGATGGATGGAGAGGGCCCCCGCTGGCCTTCCCCCTGGATACGGGCCCTGGCAGTCTGGACCCCTGGCCCTTGGGTCAACCTGTCTCATTTGGGAAGCACAGAGTCTCTCTTGCTTCAGAATCTCTGCCCTGGCTGGGAAGAGAGGGTGGGCAGAGGACTCATGCCTTGCACCCCAATGTCCCTGGAATCTTCACTCGGGTACCCACAAGAGGCTTCCAGGTGCTTTCCGGGGCTTCTGCGTGCATACTGAGAGGCTGTGTCTGCTCCTGGGTGATGGGGGACACTCCCCAGACCAGGGGGTCCTCAGCGGATGAGTGGGGCCGAGCGGTCGTTGGTGATAGTGGGACGAAGTTTCACAGTGGCAAAGGGGTTGGTGCCTCTGAGTGGAGAGAAAGGCAGTGAGGAGGAGAAAGAAATAAGGGGATACTCCTCTATAATCCTAGAGAGGCAGTGGTAGGGCTCCCCATAGACTCACGTAGGGTTTGGGTGAGGTTCAGATTGCCGCTCAGAAGGGGAGGGAGAGCTAGAGAAGGCACATGGCCCCTCATACCAGACAATGTGCTGCGACCCGGGGTCCAGAATCTTCTGAGTCCATCCCTCCCTACTGTGTCAGGGGCTCCCATCAGGATAGTGCAAAGGGAAATGCAGGCCCAGCTGCCACCCCCACCCCAAGTATCTGCATAGCCCACCCCTTGTCTAGACCTTCTCACACTCACCTGGGGAAGAGCTCTGGGGGGTGCTGCTCCCAGGCCATCAGCTTCTGCAAAGGAGGGACTGGTCAGTGTGGGAGAGAGAGGCTGGTGAGCCAGAGCCACCCTGTCTGTCCACTGATTCCCCAAACAAGACAATATTTCTCTGCCCCCAGAGAAGTTTGAGAATTGAATGGCTACTGTCTGTCCAAAGAAGGCCTTGAGCCTTAACTTTAGGGTCCATGGTGGGGAGGAAACAGAGAAGGGAGACCTGGAGGGACGCTTGGCCTCCCACTTCACAGGCAAAGAAGAGGAAATAAAATTCACACTGCTCTAGATCTTTGGCACTAAAATGCCCCTCCTTATAGACGGCTCTGTGAGCTGGGAAATACAAGAGTGTTTTCTGTCTGCCTTACGATAAGGGAACTGAGGCTCAGAGAGGATGAGTTACTTTCCCGGAGTCACACAGCTGAGAAGCATCAAAGCCACAATTCAGAATTCAAGGACTTCAAAGCTTTGAGAGACCTTAGAACAGGGAATGTCAGGGCTGGGAGGGCCCTTAGAACAGGGAATGTCAGAGCTGGGAGGGGCCTTAGAACAGGGAAGGTCAGAGATGGGAGGCCCTTAGAACAGGGGATGTCAGGGCTGGGAGGGGCCTTAGAACAGGGAATGTCAGGGATGGGAGGGCCCTTAGAACAGGGAATGTCAGAGCTGGGAGGGGCCTTAGAACAGGGAAGGTCAGAGCTGGGAAGGGCCTTAGAACAGGGAATGTCAGAGCTGGGAGGGGCCTTAGAACAGGGAAGGTCAGAGATGGGAGGCCCTTAGAACAGGGAATGTCAGGGCTGGGAGGCCCTTAGAACAGGGAATGTCAGGGCTGGGAGGGGCCTTAGAACAGGGAAGGTCAGAGATGGGAGGCCCTTAGAACAGGGGATGTCAGGGCTGGGAGGGGCCTTAGAACAGGGAATGTCAGGGCTGGGAGGCCCTTAGAACAGGGAATGTCAGAGCTGGGAGGGGCCTTGGAACAGGGAAGGTCAGAGCTGGGAGAGGCCTTAGAACAGGGAATGTCAGGGCTTGGAGAGGCCTTAGAACAGGGAATGTCAGAGCTGGGAGGGGCCTTAGAACAGGGAAGGTCAGAGCTGGGAAGGGCCTTAGAACAGGGAATGTCAGAGCTGGGAGGGGCCTTAGAACAGGGAAGGTCAGAGATGGGAGGCTCTTAGAACAGGGGATGTCAGGGCTGGGAGGGGCCTTAGAACAGGGAATGTCAGGGCTGGGAGGCCCTTAGAACAGGGAATGTCAGGGATGGGAGGGCCCTTAGAACAGGGAATGTCAGAGCTGGGAGGGGCCTTAGAACAGGGAAGGTCAGAGCTGGGAGAGGCCTTAGAACAGGGAATGTCAGGGCTTGGAGAGGCCTTAGAACAGGGAATGTCAGAGCTGGGAGGGGCCTTAGAACAGGGAAGGTCAGAGCTGGGAGGCTCTTAGAACAGGGGATGTCAGGGCTGGGACAGGGTGACAGCAGGGTCCAATGGGAAGAGCACTTGATCTTTCTTGTCAAAGGCCCTGGGTTCCTGTCCTGCCTCTGGCCCTTCCTGTTTGATCTCGGGTAAATAGCTTCTCTGTGCCTTAGTTTCTTCCTCTATAAAATGAAGGGACTGGTGCAGATGGCCTCGGGTTCCTCCCAGCCCTCGAATCTATGATGCTTTAACTTCGGATGTCAGAGTGGAGAGAATGCTTGAAGCTCCTCTTAAGAGGAGAGCCAAGATAACCCTCAGGAGGTCAGACAGGGTGGTTGGTGGCAGGGCCAGGTCTCCTGGCTCACTGTGGGGCACTGAAGGGCATGGAGGGCTCACCTTGGCATCACCAGCTCCCCCCATGCTGCCCATACTGCTTCGGCGGCTGCTATCAGGGGGCAGCGGGGGTGGGGTAGGGGCTTGGCTTGTGGCCCTACTGGTCGTCCTGCTGGAAGTGTGGGGCCGGGAGTGGCCGTCCCAGTATTCTGAGGAAGCCGGGGTGCTCGCTGGGCGGTCTAGCAGGTTGTCTAGGCTGTGAGTGCCCCGAAGTGGATAGGACCTGAGACGAGAGGGTGATCGGAGGTCAGCCCCTGCCTCTCACCAACCCTGACCACCCCACGTTGATCAGAGGAGACGTGTGTGGGCCAACCCAACTGGAAGCAGAGGGCTGGACATGTTGACCTTGGCGGCAGGGAGTTGGCCAGCAGGGTAGAGGATTTTGGCTAGCTTTTTTCCAGCTTTCTCAGTTGGGGTTGGGGCTCTTCCCAGTCATTCTTCCCAAGTGCCCTCAGTTGTGTGGCCAATCAGTCTCCTGGCCCTGGGGGCCATCCTTCCCCAGGTCCCCTGCTGCCCTTACCTGGAGGGCAGCTCACTCTCGGGCAGATCTTCCAGAGGCTTCACATATGTCTCCGGGAACCAGCCGCTCCTGGGGGGATGGGGGAAGGGCTGGATCAGAGGTTGCCGGAGCCTAACCCTCCCCAGGCTCTTCCCCCAGGTCCTCTCATGGCCCCCTCTAAGTGGGGCAGGTGCATCGTTCACGAAAGACGCTATGGGTTCATCACCAGAAGTCCTAGACGTTCAAGGAGACTTGGTCCAACCTCCACCTTTTACAGATGAGGAAACTGAGGCCCGAAGAGAAAAGGTGATTGGGTGAGGTCACCCTGCATGTAACAGCTGATCTGGGGCCAGGATCTGGCTTAGGGAAGGCACTTTGGGATCCTCAGTTTCCCTCTCTGTAAAATGAAGGCTTGGGCTTGATGCCTCTGTGTTTCCTCCCAGTTAGAGATCCATGACCCCAGGATCCTGCATCTAGTGACCCTCAGTGCCCAGGCAGCCTCCTCCTGCCCGATCCCCACTCACGCGGATGACCCCTCCAGCTTGCCGTACAGCCAGCCGTTTTGGGCTTCAGGCACCAGCACCAGGACGACGTCGCCAGCCGAGAAGGGCAGCAAGGTGTGGTTGGCACCGTCCGAATGGGACACCAAGGCCCGAGCTCGCCGCGGGCCCCCGCTGCTGCCCTGCCGCTCCCCGAACGAGCTGGAGCGGGACCGTTGGGTGCTGCTGGCGTACAGGGAGGCTGTGCAGGGGGAGGGGGATAGTAGGGTCAGTCCATGCACTGGTCTCGGGGCCCTCCCTCACAGGTCATGGCTATCACCCCTCCTATTTCCTCTTGCTCTGCCCAAGTGGACAGAGGCTAAGCTCAGATTTGGCCACAGTGAGGGGGCCATCAGCTCTAAGACTAGTGGAGTAGGAGCTGGTGTCAGGACTTTGGACACCTCCCAAGGGAGAGGGGTGGGGAGGGAGGGGGCCTGTGCAGAGGGCTGGAGGGGAGACAGGGCATGGAGCAGGGCGCTAGGGGGGAAGCGGGGCATGCATCGGGGCGCTGGCGGGGAGAGGGGAAATGCAAGGGGCTGGGAGGGAGAGGAGGCATGCAGTGGGGGTGGGGGGAGAGGGGGCGTGCAGTGGGGGGGAGAGAGGGGGCATACAGGGGGCTGGGAGGGAGGGGAATGCAGCGGGGTACTGGGACTCCCTAAGGCAAGGAAGAAGGGGCTGTCTTTGGCATGCCCTGGATGGATATAGTAAGGGTCCCTAATGAGCCTTCTAGCTCTGACATTCCCATTTAGGGCCTGAGGCCCCTCCTAGAACTGATTTTCTCTGCTCTAAGCTCCCTTCTAGCTAGGTAATCCTTTGTTCTAAGTTTTCTCTTTCTGCTGACATTCTCTGTTCTAAGCTTCCATCTCTGATATCCCCCGTTCTAAGGCCCCTCCCAGCTCTGACATTCCCTGTTCTAAAGCCCCTTCCAGGTCTGACATTCCAAATTCTAAGGTCCTTCTCAATCTAATAGATAGTCCTGGGTCTTTTGGGGGAAGGAAAACGTTGCTTTTCATAGGGGGAGGAGACAGGATTCCCCAAGAGAGGGTCTGTGTTGGCCAGGGGGATGGGGAGGGGTGAGCAAGGACTCTTCCCAGAACTTCAGTGTGGGGAGGGGTCTGTCCTATGACTCACTAGAAGACGGGGTCCGGGGCAGGGACATCCGATCCGGCTCCAGCTGGGACATGGGTCTCCCCTCGCTGAGCTCCTGGACATAGGAGCCCGAGCTATGCCGGCTCCGGGGAGAGCTGAAGTCTCCCAGAGACCTCTGGGGCTGCGAGGGGAGATGGGCAGGGGAGGGTGGGGAAGGGAGGGGAGAGGCAGGGCTGCCCCCCACCCTATTCTGCCCCCCACCCCCAGTCCCAGGGCTCCCCATAGGGATTCAGTAACCTCCTCCCAAGCCACAGAGGAGGTGGGGGGGAGACCCCAGGCGGGAGGTAGGGGGAGGACAGGGTCTCTCGGAAGCTTGAGGTTCTAGGGGGGAGGATAGTCCAGGATGGGGGCCTCAGGTCCCAGGGAGAGAGGGGCACGGTGGGGGGCGGGTACAGTGGGGGCGAGAAAGGTGGTGCCCGTAGCTCCCAGGGGCTCACCATCTCCAGGCGGGTGGGGGTCAGGCGGCCTGATGGGTAGGCTGACCCAAGGGTAGGGCCCAGCAAGCCGGGGGAATGGGCACGAGATGAGTTTCGGCTGGCTTCAGACTGTTCCTTCCACAAGAGGACTCGGTTCTGGAGGATGCCCCGGGCCTAGGACAGGAGAAGGGAAGGGTTCAAGTCCTGGCTCTGATTGGTTCTCGCTGTGTGACCTTCAGTAAATCAGAAACCCTATCTGAGCCTGATTGCTCATCAGTAAAATGTGGGTGTGAAGTTAGATGATTTCTAAGCTTCTCCCCCAATTCCCTGTTCTAAGGCCCCTCCCAGCTCTGACATCCCCTGTTCTAAGGCCCCTCCCAGCTCTGACATCCCCTGTTCTGAGGCCCCTCTCAGCTCTGACATCCCCTGTTCTGAGGACCCTCCCAGCCCTGACATTCCCTGTCCTCAGGCCCCTCCCAGCTCTGTCATTCTCTGTTCTACAGTCTCTTCTGGTGAATACCAGCTCTTCTGGATACTCTCTTCTCTCTTGGTTTCTGTAATGGTCCCTCCCTGCCTACTTTCTGCTCTTCACTCAACCCTCTATCATGGTCCCCCATGCCTAGAATGTCTTCCATCCCTTGGAATCCCTGGTTTATTTCAAGGCTCAGTTCAAGCAGCACCTTCCTATTTTTGGATTCTCCTGGTCTCTTCCACCCTACCCCAATCTCCTGGTTTTCCCTCTAAGATCACTTTGTATTTGTCTTGGACATATCAATATAGATGCACGCCATCTCCCCTGTCAGAAGGTAAGCTCCTTGAGTGCAGGGACTTTTCTCTTTTTACCCCCCTTAGCACATAGTAGGCACTTTAAACTGCTTATGAATAGACTGACCATCTTTACAGAAATAGACCATGTGATGAGGCAGAAATACATTAAAAATAAATGTTAAAAGGCAGAAATGTGAAACATCCTTTTCAGACCATAATGTAATAAAGATAGTCATTAACACAGAGAACAGATTAGAATATGCCTCATAAGACAATTGTAATAACCCAGGCAGGGGGCAATGAGGGGCCTGGATGTGACAGATATTGCCAGATATAGATAGATGGATGGATGGGAGGATGGATAGACAAATAAATAGATGGATAGATAGATAGATGGATAGATAGATAGATGGATAGATAGATAAATAGATGAATAGATAAATAGATGGATAGATAGATGGATAGATGGATGGATGGATAGATAGGTGGATAGATGAATGGATAGATAGATACATGGATAGACAGATAGATGAATAGATATATGGATGGATGAATGGTTGGATAGATAGAAATTATCAATCTATATCTTATGTCGTTTGTCCTTCATTTTCGAAGATGATCAGTGACATCATGGGTGATGTCTTGACCTGTGAGTGAATTGGAGTTAAGTGAGGCAATGTTGCACAAAACCGTCAGCCTCACTGTCTTCCTGAGCCGCTGAAGTCCACTGGCAGGACAAAAGTCCAAACTGCTGCTGATGGCCCAGGGTGCAGCGGATGATCTTGGCGTCTTCTAAGCGCTCCACGGCGCTGGCCTTTATGGTCAGCGGAACAAACGGTTCTCATGTGCTTATCGTACTTGGATTAGACCGCCTCCCCTACCCCCAGTGCACCCCGCACACGCACTGATGGTTTTGTCTAGGCTCTTTTTTTTGGTCATGACTTTCAGGTAGTCCAATAATTTTTAAATTATCTCTCCTGGGTCTATTCCCAGGTCAGTGGTTTTTCCATTGAGATATTTCACGCTGTCTTCCACTTTTTCATTCCTTTGGTTCTGTTTTTATAATTTCTTGATTTCTCATACAGTCATTAGCTTCCATTTGCTCCATTCTAATTTTTAAGGAATTATTTTCCTTCATCACTGATGGTTCTGAGGCCCGTTGGTTACTCCTGACCTGGTTTAGCCCATCTGGGAGGTGGTTTACTGGGATGTGACGTCTGGTGAATGCCACGATTTCTGGGAGCCACAGGTGAGACAGGTGATCACCAGGGGTGGATGAGCAGCCCTCCCACCAGAGGAGTTAGACCTCCCTGAACACCCCCCACACTCCTACCTATAGCTATTTATCTGAGGAAGGAAGAAAGGGTGAGACAGAAAGAAGGCCAGCAGGGAGGCACTTGGCTCATTAGAAAGAGCTCTGAACTCAGAATGGGAAGCCCTGGGTTCAAGCATTGGCTCCAGCATTTTCTAGCTAGTCAATAACAGACAAGTGGACTTAGAGTCACAAGACCTGAGTTCAAATCTGGCCTCTGCCACTCACTACCAGTGTGACCTTGCATAAATAGCTCAACTTCTCTGGATCTCAGTTTCTTTATCAGTGAGATGGAGTAGAACTCAGTGACTTCTGGAATCCCTGTGTATCTGTTCCTAGGATTTCTGGGGCTGAGGTAGGATAAGGGGAAACCCTTCGCTGGCCCAGGCCCCTAGCCAAGGTCCATGACTCACCCGGCCAAAGAACTGCAGGAAGGTGTTGGATAGTAGCAAGTGCTTTTCAGCCAAGAACCGATAGCGCCTCTTTTCCTCCTGCTCGGCTGCTTTCTGGCTCTCCGAGACGAAGGCGTGCATCTGGGCGTGCAGCCTGTTCACGCTCTCCTGGGGAGGGACAGAGAGGATGAGTGAGGGGCTCTACTAGAGATGGGGGCTCAGACATCCTGCATCCCCCAGTCACCAAAGTGCATCTCCTACAATCAGTGACCCCCTACAGTGTCCCTAGGGAAGCTCACTAATCAAAAAATTATAGAGTATTTATTAAGCACCCACTATGTACCAGGCTAGAGATACAAAAAAAGGCAAAACAGCCCCTGCCCTTAGGGAGCTTGAAATCTAAGGCAAACAACTATGTACATACAAGGTATAGACGGGCAGCCAGTCCTGGTTGAGACATCGCAATGGTTGGGAAGTGTTTCCTGCCTCGGCCTCAGTGAGATTTCCACCCATTCCTCCTGGTTCTGTCCACAGGGGCCAAGCAGCACAAGCCTGAGCCCTCCTTGGCTGCATGAAGATGCCTGCCATGTCTCCCCTGGGCTTCCTCTTCCTCATGGTGTGACCTCAAGGTCTGTCTCCAACCTGAATGCCTTGCTCTGGACACTCTCCCATGTATCCAAGTCCCTTTGCAAACGTGGCACCCAGAACTGAACACAATCCTGCCCAAGGGTCTGATCGTGGCAGCCGGCAGCAGGAAGAGTACTTCCCCAGCTCTTGCCACTCACAGATGGCATTCAACACCCTGCTCCCTCACAGCCTCAGATCTTTTAAAAATAACCTAGGTCCCCTCATCTCTCCCCCCTTTCCAGCTCTCCTTCGGCTGTTGCCTTCATCCATTAGAATGTAAGCCCCTCGAGGGTAGGGACAGCCTTGCTTGCTTGCAAGACCTTAGCACTGAACAACTTTATCTGTCTATACTGTCCAGCCACACCTCCTCCCCCATCCCCACCATTTTGTGCTTATGAAATTGATTGTTTGAACCTCAGTTTAAGATCTTACATTTATTTCTCTTCAATTTCTTCCATATTTCATTTAGCCCATCATCTTAATTTTCTCACCAGCACCTCAGCTCCAAAAAGTCCCAAGAAAGCAAAGACTTCCTCGTTTTTCCCTGGCACTATCCTTCTCATCCCCTGAGTTCAAATCCTGCCTCAGACATTTTCTAGCTGGGTGACTCTGATTAAGTCAGCCTCAGTTTCCTCATCTGTGAAATGGCTTTGCAAGCCATACTATGATTATTAACACTAGTTATTATTAAATACCACCTCCATCTCGAAGTCTTCCCTGAACGGAGGGCTGCTTCTAAGGAGGATTTTTCTGGTAGCCCTCCAGCTAGACTGTGAGACCCCTGAGACCAAGCACTGAGTCTTTGAATGTCTCCCAAGCAGCATCGAAGGCTCACTGAATGTCTGCTTCCTTTCCAGATCCCTTCTGGCTCCAGAGCCAATGTTTGACCTCTGGTTTTCGTACATGAACTTTCAGCAGATGTCACACAGGAGGTGCGGTAAGTGGGGACCTGATCCCCTGGGAAGGACCAAAGATTTGGAGCTGGAATGGACCTTAGAGGTCAGTCATTGAATCTAAGCCCCGGAAATGGAGGCATAAGGGGACTTGCCCAGGGTCATGCAGCTAGTCAATGTCTGAAGTAGAATTAGAACTCAGGTCTTCCCACTGGCAGGTCGGCTGCCCTGTGGTCCTTGGCATTCCCTAGCTGCTTAGAACAGCAGGGTGATGGTAGGACTGTGGGCGTGACTGACTTTAATGGGGGAGGTGGGGCACGCCCTGGGGAATCCGGCCCTGTTCCTCTGTCCACCCCGCCTCGCTCACCTTCATCTCCCTCGCGCTCCTGTCCCTCTTTCTTTCCATCCTCCACAGCTCCGACATGCATTTCTCCAGGTTGGCAGCACGGTGCCGATATTCTATCTCATAGTGTTGGCGGCTGTCCTAGAGAGTGGGAGACGGGGGTGGGGGGGGGGCGGTGAGGAAAAGAGGCGGCAGAAGTCGGCAGATCTGCTGAAAGTACTCATTAGCTATGTGACTGTTGGGGAGTTACTTTTTCTTTCTGGTCCTCTGTATACTCATCTCTAAAATGGGAATAGGAAAAAAAAACAAAACTGGGACTAGACATCCTTGCCTTGCCTTCCCTAGGACTGGAAGAGACCTTAGCCATCACCCGGCCCCAGTGCCTCATTTTACAGATGAGGAAACTGAGACCCAGAGGGCACAATGTGGGAAAGCTCCTTGTAAACAGCCAGAGAAGCCGAGTGCACTGCCAGCTGAGGTCTGTGTGGCTTTCAGAGTTACGGAAGATACCACATACATTATCTTGTTGGAGTATCACCACAACCCTGTAAGCTGCGTTCTCCAGACATTATTCCTCCTATTTTATACGTGAGGAAACTGAGGCTCAGGGAGATAAAAGGACTTGCCCGAGATCACACAGCTAGTGTGTGTCAGAGCCAGGATTTGAATCCAGGTTTCTCCTGATTCCAGCTCTATGCTCCAGTGTTCCTTTCACTATAACATGCTGCCTTTCTAATTTATCATTCTCTTCAATCCTAGCAGAAGGCCAGAGGTCAGTCTGTTTCCATGCCTTTGGGGAACCTGGGGGGAGGATTTCACTAAAAGGAGAGGAATAAGAATGGGAAGACCCTCGGGGCTGGAGAAGCTGCAGAGTGCATGGGCTACGGGGCAAGCTGCCCACCCAGCGGGTCAGAGGGTGTGTGGAGGCATTGGGATCTCGGGGAGGGACAGGGGGCTCACTTTGATAAACTGCATATCCAGCTTGGTATTCTTCTCCATGTGCTGCAGAAGGTCTCCATGGAAAGTCTGCACCTGGAATGAAGGCAGAAGATCACCAGATGTCCCTTCTTTTCTCTCGGGCATATGCCCGAGTCTGTGCTGCCATGGGCAGTCATGGAACAAGGAGCTGGGAGAACCCTCAGAACACAGAATGTCAGAGCTGGAAGGGACCTTAGAACAGGGGATGTCAGAGCTGGGGTGGGGGGAGCCTTAGAAAAGGAAAAATCCAAGCTGGAAGGGACCTTAGAACAGACAATATCAAAACCTTAGGACAGGGAATGTCCGAGCTGGGAGGGAGCTTAGAACAGGGGATGCCAGAGCTGAGAGGAGCCTTAGAACAGGGAATGTCTAAGCTGGGAGGTGCTTAGACAGGGAATGTTAGAACAAGAGAACATTCAAATTTGGAGGGACTTCAAAGATAAAATCATAAAACCTTCACTTGGCAGGTGAAAAAACTGAGGACAAGAGGAGGAAGTAGCTGTCGCTCTGTCCCCTAGCTCTAACTGTTAGCACAAAAGCCATAAAGCAGGTTGTGCCCTTGGATTCTTTAATGGTTTCTTAGGACTTTACTCCATAGATAAAACTCCAAATGGGAATCAAAGCCTTGTTTGTATCAAGGTGTTGATAAAGGTACCGGGTAGGCAAACAATGCCAAGTGTTTCAGGGTCAGGAGTACCCAGGGTCCCCATGGCACTTCCTGCCATTGAGGATTCAGGTGAAAGAGAGAGGTCAAAAGGAGGGCTGGTCTATGAGAAAGACCATGCCAAAGAATGCTGGGCATTTTGGCACTGAGAAAAGAGAATGAAGTGCTGGCTGCAGTCAGGAAAACCTAGATTCAAGTCTCACCTCTGACAGCAGCGATTTGACCTGGGACAAATAATGTAAGCCTCAGGCAGCTCTCTAAGCTTTTTCTAGTAAGTTATAGATGGATTGCACTCTGCCTCTGTGGAGGGAATAGTAATGAAATCATAGCTCCTTGGCATATGGACCAGAGCAGAAAGGAGGCTGGGGCAGGTAACACCAACTGATATGCCCACAGCTGTTGGTACTTCATCATGTTGAGGGGTACTCTTTCCCTCAGTGTCAGGAGGAAGCAATTCTGGGCATGGCTAACATGGTGAGAAGCCTGAGGTTGTGCCATATCAGGCTTGACCATAGATTTAGGGTTAGTAAGGACCACAGAGACCACTGCATCCAATACCCTCATTTTACAGATGAAGAAACTGAGGCCCAGATTGGTAAAGTGACTTGCCCCAGGTCACACAGGCACACAGGGGATGAGTTGGGATTTGAACCCAGTCTTCTTGATTCCAAATGTGTATTCTGGAGGAAAGAAGACTCAACCAACCAGTATTTATTAAGCACCTACTACATGCCAGGCACTATCCTAGCAAGGAGCTGGCTCATGCAGTTAAAAGGCTGTCATGTGGAAGAGTCCTGTTCTACCTGGTCCCAGAGAGCAAAGCTACACCCAGGTTAGGCTTGGGAGATAAGCCATGAAGGAACTGATTGGAAGGATAGGACGTCTTTGTAAGCTTTGTGAGGGATTCTTCTCTGACTAAGGCTCATCCTACCAGGGAATCGTTTTTTTCCCGGCTTCTGATTCCATCCCCAGACCAAGGGGCTGGGGGGCTGAGGGGGGTGGGGTCTGGCCAGACCCCTCCCCCAAGAGGGAGCAGCCCTGTAGAGAGTCGAACCCTCCCTCACCCCGGGGGAGCTCTCCCACCGATCCTCTCACGCATCGTTTGTTGGGATATAGAATATTAACAGTAGCTAATATTCCAAGAGCACCTTAAGGTTTGCGAGTCACTTTACCATTAGGATCTCACCGATCCTCACAACCAACCCGGGAGGGAGGGAGGCACTATCATTGTCCTTACTTGACAGATAACCTGTAATAGCAGCTAATATTTATGTGGACACCATTTATTATTCGTTTACTAATTACTTATTACTAACTAACTTTACTAATTAATCCACTAATTTATTACTAATTAAATTTACTGATTTATTACTGATCAGCTAAATTCACTAATTTACTAATTAATTAATTAGCATATACGCTGTTTGCTATTTAATATTTGCTATGTGCATTAAGTGCTTTACAATTATCATCTCATTTGGTCCTCACGACAACCCTGGGAAAGAGGTGCTATTGTTATCCCATTTTACAGATAATGATAATTATATTTATATGTACATTATTTAGTATTAATTTACTGACTCATTACTAATTACTTTTTTACTAATTTACTAATTAATTTATGTGTATACTATTTACTACTAATATTTACTATGAACGCTAAATGCTTTACAATTATTATCTCATTTGGTCCTCATGATGACCCTGGGAGCTGTTATCGTCTTCATTTCACAGATGAGAAACTGAGGCAAACAGAAGTTAGCAACTTGCTGAGGGCCCCACAGCTAGTAAGTGTCTGAGGCTGAATTTGAATTCAGATCTTCCTGACTCTAGCCACCGTGACCCCAAGCTATCCCTATAGCAGACTGGAGCAATGCTGTATTAGACAACCTCCTCCCCCAACAAGGCTCCAAGTAACTCCATGGAAATGAGATATGGAAAGAGCATTGGACTTGGAGTTGGAAGATTCCTGGGTTCAGATCCCACCACCTTGGGCAACAAAGTGGCAAAGCCACTTTCAAGAGGCCCATCCATAAAATGGGGAGGTTCCCAAGTCAGAGGTTCCGTTGTGGGGATCACATGAGACAACATATGGAAAATGCTTCAGAGATATTAAATCACCATTCGTTCACTGTTCTGTGACTGATTCTCCTCCGACATGGCCTTCAAGGCCCTTCGACATGCTGCATGAGCTTCTCTGGGCACTCTCGGGTGTATCGATGTCCTTCTTTAAAAAAAATGTCACCTAGAATGGAACACAAGCCCTCCAGGTATGGTCTGACCAGGGAAGGAGACAGTGGGACTGTCACCTCCCTCATTCCTGGGCTTGTCTAGCCCCTACAGCAGCCGGAGACTGAACCCCTTTTTTTTTCAGCATGTTGATATACATTGAACTTGAAGTCCACTAAAACCCTCAGATCTTCTTTTCCCCTGTAGTCTAGCCACACTTTGTACAGTGTGTGGAGATGAATGAAGTTGGGTTTTGGAGCCCGAGGGAATCTAACACAAGTCTTCTGACTTGTCCCGCTGCCCTGACATCCCACTGCCTCGTTGTAGGCCCATTTTAGTTGGAAGGGCTGGCTTTGGAAGTTGGGGAGAGGCTACCAAGAAAAAGGCCTGATAGCTGAGTGGCTGATGTAGCTGCCACCTCTTGGAATGAACTGGTCCCTAAAACAAGATGGCAGCTAGACATTCATGGAGACTAGGGAGAGATACAAGTGAGACAGAGATTAGCCTAGGAAGCTCGTGCCAGCTGCTCCAGTCTGTGTAGCCCAAGGTTCCCAGGATCTTTCACCATTCAACTCAGGGTTCTGTCAGTGTGTTGATTTTTACCTATAGATGCCTTCTCAAAGAAACGAATGAACCCTAACCTTCTCCAAATGAGCTGAGAGGACAGAAGGAGGTGTCCAGGCTGAGCCTGATAAGAACTGGTAGAAAGGTCAGGGAAGTTAGAGAGTATCACAGAAGAAGGAAATCCTCAGGCGGGATGGGTCCTACAGTTCAAGCGCAGTTACAAGACTCCATCCTAATCTTGATTCATGATGAGCTAGGCGGCACAATGGATAAAGTACTAGGCCTGGAGACAGGAAGACTCGAATTCAGATCCAGTCTCAGACATGTACTAGCTGTGTGGCCCTGGACAAGGCACTTCCCTTCTCTGTCTGCCTCAATTCCATCTGTTGTGAAGTTGGGTTAATTCCTTCTAGGGTTGTTGTGAAGGTCAAATGAAATAATGTTTGTATAGCAAGCCCTTAGCACAGTGCCTGGTATACAGTAGGAGCTACATAAATGTGGATTCTTGTTATCTGGTGGTCTTAGAGGAGGAGTGTCCCGGACCAGGGAGGTGAAAACCCAGCCCTGCTCTGACAACTTCTGGAGCAGGATCACATTTTAGGAAGGACATGGACTATGGAAAGGTGCCTGGGATGGAGATGGGATTTCAGGCTGTATTAAGACTGGTTGGAAAGAAATGAGAATGTTTGTTCTGGGAAAGAGAAGGCTGACAGGGCCATGCTTGCCTTCTTCAAATATTTCTAGGGCTGTTGTAGACAAGGATCGGACTCGAGGGCAGAATAGTAAGACCAGCTGGCACCGAGAACAAGAGCCTGGAGGCTCAGGCCTAGAAGGGAGCTCAGAGGCCACCTGGTCCAATCCTGGCATTTTACTGATGGGGAAACTGAGGAGGCAGTGATTTGGAAGCAGGACTGGGAGCCAGGGTGCTTGGTGGCCCCACTTACAATGGCCCAGAGGTCCATGGGGAGATGCTTGGCAGACATAAGTGGATGGCAGCCCCTATTCTGGCTCCTCTCCCTCCTTGCCAGCCCATGTCTAGGACCCCACGACCCTTCCTGAGAAGGGCCTCCTCTCTCTTTTACGCAAAGGTCTAGGGGCATTGGGAAGAGCATGCACCTTCCCAGGACCACGTTGGGCACCTAGCCTGCCCCCCCCAGGGTTGGCCTGGAGACTCACGACAATTTCCAGGTCGTTGTTCAGATGCCGCTGGGTGTCTGACATCTGTACAAGGATCTCACCTGGAAGACAGGGGAGGAAGCGGTGAGATGGGGGGGGGGGGCAGGTGTGGGGCCCGAACCCACCCTGGAACACCAGGGCCCCACGCCGGGTGATTTCTTGGGGCAAAGTCCATGTTTGCAGAGATGGCTCACAGGGCTGGAGCAACGTCTCCTGAATCGGGACCTTGGCCCTTAATGGATAGGCATGAGGCGGGGCACCTGGCTTTTGGTATGAGGGTTCTGGGTCCTTATCCTGCCCCTCCCTACCGGTCCTGCACCTGCCCAGCCCCTGCAGGTCAACTGGCACAGGGGCCTCTAACACCAACTCTTGAATCTAGGTCAACTTCAAGTTTACAAAGCAACTTCCCCCCAAATCCCTGTGAGAGAAGGAATGCAAGGGTTGCCCCTTTTTTTTACAGATGGGGAAACTGAGGCCCCCATAAGAAGCAACGGCTTGCCTAGGGTCATTAAGTCAGCAAGGATCATAGGAGCATAGATCTAAAATCAGAAGGCTTTGGAGACCATGTAGCCCAACCCCCTCAATTTTTCAGCTGAGGAAAATGAGGCCCAGAGAGATTGTGACCTGCCTAAGGTCACACAGGCAGTATCAGCCCCGCCCCCACACCCCCATCTGGTCTATAGAGAGCATACAGCCTTGGCCCCAGGAGAGCTCTGGGTTCCAATCCTGCCTCCAGTATTCACTGTGTGACTCTGGACAAGTCATTTGACCCTCCCTGAGCCCTTTTACCCTGGGGCTTCTGGAGAGCGTTTACAAAACTGCAGGGGCTAATCTGACCCTCCCTCTGATCTGGACGGTGGCGCGTGGGAGCGGGGGCAGGGGCAGGCGCAGGGTCTCCTACCCAATAGCTGCGAGGTGGAGCTCTGCAGGGCTTGCTCCCCGATCTTCTGGATGGCCTTGAAGTAGACCTCGGCCGCTTCGGACAGCGCTGCCCCGGGAGGGAAAGGACTCCTGTGCCTCGGCCCGCGAGCGCTCCTGGGCCCCGCCCCCAAGCCCCCTCCTCACCTACTGCTCCTTGGGCCCAGCCCAGGCTCGCCCTCCCCCACCAAGAGTCCCTCACGCCTCCCTAGTGACCTCGCACGACCCGGCCGAAGGCACCTTCCGCAATGCCCTTACGGGGACATGTTGGGCACTGGGGCGTTGTGTGTGGGCACCTCGCTCCCCCGTTAGACTACGGGGCCCGGGAAGCCTCGCGTCTCCCCAGTGCCCAGACCCGGACCCCCAGCGCAGAAGGTGCCTGATAAATGCTGAATGAATGAATGAGGTCTAGACTCAAATGCAGACCCTCCAATCCAGCCAGACCGAAGCCCACCCCCCAACCCCAGCGCCCGTCCCCCTCCCGCTCCTCCCCCTCCCCCTCCTCCTCCCCCTCCCGCTCCTCCCCCTCCCCCTCCTCCTCCCCCTCCTCCTCTTCCCCCTCTTTCTCCTCCTCCCCTCCCCTCTCCTCTGGCCCGGCTCCCTGATTGCGTGTGGTGGGAAATCCATGCAGAGTTGTGGGGAAAATGAATGTGGGGAGAGGGCCACGGGAGGGTTGTGCGCACGCTCATTGGTCACTGGGTTTGTTAGCTGCCAAAGAGCTGGGGGGGGTTTGGGAGAGTGCCCCCCGCAGTGGGCGACGGGCAACCATGATGACAGGGAGAGTACTCGTGGTACTAAGAGGGGTGATGGTGCTAATGATGCGATAACAGTATTAGTAATAATAGTAATAAAATGATATTAATAACAGCAACAATGATGCTGATGATAGTATTAGTAATAGTAATAACGATGATAATAACAGTGATGATGACGCTGATTAGGGATAATAGCGCTAGTAATGATAACAGTGATAACGATGCTAATAATAGTAGTAATACTACTGGCAGTAACAGTAGCAATGATGATAGTCGTAGTAATAACAGCGGTAATACTAGTAGTAATAACAGCGGTAATACTAGTAGTAATAACAGCGGTAATACTAGTAGTAATAACAGCGGTAATACTAGTAGTAATAACAGCGGTAATACTAGTAGTAATAACAGCGGTAATACTAGTAGTAATAATCACGATGGCGGCAGCGTCGCCCGAGCACTTTCAGGTCTGCAGAGCCTTTTACAACTATTTCCTCATTTGAACCTCCCAACAACCCGGAGAGGGAGGTGCTATCGCCTCACCGTCTCCGCTTTAAGGATGAGGGTAACAGGGGCTCACACCTGCCCGAGGTCGCGTAGCCACCAAGGGTGAGAGGGGGGATTCAAGCGCAGTCTCCCGAGTCTGGGTCTTTTATTGTCTTCACTCCACCACCATGGAGGAGTTTGGGCGGAGGGGCGGGGGAGGGGCTTCGGAAAAGCCGTAAGCGTCCTCACTCACCGTGGAAGGCGCGAAGGTAGTTGTTACCCAGGTATACGAGATTCTCCAGGGCCGGGTTAAACTGCTCCATGATGCTCTGGGGTCCCAGGCCAGGGGATCAGAGAAGGGATGGGACGTGAGAAGTTAATAGGAAGAGCCCGGCCCGCCCTCCCTTCCTCTCCTCAAGGTCTGCTCCAGGGGGGTGTTGGCTGCCTGAGAGGGGGTCATATCCAGTTTGTGACTAGGGATTCCAGGCTCCCCCGGTTCCACAGAATCAGAAAGTCTGGGGTGGGGACCTGAGAGGTCACCAAACCCAACCTCCCATCATTCTGCAGCCTACCCTCATGGCAGTCAACCCACTTCTGCTTGGATATTCCCTGTAACAGGGAGATAACTACTTCGCTGGGCAGCGTACTCCATTCTGAGAGAGTGATGAGCAAGTTTTTCTGAAAGCTGCTTCCCCCTCTCTGTGCTTTGGGATGACACGGAATCCTGCCTCCCTCTTTCCTTTGTCAGCCGAGAGCAGAGTGGGTGGCCTTCCTCTATGGCCCACCCCAACTCAAGCCCCACCATGGCTGACGATCGGACCCTGGGGCCTTCCTAAGCCCTTGCTAAACGTCGCTCTGTGGGGCAATAGGACACCGTGCCTCACCTGGGGCTGCCCAGAAGGGCTTAAAACTCAAGTGGGAGCCACTTCTCAGGACCCCACCACCTAAGGAAGCCACCCTGCTCCTCTCCCAACAAAGATGAAAATGACTTGGGACCCCACCCTGCCCCGACAGGTGGAGAAGGAACATCATCTTCATGAGAGAAAGCCCCACACTCTCATGATGTTTTCTCCCAGCAGCCCTCTGAGGTTGGGATTATTTTTTTGATTTTATTGATGGGAAACTGAGGCTCATAGGTATTGGATGACTTGACAATGGTGACTCTGAGGGTCCTGCTAGCTGGGATGGGGATATCAAAGACAACCCACAGGCATTTATTAAGCACTTACGACACACCAAACAATATGCTGGGCTCTGGGGACAAAGACAAAAATGATAGGCCCCTGACCTCAAGGGCGGTACCGGAGGACCCCAAGCCGGGGGTCAGAAGCAGCAACTCTCCCCTTTCTCCACACTGGAAGGCCAGTCCCCATTACTAGCTGTGGCCCACCCAAAGGATGTTCTCCAGTAAAGTATCAGGGCTTCAAACCACACGGTAAGAGACACATGAGGAAGGACCAAGACTCCTCAGGGGGAGGCCATCTATTTTGCAGGTTTTGAAGGGGGTTCGGTGTGACGGGTTAGCTTTGCTCTCTTTGGCCCTGGAGAATGGCTGACAATTGTAGATTGTATCTCCCCATGAGGAAGGAAAGCTGCCAGCACTGACCTGGGCTCCCCCTGCCTCAGGGATGCTAAGAGATTGCTATCCCGGCCCCTTAGGTCACTTTGAGCCCCAACCTGCCAAGGAAGCAGCAGGGGCCTCCTCTGGCTCCTGGATTTGGGGGCTCTAAAGGGCTGCCCTTCCTGATGCAGGGCAGGGGCTTTAGGCCCCCGCCCCAGCCCCAGAACTCTCTCTAGGCTCTGGTCCCCTCCTCTCTCCTCTTCCAGACCCTCTGAGAGCCCTACTCGGCCCACATACTGAACCTTCACTCGGCCTGTGTTGGCATGTCCCAGAGGGGGATCTGGGGTGACCCTAAATTTCTTTCAATGGGAGGCACTCAAAGTCTGATATGCAGACTCGAGCGCCCTCCCCAGGCTTGCTGGACATCTGCCTCCCACGCTTTGGGGGACTGAGCTGACCACGCTCACCTTGTAGATAGCCACTGTGGATCGATAGAATTGCTCCATCTCGAGGGCCATGAAGCGGGAGGAGAAGACCCTCCAGGAAGGAAGAAGACCAGGGAGTAGGTGCCTGTGGCCTCTGCCAAGATATCCCAAGACTGTGGGCAAGGGGCTGTGGGCCCAGCAGTGTCCTCACTGCACCTGAGCCCTCCAAAGGGCTGGCGCTGGGGTGGGGATGGAAGACCAAAGGAAGGTTAATTATTCACCAGTTGGGATGTCAGAATCTGATCTGGGGCTGTAACCAGATGCTGGGTGGGGGTGGGGGGGGGGGAAGGAAGCCTGGGACAGTGAGGGGGCTCATGTGACCTTCTTCTTGAATTATTCAACCCTTCTGGGCGGGCTCAGCAAGCAGCAATCTCCTATCATCTCCTAGCTTGCCCTCTGGGCTACCATTGCTGGGGGGGGGGGCGGGCTGTGGCCGCAGAGGGAGACCCAAAGGCCACCTGGTGGGGTTCCCTTTGGCTCCATTCCCAGGCTGGGAGAACCCCCTCCAATTCCCTCCCTAACTGCCTTGTTGGACAACTGCCAACCTCTGAGCCAGCCTCCTGGGAGAGTGCCTTCCCCCTCTGCCCCCATGGCCCTTTGGTCTCCATTTGGAGCCAGAAGTCATCCAATGTCCTACTGCCCGTGTGGCCTTGGGAAAGTGGGCCTCAGTAGCCTTCTTCATCCAGTTCTAGACCTCATGATGATCTCCAGAAACAGGCTGCCCCCAGGGAGCCAGGATGAGGAGTTAGAGCCAACCATGGCCCCTTGCCTCCTGCCCCAGTCCTACTTTCCAAGGGCACCAATGAAGCTGTGCTCAGCGCTCAGGACTTAACTGATGCACTTGGTGTTCCATTTACTGGCCCTCATTCATACATCCTTATGAATGCTGCTTCCTTTTCATCTCTCCACTGGACAGCACCCACCCTAGCTAGGACCTGCACATCTAACCCTAGTGTCCAAGACAGAAAGAGGGCACCTGTTAAGGAGGGTGGGGTCTTCTTGACCCCAGCCTGGGGAAGGATCAGAGGCTTGGGGCTGGGAACCCCTCAGAGATCCATGTGTCCATTCATCTTAGTGATGAGGAAACCGAGGCCCAGTGAGCTGCTGCCCTTTTCTGGCAGACCTCCCTCCCTCTGATGCACCCATCTTGCCATTCCACAACTCCATCCCACTTCCTTCATTCGATGTGTTTTCAGTGTTCAAAGGGGGCACAGAGGGGAAATCAGGTGATGCTTTTTCAGTTCTACCACAAGAGATATTGACTCATGACCTCAGGACTGCTCTGGGCCCAAGGTCCTTCCTTCCAGCTCTAAATGCCATGATTCCAAGATTCAATCCTCTCATTCCATACGAGGCCCCTGATGCCCGGGGAGCAGAACAGAGCCACAGGCCAAAGCTTACACCAACACAAGCACGAGCAGGGGAGGCTTCAATCCAAGACATTTATTCTGGTTTGAGGATTCACTCTTGAAGAGGGGTGGAGGTGGGGGGGGGCCACCCAGAACCCCTCTTCTTACCCACATCTTCTGTGGGGGGGGGCACCAAGAGCCAGGCCCCAAGGAGCAGCTTACAACATTTCCTTGTCCAAAATAATAAATTAACCCTTGCTTAAGAACCAAGCCAATGGAAAAGGGAGGGGCGGGAGAAGAGAATGGGCCCAACAGAGAATGGACTTTGGGAGTTTCCTGGGCTGGGGCAGCAGACTGGGGGCAAAGTTGGCTCTGAACTTCCTCCTTCTCGGAGCTGAGTGGATTCTCTCTTGGGAAGGTAAAGCAGGGTCAGGGACTGATGGGAATTTGCAGCCTGAGAGTAGGCGCAAGGGTCGTCTCCCAGAACCACTCCAAAGGGGGAGGAGGAGCCATGTCAGCCTGGGGCTCCCTGCCAAGGCAGCTGGGGCCTCTGGAGGTGAGGCTGAGAACAGACTCTATTTTCAGACCTGTCTCCAGGGCCTCCTCCAGCTTCACACTCCCTCCAGCTCCCCAGGCCCCCCCCATCCAGGCTCCTCAAAAGAAATAGATTCCTGTCCAGTGTTCTTGTCAGGAAATACCCACCCCAGTGGCCCACCTTGGCAAAGGGGGGCTCTGGAAGTGAGGATGGCACTAGGCTGGTCCTCTGGGGATCTGTCACCTGATGGAGGATGTGAGGGAAGGGACAAGGCATAAGGAGGTTGGTGGTTCTGGTCAACACTTTAAGGCAGTAACGGCGAGAAGAGAGGACCCCAAGCTTGAGGTGTGGAGGCCTCAGGCTGGGAACACCCCAAGTCCCTCAGAGCGGGGTGGGACAGGATGCCCCTCCATACAGGTACTCATTCTGGGCAGGCCACCCAAATCCCAGGCACTGTTCCTCGAAAGGTCTTTGAGGTGAGGTGGGGTGGGGGGTTGGGCAGGGGCAGTGCTCCCCTCCCCCAACTCCTCCTGTCAGCCTCAGGGGGTGAGGAGCTGCTGGACCAGCTTCTGTAACTGATCCCGCTGCTCATAGATGTAAACCTCGGTTTCCCAGAGGGCATTCACCAGGACCATGTCGCTGACCTCGTCCAGCATGATATCTGTTCCCAGCTGGGGGTTCAGTCTGTTCAGGGGAGGGGACAGCAGTCAGCGGTGGGTGGGAGATGGAGACGGGTGAGGGCTAAGCCTCTGGAGCCCATGATGGGCAGAGACAAAGGGGAACGAGCTGGACCCTCACTTTAATGAGCCAACGTCCATTAAGTGGCTCCTCGGTGTGGGGCAGGGTGGGTCTGATGGGGTGAAGGGGTCAGAGCGGGAGGAAAGATGAGCTGGAAGAGGGCAGGCAGGAAGAAGGCACTCAGGGCTGAGGGGACCCCAGGTACCTGAAATAATGGATATCGACCATCTCGCACCACGCTCGGGCCCGGTCCACTGCTCGCCCGTCAGGATCTGTGCACTGCAACAAAAGGCCTGGGTGAGCGCCCTGGCACTCATGGTGTACTCCAGGGCACTTTAAGTCTTCCCAACTGAGAATGATCTGTTCTCAGGTGCATGGGATTAGATGGTGCCAGGCACCCCTCTCCCCCAGTGCCCAGCACACCACGTGCCTCACTGCTGAGAGAGGGTGGGCTACAGATACAGATACTATCCCTGCCTCAGTTTCCTGTGTTTAACTATCTCCTCTGTTACAAGGGACAATGCTTTGGGTGGGTGGTGTGTTACTGGGCACATGATGGCAGGTAAAGCCAAATACACTAGTTAAAGCATTTTTAACATGAGGAAGGAGGTATATCCCCCTGCCCCAGCCCCACATGTGCCACGCCCTGGCATGTATCCCCGGGGAAAGGCTTTGGGGAGGTACTCACGCAATCCACCACCATTTTGCCCAGCTCCCTGGCTCCAAAGACAGTGCGGGCCAGTTCCCAGGGATTGCTGGGGCGGAAGACATCCACGCAGCTCACTGGCACCTGCGGGGACTTCCCGGTCCCCAGGGAGACCACCAAGGAGAGCTTCTTCACTTTGTGACCTTGGCCCTGGGGGAGACAAGGATGGGGGCAGGATCAGCCAGGAGCCCTTGACTCAAGGGGCGGCTTGCGGGGCTGCTCAGAGCTCAGCGGATGAGGCCATCAGAGAGCCAACATGTTCAGGGAAAATGTGGCCAGGCCCAGGTTAGACAGAGTTTGTAACAACTGGCCCCCGAGCTAAGTGTTGTGGGAAAGAAGGCATCGTGGCTGGGAGCGGAAATGGTACTGGGGAGCCCAAGGCTCGGCCTTGCTTCCTCCCTTGGAAACAGCAGGGACACAGACATTCCCGAGGAAGCGCTTTGTAAACCTCACTCCATATTTTAAGGAAGAGAAAACCAAGGCTGGCGCTGGGGAAACGGAGCCCCTGAGACACAGCTGGGAGTCCTTCACACCCCAACGGAGCAGCGTCTACAAGGACGGTGGGGACTGGGACGGGGCCAGAGTGGCCGTGGGTGGGGGCCTCTGGCTGCCCCACTCCCTGCCTCCTTCGGAGGCCTGCAGTCCACTGGCTCACCCCACTCCCATCTCCCACTTTGGGGCATTGGTTCCTCAGCAGGCTGTCTGCTCCCCCGACTCATCCTTCAGATTCATGCTCCCATTGGAGAAGGAGCAGCAGTGCCCCGCCCAGGCTCTCTGGCCAGCCTTAAAGGCTCCCCCAAAGACCCCTCCTTACCCCACAATCTCCCTCACACACAGCCCTCTTTGGCCCAGCTCCTCACCAACTGGGGCCTGCATTGTCCACCTCATATGGAAGACCCTCCCTTGTGTTTAGAAGAGCACAGGTCATGGAGCTGAGAGGAAGGAGCCCAAGCTCTTATGAGAAGGAAACAGACCCAGCAGGTCCTGACTCTGCTAACCAGCTCCACAGCCCCCATGCCCTTCTCTCCTGGCCTGGATCCCTGAATGGAAGGCACTTCAGAAATGGTGACTTATAGACTGATTGGTTCCCTCCTCCCCTACCCCCCATCCGCCATCCCACCACCCTGCCCATCCCTGGCTTCCTGCAGCCTCTCCCTTCTCTGGCTCCTATGGCATATGAACCAAGTCATGGGCCCGGGCACTGTCTGGGCACCCTGGCTGCCCCTGGAGCCTCCTGAGGCCAAGCTTGGGCCTCCCCTTCCACACCCCCCACAACGTCTGAGCCCAATCAAGGCGGGACAGATGGTGGGTAGGGAGAAGCTGGACCTAAGCCTGGTCTTCTCTCTGTGCCAGAACCACAACACCTTCAGAGTGGAGAGACCCCCTATGGGGCTGCGACCCCTGCTCACAAGCACCCCCCATATATGATCTCACCTCACCCTCATGAGAGCGCCAAGGGCTAACATCCACACCCTTTTCTGATGAGGAGACTCAGGCCCAGAAAGGTTAAACACCTGGCCCAGGGTCACACAGCTGGGGAGCATCCAATATCCAAGGCCAGGGCGTGATCCTCCTTGAGCGCCCTTGCACAGACTATTGCAGGGAGCTCACTACCTCCCTCTGCAGCCCTAACCCCTTCTGGGTAACTCACCTCCCAGAAACCCTCTCCATGGTCTCTGGCACTGCCCCCGGGCCAAGCCCAGTGAACCTAACTGCCCTTTCCCTTAGTGGCCTTCCTGAGCCTCTCCCTCCTCTCTAGAACAAGCCTCCTCTGATGGCCACAACCTGGTCACCCACCCCTCTGGGTTGCCCAGAACTGACCCCAAGACTGGCACAGGGCAGCAGGGTCCTAGTCACCCTGGTCCTGGCAGGGCCGGGGGCCTCACCTTGCGGATCATGTCCTGGTTATACTCATGGATCTCGGTCATGGCGTCCAGTGTTGGGTTGTTGGCCAGGAGTCCTCCATCAAGAAAGCGCCCAATGGGCCGGAAGTAGGTGGGTGCTGCCCCACTACTGCGGGCTGCCCTCCACACCAGCTGGTCTGAGGGAGACAGAAGAGCCACCCCAAGGTGCCTGCACTAAGATCCCAGGGTTTAAGAGTATGTGTGTGAGTGTGTGTGTGTGTGTGTGTGTGTGTGTGTGTATGTGTGAGTTTGTGTGTGCACACATGTCTGGTGGAGAGGGAGGAGACTGTGGGCTGTGAGTTGGAGGGGGCCTGAGCAACCCTTCCACAGACGAGGGGTCTAAGACTCTGGGACAGGGGAGTAGTACCCAAGGACCCCCGCTGGAAGCAACCTGCCCTTGTGGCAGCCTTTCTCGGTTGAAGGGGAAGATGAGGAGGTAATGGTGGGGGTCACCTGGGCTGGGGCTGCCCGCTGCCCCTCCCAACCCCCTCTTCCCAGCCAGGCCAGGGGGCCTTCATTTACCTTGGGGCTGGGTGAGGGGTGGTAAGTTGGGGTTCTGTGCAAAACGAGGTTCATTTCTGGTCTCGGGGGCATCATAATTGCGGAACAGGTGGAGTTCGGCTGGCTGGCGGTCAGACAGGGTCCCCGTCAGCATCACCCTGGGGGCAGGGAGCCACACAGCTCATTCAGGGAAGACCCTCCCTCCATGACCCTCTGGCCTCAGCCCAGATGGAAGATCCTTTGCTATAGGAGCTCCTGAGGCAGCAGTGAACTAACTACACTATCTCGTACTGTGGTGAGTTTTTACGTGTACATGTGGAATCAAAGAATATCAGAGCTGGGAGGGGCCTGAGAACAGGGGATGGCAGAGCTGGGCTGGGAGTAGCCTTAGAACAGGGGATGGCAGGGCTCGGAAGGGTCTGAGAACAGGGGATGGCAGGGCTGGGAGAGGCCTGAGAACAGGGGATGGCAGAGCTGGGAGGGGCCTGAGAACAAGGGATGGCAGAGCTGGGAGGGGCCTGAGAACAGGCGATGGCAGAGCTGGGCTGGGAGTGGCCTTAGAACAGGGGATGGCAGGGCTGGGAGGGGCCTGAGAACAGGCGATGACAGAGCTGGGCTGGGAGTGGCCTTAGAACAGGGGATGGCAGGGCTGGGAAGGGCCTGAGAACAGGGGATGGCAGAGCTGGGAGAATTAAAAATTCTTTAGTGTAGTCTCCTTTTCATGATGGGAAAACCTAGGCCCAAAAGAAGGCATTCCTCGCCCGAGGTCTCGTGTCTTCCCAAGCAGATCAGAAGCTTGCGAAGGGCAGCACTCTGCCTCAGCTAGCTTTGTCTTTCCCAGGTTGCCTCCTGTAGGCCCTCCCTGCAGACCCATCCTGGCCCCATGTAGGCCTACATGCTCCCACTGGGCTTCCTTCCTTGCCCCAAACCTGTTCAGTTCAGGCTCAGGCCAGTGGATCTGAATGGAGCCACCATGTGGGGCCCAGAGGACCCCTGAGATCTGGGAGTTTGGGGGGGCATAGGCTTCCCTAGAACCAAGGCAGCATAAGCCCAGCTCCTGGCAAGTCTGGAGGCCCCACAGAAACCAAGCCGCCATGCTGAATCCCATGGATAAAAAGTGGTATTGAGTGATCATGCAAAGACCTCTGTTAACATCAGAGGGAGGACTCAGCTTCGAGGCTGATCAGCGAGAGGACCAGACTCTGTGCTGCATCACCCTCACCAAGTCATCTCTTCTGCCTGCGCCTCGGTTTCCTCACCAGTAAAGGGGAGGGGGTGGGCCCAATGGCCTCCGAGGCCCCTTCCAGTTTTAGAGCCAGGACTTCCTAGCAGAGCCCAGTGGATGGACCTAGGTCTGGAGTCAGGAAGAACCAGGTTCAAATCCAGCCCCAGACACTGACGAGCTGTGTGACCCTGGGCAAGTCCCTTCACAGCTCTCTGTCTCAGTTTCCCAAACTGTAAAGCAGCACCTCCCTCTGGGGTGGTTGTGAATACCAGATGGGATCATATTTGTACAGCGCTGAGCACAGTGGTGGCACATAGTAGGTCCTAAGAAAAGTGTGTTCCCTTCCCCCTTTCATTAGTTTATAGCAATGGTTTAAGGACTGAGTTAGTGGGGCTCTGGCCCCTGGTCTAGTGATGGTCACAAATGCTGCCAATCTTGCCACAGAGGAGCTGAATGCCCCCTGCCTGGCCTGGACACAGGGCAGGACAAAGGTGATGGTGCCCAGCCAGGGCCTCAAGCCTCTTCGGCTTCACTCACCTCACCCCAAATGCGGCCTCCCCGCAAGTGGGGCAGACTTACTTGGGTCTCTTGATGTCCGTCATCTTGGTGTGCTCCCCAAATTCCCTCTTCAGAAACTCCTCCAGTGGGCCTGACTCATAAGGCCTGGAGCCGCGGAACACCTCGTCCTTCATGCGGAAGTAGAGGCCACGCATGTAGGCCATGGACTTGCCTGGGACAAAAGGCCGAGGGGGTCAGCAGCCACCTCCAGGGGGCAAAGCTTGGGGAGAGGAGGGAATTGGTGGGCTAGCATGGGGGCAATCCTCCCCAGGGTGAGAGGCTGCGGGGCAAGCTGGGCACAGAGGCAGGACACCCTGGACTCCAGACCCACCTCAGCCACTTGCTAGCTGTGTGACCCCGAGCAGCTCCCTTACCCTCTCTGTGGGCCTTATTCACTAAGCTCTAGATGGCCCGAGTCTCCTTCGTTGGCTTTGGCGGGAGGGTCAGTGAGGCCCATGTTCTCATTCTCCCCCAGGGTCTCTGTAACCCCAGAGCCCAGCATGCTCCTCTGACTGTGGGCGGGGGGGGGGGGGGGGGGGGGGGGGAGGGGCTTCACAATCCTCGGGTGATTGTTGGCTCTTGGTGGAAGTGAATCCCACCGAGCTGAGCCCAAGCTGTATCAGCCTGGAAGAGCACCTGGTCCCTCCCCGGCCCCCTCACCGTGCTGGATGGCGAGAGCCAAGATCCCGCCCGTGCTGGTCCCGGCCACCCAGTCGAAGAGGTCCTTGGTGGGGATGCCAGCGGCCTTCTCGATGGCCATGAGTAGCTGGATGAGGACGAGGCCCTTCACTCCTCCACCGTCCAGACACAGCAGGTGGTCGTGGCTTGAGGGGAGAGGATGGAAATGAGGGAGCCTGAGGCCCCAGGCTCCCCGTCACTCTGGGTGGGCCTTCTCAGGACAGCAGCCACAGTACAGAGTGGTGGTAACAGATGGAAAGGGTGGGGGGGGGGGCTTCATCAAGGTCATGGGCTCCTCACTGAGAGGCAGCAAAGGACAGCAGAGAGCCAGGATAAGGTACCCAGGAGACAGTCAAAGCAGCCAGGAAGCCCTGAGTTCGAACCCTGCCTCAGACACTTCCTTGCTGCGTGGGCCTTGGCAGCTCATAGAAAGCGTGACTGATTGGGTAAGCTCATGAGTGGGCCAGTCCTCAGTGGGAGATGTAAAGAGACACAGCAGGGGAGTGGACAGGATGAGAAGGCCTGGAGGCCTGGGTCTGCGCTGCTAGAGAGAGAGAGAGCAGCCAAAGAAGGAGTGAAATGGGGTGGGGACAGATACAAATGAGAGAAGAGGCAGAGGAGGGGAGACAGAACCCTTGGAGGAGAAGCTGGGCCCTCAGGGAAAGGGAGCCTCCTCTCCTGGGCTTGACGCTGGCAGCAGAGGCAGGTGGGGCTGGGGGACAGTCTCCCTGAGCCCAATGAACCAGTCCCACCCGAGGCATGGCTCCGGCCCTCCCACCATCCCCCCCTTAGTTCTTTCCAACCTTGGATGGATCCTAGGGCTGGGGCCTTGGGGGGCAGGGGGCCTATACTGGGGGAGCAGAGGTATTTCTGATGTGTGCAGAGAGGTCTAGGTCCCTTTTCTTTGGTCAGGTCAGAGGATTCTAGGGCTGCAGCTGAAAGCCCTCAGGCCCACCAAGCCCCGGTCCCATATTTTACAGGCAGGTATAGGGGGCACACAGAAACCTGGGGCAGCCCAGCTCATCTTTCCAGCAGCCCCGTGAGGTCTGCATTCCCATTTTACAGATGTGGAAATCATGGCCCAGACAAGTGAAGCGATTTGCCCAGAGTTCGGACTGAAATAGGAATGTGGGTCTCTTGACTCCAGGCCTGGGACTGTCTAATGACTCTGGGGGAGGGGCAGGAAGCCAGGAAGACCCCTTCCTGGGACAGGGGTGCGGACCCCCTGAGGACTCAGGTTGGAGAAGGGCCACCTGGACCCAGAGGCCTGCACAGACAGGTCAGCCTGTGAGTGGCCCCATGAGGCTGATCCAGAGACCTCAGTTTCCATCCTGGCTCTCATGCCTCCCTCAGGGTGACCAACAGACACATACAGAAACACATGCTTAGAGGTGGCAGGGATCTCAGTGCTACCACCTGAGCTGGCCTGGACCTGATCAGGGCTGCCCTCCAGCAGGCAGGGCCCTCCACTGTCCTGCCAGCAGATTTCCAGGGACAGGGAGCCCCCCACCCCACCCCAGCCTCTGCTCTGCCCCACACTTACGTTCTCCGCTCATCCCTCATAGAACTCAGGATGAAGTTGGGCTTCCGGGACCGAGAGAGGTGGACAAAGTCCTGCAGCTCTGGGAGGGCACAAAGGGATGGAGATTAGGGGTCAGCCCACCAGGGAGGGCAGGACACCTACAGCTATCTGGGGGCTTCCTGCCTATATGAGTCACTTTACCTGTGTGGGCCTTAAGCTACCCACCTGTAAAATGGGGGCCTTGGGCTCCGTGAGCCCTTTGGCGGGGGGCTCTATGACAATGTCGGGGCAAACCAAACAGGCCGGAAAGGCCTCCTCCCTGCAGCCGCCTTCCACCTCCCATCTTCTTGGGTTCATGGGATTTGCAGTTGGCAGTGACCTCAGGAATGGCTGGGCCACAAGCTGGACAGGACCTCACATTTTACAGATTAGGAAACTGAGGACCAGAGAGGTTAAATGATTTGCCCAAAGTCACACAGCTAGTAAGTCTTGAAGCAGGATTTGAACCCAGATCTTTCTGACTCCAAGGCCAGGTCCCTGTGCCCTAGACCCACAATGCCTCTCAAAGCAGAGATGGGCAGGGACTTGAAAAACCAGAGTTTTCTGACTTGTCACTGCCCCAGGCTGGGTCTTGCTCCTCTCCAATCCCATGTTCTCTGGAGCTCATCTGTCTGTGAGCAGTCTCGAAGCACAGAGGCCACATGGTTTTTCCTCTGTCTCTCCACTGCTGAGCGGGGCATATTTTTTTGTTCTGAATCCAGTTTAATCAGTGTGGAGAACTTCCAGTATACAAAGCCCCAGAGCTTTGCCTCAGAAGTGGGACAGCTTGGCTAGCCTGACCTGGCCAAGAGGCGTCAGAGGCAGCTCTTGAACTTGGGGCTTTCTGCGCCCAGTGGGCCCCGGAGTGGGGGAGCTCACTGCTGGGCTCCCAAGTCTCCTTACTGTTTTAGGGAGGACAGAGTCAGACAGAAGCTTCCTCCCCTCTCTCCCCCACAGGCCCTGGCTCATCCTCACATTCCTGTCATGGACCCTCCCCCACAAAGGCTGCTCCCGAACCATATGGCCCTTTGCTGGATAGCAGAGCGGATCCTCCCTGCCTTCTGCTGACCACTGTCCTTGGTATCCTAATCCTCCCTTCTCTGCCTCTTGGATCCAGACCTGACTCCACTCACTTCCCCCTTGGCCAGAGCAGTAAGGTTGGGGTTCAAGCCCCAGACCACAAGCTGGATCATTATAAAGAGCCCCAGAGCATTAGCAACGGCCAGCAGCATCGTTCTATGGACACAAACAGCAGCGGCAGCCCCTCTGCGTGGTTAGCTCCAGCATCCCCAGCCCCAAGAGCTCAGCAAGCAATGCCCCCTAGAGCAGGCTGTCCCCTCGGTCAAGCCCTGCACCCAGAAGAGCACTGGGGAGAAACCAGGAGGCAGCTCGTCTGTCCTCGCCTCCTCTGGGAGCAGGTCCAGGGGCCAAGTACCATGAGAAGGGGAGATACAGCTCAGAAGAGCCTGGGGGGCTGGAGATGTGTGAGGAGGAGGGAGAGGGGAAAGGGAGAGGTGAGAGCGGGGAGCAGGGAAGGAGAAGAGGGAGGGGAAAAGGGGAGGTAGGGAAAGGGAAGGAGAGGGAAGGAGGAGGAAGGAAGGGAGAAGGAGGAGAGGGAGGGGGAGCACAGGGCTGGCTGAGAGCTAAGAGCACAGGATCTGGAGCCATAAAGGAACTTAGATCAAGGCCAACACTTTCATTTTACAGAACTGGAAATTAAGGCCCAGAGGGGCTGGGAGACTTTGTCAAGGTCACAGGAAGGAGGAGCAGTGTCAGCATTTTCAACTTGATGCTCTGCCTCTAAATGCAGGGAAATGAAGGGAAGGGGGAGGGACGTGAGTGCGTGTGTGCGTGTGTTTGTGTGTGCATGTGTGTGTGTGTGTGTGGGCATGTGTATGCGTGTGTTTGTGTGTGCATGTGTGTGTGTGCGTGTTTGTGTATGTGTGCGTGTGAGTGTGTTTGTGTGTGTGTGGGCATGTGTATGAGTGTGTTTGTGTGTGCATGTGTGTGTGTGTGGGCATGTGTATGCGTGTGTTTGTGTGTGCATGTGTGTGTGTGCGTGTTTGTGTATGTGTGCGTGTGAGTGTGTTTGTGTGTGTGTGGGCATGTGTATGAGTGTGTTTGTGTGTGCATGTGTGTGTGTGTGGGCATGTGTATGCGTGTGTTTGTGTGTGCATGTGTGTGTGTGCGTGTTTGTGTATGTGTGCGTGTGAGTGTGTTTGTGTGTGTGTGGGCATGTGTATGAGTGTGTTTGTGTGTGCATGTGTGTGTGTGCGTGTTTGTGTATGTGTGCATGTATGTGAGTGCGTGTGTGTTTGAGTGTGTGTGTGTGTGTGTATGTGTGTAGGAGAGAGGTAGGGAGAAAGACACATACAGAAGGAAGGAGGGAGGAAGGAAGGGAGAGACAGAGGGAAGCAGGGAAGGACAGAGAGATGGAGGGCAGAGAGACAGAGACAGAGAGAGAAAAAGGGAGAGAGAGAAGAGGAGAGGAGGGAGGAGAGAGAAAGAGACAGACAGAGTGAGAAGGGAGGGAGAGAGGGAAAAGGGGCAGGGAGAAAGACAGAAACAGAGACAAAGAGACAGAGACAAAAGGAGGGAGAGAGACAAAAATGGAGAGGGAAGGGAGGACAGAGGAGGGAAGGGAGAGAAGGGAAAGAGAAGGGGGGCAGGGCAGGGAGCACGTGCTAGAGCTAATCCTGTGACACGATTGGGCTTCCCAGCCTCTCTACGCCCAGGATGTTACCGGTCCGCTGCTGGGCCCCAGACCCCTCTGGGGGCAGGCTGGCCGTCCAGCCTGGCTTAGTGGCTGCCTGTGAAACCAAGAGACAAGAAAGGGTGTGTGGTGGCAGTTCTAGGCAGGGCCTGGAGGAGGAGATGAGACAGACGTGTAACTGTGGTCTGTCCAGGCCTGCTCTCACTGATTACAAGCTGGCTCTGTCTCAGCCAATGCCTCTACCTGGGGCTCTCAGGAGCCAGGGTCAGCTCTGGCCTGCCCTCCTTCTGAGCCAGGTCAAATGGGCTAAATCTCTCAAGGGTTTCTTAGACTGAGCTAGAACCTGGGATGTCTCTTAAATGAGTCTGGAACCAGGAATGTCAAAGCACTCAGAACTGGAAAACACTAGGGATGACTTAGTTCAGCCTCCTCCTAGAGAGAAGGAGACGGGGCTGGGGTGGGGGTGGGGGGGCGGAGAGGAAGGGCTGGCCTCAGTCTGCACTCAAGGCAAAGAGCCAGGAGGTCTCTGACTCCATGGCCTCAAGGCAGGCCCAGATCCCTCCCTACAGAGGCTCTCAATGCAGTGGCCGCCCAAAGAGTTCATGGGTCAGAAGAGGGAGCTCAGCTGGGCCCCCAAGGGCCCCCAGGTGGGTTCTGCTCAGCGGGTTTGCTTTGGGTTCTGGCTCAAACCATCATCTCTGAGGTGCCCTGGCCTCAAGGGAGACCTTTGGCCTCCCTCTGCCTCCTCTGGTAACAGTGAGGGAAGAAGGACCTTGGGGGCACCCACACCAAGGTCCTTGCCTTTCTACTATCTGAGAAGCTGCTAGGAAGCTCTGGTCCTATGGGTGTCAGGCCTAGACACTACGCCCCATGGGGGATCCGGCCCTGGGCCTCGAAGGCTGCCACCCCTCAGGTGGCACCCTGCTCCCTCCACCTAGGGAGAACACCCTGGCTCTTTCTGCCTTAGTCTGGCTGACAGAAGAAGCTGCAGAGAAGGAAAGAAAAGGAGACAGAGCGGATGGATGAGGAAAGGCCTACCTATCTCACGCATGGGCATCCGTGGGGGCAGCGGTCTGTCCTGGGAGGAAGTGGAAGGCTGTGAGACCTCCAGGGGTGCCCCGGGGGCTGTGAGATGGTCAGCCCCTATGGTTTTCAGCAGAGCCAAGAGCGAATTCCTGGTGACAACTGGTCACGGTTCAGGGCCAAGAGGTCAAGCGGCATCAGAGATAAGCACCAGAGCAAGTGAGAGGCTCGTTCCACACCAAGGCCCCCTTCCCAGTCCCCGGCTTCCTGGGTTTGCGGGGGTAGGGGGTGAGAAACAGGGTGGCCTGACCCCAGTGGCTCCACCGGCATCATGGGCCACCTCGGGACCCCCAGCCTGAGGGGCCTGGCCATGGGAGCTGCCAGAGAAACCACAAGGGGCCAGAGGCAGAATCCAGGCAGGGACAGAATGGCAACTTTCTCCTTCAGTCTCTCTGGGAGTGTCACTTCTTCCCTCAAGCCAAGTGACACAGCAAAGAGATGACCTGTGACCCCCAGGCTCCCTCTTCCTGCTACTCTCAAAGCCCCTGAATCCCAGAGTCAGGCTTCCAGGTAAGTGGAGGTCAGCAGTCTTAGTCTGTTAGCTCCATGTCACAAAAAGGGAGCAAGGAATCTCTCTGTCTCTGTCACACACACTCATGCACTTGCGCACACACACACTCACCCCCACACATTCATACACACACTCATGCACTCACACGTGCACGTGCACACTTACCCCTACACATTCACACACACAGACTCACCCCCCCCCCACATTCACACACACACACCCTCAAGTTTCTACTTCCAGTTACCCTGAATCCTCTGGGACTGAGGTCTATCTTGACCATATAATGTAAGTGGGTGGAGGGAGAAGTGTGTACGTGTGCTGAGTTGGTCACGGTGTGTGTGGCCCTGGACTCAGCACTCCTGCACATGCCAGAAGTCCCTGAGCATCCCCTACGGCTCAGGCCTCTGGGGAGCCACAGGGGTGGGCGGATGTTTCCCTCCCTACTTGGTCTCTCCTCATATGCTCTGGATTGAGCCATTTCCCTCCATGCTTTTGGGCTGACAGATGGACATCTGTACCTGCTGCCTCCCCCTTAGGATGGAAGCTCTCAAGGGAAGGCCCTATTTTTGCTTTTCCATGTCCCCAGTCTTTGCTGAGTTCCTGGCACATAGTAGATGCCTGATCCATGCTTGCTGAGGGAATGAATGAACCTGCAGGGAGCCTGTGGGTGAGGTTGTAGCTAGGGAAGCAGAGAGGTTTTGAAATCAACCAGTGGTTGGGGAGCCCTGCCCCAGGGGAGAGGTTTTCTGGGGAGCCCCCCAGGCTGTAGTCTTGAGTGGCTCTGGGAGTGCCCTCCTCCTTCTCCCCTCGGGGGATGAGCACCCACCTTTGTGTACCCTCGATGCAATCATGGCAGGAGTCTCTCCAAAGTCATTCGGGGTATCCGCCTCGGCACCAAACACGATGAGGGCCTTGATCATCTCTATGTTGTCTTTCTGTAAGGAAAGAAGCTCAAGAAGGGGATGGTCTCCTGTGCCCCACTCCTAGGCACTTGGAGCGGAATATCCCCAGCAGAGGAGTGACTGTGGTCTAGGGGGGACCTGATGGCCTGTCAGGGGGAAGGGGGATTCAGCCCATTTTCTCTACCCCGCTCCCTCACCCCGGAATACTAGGCAGGCACCATGGATAGAAATGAGAGGCAGACAGTATGAGGAAGAATGTCCTCTTCATCAGAGCTATCCTGGGGCTTGGTAATAACTCTGACAGGTGTGGGAGCTCTCCTTCAGCGCTTGGATGGGCCAAGTTTTCCCTGAGAGGTTGCCTTCTCCAATCCTCCCTGGTTGAAAGCCTCCTCTCCCTCCTTAAAGCTTTCCAAGGCACCGTGTCTGCAGCCCTCCTGGGCCTGCCCCCACCTGGAGCCCCTACATTTCTGGGCACACTACATCCTCCCTGGGGGCAGGGACACCCTCAGGGATGCCATGGAGGTATAACTCTTGCTTCAGAGTTGGGTTAGACTGGGCAGCCATGGAGAGCCCTTCCATGAGAGTCCATGATTCCATGTTCCTCCCCAGGACAACAGCTATGGGGGTCCAGTAGGGCCCCCAACAGCAACTCCACTTGGTGCCTTTGGACAACAGACTCAAAGAGAACCCTAGCTTTGAGGTGGCTGAGTCCCACAGTGGACAGAGCATTGGGCCTTGAGACAGGAAGACCCAAGCGCAAATCCTGACCCAGATGGGTGACCCTGGCCAAGTCACTTACCTCCTCAGACTCAAGTTTCTCATCTGTAAACTGCGGGTAATAATAGTACCTACCTCCCAGGGCTATTGTGAGGGTCAAATGAATACATACATATATAAAGTGCTTTATGAATGCTACCTCTTATTATTAACCCCAGGCAAGGGGGAGAGGTAGAGGAAAGAGCCTAAAATATCTGTTATCCTCACTCCCTATCCCAGCCAGGCCATCCCTGACTTCTGAAGTGTCACTTCTCAGTGCTGTGTGACATTTTCGAGGCCAAGAGAGCAAACCGGAAGCTTAGAGATGGTAAGAATTCACCCTAGGGGTGTGCCCATCACTTCCTGGGACTAGACCAAGGGGGAGGAGGAGGCCCTGTCATGGGCCTAGTGCAGAAGCCTGGATGGCCACAGGTAAGACTATGCCAGGACAGCCACACCACAATGAGCCCCAGGATCCATCCTAGCCCGAGGCCACCGGCTAACTGTCCTCCCTAAAGCCAACCTCTGTGGGTGACCCCAACCACCTGTGCTGCCCCGGGGAATCCAACCAAGGTCTGCCATCCAGACTCACTGCTGATTTCACTGGTCTGAGAGGATGGCATCAACAGTACTGGATCCCAGCCCCAGCCCGGCCTCTCTAAGAGTGATGTCAGCACAGCCAAATCACTTCCCCTCGGGGTCGGCTTCATCTTTAAAATGGAGATGATTCCACATACTATCTAGCTCGCAAGACTGTTCTAAGGAGGGTGCTTTGTAAACTTTACAATACTCTACAAATGTAAGCAAATGATTACGTTGTACTTGGAAGTGTGGGATGTGGTCTGCTCGCCTTAGTAGCTAATGTTCTGCAACTTAGTAGCTATTATTCCATAACTTAGTAGCTAGTGTTCTGCAACTTAGTAGCTACAATTCCATAACTTAGTAGCTACTGTTCTGCAACTTAGTAGCTAGTCTTCTGCAAATGTAGTAGCTAGTGTTCTGCAACTTAGTAGCTAGTGTTCTGCAACTTTTGTAGCTAGTCTTGGAGAATTGCTATGGCTGAAAAATTAATCACCACACAGCCAACCTAGGACTTAGTTTTTCCAAATCAAGTTTGGCTGGTCATTGAGACAAGATATAGAATCTGTCACTGGCCCAAAGCCTTCCTAGCTTAGTAGGACCTACCAGTATTTGTGCTCAATTGGCATAACTTCTTGAAAACCCAGGGTCATGATGAGACATTGGAGAAGGACTTAGGTGGTGTTATAATGATTATCCATAAAACAAAAGGGTTGTGCTAAGCAATTTATAGAGTTCTTCCCAGCCCTAACACTCTATGTCCTTCCCAGCTCAAACACCCTCAATCTTCCCCATCCAGTTTGGCACTCAATGCTCTTGTCATCATTCCAGGCAGTGCTGTCCCACGGGGGTGATGAGCTCTATATGGCAACTATCTGCTGGGAGAACTACCAGCTCCCTTTACTTGCCCTAAAAATAATTTCTTCCATATTTTGGATTTGACCTTCTAATCCTAGTTGCCTGATGTTGAGATGAAAAAAGACTGAATTTGCCTTTTTCAAACTATTATGATTGTAGACTTCGGTCTCATGTCTTTCTCATCCTTCCAACCTGGAGAGGGAAGGAAAGAAGCGGGGAAAGGAAGGGAGCAGGCAGCTGGGCCAGAGACGGGGAGATGAAGCACTTTTTTTTTAAACACCTTTCGGACTCATCTGAGTGGCACAACTGATCAGTCCCTTGCTCTTTTATCTGGAAATGCTCAGAAGGTCTAGGTATGTGCCCATGTAAGCATATACACAAACACGCTCTGTAATTTCTGAACTGGAAAGGACCTTGGAGCCCCAGGTTAAGCTCCTTGATTTTAGAGGTAGGGAAATGCACAGGGGTCTGAAGCCTCACTGCCAATTGGTGGCAGAAGAATCTGCACAAACAAAGGTTCCAAAGCTCCACATGCCTTTTTTCCCTTTCATTTGTCACTTGCAATCACCCTGTGAGGTTTCCAGGTGAGAAGGCTGGGGCCCGGAGCAGTGAGGGCAGACACGGGGTGCTGTAGTCTCGCTTTTCCAATTCCAAGGCCAGGCTAGCCTTTGGCCTCTTGACTGAAATGCAGGTGTCCTAACTCAGGTCAGGCCAGTGCTGTAACCATTACCCCACACTGCCCCACCCCTTGGTCATGTCTATTACATGTGGGCTTCCTCTCCAGCTCCATTGTGTAAGCTTCTTAGGAGCAGCAGCTGTACTGGTCTCCTCTGGGCCCAGCCAAGGCTGACCGCCAATCCCGCCTCCCGAAGTCTTCCTGGACCAGCCCAGTGTGGATCCACCCCTTCTAAGCCCTTATCACACTGTCTTGTCTTGTTATGGAACTCTCCCACACATATGTGTGACCTCCCCACCCCCACCCCCCACTGTCACCACTGATACAAGCTCAAAGGCAAGTTGCTCTCCCCGCCTCCCAGCCTCAGTTTCCTCCTCGAGAACATGGGACAGGATTGGGATCTCCAAGCTCCTTGCTCTAAAGTGCTATCTCTAATTCTTACCTTCTCCCTCCCTTATTGCAACAGGCCCTGCAAGCTGCCTTGCCCAGAGTGACCATAAGGACAAAAGGCATCCCATAAGCTGACCCTGAACTTTCCTCACAACGACCCAGGGAAGCAGAGGCAGCCCATGGGTAGATTCCGCCCATTTTACAGATGAAGAACAAGGGGATCCAAGAGGCTCGGGGTGATGTGCCCACGATGCCCCCCACCACTGCACAGTAGGGCTGAGGCTCAAAGCGAATGCTCAGTGACTGCCTTGGATGACTGATTAATCAACTGCTTGATAGGGACCGGCTCGAGGGGAGGCTGGGAGAGCCTGGAGCCCGACGGCCTCACCAGCATGGCCAGGTGCAGCGGCGTGTTGCTGTGCTCCCCGCGGGCCCCAGCATTGGCGCCATAGGTCAGCATCACCATGACACAGTCAAAGCGGTCCCGCATCACTGCGATATGCAAGGCCGTGTCCCCCGTGTTGCTGACGCTGTTCACGTCGCAGCCCCGGTTCAGCAGCATCCGAGCCATCTGCAAGAGGGGAGAGAAGGGCGGGGACGGTCATGGCACCCCATGCTGCCCCATGGCCACCCTGACGGCTCAGAGGCCTGGCTGAAGGCACACGGCGGTGCCTCTCGGTCCTGGGCTGCCTGCTCCCGAGCCATCGCCGACAGTGCCCTTGTGGGAAGAGCAATCCATTCAGCGACAGTGGGTTCCTTCAGTTTAGGCCCCACTGCCCTCCCTTCTGAGCAGGCCAAATGCTCCCACTCCTTTCCCATTCTTCCCCTTCTCTCCCCTCTGACCAAGGGACACAGAACTCTACCAAGAATACCAAGAATAAGCGGTGTCTAGGCAAGGCCCCAATGTGGGCAATCACAGGAAGAGAGCAGGGCCAAACTCAAACATCCTCTGAGTCGTCTCCTGTGTCAGTAGCTGGCTGATCCCCGTACCCCACCCCTACACACTGTCCTTAACCAGCCCTCTAAACCCACGTCTGGCCAGGAGTCCACAGGCTGAGCACACAGCTGGACCCTCTCCTTGCCTCCCCCACGCCCCCCGGTCCACCCACCTCTGCATTCTTGGCCCAGTGGAGGGGGGTGCCTCCGTATCGGGGGTCCTTGCTTTGGATCTGGCTGCTGTCCATGTTGATGATCACCTCAGCACACCTTGGGAGAGAGTGGGCCCCAAGGGGACAGTGAGCAGGTGGCTCAGCCACAACCCCTGGGTGAACAGAGGCCTGGGTTCTGTGGGATGTGGCCCCTGTAGGCCCGAGCCAGTGGGACCAGGGAGAGTGGACAACATGCTGAGGGGTGGGGTGGGAATTAACGGGATACACTTTGTAAACGTGACTTTCTACAAACGTACACCATTTCATGTCAGAAAGTTCTAGCTTATCGTGTTATAGCACGATGTACGTGACAGGGAACGCTCATGGCCCCCAGCGGACAGATGGACACGTGGAGTCCTTGTCTCACAGTCCTGTCCCGAGAGAAGGCCGAGACTCCGTCCTCAGGGCAATGGGCACCGAGGGGTAAGTGGCACCCGTGCCTAGGACCTCCCAGGCAAAGGGCAAGGGAACAAGCACCTACTGTGTGCCGGGCATTGTGCTAAGCACTCTACAAACACCTCATCTGATCTGTACAACCTTGTTATTATCCCCACTTTACAGATGAGGAAACCAAGATGGACAAAGGTTAAGTGACTTGCCCAGGGTCATACAACCAGGCTGGACCTGAACTCAGATCTTCTGGCTCCCAGGCCTTCCAGGCTCCCCTTGAGTCCTACTGCTTCCAAGAAGCCCAGTCCGTCCTGCCCTACTGTGCGCTCGAAGTGGTGGGTCGTGTTCTACATGTCTGACTACTCTCTGTGTCTGAGCCGTCACCGCACCATTCTCTGCTATTCTGTGTATTCACATTTCTGTTCCAGGCCCCACCCCGCCTGCTCAGAATCCCAGCACTGGGGGAACCTTAGAGACCAGCCTGTTCAAGCAGGATCCCCTCTGTCCAGCCTCTGTCTGAATACCTCCAGCCACAGAGGGCTCAGGGTCAGGCCACTTTCCTGCTCTGGCCTCAGTCTCCCTCTCTGTAAATGAAGGGGCTGCATTTGACGACCACCCGCATCCCCCCCGGCTCTTCTGCCTCCTGAGGTGAATCATGCCACAAAGCTGGCATCTCTTTCTATGCCCCACGGTCCTGGGCACTGGGCAGGCACGCTCAGCGGAGTGGCCCAACGCACGCCTGTTGAACTGAATCCTGCTCTGGATTAGACAGGACACTGGAATGAAGAACGCTGAGAGGGTCAGGGACACCCAGGTGCCAATTCCTGCTCTGCAGCTTATCCCCAGGATCCCAGCACTGGAAGGGGCCTAACTCTCACTTTAGAGATGAGGAAACTGAGGCACAGGGCGGTCACACAGGCAGGCGCCTCAGAGGCAGGATTTGAACCCAGGTCCTGTGCCTCTAGTCAGTTCTGTTTCTGGTCCTATGCGCCCAAGGACAAGTCACTTCATCTCTCTGAGATGTTCTGAGGTGTTGTATCAAGTCCAGGACGCTCAGCCTCCCCAGCTGTACAATGGGGATAATCTCCTTGCATCGCTGACCTCCCAGGGTGACCAGGGGAAGGGGTCACGGCCTGGACGCCACAGCACCCTGGCTCTGCCCAGAAGGGACCTCCGGGCACGCTGCCCATCCTTACCCTCGCTGGCAGAACTTCATGGCCGTGTGGATGGCGTAGCCATGCTGACCCACAACGTTGCAGCGGGCGTTACACAGCAGCAGCACACGGACCATGTCCGGTTTGCCCAGCTGGCAGGCCAGGTGCAGCGGCGTCTGGCCGTGGTTGCTGACGTGGTTCAGTCCAGCCGAAGGGTTCCTCCCCAGGAGCTAGCGACGGCCGAGAGTCAGCCAGAGCACGGCCGGGAACAGAGGAGACAAAGACCCACAGAACGTCAGGGCTCATCCCACCTCAGGGGGCTTGCCTCCCACCCCAGCCCCAGCTGGCAGTCTGTCCAGGAAGGAGGAGGAAGCTAGGGAAGCTGGACAGCAACAGGATAAGCCCTGGGCTGGCCATCGAGATGGCCTGGGTCTGAGTGCTGGTGGGACTGTGGGCAAGTGACCTCACCCCCCATCAGCCTGTTTCCTCACTAAGATGGGGATCTTACGGTAGACACATCAGCAGATGGTTTGGGCAGGGGGAAGGGGGAGTAATACACTTTGCAAACGTTAAGGTCCTAAGTAAATGTGGGCATTTATGAATTCCCCATCAGGATGCTGATTGAGGGGCTCTAACTCAAGCAGCATAGAGGCTCGTGTAGTGTGCTAAGAAGCTGTGCCAATGGGAGGAAAGCCAGGAACCAGGGTGGGAAGCATGGCAGGAAACACTGTCACTGACACAGACTAGAGACCGCCTAAACAGGATGAGACCATTGATGAAGATTTCAGGAGAGTGAACAGAAACCTGGCACAGAGGCTGGAGGATGTAGGAGTGGTGGGAAATTTCCATTATTCAGGTCTTTGCTGGGAAACTTTCATCCTTTGGAAGGCAGAAGAACCAACAAGAAGAAATTCTGGTCTAAATCTGATTCCTTCATCAGGGAGGAATGGCTGCTGGGCATGGAAATGATGGAAACCTCAGGGAAAAGTAAGTCTTCCGTTTTGAAGCTGGTGACAGAGGAGAGGACGATTTCAAAGGATTCAAAGGAAAGAGAGGTAGGAGAGAAGGGGAAAGGTTCTACAGAGAAGTCAGCCCCAGACCAAGGGGGAGGGGAAATACTCAAGACTCAATTCCTAGACACACCAGATAACAATTCTGATGAGAAGGAACAACAGGGCCTGTCCAAAGAGACTGAAGTGGACACACAGGAATTGCACTGACCACCCAAGATGTTAAAAGGCCAGATGGAAGATGAAAGCAAAAGTGGATAATGGAGGATGATCATAAATGCCTGGCCCCACCCTGGCACAGTGCTGGGAGGGCAACGCTCTGAACAAGCCGAGGCTAGGAGGGAAGCAAGGTCCACCAAAAGGTTAGCTGGAGCCATCCAAGAGAAAAGAGAAGACTCCACAAAGAGACAGAAGCATGCGCTTCACTGTGGGATGGGCTTGGGACTGAGGACAGACAGAAGACAAAGCTGCTCAGGTCTTTGCTTTCTTTTCCAAGGAGAATGATCTTTGGACAGCAGAGGGTGGAACAAATACCCAAGATAAAGAAGACAGTGATAAAGACTACCAAGCTCACCTGAACAAGTGCAGGTCTCCTGAGCCCAGGGAATGATCACTTTCTTAAGACTAAAAGAATTAAGATGCTGTCAGTGATCCCTGAAGGGAGAAAAGGAACTGGATTACAGGGGATGGAAGGATGGATGGATGGATGGATGTGGGGGCGGATGGATGGATGGGGGGAGGGATAGATGGATGGATGGTGGATGGACAGATGGATGGATGGATGTGGGATGGATGGATGGATGGGGGGATGGATAGGGTGATCGATGGATGGTGGGAGGGATGGATGGATGGATGGGGGGCCAGATGGATGGATGAGGGGATGGATAGATGGATGGGGGGATGCATGGATGGATGGGGGGGACAGACAGATGGATGGATGGATGCTGTCTCGATTACCAAAACAAAGGAGCAGAACAGAGTCCACAAATGATTGGCCAGTGGGCTTGATTTCTATTCCTGGCAAAATGCTTTAATGTAATTATTAATTAAAGGGATGGTGGGTGAACAGCTAGAAAAGGAAGCAGTGATCCCAAAGGGCTGGTGGGGCCCCACCCAGAGCAGGCCTCCCCTCTATGAATAGGGTGGCACACTGTTAGATCAAGAGAAACCAACAGACACAGAGTTTACCTAAATTAAGACAAAACATTTGATAAGTCTCACAGAGAGAGGTGGGCTACAGGACAGGGCAGACTGTTTAAGTGAATGAAATTGGGTGAATGGCTATGAACAAAGGGAGTCTCTGGTAGTCTGGTGTCAGTTTGGAAAGGGCTCTCCAGGCATCGGTTCGGTTTTTTCCCTGCTTGGCCCCAGAGACTACAAACGCGGTCAGAGCTGAAGAGGGGCATGCTTTGGCTCTATTATAAGAAGAAGCTTCCTGACGAATGAGGAGCCTTCTAAAAGTGGATGAGGCTGCCCTGGTCATTCTGGTTTTCCCCCTCCCTGCTCTAAGACTCTCCAACAGTAATACTATTAATGACACTGATGTAACCCATTAATGTCTGCAAAGTTCTTTATCCAAATGGCCCTGAGAAGTCTCTAAATTGAACACACTGGCTTAGGTTAGAAGGCCTTCATGTGAGGTGGTTTAAGACCCTTCACCCCCGTTTGCCTATTAGGGGTGGGCTGCAGACCATGAATCCCTCAAGGGATTCACACACATGTGAAGTGCCCCGCCTTTGCTTCCCCCCTTGGCTCACACCCTCCCTCCTGGATGAGTCTTGTCCACACCCACGCATGAATCCTCCATAATGGAGCCATGAGCAGCAATGGAGAGTTGGAGTGGGGCGATAACTAGGCCACTTCCTTTTCTAATCCTACATCCCTCATGTGGGACACTGACTTCACTACTTGTGTACTTGTCATGAGTGGCAAGATGCTACAGCTGGCATCCACTGATTCGTAGTGAACCGAGAAGACTATAGGGAGGGAGGGAATTCACTTCCCTGGAGATCTCTAGCCACCCATCTGAGGCACTAATTGGCTTTACTCTGACTTGGAGGCAGGGAGATGGACAAGTTACATCTTGAATATCCTTCCAGGTCTAGGAGTCTATGAGCCTGACTTTCTTAGACACACGTGTCTTATACGTCCACACGTGTGTATACACAGATCCCCTGTGATTTTACTGACATGGGCAGCACCCTGTGAAGGTGTCCCCTCCAGCCCTGCAGACCAGTGGCTCTTCCTCATTTGCCTTCTCAGAGACTGACCCTTCATTGGCCGGGGCCAGATCTGGAATCTCCCTTTTGGCTGGAACTTAAGGTTCAAGGCTGGCTTACAAATAACTGCCCTAAATCTATCAGGCCCTACTTTGTCCCCAGGTCCCCTTTCCTTCTAGAAGGTCCCAAGGGAATACAATTAGAGACAGGCCCAAACACTGATAAGAGATAAGCAGGCTCCCACATCCCATTCCAGACTGGTTAAGATCAGAAGGCCAGCAAAACCATCACACTTCTTCTCTGGGCTGGTACCTATGAGCACCTTTAGCAGGAGCTGGAGCTCTCTAGCAAGAGGGCTAGGGATCACAGACTGATTTGGGTACCCCAAGAATGAGGCACAGGGTAGAGAATGCCAAGGCCTGAGAGCCAGCAGTGGCAAAGCAAGGAGAACCACCACCAAGGAGGCAAGCCCAGCACTAAGGCCATGGAAGCCTCCACCTGGCCCTGCCATGCCCTGGGTGCTGGCCCCAGGCCTCCATCCTCCTCACCTGCAGCACCTGTGGATTGTCCCCCTGCACAGCATAATGGAAGGCAGTCTCCCCATTGTTGTCTGTGACGTCCATGCGGGCATGGCAATACTGGACTAACTCCACCAAGCTCTCCCCATCGCCCTTTCGGCAGGCCAGGTGCAAGGGCGTGCACCCTTCCTCATTCTCTGTGCTGTTGGCACAACTGCAGAGAGAACCAGAGAAGGGGCATCACCGGGAGCAACAGAAGGGCCAGGCAAAGACAAGACACCCTCAAGCCTAATGAAGCATCTGCTGGCCTAGGGGTCAATGAGGAGACTTTTTTTTTTCAATGGGGAGACTTTTTAAAGGCTCTGGGTCAACTGTCTCAGAAAACACAAAGCTTCAATTCCAAATATTTAACAGATTCTCAAAACCGAAGTTTGGATTATAATTTTCTTTTTAAAAAAAACAATTTCTCACTTTCAGTTCACAGAAGCACTGACTGAGTTGGAAGGACCCCAGAAGGCACCTGGGCCTTGCCTCCACTCCCTTGCCCGGCCACCCCCAAATCCTCTCTATAATACTCCACTGAGTGGCCCCCCAGTGTTTGGTAGGAGACTTCGAGTGTGTGGGGGCAGAATGTTTGTGAGCCTTAAAGCTCCACTGCCATGGGAGGGGAGGGTGATGGTGATGGTGGTAAAGAGCCTTCCTCCCTCCCTTCCCTTCCTTCCTCCCTCCTCCTTCCCTCATTCCTTCCTCCCTCCCTCCCAAGGCACCCCAGGCCATTTTAGGCCCCTCTAAGTGGGAGGAAAGGTTTTCTTAGGCTGAGATGTTATCAGCCTCTGCACTTTCCCATTTCTGTTGTTCCTGGTTCTCCCCTCTGGGGCCAAGGAGGACAATTTCCAACCCTTCTCCTCAGGGTGGCCCCTCCCTGTGCCTGGAAACGGTCATCATGTCACCTGCTCCTTCCTACCCGCTGGAGGCCACCCACTGCTCCCTCCTGCCCCAATCTGAGGCTTCTTTTTTTGAGGCTTAATAATCAGTGTGGTTTGTCCGGGGTTTTGGTTCATGGTTCAGCTCAAGGCCCTACATGGGAGGGACAACCCAGATGGGGCCAAGCTGATCCTTTGTTGTGGTGTTTTGTCCTTTGTTCTTGAAGAGGACCATGACATCAGGTTGATAATGACGTGACTTGCAGTTTACTTGGATTTGAGTGAGGGAGAGCACAGGTCACCGGCCTTACTTTCTCCTCCAGAGCCACCTGGGTCCAGTGGCCTGATATTCACCAGCAGGACTGGAGATGGCCCAGGATGCAATGGGAGACCCTGGCCCTTTCGGGATAAGGTCTTTCCAGGTTCTCACTTTGAGTGAGGTAATGCCCATTGAGAGAATAGGCCTCTTTAAGAAGTGAGTCAAGGGATGGCCCCTTTGATCCAAAAAAGAAAAAGAAATCAGGCTGGGAGGGGAAGACCCTCAGGGCTGCTGGCTAAAAGAGGAACAGTTACTATTTACTGTCCATGGGAATTAGGATTTCTTTGGGAATGCTCATTTGGGCTTTATATCAGCTGCCTTCCTTCCCTTGGCTCCGCAGGGTGACCAGTGAAGGAGTGGAGTGGGAAGAGGGTTTTCTGAGGTCTAACACTGTAGCCCCTTCCCCCAGGTGCTCTGGGTCTCAGGCATGGGTGCCTTCCCATCTCCTCACCTGATGACTCGGGCATGGTGAAAGCATTCTCGGATCCCCAGCTCCACAGCCACATGGGCCACGGACCAGCTGGGGTGGCTTCGGATGCAGTCGGTCAGCTGCTGCAGGACGTCGGCTTGTAGCACCCGGGCTGAGCTCTCATAAAAGGGTGGCAGTACCAAAAAAAACTGCTGAAAGTTCACCATGGCATCGGCCTCTGTGTCCAGCTGGAAGAGCCTGGGGGAAGGGGACAGAGAAAGGATGATGGAGGAGCCCGGCCCCTGACACCACTCCACGGAGCCTGCTCTCTCTCCTACAGCACTAAGAAGTGACCCCTGAGCCAATCTACTGAGTCCCTCTCCCCTGCTTTCCAACCTCTGGCTCTGACCCGGTTCTCCTCCTGCCCATCTGACCAGTCCATCTCCATGTCCTCTGTTGCTCCCTTGTCCTCCTGACATCCCCTAAAGCTTGGTCTGCACAAGGGCCAACCCTCCAGGAAAGGAGCAGGAAGGAAGGGGACATCAGAGCACGTGCAGAGAGGAGAGATGTCCTGAGGTAACAGGGCTTCATTCTGTGCCCCTGATTCCATCTGCTGCACAGATCAAACTGAGGGGACTCCCTTCTGCTGACTGTATGTAAGAGACAACTTGGTTGTGGTGGATAAAGGAGTTGGAGTCTGAGGACCTGAGTTCAAATCCTGCCTCTGACCTACACTGCTCTGTAACCCTGGCCTAGTTGCCCCAGGCAACAGTGAGACTGAACTGCAGGGAAGGTGCTAGTCTGCACTGCAGAGGGATGTCCCTCTTTTGGCAGTTCCCAATAACAATGAAATCACAGGCTGAGCTGCTCTTCCCCTGGAAACAAAGAATGTCTGCTGCCTTCCCAGGAAAGCCTCCCAAGAACCACCCAGTGTGACACCTGCTGCCTACTTGGAATGATCTGGGTGAGAACAACAGCACCAGGCAGGACCAAGGAAACATCACTGAGGACGATGAAGCTGCCAGGCCCGAGCCCCAACACCACAGAAGTGTGGTGGCCCAGGCGGTATCTCCACGGCCGTTTCCAGGAAGAAAGGAAGGAAGGAAAACACTGATGTGGAAAGTAACACGTTCATAGAGAAGACGGCGTCTGCCAGAGAGCTTTGTATTTCTGAACTGTGACTTGAAGAAGAACATCGATGACAAGAGAAAAAGAACCCCCAACAAGGACCTGGATAAACAGGTTGGTTTGCACTCCTAGGAGTCCATTAAGGGGGCCTTTGGTTGAAAAAGCAGGGGGGGGGGCAAAAACCACCCAGGGAGATCTGACAAGCCTGTTACAGCAGAGGAGAGGGAACTGACAAGTTCAAGATGAAAGCCTGGCCTCAGATATCGACATAGAAACATGCCAAGTGTGCTCAGTAAACAAAGAGAATATTACAGATCCCAATGCAAGGAGGTACAATGGACTTCCTAAATATGACTGCCTCTTTTTAGCTTCCTTTTATGGGCTGTCCTTCCATTAGACTGTAAGCTACCTGAGAGCAGACTGTCTTTTCCTTGTTTGTACCACTCCCCCCCCCCCCGGCACTTTGCACAATACCTGGTACACAGCAAGTGCTTAATAAATGTTTACGGCTGACTCTTCAGCTAGCTGGAGGCTTCTCTTTCCTTCTGGTAACATGGGGGAAGGGTGGGAAATGCCAAAAGGAGAGAAAGGTTTATCTCACCTTGAATTCCTCAGTGCCACAACATGGCAGAGACTGGGTCCTGGAGGTAAAACCTCTGACAGGTCCTTCTGGCTGGAAGGTTTTTGAGTATGGACCCAGCAAAGCCCTGTGGGTCATCCTCTAAGAACCAGCTGAGCTAAGTCATCACCAGACAGCCACAGCTACCAGGAACACCATCCATTAAGGTAGAGGAGGCTTCTCAATGGCCTGCACTGGAGAGGAGGGACCACTCCTACAAAACCAGGGATTTTGAAGTCTGACCAAGACAGGCTGATGGAGGTCCTTTGGATTCCATCTACCTGTTCCCACTTTTCCTTCCCATCCTCCCCCATGCCACCAGAAAGAAGGAAGAAGCCTTGTTTTCCATTGCTGGAGCATGTGAGCTAGAGAGGCAAGCTTATCTGCCTCCTGTGAGAGGCTGAGGAGCCTTCTGAGAGAGGGAGCAGGATGAGGAAGCTGGATGGATCCATGGCCAGCTCCTCTTGAGTCAGGAGTCCTGACTCTATCCTGCGGCATTGCCTTCAGTAGTCCGTAATACTAGGGACTCTCAGAATATCCAACAAGCAAACCAAGGAAGAAAGGTGGAAAAGATCTGGGGTTTGAGCTGGTTATAAGGTCAACAGGGAAAATCTCTTGACCTACAAATATACAAGACGGGGGGTGGAGCCAAGATGGCAGTTTGAAAGTAGGGACTTGTGTGAGCTCCCCGCCAGGACCCTCCAAAAACCTATAAAAAATGGCTCTGAACAAATTGTAGAACTGCAGAACCCACAAAGTAGCAGAGGGAAGCGGGGCTCCAGCCCAGGACAGCCTGGATGGTCGCTGGGTGAGGTCTATCGTGAACGGAGCTGGGAGTGGAGAGGAGCGGAGTCCAGCGTGGGTGGTGGCAGGATCAACCAGACCAGGAGCCGGGAGGAACAGGCCCTAGTGCCCTGAATCAGTGAGCTGTAGCAGTTACCAGACTTCTCAATCCACAAACACCAAAGACAACAGAGGTTAGTGGGAAAAGCTGTGGGGGACAGAGTGAAAGAAGGAGTTTGTGGTTCAGCCACTGCCCTGGGGGCAGCAGAGGAGGTGCAGCTACAGAACTACAACTGCAGTTGCTTCTGGCCCCAGGTCCACCTAGTGGGAGGAATTAAGTGGCGGATCAGAGCAGGAGTGCAGAGCCTGCTGAAGATATGAGTCCAGTCCGGGTTGGCGGTTCTTAGGGAAGGAGGAGTGCTGGTGTGGCAGAGATGGCTATATAGAAATAGCTCTGAAAACAACAGCGCATCCCCTCAAGCTTGGAACAAAGTACTCTTTACTCTACAAGCAGTCATACCCTGACGAAAAACTCAAGGGTCAAGTAAGTTGGCTGGGAACATGGCCAGGCAGCGAAAATGGACTCAGATTTAGTCTCAGACTTTGGAATCTTTCTTTAGTGACAAAGAAGACCAAAACATACAGCAAGAAGAAGTCAACAAAGTCAAAGAGCCTACATCAAAAGCCTCCAAGAAAAACATGAACTAGTCTCAGGCCATGGAAGAGCTCAAAAAGGATCTGGAAAAGCAAGTTAGAGAAATAGAGGAAAAATTGGGAAGAGAAATGAGACTGATGCAAGAAAACCATGAAAAACAAGTCAAGGACTTGCTAAAGGAGATACAAAAAAATACTGAAGAAAACAACACCTTAAAAAATAGACTAACTCAAATGGCAAAAGAGATCCAAAAAGCCAATGAGGAGAAGAATGCCTTGAAAGGCAGAGTTAGCCAAATGGAAAAGGAGGTCCAAAACACCACTGAAGAAAATACTACCTTAAAAATTAGATTGGAGCAAGTGGAAGCTAGTGACTTGATGAGAAATCAAGATATTACAAAACAGAACCAAAGGAATGAAAAAGTGGAAGATAATGTCAAATATCTCATTGGAAAAACCACTGACCTGGAAAATAGATCCAGGAGAGATAATTTAGAAATTATTGGACTACCTGAAAGCCATGATCAAAAAAAGAGCCTAGATATCATCTTTCAAGAAGTTATTTTAGATATTTTAGATATTTTGATATTTTAGAGCCAGAGGGTAAAATAGAAATTGAAAGAATCCACAGATCACCTTCTCAAAAAAATCCCAAAAAGAAAACTCCTAGGAATATTGTCGCCAAATTCCAGAGCTCCCAGATCAAGGAGAAAATCCTGCAAGCAGCCAGAAAGAAACAATTTGAGTGTTGTGGAAACACAATCAGAATAACACAAGATCTAGTAGCTTCTACATTAAGGAATCGAAGAGCTTGGAATACAATATTCTGGCGGTCAGTGGAGCTAGGATTAAAATCAAGAATAACCACCTACCCAGCAAAACTGAGCATCATGCTCCAAGGCAAAATATGGATTTTCAATGAAATAGAGGACTTTCAAGCTTTCTCAGTGAAAAGACCAGAGCTGAATAGAAAATTTGACTTTCAAACACAAGAATCAAGAGAAGCATGAAAAGGTAAACAAGAAAGAGAAATCACAAGGGACTTACTAAAGTTGAACTGTTTTGTTTACATTCCTACATGGAAAGATGATGAGTATGATTCATGAGACCTCAGTATTAGGGTAGCTGAAGGGAATATGCATATATACACACACACACATATACATATATATATATATATATATATATATATATAAAAATATGTGTGTGTGAGTGTATGTATGTATATATACGTATATACATATATATATACATATATATAGACAGAGGGCACAGGGTTAGTTGAATATGAAGGGATGATATCTAAAAAAAAATAAAATTAAGGGATGGCAGAGGAATATATTGAGAGAGGGAGAAAGGGGGAGATAGAATGGGGTAAATTATCTCACATAAAAGTGGCAAGAAAAAGCAGTTCTGTAGGAAGGGAAGCGGGGGCAGGTGAGGAGGAATGAGTGAATCTTGCTCTCATCGGATTTGACCTGGGGTGGGAATACCATACACACTCAATAGGGTATCTTACCCCACAGGAAAGGAGGAGGAAGAAGATAAAAAGGGGAGGATGATAGGCAGGAGGGCAGATGGGGGAGGAGGTAATCAAAAACAAACACTTTCGAAAAGGGACAGGGTCAAGGGAGAAAATTCAATAAAGGGAGACTAGGTTAGGAAGGAGCAAAACATAGTTAGTCTTTCACAACATGAGTGTTGTGGAAGGGTTTTACATAATGATACGCATGTGGCCTATATTGAATTGCTTGCCTTCTTAGGGAGGGTGGGTGGGGAGGGAAGAGGGGAGAGAATTTGGAACTCAAAGTTTTAAAAACAGATGTTCAAAAACAAAAAAAAAAGTTTTTGCATGCAACTAGGAAATAAGATACACAGGCAATGGGGTGTAGAAATTTATCTTGCCCTACAAGAAAGGAAGGGAAAAGGGGATGAGAGGGGAGTGGGGTGACAGAAAGGAGGGCTGACTGGGGAACGGGGCAACCAGAATATACACCATCTTGGAGTGGGCGGGAGGGTAGAAATGGGGAGAAAATTAGTAATTCAAACTCTTGTGAAAATCAATGCTGAAAACTAAATATATTAAAAAAAAACAAACAAATAAACATACAAGACAGGCTAATCACGGGTCCACTTCCTTCCCCACTTCTTCCCAATTTCACAGCTTCCCTGTGTTCCTCAATTCAAACACCTAGGAGACTGAGCTTGATCTCTGGAGATACCTTCCCAAATGCATAACTCTGGGAGAGTCAGGGCTCTCTATGCTCGTCTACAGACTCAGAGCCTGGGCCTGGGGCCCAGGAAGTCTGTGGCTCATCTCAGATCAGGGGAGAAGATGAGTTCCTAAGATCCCTGGGAACATGACACTTTTTGTTCACAGAGACATTTTAAATGGTGGTTAGGGATGGTTACAATGGCACCATACTTCAGAGACCTTTTGATTTGGGTGGCCTGGCCTAACGAGGAAAATCCATTCTTTCGCAACAATGATGTGGACCAGCAGGTCAGTCCTAAATCAAGACACTGGCTCTTTTGGCCCTGTGGGGCTGTGGTCCGCTAAGACCTCCATATCTTTTCAATATGAACTTACAGGACCCCCTCTGTTTATAAACTGGGGACTGCTGTATATAAGCCAAATGTAAGCTGCTGCTGTGTCCCCCAAAAGAGAACTCACTGTGAGGCAGGCCACGGGGACTGCACCTGGGATTTCAAGGCTATGGGCCACTCCCAGAAGAGGAATTCCCTCCATCAGTGCAGGTAGCCAGCCCCTTCCTGGCAACCTGGAGTCTCAGAGAGTTGACCAGAGGTGTCCGACAGCCAGGAGTCGTTACGAGAAATGACCAGGCTCAGGCTACCCTCCTCTGCTGTTTCTCACTCAAACATCTGTCCTGGTAAAGCTCCCAGTTTGTCAGCGGGCCTCTTAACATGGAGTACCCCAAACAAACCAAACAGTAATAAAAATAATAATAAATAACAATGCTACCATTTGTGCCAGGCTCTGTGCCGACTGCTCCACAAACAACCCCACGAGGCAGACGCTGTTTGTGCTCCCAATTTACTGATGAGGATACCGAGGCAGACAGAGGTAAGCAACCTGCCCAGGATCAAACAGCCGCTAAGTTCCTGAGGCTGGATTTGAACTCAGGCCTGATGCTCTGTGCACTACACCCAGCTCAGGCGAGGTGGTCTTCCCACTGGCCTCTACCCAACTGAGACACAGACATCTAGATGGCAACCACAGTCCTCTGTGACCTGGCGAAAAAGGTGAGGAGCTAGTCAGTGTGACCAATTCCTGACCAAGTCGCGCTGGTTCTCGGGAAGTGATCACAAGCCACCCCTTTAATAACATGCTTGATATACTTTTTTCCCCAGGAATCCAAATCATATTTCAACTCCTACTAAATCAATGTCTACACCCTACCAAGTGGTTTCTGGATTGGTGTCTCCATTTTACAGATATGGACAGTGACTCAGAGCAGGGAACTGAGCAGCCTAGGATCACGATGTTGTTGGTACGTGTCAGAGCTGGGACACAAAGCCAGCTCTCCTGGTCCCATGTTCTTGCTCCTTCCAGTAAGACAGTCTAGAGTGGGGAGGAAACACGGACCCAGGTAAACAGAAATAACGTAAAGCTGGGACACGAGAAGCACATGAGGTGTACCCTAAAGCTGCTAGAGATGAGAGCCAGGACAATCAGGGAAGGCTCTGCCCTTCCCCGGAGACCTGAAGGGAGGCTTCCACATGAAAATGCTTGGATACGCTTGAACCCCACTGGTGATGGGGAATCCAGTGTGGGAAGCGGATGGCCTGGGGAGGGATTCTGCTGTACTCATCGGTATGTGGTGGGGCACGGGATGGAGACAGCCTGGTGTGCCTCTGGAGTGCTACAATGGCCTAATCCATCGGTCTCTGACTCTGGCCACTGGGCCACGGGATCTAGTCCTTGACCTTGACCACCTTCCAACGCCTTCCTTGGTGTTCTGGGAAGAATGCTGCTGCTGCTGCGGCTGCTGCTTCCAATACGCCTCATGCGCTTTTCTGTGTGACCCGGATGGAGTGTGCACATGACTGATTACATGTGCATGCTGTCTCCCCAACAGAAGAATGAAGGCTGCTTGAGGGCAGGCACTCTTTCCATCTTGTCTTTGCATCTCTACGGTCTGGCACAGGGTTCGGTTCAGTCATTTTTTCAATCATGTTCACGACTCCATTTGGGGTTTTCTTGGCAGAGACAGTGGGGTGGTCTGCCATTTCCTTCTCCAGCTCATTTTACAGATGAGGAAACTGAGGCAAACAGGGTGAAGTGACTTGCCTAGGGTCACACAGCTAGGAAGTATCTGAGGTTGGGGTTTTATCTCCTCCCAGACTGGAAGGTCTCTTGAGGACAGGACTCTTTCTTCCCTGAACTCTGCCTTGCACAGTGCCCCGCACCCCACAGACGCGCTTAAAAACCATCTGTGGCATTGTCCTGTATTTTGATGAGGTGTTGGCAATGTACTGTCTGGTCTTATCAGATATATCTGAAGTAAATTATTAATTCATGCCAGGAATACAAATATTGGTGTTATCACAATGCAAACAGCCCCAACCCATGGCCCAGGCTTCAAGAACCAAGGTTTCTTGGCCATCTGCTGTCATATTCCAAGCTCAGGTCAGAGAGGGAGGCCTCACCCCAGCTCGTATCAATTTTGTGTCCATGTCTCCACCCCCCAACCTAAGATAAGATAAAATACCCAAGCTATAATGGAGAAGGCTTTTCTCTTCCCTCCCGAGCACACCCCCATAATTCACATCTAAAACAGGCCCCAGCAGCAGCTCTGAGGCCGTCCAAGACCAATCACACCGCTTCTCAGTTCTGAATCTCACAGCCTACTGAACAGTACAGGAACTCCGTGTGCTGGTCCTCCACCACGTGGGTCTGGCTGGCCTGTATCCGTAGTCACCCCTTCCAGGCAGCATGGGAAGCAGCTCCTGGCAGGCGGGTGGAGTTGGCCCGGGCAGGCAGATTGTGAAGGGCTTTAAATACCCAACAGATGAGTTTGTATTTGCTCCTGATAGCAACGGGGAGTCCCTAAAGCTTCCTGGGCAGAGGAGTGACCTGGCAGACCTAAGGTTCAGGACGATCAATCTGACATTTTAAAAACTGTTCAATCGTGAGTGAGGGGTGGGAAGAAGAGATCATAAACTGTGTAAAGAAAGAAAATACCAAAAAAGGGACATCAATTTGGCAAGTGTGAGGAGAGGCTGGATTATTTGGGAAGACCAATTAAGAGTCTCTGGCCATAGTCTTGGACTAAGGAGGCTGGGGCAGGGTGGGGGAAGGGGGAGAAGAGAATACAGAAGGGTCTGAGAATGATCTGGAGGTGAAAGAGATAGGCTCAGGCAATTGGCTGGATATGGGTCTTGAGTGGAAGTAGAGAGGGGTGCGTCAGTCCAAGAATGCCGGTGCATCTGACCCAACAGCAAGCTGGGAGGAGAAAGAAGCCTATGAGACATTTATGGAGATGCCAAGCAGGCAACCGGAGATGAGGGATGGGTGCTCTAGAAGGAGACTTCAGGAGAGGCTCAGGAGGGGGAAGCAGCCAGGTTTGGGAATTGGCTGCAGAGCTGAGCCCACACAAGCTGGCTGGATTACCAGGAGACAAGAAGGAAAGGGAAAAGGAGAGGGCCCCGGACAGAGCCCAGGGGACAACCCCACATGGCGGCTGGGCACGGACACCGATGGGAAAAGGAGATTCAGAAGGATGGGGCCTGACAGGGAGGAAGAAAACCAGGCCGGGGTCACAAAAACCCAGGAAGGAGAGAAGGGCATTGCCAGTGCCCAGAGCTGTAGAGAAGGCAAGAAAGATGAGGACAGAGAAGAGACCATGGCAATGGAGAGCTATTAGAACAGATCATTCTGGGTCACTGTAATCACTAGGAAACTTGTCTTTACACAGAGGGGAAGGAGGCCTCACTGCAAAGTCCTAAGATCAAGAAGAGGAAAACCAAACCAATCTTCCCACAATGGGATGGCCCTTCAAATATCTGACATCTCCTCTCATGTCCTCTCCACCTTCTTTTCCAAAGATCAAACTTTCAGCTCCTTCATCTGAGCCACATATGAAACATTTTTATATTCCCTGAGCATCCTATTCACCCTCCTCTGGATATGGTCCAATCTGGCAATATTCTTCCTCAAACATGACTCTCAGAAGTGAGCAGGATACCCAGCTGTGGCTGATCAGGGCAGAGGCCAGAGGGACTGTCACCTTCTGCTCTCTGGCTGCTCGGCAGTCTAAATCCTGTGGGTTTTTGGCCTGCCACATCACAGTCAATCAATCGATAAGTATTCATTGATAAGCACCTACTATGTGCTTCAAAACTTTTCATGGGAGCCAAACTGGCTTCCTCAGAGTACCTTGGGCACAACATTCTAGGTCAGGGTGGGGAACATGTGGCCTCAAGGCCACAGGTTCCCTATCCCTGTTCTAGGTGCTGGGGAGACAATACAAAAGTAAGGTAGGCCCTGCCCTAAGGAGGCTTCTATCCAGGCGGATTCCATTTGCACACGGACAGGTAAATACAGGATAAATACAAAATCAATATTCAGTGACTGGAAAAGCTTCTTAAAGGTGGTGGCACTTGAGCTGGGAGTTCCAAAAGGAAAAAGGGAGGAGGGATGGCATTCCAGCCCGAGGGCAGTCCAGTCTTGTAGGCTGGCCTACAAAACGCATGCGGGGGAGCAGTGGGGCCTCTGCCTGGAGAAGGCCACCAAGGCCAGGCTGGCTGGTATCTTACTTGAGACAGCCAGAGTGCCACCAGGGCGGGGCACGTTCAGACCTAGGCATAGGAGCAGCACTTTGAAGCCTGGCTGGAAGCAAAGGACTGGAGGCTGGGTAGCCATTTAAGTCCCTTGTTGACATCGCTGAATCCCACCCCCACTCCCCAGATCTTTGGGCAAGGACTGTTGTGCTGTTACGCCTCCCCCAACCCATTCTTGGGATTGACTGCCAGAACCCAAGGCCAGGGCTTTATGTTCACCCTGGTTGAATTCTGACCAACATTCTGGTCTGCCAGGCGCTTTGTCAGCCACTGTACTGTGATTCCTCCTCATTTTGTTTTGTTTTTTCAAGCCTGCAAAGTTTTTAAGTATGCCCTGAGTGTCTTCATGTGGGTCAGTCCTCAAATCTCCCCCCACTCCAGCCCATCGACCACTGGGCCGCTAAAGTGGTGTCACTTTCTCCTCTCTGAAGCCCAGTGGCTCCCAATCGCCCCCAGGGTCAAATACAAAATGCTCTGTTTGGCTTCCAAAACCTTCATAACCTTGTCCCTTCCTCCCTCGCCAGTCTCCTTCCACCTTCTTCACTCCCACATGCCCTACAATCCAGTGCCACGGGTCTTCCTGTTCCTCCTCACACACACCCCTCTATTTCCCAATGCCAGGCACTTTTCCTGGCTGCCCCCCAGGCCTAGAATGCTCTTCCTCTTCACCTTCTCCTCCCTGGCTTCCTTCATGTCCCAGCTAAAATCCCCCCTTCAACAGGAAGCCTTTCCAGTCCCCCTGAATTCTAGGGCTCTCTCTCTGCTGATTTTCTCCAATTTATCCCATCTCTAAATCTTGTTTGAATATGGTTGCCGACCTGTCATCTCCTCCTTTGGCCCGGATGATCTACTGATAAAAACTGAAACTGAGCAGGGACTAAGATATCTCTCTGCCTCTCTAAATCAGAAGAAATGGTCTGAGATGTGGCTAGCAAGTGATGATGAGACTGGCTTAACAAATGTGTCATTCATTCAACAAATATTTAGTGAATGTTTGTGGGTGTTATCCCCATCAAAGCAGAACTGGGAGAAAGTTGGAGTTGGGAAGGATCTTAGACTATGGCAAGGCCCTCGGACACTACACAAGGCCAACCTCCTCAGAAGACCAACCTTTGCTACTGGTATTTCCCAACGTTTCTTTCTGAGATGGCCCTTCAAAGCTAGGTCACGGCAGAAACAAGAAAGCCTAGAGACTCCATGGCCTCACTTTCCCCCACCCTCATGCTCTCCCACTCCTCTCTGGTATTGCCTAAAGGGTCAGCTGAGATTGCTGACTCTCTGCCCATCTGAGGCTGTTTCTTTATGACCTTTGACCAAATTCAATCGACTTGCTGCCAACTAAGTTCTGACTAGTTGTGAAAATCAACCCTAGCTACTGTGATGCCACTGAAGAGAGTCAGAGTGGCCGTGCACCACAAAGAACAGAGAATCAGCCTGAGAACCAGGAGGCCCTGGGTTCAAGTCTCTGCCACGTCAGACACACACAGACAAGCATGCCCCTCTGCAGCTCTGAGACTCCAAGGGCCAATGCAGATTGGCGGAAGGCGCTTCCTCACAGGGAGTTCCCTGTACCCATGGAATCACAGCTCTCATACCCGCAGTGGAAACTCCAAAATCTGCTCCACAGGCTCTGTGGGAGGGTAATGCCCAGAAAGCTTTGCAGCCAGGCTTAGCCCAAGGGAGTGAATGAGTGTACAGCCTCCCACAGCGACTACCTTGTAGGGGACAGCCCCTGATCCCAGAGGGCACGCTGGGAGGAACCCAGCCTTATCGGAGGGAGAACTAAGCCTTCAAGGGGCTCCATGGCAGGGCCCATGGGCACAGAATGGGTGAGCCAGTGGCCAAAGTAGGGACAGAAGCTGCCCTTCTGACTCAACTGGAGGACTGTATTCTGTAGTCTTACACCTTTGCCCACTCTATGCCCACATCCCCCTCAGCAAGGAAAGGGGCAGGCAGGGGAAGACACTGCAAGGACCCTGAGACCCTTTTAGGGGTCCTTGAGGTCAAAACTCTTTCCATAATGACACTAAGGCACTTTTATTTCCAATGTGGCAAATATCAATAGATATATAACCCACACTAGGGTTGGGGGAGGTCCTCAATAATTTTTAAGAGTTTGAAGAGGTCCTGAGATCAAAAAGTTTGAGAACTGCTGGACGAGACCTTGGGGGTCCCTTCCACCTCTAAGAGACTACGGATTTATGATCCCATGATAAAGAAGGAATTGGGAGCCCCCATATATACAAAATATTTCTATCAGCACTTTTTGTATTGGCAAAGAACTGGAAAAGGCTCACTGATTAGGGAACAACTCAACATATTGTGATTGGTGAATGGGAAGGAAAACAATGAAAACAGAAAAGTCCCAGAAGACTTACGTGAACTGATACAGAGGGAAGTCAGCAGAGCCAAGAAAATAACATGCACAATGATTAAAACCATAGAAACAGAAAGAACCACCACACACAAAACAACTGAAAACGAATGTGGCAAAATGGCAAAGCATAAGCTTGGCCCAAAGAAAGACATGAGAAAGATTCCCCTGCCCAACCATCTCCTTTGCAGAGTTGGTGGGGGGAAGACCTACAGGTACAAAAGATGGCACAGATGTTTAGACTTCTGGGGAAGCACTGACTGGGTTTGCTGATTGTTTTCCTCTTATATTTCTTTAGAAAAATATAATTTGTCACATGGGATGGACATGCTGGGAGAAATTGTGGCAATGTCAAAACAAAAACAATTATAAACTTTTCAAAAGAAGGAATTGTTAAAACATGTTATACATTCAGTCCCCGTAGTGACTTGCCTGTCCCTGAAGAGATCCGAGGGGCCGTCAAGGACTCTGAAGCTCCACAGAAGCAGGCAAGGGTCTGGCTTATGGTCACACAACAGTAAGTACCAGAGTGACAGCTGGAATCCAGACATCTCCTTTCTCTAAGACTAGCAGTCTTTCCATCCCCCTCTGAGCCTCAGAAAAGCACCAACCTCACAGGCTTGTCGTGAGGGTCAAATGAGATCACAGATACAGAGCACATAGATTTGTGAGCTGTTATTAATGTTAACTATTCATGAATAAGCAGGGTCACACAGATAGAAGGCTGCGTGACACCACGGAAAGAGCCCTGAACTACGAGTCAAGAGAGGCCTGCCTCTGATACTTGCCAGGGGCATGACTCTGGAGAGATGCTTCACCCAATCCGAACCTCAGTCTCCCAATATGTAAACTGGGCCCTAGATTCCTCAACTGTATAATGAGGAAGCTAGACTACATGGCCCCTTTCTAGTTCTAAATCTGCAACCCTCTTCCAAGCTTTGTTTCCTAGCTGAGAGGTGGTCTCCAAACCACCCACACTCTCCTACGGCCACCACCATCAGGAATAAAGGAAAAGAAGCATCAGGGCCTACCACCCACCTGAATCCATTCTGTGGGGATCTGGGGTTCACTAGCAGGCAATCCCAGGTACGATGAGGGCTGTTCTTGAACAAAATCAACTGTCCTTCTTCCCTGAGCTGAACACAGGCTCTGTAGTCAGCCATAGGCACTTCCTTCACCCGATATGGGTTAGAAAACAAGTTGGTGACATTGCTAATTGTGCTGACTAGGCGGCCGAAGAACTGCATCTTCCCGGGGGTGGGGGGGTTGGTCTTGTTTTCTTCTCCCCCCGTCTGGAAGAAAACGGGGTCTGTGGTCAGCTGGGCCTGGTCCCCCATCCCACCTCACCAAGCGTTGTGGAGTTCTGCCCAGAACGTCCCTCTTCCTCCCCACCAGGGCTTCTGCCACGAGCTTGGGGCTTGGAGTCCTCAAAAGCTTCAGCAAGGTCCCCAAAAAGGGCACTGAAAAGGAAAGAGAGGAAAGAGAAACACCAGTGAGAAGAAAGTTGGCACAAGAAGCTTTGGCAAGATCCCCAAGAGGGCACTGAAAGGGAGAGGAAAGAGAAACATCACTGAAGCTGGCACAGACTGGCTCGAGGGAGAGGGCCCCAGGACTCAGGGTCCACTCCTAGCTCTGTCACTGACAGACTATTTGAAGGGAACCCAGTCAATTGCCCATCCTATGCCTCAGTTTCTCCAACAGAGACAAGTAACTGGGCTCTACCCTCTGTTGTGGATACGCTAAAAGCCACAAGAAATTGAATTCCTGGGGAAAGGGCTTCAACACCAGGGTGAGATCACCCAAGGGCAGGGAGACATTTGCTCCATGTCCTTTAGGATAAGCTCATAGCTAGTATTCTGTGGCTTACAAAGCACTTTATATACAAGGCGGAGAGTCATGCAGGAACTCCTATCCCCATTTTAAAGATGAGTAAACAGACCTGGAGAAGGAGGTGACTGGCCCAAGGTCACACAACTAGTTAAGAAGCAGGTCCGAGCCCAGTGGCCCGTCTCCTCTGACCACACTGCAATCAAGTTCACCTGCCCTTTTCTAAAGAAGAAGGGCATCAAGAACTCTGCCTACCAGCCTTCCAAAGTGCCATCCTGCCTGCCTTGCCCTTCTCTGCCAAAGTCCTTCCAACTCCAGAAAAAGGCCTGACCGTGACCTGTCCCCAGCAGGGGCTGGGTGGCTTCTACCTCACACAGAGCCACTGAGGCCTAGGAAAAAGCCATCTCTTAAAGTCGGGCCGCTTCCACGAAGCATCCCCTCCTCCAAAGGGCTTCTGAGCTGCAGGCACTGGGGAGTCGCAGGGGCCCAGCCTGACTCAGCTGACTTATCTGCCCTCTCTCAACTGCCCTTTGCTCATTGAGGAAATGGACACGACTCTATTAAAAAAAAAAAATCCTAGCACTCTGCTCAGTTTGTAGTGGGGCTGACAAAGGGCAAAGGCCCCAGGCTTTCCTGTGTGGACTCCCTCAAACATCAGGGTGAAGGATTAAATGAACAGAGTAAAAAGAATGCAGGAGGAAGGAGCCTTTACTGTTTAAAAAGCCCAACTGTGGGAAGGTTCAGCTCCTCTCCCCGCCCACCTCCAAATCACAGCATTACTTCAAGTGTTTGCTAAGCTGTGGGGGTACTGTAGGGAGGGCAAAGTTTATTTAACGACATAACCCTACACAGGGCAGAACCTTGTACTCCGACGCTGGCCAGCTCCATTACTGCCTGAGTGATCTTGGCAAAGCCCTTCAGCCTCTTGGGCCTCAGTTTTCACATCCATAAAACTAGAGGTACTGGGGTGGGGGGGGGGAGGGGAGAGAGGGGAGGTCAGGCACCTTGCTTCTCAGGTCTCCTGTGGGGTGCCAAGCCTAAGAGCCAATGATCTATCTTCTGAAGCTGTTACATACCATATCTGGGGGGTCTTGGCTCACCAAACAGACAAGTGCCAATCTGTTTTTTGCCCCAGCTGGAACAGCCGACCCACGCTTGCCCAGCCAGCTCTGATTCTTATATTAGGGCTCATGCAGGGACTGGAGGCGGGGCAGTGTGGGGGAAGCATGAGTCAGGAGAGCACAGTGCTAGGTCTGGCTCTGCAAGCCGCCTGTGTGATGAGTGACCTGAGACAACTCCCTTCCCTGGGGACCTCACTTTCCATAATGCCACAGTTAAGGCACGGTCTCATGCACCCGGAAAATGCTAGGATTAGATGAGTTTTCTGGTTAGCCTTGGTGGTCCGGATGTCCTTCCTACACAGTCCCAAGGGAAGCTGGCCACCTCTACCCACCTCCACTAAGAAGAAAGGGAAAGTGAAATCGTGCTTGCTGGTTCTTCCCATCCCAGCCCCAAAGAGGCTGAGCGCTTCCCCGGGGGCCTTGTCTTCACCTCACCCCCTTTCTGTTGCTGACCAACACCCCCTGGCCAGGGATCTCTGGGCAGCAGCACTGGGAGGGGGCAGGTGGTTTCTGCTGAAGGAATTGTCTTCATCAGAAAGTCTGAAGGTGAGATGTGACTCAGAGGCCAGGTCCGGGCCACCTTCACTCTGACAAACACTAAGACCCCTGTACACTGAGGGAGGTGGTAACAGCAGAGCCTCAGCTGGGCTCCAGCCAGGGCTGGCATGGAGCTACTGCCTCCCGAGGGTAGGAAGGATTGGGAAAGGCATCTCCCTCCTTCCCTGATGCAAAGGAAGGGGGCGGTGTATAGGGAACCTATCATTTGCAAGCTAGTCATTTCATATTTCTGAGACTCAGCTTCTTTATCAGTAAAATGGGGGTTACCATAACCCTACCTCATGAGGGCCTTGTGCAGAAAGCTTTAACAAAACTCTAGGGGAGTTATTACTAACAGCTGCATTAACAACCTCCCTCAATCTCTATCCATGTAAATGGACACCTCCATCACTCTCCCCACCTTGAACTTCTCTGACCCTTGAGCTGGAAAGAGGGTAATGACTCTCGCTTACCTAGTCACGGCCTGCTCTGTCTCTATCCTGCGCTCTTACACTGCCTGCCTTCTGGGGCCACATCCACGTTGGTCTGGTCGGCTTTAGACCAGGGCTGCCCAACCTGCAGACAGGCACTCTGTGAAGGCTTTTTCATGAAGGCCAGAGGACGTGTTAGGGATGATGCCAAAGCAGTCTACCCTTAGGCCCAAACTGTGGGCTCCCTAAGCTGAGGCATTCGGGAAGCTCTCACCCATCACTGTAACTAACCACGATCCCTTTCCCTTAAATCAGGGAGGCATTCCCAGATGATACATAGGAAGACAATGGACCGAGCTCAGCTGGAGCTCCGAGGGATCTGTACTCCTTCAGTGGTTGCACAATCGATTGACAAGCACTCATGAAGCACCCACAACTATGAGGCCCCAGGCTAGGCAGAGGCCATCACCACCCCCAGGGTGCTCACACACTAATGGAGAAGGTAATAAAGCCTCCTCCTTCTACATACCCTTCAGACCTCATCCTTCTCCTTAAATCTTTTTAACAAAGTGTAAACAGCTACTCAACCCGGCACTCAAGGCCTTCCACAATATGGCTCCAGACCAACTACCTAGCCTTCTCAGGTGATCTACACTCCAGCCAGCCCAGATTGCCACCCACTCCCTGATTCTTGTCCTGCCCTCTGCTGTCGCCACATCCTTGGTCACTTCAATCCCCTGACCGAAGTGGACTTGCTCCCTCCTCTTCCCTCCCTTGAGGAATCTTCCTTTTATCCCTCCTTCCCTTCTTCAAGGATCACCTCAGACCCACTCCCCTGTCCCCACCTCAGACCCCCACCCCGCTATCCCCACCTCAGACCCAGCCCCTTGGTCCCAGGACACCTCCCCAACCCCCCCATGTGAGCATACTGTCTCATTAGGTGGCCTAGTCCCTTGGATAAATTCAGTGGTTAAGGAAGTCAGTCTTTATATGGAGCCCAAATCTACCACACTGTGACTTCTACCCACCAGCCTCCCTTCTGCCTCCTGGAGAGAAGACACAAGCCCCAGCCCCTCACAGATCTGAGGACAACCCTCACGTCCCAACAAGGCTTCCCTTCTCCAGCAGAAACACCAGCAATTTCCTCCGAGGACCCTGAGAGGCCCTGGCTTCCTTCATCCTCCTGACCAGCCTCTTCCAGACATGTTCTAGTGGGCCGATGACCCTTTCAAAAGTTGAACACAATAGTCCAGGAAGGTGTCATACAGAATCACAGGTTATAGGACCTGAGAGCTTAGAATGTCTGACCTGGCGAAGGGCTGAAGTGGGAGGGAGTTTAGATCATGGAATGTTATAACTGGGAAAGATCTTAGAACAGGGAATGTAAGAGCATGGAGGGTCCTTAGAACAGGAGATGTCACAGTTGGAGGGGCTTCAGAACAGGGAATGTCAGGGCTGGGGCAGGGGTGCTTAGAACAGGGGATGTCAGATCTGGGAGGGGCCTGAAAACAGGTGATATCACAGCTGGAGGGGTCTGAGAACAGGGGATGTCACAGCTGGAGGGGCCTCAGAACAGGCAATGTCAGGGCTGGGGGAGGGGCCTTAGAACAGAGAATGTCAGGGCTGGGAGGGCCTTAGAAAAGAGGATGTCAGGGCTGGGAGGAGCCTGAGAACAGGGGATGTCAGAGCTGGGAGGGGCCTGAGAACAGGGGATGTCAGAGCTGGGAGGGGCCTGAGAACAGGGGATGTCAGGGCAGGGAGGGGTCCCAGAGTCCAAGTGCATCCTTTCACATGTCTGACCAGGACCAAGTACAGAGGTATTCCCTTGTTCTTTTACTACTGTCTACAATGATATTGGCTCTTCGGGGAGAAGCCATTCTTTTGGACAATTCTATACCAAAACTTCAGTCTGGGAATAAGAGCTCCTGATGTTGTCCAGAGGTCACAGTCCAGGGAGTTTTCTGCCTGCCCCAGACATCATCCTGAGATGCCCTTGGATGGTCACTCGGTGAATTCTCTCACTTTCAGTCATCTGATTCTGTTCAGCTCTGGCAGAGGCAGCCCATGTCTGGATCAGAGGAGGTCTGTGAGCTCGTTAGACTGAGGGTCAGTCTGACTTTTGACTCAGACAGTCACCCTGCATGAGCAGGGGATCCAAGGCCCATCGCTTAGCTTCCTGGGGTTCTGGGCAACTTTCCGAAGCACAGAGAAGGTGCCGACCTGCACAAGAAAAGGGGATTTCCTCCACCTGGAATTCCTTCTATCGATGCAGACACAGCGCTGGCCCCAGCTCTGCTGCTAAATCTTCAGCGGGGCATCTCGCTTCACCCAACAGCCCGGCAGAGGCTCCACACAGGCTGGACTTGGTCCACGCAATACCATGTTTGCCCAAAGGGCAAAGAAAGTTTTTACAAACCGGCCTTTGGTTAAGTCTGGGACCCATTTAGAATGTCAGCGGTCACTTCTGCTGCTTCTGGTGTTTAAGTTCCAATGTGTGTATTTGGGAGCAGGCTGATATGTCTAAGTGGTGGGGCAGGCAGCGAGCTGGCGAGGCCGCTGGGGAAAAAGCAGCAGACCAAAAGCCAGGAAGACCTGAGCCCAAATTCGGCTGCAGACACTTATGAGCTGGGTGACCCTGGATAAGTCACTCTGCCTGTTTGCCTCAGTTTCTTCACCTGAAAAATGGGAATGATGCTACCTCCGCCCCAGGGTTATTGTGAGGATCAAATGGAATATTTGTAAAGGGCTTTGCAAACCATCACAACAGAAATGCTCAGCTCTCAGCACTCTTGGACTCTTGGTCGCCCCACTACAAAGTACAAGCATGTGATCAGCTGGCAAGGGCCTCCATTCTGGGTCAAGGGGACCTGGGCTGGAATCTGGGTCCTCCTCCATAAAATGAGAGCGTTAGACTGGATGTCCTCCAGCACCCCCCAGCTCAGAGAGCTTCAGTCCTGTGACCTCCAGAGAGTACAGCAACAGCTGCCTGGTACCAGCAGGACAAGATTACACAAGTGCCCGGGACAGGAAGCAGATACCAGGTCAAATGGAAACTGCATGCATAATGTCAGGAGGCCTAATACATAAGTGGCCCCTTTGGAATTCTGACCTAACATGCCCCTGCCTCTGACAACAGAATGTCACATGGATGGCATCATCATGGCCAGCTACAGGGCAGCAATCTCCCAAGCAGATCTGGCTGGAGGCAGGGCTGCCTGCTCAGTCCCGAGATCAGATCTGCTGATGAAGCCTTGGGTGACTGGGGGATGATGGGACTGCAGAGCTTGCACTCACTGGGCCAAGGAGGGCTGTACAACCAGGCCTCAGAGGGTCCTCCCAAGTCTGAGATGGGATGGTTCTCAGACCAGTCCACACTCCTCTTCCCCATTCTCTCTCTCTCCCTCTCTCCCTTCTCTCTTATTCTCTCTCTCCCTTTCTCTCTCCATCTGTCTATCTGTCTGGCTCTCTCCCTTCCCCTCTCTCCCTCTCTCCACCCTCCTCTCCAATGCCTCACAGATGGTCTGTGTACACCACAAGATTTTCCTCTTTATCCTCACAGGCAGGCCAGCAGGAGCTGGGGTAGAAGACCAGGGCTGTCTCAAACACTGTGCAACCTTTGGGCACGTCACCCAATTTCTTTTTCCTCATCTGTCAACTGAGGACACCCTCGACAGGACTCCTGTCCTCCTGAGGTTATTTAAGGACCAAATGAGGCCTTTCTGATATAGCTGAGACTCAGGGCCAGCTGCCTCCTCTCCCTTGTTCTCACCAGGTTGTTGTTTTGATCTTGGCATTCCTAGACTAGCAGAATACTGTGGATCACAGATTCAGAATGGAAGGCCTTCAGAGACCGGTGGGTCCAATTCCCTCATTTTCTAGATGAGGGAGTAGAGGCTGAGAGGGGAAGGGGGATCCTCGGGGTTGCCTGGTCAGTAAAGGCTGTAGACAGCATTCGATCTCAGGGCTTCCTCAGCACAAGCCCAGCATTCTGTCCGCTGTTACCTGGCATACAGCTGATGCTTAATAAATGCTTGTTGACTTGAACTGAATTGCCATATATTCTCCTCCACCGGAAGAAATCAGAGATTTGGAGCTGGAAGGAACTTTAGATACCAGAGTCCAACGCCTTCCCCCCATTTAACAGAGGACCAAACCAAGACCCAGAAGAGAAGCACCCTCCCCAAAGTCCTCCTCCAAAGCTTCATCCTGATGCAGAAATGACCCGGGGCCCTGGGAGGCTGTGTCTGGCACATCCTAAGGAGCTGGGAGGCTTCTGGCTGGAGCCTGGAGACAGGCAGAGCCTTCTGGGCCCAGAGGACTCCCCTCTGGGTGCAGAGAGGCTTGGCACCAGCCTGGCCACCAGGAGGTGGATATGTCGGCAGCAGCCACTGGAAGGTCACACAGGCCTGGCAATCTGCCCTTGGGGCAGGGCCTGACTGGCCCAATCCCTTTATTTCTACAGATGAGGAAACTGAGGCCCAGAGAAGGGGAAGGACTTGCTTCAGGTCACTAGGTAAGCTGTGAAGCCTGCACCCCAATTGTTTCAGGTGCACTGGTTTTGTTAGAGCATAAATTACTCTTCTATCTCCCTGCTCATGGTACCTTTTTAACTTTCCTTCAAACTCTTGTCCCTGTCTTTGTCTTAAACTGCCCCATCCTGCTTTTCCTTCAAGGTTGTCCACTTGAAAGTGCCCCCTCCACCTCTCCTCTGACCCCCACTCCTCCAGAAATGGCTCCTCCCGCACCCCAGTCATGGGGTGTGGCACTGGAAGGGCCTGAGGGTCAGGCATTTTAGAGATGAGGAAACTGAGGCCCAGAGAGATGGCTCCACAAAGGCAACAAACCGCAGCGCCTGGACTGTCACCCCAGCCTCCAACATTGATGCTCTTGCCAGTCCATCAAGCTGCTTCCCCAGCAAACCACAGATTCAATTCCATTCCACAAGCACCCACTATGTTCAGCGGGAGGTGCTGGAGAGACACAGACAAAATTACACAGTGCCTGCCCTCAAGGAGCCTCTGCTCCCCTGGAGAGAAATACTCATGGTGCAATGAATTCTCTTTTTTGGACCAGACCATCCAGACAGTGGCTTCCCCAGCCGGTTTAATCTGTTATGGTCAGCCCTCCTCTGGCACTCATAAAAACAGTCACCACCAAAGGGAGCCTCTTGGCTGCCTAGAAGTAAATCTGACATGGGCCTCCCGAGGCTGGGCCCTTCAGACACACTCCAAGGGCACTCGGACACAACGTCCCTCACACTAATTCCCAAGGATGAGCAGGACAGCGGCTGGTCCTCCCATTACTCCAGGCTCCTCCCACCACAGAGATTTGGGCACTTGCCTTTGCTTCTTGACAGTGGGGTCTGTAGATACTCTCAGCTATGCACGCCCAGAGCTTCTCAAAGAAGGGTCTTGGACAGACATTTAAATGAGCTGGATCAAGACCACAGAACACACTGGCTCCCTAAAGACAGAGCCAACGAGGAAGTGCCACACCTTTCCCAGCTTACTGAGTGGGCACAGACACCCTGTGGGGCACAGACTCTGTGGATTCATGGAGTGAGCCCCCAGCCAGGTGATGCTTGTCCAGGCTGCTATGGGTGGGATTCACGCAGAGGCAGCTTGGGGGCACAGTGCTGGTCTTGGAGTCAGGAAGACTAGAGTTCAAGTCCTGCCTCCCACACTGCCTAGCTGTGGGGCCTGAGCAACACACTCCACCTCAGTCCCTCACCTGTGAAATTGGGATAAAGACAGCAGCTACCTCACAGAGGTCCTGTGATGATCAGATGAGACACTATCTAGAAGGCACTTAGCAAACTTTAGAGGGCCCGGGCAGAGACTGGAGCCCTGAGGTCCCCTTCACCTCAGTCTGGAGTTCTGTTTTAAAACCTTGGTTTCCAACTCTGTAATATGAAGAGACCGGACCAAATAAGGTCTTCCTAAGCAGAAATCCGAGGAGCCTAGGAATGACAAGAAGCCAGCCCTCCCTCCTAGGTGGCAGCAGAAGTAAACCATGTCCTTCCCTGCCATTCACTGCTCTCCTGGAGCTCTCCCTTTGCAGGCTTCCACAGCTGCTTTTCAGTTATACCATTCTGCTGACTGGGAAGAAAAGTCCTTTCGCAGGACACTGACTTGTCTCCCTCAGAACTACAGATGGCACGTAGAAGACAATTCCCTATCACCTTAGAAAGAAAAAAAGCCACCAAATGGCAATTTGCCCTTCAGGGACAGCTTGGACGTGACTACAACCCAGATAGCATTACCTAAGGAATCCTCCTAACTAGCACCCTGGGGCCCAAGGAACAGGACATGGCTCCAGGTCTGTAGTGAGGGCAAGGAAGAGACCCTAAGAAGACCCACCCAAGAGATGCCTCTCCACATCCCCCTCCCAGCAAGGCCAGCCCCATCTGATCAGTCACCATTTCCAGAAACTAACTCCATGGTATTTCCCCCAGGCTATAGGGACATGGATGGAAAATCCTAGTCAGGGCCTGCAAATGGGAGAATAAGGAGTGAGAAGGAATTAAGGGAAGATGACGGATGAAAGGTAGGAAGGAAACATCATGGACTGGTCTGGGAGGGAGGGTTGACAAGAAGGCTGTCGGAGGAAGGCACCTCTCCTTAGATCATACCACCTTGGAAGAACTGAAAACTGACAGGTCCCTAGAAGTGAAAACAGCTGGAAGCACCCTGGAAACTTTAACAAAGAGTTAAAAGTCAAGAAATAGACTGGAGAAATAAGCAAACAACAGAAAAAGATTCTGACCATAGAAAGTGACTATGGTGACAAGGAAGATCAAAACACAAACTCAGAAGAAGATAACAAAGTCAAAACTCCTACAACCAAAGCCTCCAAGAAAAAATATGAATTGGTTTCAGGCCAAGGGCTCTAAAGGGATTTTGAAAATCAAATAAGAGATGGAGAGGAAAAATTGGGAAAACAAATGAGAGTGATGCAAAGAAAATATGAGAAAAGAATCAACAGTTAGGTAAAAGAGACACAAAAAGAAATTCTGAAGAAAGTAACACTTTAAAAACAGACTTGGCCAAATAGTAAAAGAGGTATAAAAAACTAATGACAAGAAGATTGGCTTAGAAACCAGAATTGGCCAAAAGGAAAAGGAGGTATAAAAAGCTCACTGAAGAAAATAATTCCTTAAAAATTAGAAGGAGCAAATAGAAGCTAATAACTTTATGAGAAATCAAGAAACAATAAAACAAAACCAAAAGAATGAAAAAATAGAAGACAATGTGAAATATCACAGTAGAAAAATAACCTGGAAAATGATCCAGGAGAGATAATTTAAAAATTACTGGACTAACCTGAAAGCCATGATCAAAAAAAAAAAAAAAGAGCCTAGACCTCATCTTTCAAGAAATCATCAAAGAAATCTGTCCTGATATTCTAGAACCAGAAGGCAAAATAGAAATTGAAAGAATCCACTGATCATCTTCTGAAAGACATCCCAAAATGAAAATGCCAAGAAATATTAGAGCCAAATTCCAGAGCTCCAAGGTCAAGAAGAAAATACTGCAAGCAGCCACAGAGAAACAATTCAAGTATTGTGGAGCCACAGTCAAAATAATACAAGATTAAAAAGCTTCTATACTAAAGAATCAGAGGGACTGGAATATGATATTCCAGAGGGCAAAGGAGCTAGAATTACAACCAAGAATCCACTACCCTGCAGAAGTGAGTATAGTCCTTCAGGGGGAAAATATGGACACTCAATGAAATAGGGGAATTTCAAGTATTCTTGATGAAAAGACCAGGGCTAAATAGAAAATTCAACTTTCAAATAAAAGACTCAAGAGAAGCATAAAAAGGTAAACAGGAAAGGGAAATCATAAGGGACTCAATAAGGTTAACTGTTTACATTTCTACATAAGAAGATGACACTTGTAACTCATAAGAACTTTCTCATTATTAGGCAGTTGGAAGGAGTATATACAGAGGACACAGGTATGAGTTGAATATGAAGGGATGATATCTTAAATAAAATTAAGGGGTGAGAGAAGAATGCACTGGGAGAAAGGGAAAGGTAAAATGTGGCAAATTGTCTCACATGAAAGAGGCAAGAAAAAGCTTTTACAGTGGAGGGGAAGATAGGAGGTGAGAGGGAGTGAGTGAACCTTAGTCTCATCAGAATTGGCTCAAAGAGGGAATAACATACACATTCAACGGGGCATAGAAATCTACCATTCCCTACAGGAAAGTAGGAGAGGAAGGGGATTAGAGAACGGGGGTGGATCGGGGAGGGCAGATTGGGAGAGGGAGTAGTCAGAAGCAAAACACTTTTGAGGAGGGACAGGATGAAAGGAGAAAAAGAACAGAATAAATGGGGGCAGGGAGGAATATGATGGAGGGAACTACAGTTAGCAATTGTAACTGTGAAAAAAATTTTGAAGCAAGTTTCTCTGATGAAGGCCTCATTTCTCATACATATAGAAAACTGAGTCAAATTTATAAAAATAAGAGCCATTCCCCAATTGATAAATGATCAAAAGATACGAATAGTTTTCAGATGAAGTAATCAAAGCTATCTATAATCATACGAAAAAATGCTCTAATTCACTATCGATTGGAGAAATGCAAATTAAAATAATTCTGAGGTACTACTTCATACCTATTAGATTGGCTAATAGGACAGAAGAGGAAAATAACAAATGTGGGGAGGGGTTATGGGGAAAATGAGACATTAATTCACTATTGGTGGAGTTGTGAACTGATTTAACTATTCTATACAGCAATTTGGAACTATGCCCAAAGGGCTATAAAACCATGCATACCTTTTGACCAAGCAATACTGTTACTAGGTCTGTATCCCAAAGGGACAAAAAAAAAAACAAAAAGGAAAAGGATATATATGTATAAAAATATTTATAGCAGCTCTTTTCTGGTGGTAAAGAATTGGAAATTGAGGAGATGCCCATCAACTGGGGAATGACTAAACAAACTGTGATGATTGTGATGGAATATTACTGTGCTATAAGAAATGATGAGCAGGATGCTCTCAGAAAAACTTGGAAAGACAGAAACTGATACAAAGTGACACATACTATGTATAAAGCAACAGCGATATTGTAAGATGATCAGCTGTGAATGACTTAGCTATTCTCAGCAATACAATGATCGGAGAAAACTGAAAGACTTAGCATGAAAAATGCTCTCCATCCCCAGAGAAAGAACTGATGGAGTCTGAATACAGATTGAAGCATGCTTTTTTACTTTCTTATTTTTCTTGAGGTGTGTGTGTGTTTTCTTTCACAACATAATATGGAAATATGTTTTGCATGACTTTACACATGTATAACCTGTATCAAATTGCTTGCTTTCTCAATGAGGGGGGTAAGGGAAGGAGGAAGGGAGAGAATTTGGAACTCAAAATTTTAAAAACTAATTTTAAAAATGGTTTCTACATGTAATTGCGGAAAAATAAAATACTAAAAACAAACAAATAAATAAATGCTTGTTGATTGATATGTACATGTTTATATATACATATATAATAAAGTAAGTTCCTCGAGGACAGAGACTGTGTGTGTCTGTCTTGTGTCCCTAGTACACTGTAGGTACTTAATACTTGTTGACTGGTGAAAAGACCTGGGCCTAAAACTGGGGGAGATCTGGAAGGAGATGAAAGCTTGGAGTGATGGGCAGGGTCAGGATGAAGCGGAAGAGACAGGGCTGGATGAGCGGAGATCAGCCTGGGGCCGGAAGGTGCGGGGGAAGAGGCCCAGGGTTTAAATCATGGATTTGGAGCTGGAAGGAACCCTGAGATGAGAACAGCATCCAGTCCAGGCCCCCCATTACAAGGGCGGGAGACTGGGCAGGGTCTTCTCATAGAGGCAGGGAAATGGGGGGAATAAGGGGGAAGAGGAAAGGAGAGGGGAATGGTGGGGGAGGGGTGAGGGTTGGCAAGCGGAGGAGAATGGAGGGAAAAGGGGAGAGGTGGGGAGGGGGGATGGAAGGGGAGGGAGATGATGGGACGGGGTGGGGGGAAGAGGAGGAGTAATGGAAAGGAGACGGGGATGATGGGCGAGAAGAATGCAAGAGGAGGGGGATGATGGGAGAGGGAGATGGAAGGAGGGGGAGGGGATGGAAGGGGGATGGAGGGGAAGGGGTGGAAAGGGGAGGAGGACGGAAGGGGAAGGGACGGAGCGGGGCGGGGTTCGAGCGATTTGAGGCCGCATACCTCGGGGCAGGGCCAGTCCCTCCCTCCCAGGGCCCCGGGAGCGGCGGGCAGGGGCGGGCCGCTCTGGCTCGGGCCTTGACTCACCTCCTCCCGGCTCAGGACAGTCCACTTCCGCAAACAAAACGCGCTCTCTCACGTGACGCTTCCCTCCGCCAATCAAAACAGGCCCCTCCCCGTTACGCCGTACTCCTGAAGCCTGGTGACTCCACTCGAGGACTGGGGGGCGGGCGGCCGGAAGAGGGAGGACGCCAGAAGGGGGCGGCCTGGAGTCTTTTTTTTTTTTTTGTAACCGCCCAATCAGAGGGCGCGGGCAGGGCAGAGGTAAGGCGGGCGGTGACCGGAAATGGGGCAGCCATGTCAGTGCAGGGCGGAAGAGGCGGGGAGGAGGGCCTGGGAATCGACATGTTGATGAGGGGCAGGAGGCCTCGCCCTCTTAAAGGGACAGGATACGTTTCGAGGTCCCCCTCCCCCCTCCCTTGAGCCCCAGACAACCCCCCAAGACTAAAAGTTGGAGGGAAGGGACTGAGTTGCTCAAATGAAGAGAGTTTCCTATAGGAACATAGATTTAAATATTAAAGGGATCTTAGAAGCCATTTTACAAATGGGGAAACTGAGGAACAGAGAAGTTGAAGTAGTTGGCCCAGGGTCACTCAGCTGATAGATGTTTGTTGACTGACTAGATGAATGACATCTCAGAAGAACATCTGATTAGATGGAAAGATGTGGACTGGATTTCATTTCTTGAGATTTGAGATTTCACCAAGGACTTAGAGCTGGAAGGGTCCTCAGAGACCATCTAGCCGGACCCTTTCATTATACAGGGAGGGAAACTGAGGCCTAAGGAGGGAAGTGACTTGTCCAAGGTCCCACGGATAATAGGCAGCAGAACCAATGGTGAGATGGAGGTGGTGTAACAACTACTGCAGAAGTGTAGTGGACACGGCGTTGGGCGGGAGTCCAAGGTGACTCCGGGGTTTCAAGTCTGGGCCGGTGGCAGGGATGAGCAAGAGAAAGAGGAGGAAGACGAAGATGGGCTCGAGGTGCTGGCAGAGCATCCAGATGAGCAGAGCCACAGGTGGATGCCAACGAGCTTGGGAAGGAGGTCAGCGCTAGAGCTGCCGCTCTGGGCATGAGCCACGACCCGGCCATAGCGGATTGTCTCAGAGTCGGGGAGACTGGCCTGGATAAGAGGGCACAGAGAGAAGAGGGGGGGCTGATGACCGCTTCTTAATCACCCTTTGTGTGCCAAGCTCTACACAAAGGACCAAGGATAGAAAGTAGAGCAAAAGACCTTCCCAACTCCCGGGGAACTCATGGCGTAATGGTGGAGACAAGAGAAAAATGACCATGAACAAACGAGATTCCCCCAAGTTGGGAAGGCAATTGGGAAAGGCTTCTTCTAGCGGGTGGGGCTAAAGAAAGCCAGGGAGGCCAGGAGGCAGAGATAGGACAGACTGAATTCCAGGTGCGAGGAACAGTCCGGGAAAATGCCTAGAGTGAGAGATGAGTGTCTGATTTGTGGACCAATGGGCAGCGTCCCTGGGCTGGGCTGCAAGAAGACTGGAAAGGGCCAGTTTTTAAAGAGCTGTGCACGGATCTGGTCTTGGAGGTAATAGAGAGTCACCGGAGTTTATGGAAGAGGCAGGGAGGATGGACCGGAGTGGGGAGAGACTCGGGGCAGAGAGACCAGCGAGGAAGCATTTGCAATTATCCAGTTATGGGGGGTGAGAGGATGAGGGCCAGGACCAAAGTGGTGCCGGAGGAGAAAAGGGAGTAAATAAGAGAAATATTCTGAGAATTGACAGGACTTGGCAACAGACTGGATATGAAGTGGGAAACAGAATGACCTGTTGTGATTTCCAAGGACTCATAGCAAAGCTCTGCCTCCCTTAACCTGACCGAGAGGCGGTGGTCAACAGGTGAGGAATGGGGCAGACATCTTCAGATATGCCTACTAAAAATTCCTGGGGAATGGGAAGTGTTTCATGCTTTGTATTCATAATCCCAGCACCCGGCATACTGTAGGGGCTTAATAAATGCTTGTTCGCTGTATTGAATGTAATGAGTTGTTTTCCTCGATTATACTTATTTGATTTCCTTGATTACATTGGTACTTGATTATGCTTGTTGTGGGGTGTGTAATACCCCCCAGAGGAGGTTTCTGGGAGATGGAAGGGGTCAGTCATGATGACATTAAAAAAGTAGTAAAAAAAAATCGGGGACATCCGTGTTTCAATTAGAGTTTGGACAAGAGGTTCATTCTGGTTCCGCTTGGCTCCTAAAGATGAAGGAAAGGCACGCCAAGCAAAACCCAGCATGCATTTGCCCAAGAGCTCAATGGCTTGGTTCTGCGTGACTCTGCGTGACTCCTCTGCGTGACTCTGCGTGACTCCTCTGCGTGACTCTGCGTGACTCTGCGTGACTCCTCTGCGTGACTCCTCTGCGTGACTCTGCGTGACTCCTCTGCGTGACTCCTCTGCGTGACTCTGCGTGACTCCTCTGCGTGACTCCTCTGCGTGACTCCTCTGCGTGACTCTGCGTGACTCCTCTGCGTGACTCCTCTGCGTGACTCCTCTGCGTGACTCTGCGTGACTCCTCTGCGTGACTTCTCTGCGTGACTCTGCGTGACTCCTCTGCGTGACTCTGCGTGTCTCTGCGTGACTCTGCGTGACTCTGCGTGACTCGTGAGCTTCCGTCCTGCGGGGGAGACAACAAGAACACATATAGATCTAGACAAAGTAGATGGTAGGTAGTTTGGAGGGGGGGGGGCGGTGAGGGGAAGAGGGATTAGGATCGGAACAGGCTCCATGGAGAAGGTACTGCTGCCTCTGTTGGAAGGTGGTCTTAAAGAAAGACAGCCTAGAGTTGGGGGACTGCGGGTGCAGAATGGGGCTCGAGTGGTCAGTCATTCACTTAGTCGATAAACATTTATTAAGCACCCATGATGTGCTGAACATTGGTCAGACATGAACAATGTGTTGATTTGATTTGCTTCTCTGGGTGTTGTATCCCTAGTTCCTAGTATAGTGCACACAATAGGTGCTTCATAAATGCTTGGGGATTAACTGATTTAAGTAGAGCCTGGAGGCTCACTTCCCTGCTCAGAGCATAGCTAGATTTGGAATGGGTTAGAATCCTGGCTCAGTTGCTGGGATCCTGGGTGCGTCACTTCAGCTGACTTCAGGTCTCGGTTTCTTCATCTGTAAAATGGAGGGGCCTCTGAGGACCCTTCTACCTCCAAATCTATAATTTCGGTGTGACGCAGAATAAGGGCAACAGTGGTGGGAACGTTCACACATTGGGGATCCCCAAGGGAACTAGAGGGTGACAGAGTGTAATGTGCCACTATGAACCCCAAATTGTGTCCTCAGCAAGCAGCTGGAGAAGGGCTATAACATAAACTCTTTTTTGGGGGGTGGAGAATTCTGTGGAGCAGAATTCTGGGAGCAACCTGGGACCTTGGGATGCAAAGTCCTGAGTGGGGAGAGACCTCGGGACAGTGCTGTGTGGAGTGGACTCCTCTGGGGACCCCAGGACAGTACTGCTGTAAGGGGAGGGAGCAGAGGGGCACTGGCTAGAGAGAAGTGCACCTGGAGTCCAGCCACCAGGGGGAGGAAGCAAGCCATCTGGTGGCTTCTCTTTTTAATTACTTTGTCTTCCTAACTAGACACCAATCTCAGGTTGTTCCTACCTGTGGGAGGAACTCAAATGTTTCTCGACTCCCTGAAGCACAGCCCCCATCGCCCCGCCCTAGTTACAGCTCTAGACAGTAGTACCCGTGCCCCACAGCTGTGTCTACCCACAGACCCACCAAGTCCTGGCAGCCTAACCTGGTTGCCCCCTCTCACACTTGCCTGTGATCCCCGCTCTGTCCCCATTTCTGTCTTCCAAGCCACTCCCCACTTCTGCCCTTTTCAGCTCCAGGGCTCACACAGCTGGCGCTCAAGCTTTATGTGCTCATGCCCTGATTCTGGGTCATCCTGAACTCTCCTGCTCCCCACATCAGGCAGTATTTGGAAGAGGTTGGCAAGACTGGGAGGTCACAAGATCCTAGAATGTCACAACCAAATGGGACCGTAGAAGTAGGTCTATAGGTCCAGGATTTGGAGTTAGAGAGCCTGGGTTCGGATTCTACTTCTTCACTTACTAGCTGTGTGACCTTGGACAAGTCACTGTACAGCCCTAGGCCTCATGTCTTCATCTGTAAAATGAAGAGTTGGACAAGGTGATTTGCCCACATCACATAGCCAGGATGTATCAAAGAATTTGAACCCACGTTCCCTGACATCCCATTCAGCTCTGAGCCCTACAATTGCCCAAAATAATGTTGGCAGCTATTGGCAAAGCCAGAAATGACTCAAAGTCTTGTCGATCAAATCAATTTTCACTATTTGCACACAACGATGACCTGAAACCATACTCTGAGCCACATGCTGATAAGGTTAAAGGAATGTTGCTGTGTAAGCATGAAGCGGAGTGCTAGCCTCAAAAACGTTCCTCGTAGGGCCAGCCTGGCATGGTGGGAAAAGCGCTGGGTTTGGAGTCAACAGAAACCTGGGTCCAAATCCTGGCTTTGACACATAGTAGCTGTGTGACCTTGGGTAATTCACTCCACCTCTGTAGTCCACAGGTTTATTTTAGGCTCTGACCAGATAATGTCTGTAGAGAGGCTTGCAAGTCTTCATGTGCCATAAATTATAATTATTTAGATCGATTGGGGTGTTGAAAGTTTTGGAGAAGGAATAACTGAAGAATCTTTCCTTTGAACTTCCTAGCTGTGTGACCCTGGGCAAGTCACTTAACCTCTGCCTGTCTCAGTTTCCTCATCTGTAAAATCGTACTGCTCATAATGGCTCCCTAGGACCATTATGGGGATCCAATGAGATCACCTATATAAAGCGCTGTATGAATGCTAGTTACGGTAATAATAATAATTATTTTCAGGCTTGTTCATCATTCCCCTTCTCGCCTTCAACATTCCCTAAGTTATTGCTTCTTCTCCTTTGTCTTTGGCATATTTCCTTCAGGCCTGGATGACTCGCCTCCTGTCCTCTCCCTTCTAGGCTCAGCTCAGAAACCACCTCCACCAGGAAGCCCCCCATGCTAGATCCCCAGTTGGTTGTTAGTGCTCAATCTCTCCTCAAATTAGTGTCAATATATCTATCTGAAAAGGGGATTATGGGATCGGATTTGGAGCTGGAAGAGATGTACACACATTATATGTATATGTATCATGTATACACATGCACACGATACTCTATATTCTACATATGATGCTCCATAAATGTTATTTATTAAAATTCTTATTTATTTTATCGTTTATTATTATTAATAATAATTTTTAAAGAATTGGAAAGTCTTGTGGTTTCTTTCAGGACTGGCAAAAAAAATTCTCTACCCAAACAATGGGAGATTATTTACAAACAGTTATTTTTATGTCTCTAGAAAAGACAGTATCTGCTTCCCCATGGTTGATATATGTCAAGTAAGTGAAGTTTGTCATCGTTGTTTGGTCCTATGTCTGTAAATGTGGAATTGCCTAAACTTTAAAGTCACAAACCAGGACTTATTTCAGATTAGTCGGAATATATGCCATCTCTAAATATAAGCTGCAGCTTTAAGATAAAATCTCTTTGGGGAGCTGCAAACATAACACACTAGAACATGACATAAAACAACGTATGACTTGATGTGCTGTGTGATAAGATACGGTAGGTTTTGATATGATGATACCATATGATGCGGTATCCATAATAGGGGTGGGGTATTGTATGCGTTCTCTCGAAAAGCTAAATTTTGTGCTAAAAAGTTGTTCTTGGGGACAGGCACAACCCCCACCCCCGCTCCAGGCTCATGTCCCTGTTCACTCTCTCCAGGCTTAATGGCAATTTGGTAGGTATATTCTGAGACATACTCAGAAATGCTTGAAAAGATCAACACTCTCTCCAATTAATTTGAGCCCCCCCCTTATTTCCATAATCCCACCATGTTTGTGCCCTCCCCACTGAAGCTATTTGAGGGGGAGTACTTATGTTCAAATACATAATTACACCTGTTTTTAAGCAGCTGACATATGGCTCTCTCAGGTTAGCAAAGCACGCTATAGCTGTGTGTTAAAATTGTATCTTGTTCTGTTCCTCCTGACACTCCCTGCCCTCTGCCACCTCCCCTTCTGGTCTGTGTAATAGGTTTATAAGGAAGTCATGGACAAACCATCAACCAGATCAAAGGAGCAAAATTTACAAACTATCAAATATTAGTCAGATTTCACATCCTGGTCACATGTGCTGAATCAGGAGAAGCCACCCAGGTGCTGCTGTCAGGACTTTCTGGTCCTATGCTAGGTGAATCTCAGATACATCCCAGATCTCCAAAGCAGAACATCAAAAAGTTTTACTGTTAACTTTGAGATGATTTGGACGTGTTAATGAACCAACCCCAAAGTGGCATAGAAAAGAGTCTGCTCCCTTAAAAAAAACCCTATAAAATGATACCTCAAACTCCTGCCCTGCCCCATCCTTCTTCCAACTCCACTGGGTCCATGCTGCCATGTACTCCTAACTCTAATCATGAGAGTGATCCTCTCTCCCCCTCCCCTTCACCATCTTCTTCCCAACACTGCCTGACTCGCTTCACCATCCCAAGCCCTTGGCCCTACGTTGTCTACCTCTATACCCCTTTCACCTCTTGGCTCTATACCTTCTGTGCCTTATTAAAGGGCAATTGCAGCCCCTCTTCCAGCTGCCATTGTGGGCGGCTAGATGGCTCAGTGGATAGAGCGCTGGGCCTGCAGTCAGGAGGACCCGAGTTCAAATCTGATCTCAGACACTTACTAGCTATGGGTAAGTCACTTAACCTCAGTTTGCCTCAATCTATTGAAGAAGTAAATGGCAAACCAGTCAGTATCTTTGCCAAGAAAACCCCATAGACAGTATGGTCTAAGGGTCACAAAGTGTTAGACATGACTGAACAACAAAAACAACCCAGAGAACCAAGCACACCTACCCCAATTTCATTAATTATCAATTGAATATATTATTTTATTAATTCTGCATAATATTCCCACATAAAGATAGATAGAGGGTATCTCAAAAGTCTTAGTGCAGCTTTAAGGAATTAAAGGTTAGATATAAATACAGATGATAGAGAGATAGACCAATAGATATAGTGAAAGCAGATAGAGGATAGATATAGATGAGAAAGATGGATAGACAGAGAGTAGATAGATGATAGCTGGACAGATAGACATAGGTGATGGCTAGATATAGATAGAGAGTAGATGGGTGATAGGTAGATAATGGATAGATATAGGTGATAGACAGATGGGTAGAAAGATATAAAGAGACATAGAAAGAGTAAATGATAGGATATGATTGACAGAGACAGAGACAGATTTAGTTAGAGATGAGAGGTGGCCATGGTGGATGGCTTTTCTCAAAGACAGGATGTCATGCACCTAATCCATATTGGCCCTATGACTTTGGGCAAGCGACTTCACCTCTCATTGTCCCAAACAACTCTCTTAGATGGTCAGTTTCAGAGCAGTTATTGACATAGAGGAAGTTTTCTTACCAGAGTTCCCCATACCAATGAAATCACAGGTCTGATTTTTAGAATGTATATAAAAAAATTCAGAACTCAAAAAAAAGTTTAAATTTAAAATTAAAAATTGTCTTTACACATAACTGGGTAAAAATTTTTTTAAAAAGATATATGTATATATGTGTATATGTAAGTATGTATGTATGGATATAGATAAAGATAAAGATACAGATATAGATATAGATATACCTTTAGAGCCAAGATGGTGGAGTACAGTTTGGGACTCAGCTGACCTCTCCCAATATTCCTGTCTAAACAACTTCAAAATAATACCTCAGATCAAATTTTGGAGGGATGGAGCCAACAAAAGGTCAGAGGGAGACATTTTTCCAGCCCAAGACAACTTAGGAGGTCTACCAAAGAAGTCTTTAACACCAGAGATGGTGCAGGCCCTGATCATGGCAGGTCCATGAGCCTTGGAGGTGGTCACAACAGCAGCAGTCACAGTTTCAGGGGCTCTCAGCCTAGAGACGGTAAAGGGGTCAGACAACTGGTCAGAAAGAGATTACAGAGGATTCTTTGCTGGTCCTGGGGGCAGCTGGTGCTGATAGGCAACTCTGGGTCTCAGTTCCAAGATGGAGAGGAATGGTTATGGTTGGTCACAAGGGAGCAGGGGCCCCAGTCACATTTCCAGGGCCAAGAAGAACACTGGCACTTGTGGCTACAAGGGAACACAAACCCCTTCCGTGCCACCCCCCTGGTAAAGAACAGAGCACAAACCAGGAAGCAGTGACCACACCTCTCCCAGGATCATACCACCTTGAAGGCACCAAAAACTTGCAGCTCAGAAAATAGCAGCATGAAAAAGCCTGAAGCTTGGCATAGTGCCGCCCCACTCCCAGGTAAGAAGAGTCCAAGTTTAACATAAAATTCAAAGTCAAAGAAATAGGCTGGAAAAATGAGCAAACAGCAAAAAAAAAGAGTTTTACCATAAAAGTACTACTCCAGTGTCAGGGAAGATGAAGACGTAAACTTAGAAGAAAGCAACAATATAAAAACAACTAGAGACAAAGCCTCAAAGAAAAATGCTAATTTGACCCAAGGCCAGCAAGAATTCCTGGAAAGTTAAAGAAAGAGATAAGAGTGATAGAGCAAAAATTGGGAAAAGAAATAGTGATGCAAGAAAATTATGAAAAGAAAATCGTTGTTGTTCTTTGTTTTCAGTGCGGACCAATGACATCTCAGGGGACATCTTGATTTGCTGGAGAATTGAACTTAAGTGAGGCAAAGTTGCACAAAGTCATCAGCTTCACTCTCTCTTCTAGAGTCATCAAAATCCAGCGGCAAGATAAAAGTCAAGAGGATTGGCAATGGCCTGGGATGCAGTGGATGATCTTGGTGTCTTTGATGTCTGAAGCCCTAAGCACTCCACAGCACCTGCTTTAGCCATCTTAATGGCCATTGGAACAAATTGTTCTTATCTGTCCATTCAGCTGGGGAAAGTTTTCACATGCCTGGGATAGACAACCCCCTAAATCGCTGATGGGTTTGAGGCCTGTTGATTACCCTTAACCTGGTTTAACCCATCTGCTGAGATGGTTTTTACCAGGGTGTGGCTGCTGCACATGCTACAGCTTCTTGGTGAGCAATGGGTTACAGACAATACCAAAGGTGGATGAGCAGCTGGGGCAAGCCCTCACACCAGAGGTGCTAGTCCTTCCTGAACACCAGAGAATTAACAGCTTAGTAAAAGAGGTACAAAAAATACTGAAGGAAATAATTGACCTAATGGTAAAAGAGACATAAAAATTCACTGAAGAAAAGAACTCCTTCCTTCCTTCCTCCCTTTCTTTCTTTCTTTCTTTCTTTCTTTCTTTCTTTCTTTCTTTCTTTCTTTCTTCATTCCTTCCTTCCTTCCTCCCTCCTTCCCTTCCTTCCCTTTCTTCCTTCCTTTCTTCCCTCCTTCTTTCCTTCCTTCCTTTATGTCTTTCTTTCTTCCTTCCTTTCCTTCCTCTTTTTTCCTCTTTCTTCCTTCCTTTCTTTCTTTCTTCTCTTCCTTCCTTTCTTTCTTCCTTTCTCCTTTTGCTTTCTTTCTTTCTTTCTTTTCTTTTCTTTCTTTTCTTTCGTGCTTTCTTTCCTTCCTTTCCCTTCCTTTCCTTCTTCTTTCTTCTTTTCTTTCTTTCTTTCTTTCTTTCTTTCCTTTCTTTCTTTCTTTCTTCTCTTTCTTCTTTCTTTCTTTCTTCTTCCTTCTTCTTCTTCTGTCTTCCTTTTTCTTTCACTTCCTTCCTTCCTTCCTTCCTTTTCTTTCTTTTCTTTCTTTCCTTTCTTTCTTTTCTTTTCTTTCTTTCTTTCTTTCTTTCTTCCTTCCTTCCTTCCTTCCTTCCTTCCTTCCTTTCTTTCTTTCTTCCTTCCTTCCTTCCTTCCTTTCTTTCTTTCTTTTTGTGATATGGCTAATATGGAAATGTCTTTTGCATGATTTCACATGTATAATTGATATATTGTTTGCCTTCTCAGTGGGTAGAAGACGAGTTTGGGGTGATGGAGAAAATCTAAAACTCAAAATTTAAAAAGAATACTAATGAATAATTGAAATATATATTTACAAATGTATGAATCTATAATAACATATCTATCTACATATACAATATATTTCACATATTATAAATATATTAATTTATAATTATAAAAAGTCAAATGCATCTGAAGGCAGAAGCAGTTGCCATTGTCCATGAGGTCAGTTTCTGCTGGGGGAGGGGGGCCTAAGCAGGAAGGCTGGTACGGCTGTATGTTCAGTCACCCTAGGGCTAAGGCACAGCCTATGCTCAGGAGGGGACACCGCTGTAGTAGAGCCCTGGTGGGTGGGAGGTGGCCAAGGATACCTACTTAAGGGTCACAAGGCAAGGTATGGAGGTGGAGATCAAAGCAGGGAGTATGTGTGCCTCCCCCTCATGGAGGAAGCCCACCTCTCAGAAGTCAGTGTCCTAAGGCAAAGCCCTATTTGCCTGGCGCTAAATACAACTCTGCAAATAACCCACCCAACAATCAGTGCCGACTGTTGGGAAAGGTGGGCATTCTTTCTATGAAAATCATGGCAATTCTTCTCAGTTCCTAAGTCCTCACCTTGAATCATGTTTTCTCCACTGTAGTATGAAGAGTGCCGTTGGAACTGGGCCAGACTGATGATGTAAAAGGTGTAGTTTGGAAGGAACCTCAGTGGCTGTTTAGTCCAGCCCAGAATCCCATGTATTCTCAATGCATCCCCAGCAAGCATTTCATCCAGTCTCTGCTTGAAGACTAGTAGTGAGAGGGAGCTCACTACCTGATGAAGCACTCCATTTTGCTTTGGGACATTGAGCCTTATTAGGAAGTTGCTCCTGAAATCAAGGCTCTGTGGGCCTCCTGCTGCTTCCATTCATCGTTAGTTCTCTTGGGGGCCAAGCAGAATTATTTCCCAGTGGTCCTCTGCACCAGCTCTCTGCCCCAGCCAGACCGTCTAGTTTACCGTCTACCTAGAATGTTTTCCCTAATTTTTTCTCTAGCCAATCTTATCCTTCAGGACCTTGTTCAAATCTTAGCTCTCCCAGAAGGAGATCGTTGTCAGTGCTTTGTATAATCATTAAAAAGGGGTCAGTTTAAGATAGGTAGTGAAATTCCTATGGTCTATTAACCTTGTTACACAATTAATGGGAGTTAGCTTTTTGAAAAGAAAAGGAAGGAAAGAAGGAAAGAGAGGGAGAGAGAGGAGAGAAAGAGAGAGGGGGGAGAGAGGGAGAGGAGAGAAGGAGGGAGGGGAGAGAGAGAGAAGGAGAGAGAGGGGGGGAGGAGGAGGAGGAGGTGGAGGAGGAGTAGGAGGAGGAGGAGGAGTAGGAGGAGGAGGAGGAGAAGGAGGAGGAGGAGGAGAAGGAGAAGAAGAAGGAGAAGAAGAAGAAGAAGAAGAAGAAGAAGAAGAAGAAGAAGAAGAAGAAGAGGAGAGGAAGAAGAAGGGAAGAAAGAGAAAGAAAGCTAGCTTTGCCGTGGTTCATGTTACCTGAGAGCCAAGGCTCTGACTTCTCTGAATCTTGAGTAATCATTACAAACCCCCCAGCAATCACTCTCAAATCCCATAGTAGTCGCCATGGGACAGCATGAGATAGTAGGCCAGATGAGGCCGAAGTAACCTAATTTGAGGCTGGGAAAAACAGTAAAAAGCAAAGTTAGGATGGAAGTGGAGGCTGTTTCTGAGAGCTTTAAGTCAATATTTGACCACAGAAGATGTGTTTATGTGTGTCTGTGTACGTGTATGTGGGAGGAGTGGGGGGATGAGAAGGAAGGTGCCAACGTGACAGAAAACAAAGGTCAGTTTGGACAGTTTGGGGGCAGCAGAGGGGTTGCTAAAGGGAGGAAATTCTAGCAATTAACATGGTATGTATGAAGAAGAGTCAATCATGACAGTAAATTGAACCAGTCTTCAAAACTGTGTTATTTGAGAAAACAGGTTTGAATGTTGTCAACCTGATGTTACATAGACACAGGGATGAGGGGTGGTAAGAATTCATATGTGTTTTGACGCCCCCCTCCAAAAAACATCCCAAAGCCTTCCTCCTCCCCTTAGCTACTCTGTGGGTAGTAATTATTCAATTCACAGCCCAAACTGTGATCCAATGTGTCGTTCTCTTATTGGACATGCCAGGGATGCATAAATATAAGAGCCAAAGGCTTTTATTTAAGACATAAAATAGTGTAAATGACAAGGAAGGGAATCATCCAGAAAACATTCTCAGTACCCCCATACAAAGGGTACAAGTCTGCATGTCCTCAGGGTTTTGATAATGTATTAACTGCATGGATCTGACTCCCAGATTCTTGGTTACCCAGCCACATGGACACCAGGATGGTTCAATCTCTTGACCTTTTGAAATTCACAGAGTTCCTCCAGTCCCTCCACCTAAAATGAAAGGATAACAAGGCAGAGAACCAAAGCCTGTTTTCCCAAAGCCACCTGCAGACTTCAGAGGGAGAGGACCCAAGCCCTCTCTGCTTATGACGTTATTCCTTACTAGACTCCATCAGTGAAGAAGTCAAACCAAGAGCACAGATCCTCTAAGACAGAGGGGGGCCGCTAGCTAATGCTCTTCTTAACGTAGTTAACCAAAGAGCCCCCTATTTTCCATGTGGTTAGCTGACCCGGAGTCTCTCCTAAGGCTCTTCCATTCCACGTCATCCTGACTCTCCCAGAAGCTGGCTCTCCACTCTCTTCCATGGAGGGAGTCGCACCAGGATGCCCATGTACCTCTCCCCATTAAATCTGTGAAAAGTGAAGATTCACCTTTGTGAATGACTCAGTCTCTGGTGTGGTAAGAGAAACCATCATTTTGAGAAGACAATGGAAATGAGGCGACAAGAAAAATTTCCATAACATCAACGCACGAATTCTTGTATTCATCCACTTGTGTGAATAATCTGGTGAAACAGCTGAATGTCAAAAGGGTGAAAGTACTTAAGGGAGCCAGTGCTGGTTAAACTGATCTGACTCCGGTATGGCTAACTACGCAAGGTTCAGTGAGGTATAAGGCCAGGAAAGGATTGGAGGAGAAGAGTAGTTTCATGATGGCAGCATGGTTCTCCTTGGTGTTCTCCTCTGTGTTATTCTATATGACACTTAGCTATTGTTGTTTGTCCTTCATTCTTGAAGAAGACCATGACGTCTATGTGGGTACTATGAGTGGAGAAGAGAGGAGGGCTGGAGCTTGGATGAGAAGTCCTTCACAACATCTCTGCTCTACCTATCAAGACTTATTACATGTTCCTCCCCGTCATGCACTCCAGACTCCAACCAAATTGGCCTAATTACTGTCCCTCACACCATCTTCTGTCTCCATGATGTTGGACACTTATCCCTAGCCCCTTATCCCTAGCTTTATTCAAAGCTCTGATCTAGCATCTCATCTACAAGAGATCTTTCCTGATCAACTCCCACCCCCACTCCAACTGCTAGTACCTTCTCCCCAAAATACTCTTGTTAGGAATTTTAGATATTGTTTCTCCTGATAGAATGTAAGCACCTTGAGGGGAGGGACTCTTCTCATTTTTGCCTCTGTGTCCCTGGTGCCTGGCACATTTTAGGTGCTCAATAAATGCTTATTGAGAGGTTGGTGCTTGTATTCTCTGAGCGTCCACTATAGATACCAGCATTTCCAAGTCCAATGAAGATAATCTGAGAAACTGATGATATATGCAATGTAGATTCTTCAAGCCTTTATCCCAACTCCCACAGACACTGATAAGTTGGGTCCCCAGAAAAAGGCTGGTTTCATCTCCCTTCAGGATTCTAGAGGTGATCTGGGTTTTGTTTTTAATACTATAGCGCACAAGCTCCCACCAATGCATTTCTCCTAAGATTGTCAGTTGATGTCAATTAGCAAGCCAGACTTAGTTTTTAGAAAGGGATATTTCTTTTTTTAATTAATTAATTTATTTGTATTTTTAGTTTACAACATTCAGTTCCTCAAATTTTTGAGTTTCAAATTTTCTCCCTCTTCTTCTCCTCCCCCATCCCCACCCAAGACAGCAAGCAATCTGATATAGGTTCTACATATACCTTCACACTAAGCATATTTTTACAACAGTCAAGTTGTAAAGAAGAACTATAACCAATGGAATGAACCACTAGAAAGAAGAAACAAAACAGAAACAAAAAAAGAGCAAATAGTTTGCCTCGATCTTCATTCAGACTCCGTAATTCTTTCTCTAGATGTGGATAGCTTTTTCCATCATGAGTCCTTTGGAGCTGTCTTTGAGCCTTGTATTGCTTAGAAGAGCCAAGTCTATTGAAGTTAGTCCTTAGTCTGTAATTGTGCATAATGTTCTCCAGGCTCTGCTCCCTTCACTCAGCATCAGATCATGTAAGTCAGAAAGGAATATTTCTTTTTTTAAAAAGATTTTTAAATTTATTTTTTATTATTTAATATTTTAGTTTTCAACATCGATTTCCACAAGATTTTGAGTTACAAATTTTCTCCCCATTTCTACCCTCCCCCACCACAAGATGGCATATATTCTGATTGCCCCTTTCCCCAGTCTGCCCTTCCTTCTATCACCCCACTCCCCCCCATCCCCTTTCCCCTTACTTTTTTGTGGGGCAGGATAGATTTCTATACCCCGTTGCCTGTATATCTTATTTCCCAGTTGCCTGTAAAAACATTTTTTTAACATTTGTTTTTAGAACCTTCAGTCCCAAATTTCTTCCTTCTTCCCTCCCCACCCACCCTCCTTGAGAAGGCAAGCAATTCAACATAGGCCACACACATATCATTATGGGAAACACTTCTGTAATAGTCATGTTGTGAAAAACTAATTATATTTCCCTCCATCCTATCCTATTCAATTTTATGCCTTGATCCTGTTCGTTTTCAAAAGTGTTTGCTTTTGATTAACTTCTCCCCCCAAGATTTCCCTGCCTTCTATTATCCCCCCTTTTTTATCCCCTTCCCCTTACTTTCCTGTGGAGTAAGATACCCAATTGAGTGTGTATGTTATTCCCTCCTCAAGTCAAATCTGATGAGAGCAAGATTCACTCATTCCCCCTCACCTGCCTCCTGTTCCCTTCCATTTTAACAGCTTTTTCTTGCCACTCTTATGTGACATAATTTACCCTATTCTATCTCTCCCTTTCTCCTTCTCCCAATATATTCCTCTCTCACCCCTTGATTTTTTTTTAGATATCATCCCTTCATATTCAACTCACCCTTCAACTATCCTAATACTGAGAAAGGTCTCATGAGTTACAAATATCATCCTTCCATGTAAGAATGTAAGCAAAATGGTTCAACTTTAGTAAGTACCTTATGATTTCTCTTTCCTGTTTACCTTTTCATGCTTCTCTTGATTCTTGTATTGGAAAGTCAAATTTTCTATTCAGTTCTGGTCATTTCATTGAGAAAACTTGAAAGTCCTATACTTTATTGAAAATCCACATTTTGCCTTGGAGTATTATACTCATTTTTGCTGGGTAAGTGATTCTTGGTTTTAATTCTAGCTCCTTCGACCTCCAGAATATCATATTCCAAGCCCTTCGATCACTTAATGTAGAAGCTGCTAGATCCTATGTTATCCTGATTGTGTTTCCACAATACTCAAATTGTTTCTTTCTGGCTGCCTGCAATATTCTCTCCTTGACCTGGAAACTCTGGAATTTGGCTACAGTATTCCTAGGAGTTTTCTTTTTGGGATCTTTTTGAAGAGGCGATTGGTGGATTCTTTCAATTTCTATTTTACCCTCTGGTTCTAGAATATCAGGGCAGTTCTCCTTGATATTTTCTTGAAAGATAATGTCTAGGCTCTTTTTTTGATCATGGCTTTCAGGTAGTCCAATAATTTTTATTTTTATTTTTTTGCAGGGGGGAAGGCAGGGAAATTGGGGTTAAGAGACTTGTCCAAGGTCACACAGCTAGTAAGTGTGTCAAGTGTCTGAGGCCAGAGTTGAACTCAGGTCCTCCTGACTCCAGGGCTGGTGCTCTACTAACTGCACCACCTAGCTGCCCCAACCCAGTAATTTTTAAATTATCTTTCCTGGATCTAGTCTCCAGGTCAGTAGACTTTCCAATGAGCTATTTCACATTGTCTTCGATTTTTTCATTCTTTTGGTTCTGTTTTATAATTTCTTGATTTTTCATAGTCACTAGCTTCCATTTGCTCCATTATAATTTTTAAGTGGTATTTTCTTCAGTGGTCTTTTGGACCTCCTTTTCCATTTGGCTAATTCTGCCTTTCAAGGCATTCTTCTCCTCATTGGCTTTTTGGAGCTCTTTTGCCATTTGGCTTAGTCTGTTTTTTAAGGTGTTATTTTCTTCAGTATTTTTTGGGTCTCCTTTAGCAAGGCGTTGACTTGTTTTTAGTGATTTTCTTGCATCACTCTCATTTCTCTTCCCAGTTTTTCCTCTACTTCTCTTACCTGCTTTTCCAAATCCTTTTTGAGCTCTTCCATGGCTTGAGACCAATTCATATTTTTCTTGGAGGTTTTTGGTGTGGGATCTTTGTTGACTTCTTTTTTTGATATTTGTCACCAAAAAAAAGATTCTATAGTCTGAGTCTGAGTCCTTTTACACTGCTTGCTCATCTTCCCAGCCAGTTATTTGATTTTCGAGCTTTTGGTCAGAGTATGACTGCTTTCAGAGTGGAGAGTGCTCTGTCCCAAGCTTTGGAGGGCCTTGTGCTGCTGTTTTCAGAGCTACTTCTATTCTGAGCTGGGGATGATGCTCCTCTCCTGGCCTGTGCTCTGAGCACTCCTTTCTGCTGTGTAACTACCAGGAGGACTCCCTCTCCACAGTCACCACAAAGCTCTGCTGCTGCACCATGTCCGCCACCCTGGGACTCAGTGATTCAGGGCCCTGAGGACTGCTCTGCCCCGTCTACTCAGACCTGGTCTCTTCAGGCACTGCTCAAGCTGGTCTGCACTCTACTCCCAGCACGGGGTGATAGACCCTTCCCAGCCACCATCTAGGCTGTCCTGGGCTAGAGACTTGTTTCCCTCTGTTATTTTTTGGGTTCTGTAGCTCTGGAATTTGTTTAGAGTCATTTTTTACAGGTGGTTGAAGGGATTTGGGGGAGAGTTTCAGCTAGTCCCTGTTTTCCAGCTGCCATCTTCCATTGAGCTCTCAGAAAGGGATATTTCTAAGGTATGGTAAGGACAGTTAGTATAAAACATCCCCTCAGAAGTCCATGAGGTCTTTCCCATCAGTGGCTAAGTGTAATCCCTTAACCCTAATGAACTGGGGATCGAGAGTCAGCATGATGTTATGGAAGGAGGTCTGGGAGTCAGACACTTAGAGCTTTGTGATCACAGGCAAGTCACTCTGCCGGTCTCAGCCCCAGTTCCCTCATCTGTAAAATGGAGATCTTGTCAACATTATTATGAGGACAGTCCTTAGCAAATTTTAAAGATCTACAGAAAAGTCAGCCATAATTATCATCAGAGAAGGGTTGCCAAGAAGCAGGCACCAGGCTGGCCCAGTGGGTAGGAAGAGGGAGTCAAGAGGACTTGGGTTAGATCTCACCTCAAATGCTCACTAGCCACCTGGGCAAACTATTTGCTTTCTTTGACCCTCAGCTTCCTCATTTGCACAATGGGGTCGATGATAGTACAGAATTCGTGAGGCTCAAATAAGATAATGTCTGGAAAGCGCTTTGCAAACCCTAAAGGTAAATGGGAGCTATTTTTATTACTCCTATTATTGCTGTCACATGACTGCTTACATGGATTCCAAATCACTAATAGAAAATGGCTAAGGTAAAAGTCGTAAGAAGAGAAAATTGTTTTCTAAATTTGGGAGCATTGAGCAGGAAAGGAGGAGGAAGGGGAAAGTCCTTAATGTCTGTGTAGAGTCATGGACTATAGGATTTGATTGTGGGATTTGGAGGGGCAACAACAGTCATAATAAAATAATAATATAATATAATAAAAATAGTCATAATAAAATAAACACACATCACTGGGTCAACTGGGTGTCACAATGGATAGAGTGCTGGGCCTGGAGTCAGGAAGACCTGAGTTCAAATCTGACCTCAGACACTTACTAGCTGTAGGACCCTGGGCAAGTCATTTAACCTCTGTTTGTCTCAGTTTCTTTATCTGTAAAATGGGGTTAATAACAGCACCTACCTCCCAGCATCGCGAGGGTCAATCGAGAATGTAATAGTGAAACGCTTAGCACGGTGCCCCAGCAATGGGCAGTGTCATTATTACGTAGCATGTGGGGACCAGTTCTTCAAAGAGGCGCAGATGTCTTCTTCCTGCTTCCCATCCAACAGCATGGAAAATGTGGGGAGCAGTTTCTGGTCGCCAATAGCTCAAGATTGTTGGTATTGTGTTGTTCTGAGCTGAGGTGGACTCGGGCGGGTCCCCTGGTAGTTTAGGTTCAATCTAATAGTGGAACAGAATGAGACCCTCATAGGTCGTCCAATGAGGGGATTTAGTCGTTGCAGGAGAATTGAAGACACTTGGAGTTGGTTCAGCTGAGAGATGCTCCCTTGCCCAACCGGCCCATTGTGATCCACCAGCCAAGCATCAGAGAAGGCACTCCTCATGGTTTGTATTTAGGCAGTCAGGAAGTGATGTCTACCCCTCCCCTGAGCCAGCCAAGTCTTGAAGATGGGCTCTATACTTTTTAAGGAAAAACCAACCTAACTTGCACAGGGGTAAGGGTTAGGATGTCTCTTCTACTGCACGGGTGATGATGGTGTCTTCTCATTGGCTGTAAAGTTACAATGATTGATGACTCAGGAGTTCTGAGCAAACAGAAGGAGTGACCCATCCACATCTTTCTGTCTCTTTTCCTTTGAGGCAATAAAGGGTAGGACTGCTTTGAACTGAGGGTTTTGAGCCTTCCGGCCAAATGCCCCCACCCATCCAGGTGCAAATGGCCCCTTTGTTCCTTTTGTCTTTAGTCTTTACTGATCTTAGGTGAAGGAGTGTTCAGAGATGGGAGTGCCCAGCCAATCTGGTGAATGAGGGAGATTGGAGAGTCCCACTGTGATGCCAGGCTGAGGACAAACCAGTGCCTAGAGATGAATGTGGAAAGAGACTCACCTTAGGATGAAGACAGTTTAGGGGAGTGAGGCCCCTCAGGGTAGAGAGAAAGACCGACTGTGATCTCAAAGAAGATCCTAGGTGGGCGGCCCACCCAGCAGGAAGCTACACCCAAGGGAAATATCATGAGGACTCTACAAAGGAGAAAAGAATGTTCAGGGCTTTGGGAGATACCCCTTTGCTACACATGTTCTCTACACATGTGCCTCATTATCTTTGTTCTTTAATTTGAGCCTACCCCTCCCCCAATCCATGTCTTTAAAAGGAAGAGCACAACCCCTGTTTGGGGGTGTTTTATGCCAACTGTTCATATAATAACTTCTTGGCAAATCCCTTTTCTAAAACTACTAAAAAAAAAACCCAAAGAGCACACCAGTAGGGGCTCCTTAGGGATAGCACTAGAAATCCAGCCCCTCAGGATTATCTCTAGAATGTGAAGGGTAGTAGCAGCCACCCATGGGGACCCAGCCAACCAGTTCAAATGGGAGTTGGAGGAGTATTCCCACAGGGATTCTGTACTTATGATAGAGGCCAGAGAGCTTCCTCTGGATTGGAGTGGTCAGGGAAGACTTCTTGGAGGAGGAAGGATTTGGAGGTCTCCTTGAAATCTGAATAGGATTTGGACAGGAAACTCAGAGGGAGAAGGGACTGCCTGGTGGTAGTAGACAGGAAGTAGTATGAGCAGAAAGGTAGATTTGGGAAGAAAAGACAGGGCGCTAGGCAGGGAAGCCACCCAGGGCTCATCACCACAGAGGAAGCACACCAGGGAGACTTTGAATTGGACTTTTGATAAATAGGTATCTTTTTTTTTTTCAAAGCTCAGCTTCCTGAAATAGGTCAGGGTTTCTTTTGTGATAAATGCAGTGTCCCGAGAAGGTTGGACCTTGTACGTAAGCATGAGGTAATGGAGGGAAACAAGTTGGATACCAGATCCTCTTGATCCCTTTCCTGCTGCCCATTACAAAGGAGGTCACATCAACTTTGTACTGCTGTTGTCATGTTTCCTTTGTGTGGAAAGGGGAAGGAGGGCAGAGTTCCACCAAGGACAGTGGTATGATCATTGACTTAGAGCAAAGCAGGCTACTTCATTCCGATGATGTAATAATCATGGGGAACTGGTCCTTCCCCATGCCTCATTTCAGTGCCAAGGAGACCCTGAGTTCTCACAGGCTAGGCCTATGCAATGCAAGCTCTGAAGAGGTGAACCCCAGGTTTGCTTCAGGATAACAATTTTTTTTTCTTTCCTTTTCTTTTCTTTCTTTCTTTCTTTCTTTCTTTCTTTCTTTCTTTCTTTCTTTCTTTCTTTCTTTCTTTCTTTCTTCCTTCCTTCCTTCCTTCCTTCCTTCCTTCCTTCCTTCCTTTCTTTCTTTCATCAGAGCCAGCTCTTGAGAATCCACTACCAAACTGAAAGAGGACTGAGATCTGTGTTGGTGAAGGGAGCAGCCACACGGCTGAAGGGATGAAGCAATCAATATGGATCACAACAAGTATTTATATAGCTGCTTCAAAGTTTCTAAAACACATGATCTCATTCAGGCTTCACAAGAGCCTTTGTGAGGTGGGGATGAGAGGTATTATTATCCCATTTTACAGAGGAAGAGGTAAAATCTCAGAGAAGCAAAATGACTTGTCCATAACCAGACTAGGTCAACATCGGTGGCAGGATTTGACCCCAGCCCTATCTTCACTCCAAAAGCAAACCTCCTTCCACGGCAGCACATGGCTTCTCTCTTGCTTAAGGTGAGGGAAAAGTAAGGGTTAGAACTCAACTATAGATGCTATGTAAAGTGTTCAGACCCCTCCCCCCACCCACCATGGTGTCATCTCTATCACCTGTACAGCTGTGCCCCGGCCAGGAATTGTGGCCAGGAGGACTTCTGCTCTACACCTAGAAACTGAACTGTACCACCCCCCTTTTAAAAATAAAAAGATAATGTTTATTGATGTCCTTCATTTTTCTAGCATTTTTATTTTCAAATACATCCCTCCCTTCTCCCTTAGGGGATAGAGCTCTGGTCCTGGATACAGGAAGACCTAAATTCAAATCCCACCCCAGACAGTTACCAGCTTTGTGGTAACTAGGCAGCTCAGTTAACTTCTGCTTGCCTCAGTTTCCCTATCTGTAAAGTGGAGATAATCATGGCATCTTCTTCCCAGGGTTGTTGTGAGGGTCGAATGATATGATAATTGTAAAGCACTTAGCACGAGGCAGAGCCTGGCACGTGTTGTTATTGTTGAGTCGTTCGGTTGTGCCTGACTCTTCGTGACCCTGTGGACCACAGCTCTACAGGCCCTCCTATCCTCCCCTGTTTCCCAAAGTCTGTCCAAGTTCACTTGCATGGTTTCCATGGCACTAAATAGCCCTCTCATCCTCTGATGTCCTCTTTTCCTTTTGCCTTCAATCTTTCCAAACATCGGGGTCTTTTTCTAACGAGTCCCATCTTCTTATTATGTGGATAAAGTATTTAAGCTCCAGTTTCAGTATTTGACCTTCCAGTGAATAGCTTCTTCAAGTATTGACCGATTTGATCTCATTGCTATCCAAGGGACTCTCCAAAGTCTTCTCCAGCACCACAATCTGAAAGGGCCAATTCCTTGGCACTCAGCTTTCTTTATAGTCCACCTCTCACAGTCACACACTACCCCCGGAAAAACCATGGCTGTGACTACGTAGACCTTTGTTGGCAAAGGGATGTCTCTGCTTTTTAGTCTGCTGTCCAGATTTGCCATAGCTTTCCTTAAGAGGAGCAAGCATCTTTTAATTTCATTGCTGCAATCTCTGTCTACAGTGATCTTTAAGCCCAAGAGCATAAAATTTGACAGCGCTTCCATTTCTTCTCCCTTTATTTGCCAGGAAGTGATGGGCCCAGTTGCCAAGATCTTAGTTTTTTTTGATGTTAAGCCAGCTTTTAAATTCTCCTCTTTCACCCTCATCAAGAGGCTTTTTAATTCCTCTTCAAGAGGGCAGCTAGGTGGTGTAATGAATAGAGCCCCAGCCCTGGAGTCAGGAGAACTTGAGTTCGAATGTAGCCTCAGACACTTACTAGCTGTATGACCCTGGGCAAGTCACTTAACCCTGATTGCCTCCCCCCACCACCAAGAAAAAGAGAGAAAAAAAACTTCCTCTTTATTCTCTGACCACAGAGTGGTACCATCTGCCTAGCAATATTAGTGATATTTTTCCTGGCAACCTTAATTCCAGCTTTTGATTTGTCCAGCCTGGCATTTCGCATGATGCATTCTGCATATAAGTTAATCAGATAAGGTGACAGTCTACAGCCTTGTCATACTCCTTTCCCAGTCTTAAACTAATCACGTGTTCCACGTTTGGGTTCTAACTGTTGCTTCTTGGCCCAAATACGGGTCCCCTGGAGACAAGGAAGATGATCTGTGCTCCCATTGCCTTGAGGATGTTTTGTTGTGATCCGCTCAGTCAAAGTCTCCTGTGTAGTCAATGAAACAGAAGTAGATGCTTTTTTCTGGAAATCTCTCCCTTTCTCCATAATCCAGTGGATGTTGGCCATTCGATCTCTAGTTCATCTGCTTCTTCGAAAACCAGCCTGCTCTTCTGGTAATTCTCAGTTCACGTATTGCTGAAGCCTAGCTTGCAGAATCTTAAGCATAACCTTGTTGGTGTATGAAATGAGCATAATTGCGAGGTCATCTGAACATTCCTTGGCATTGCCCTACTTTAGGATTGGGACATAAATGTATCTTTTCCAATCTAGTGGCCACTGTTGAGTTTTCCAAATTTGCTGGCATATTGAATGCAGCAACGTCTTTTAGGGTTTTAAATAGCCCTGCTGGAATTCCATGGCCTCCACTAGCTTCATTCTTAGCGCTTGATTTCATTCTCCAAGATGGTTGACTGAACCAGTATCCGCAGCATCATGGTTATTGGTGATGTTGTCTTTCTTATATGGTTCTTTGGGGTACTCTTGCCACCTTTTCTTAATCTCTTCTGTTTCTGTTAAATCCCTACTATTTTTTATCATTTATTATGCCCATTTTTGCCTGAAACATTCAACATCACAGTAATACAAGTTGACCAGTTCTATGAAGACCTAAAACATCTTCTAGAAATAACACCCAAAAAGATATCATGTTCACCCTGGGGGATTGGAATGCTAAAGAAGAAAACCGAAAGATAATTGGAAGAACAGGCAAGTTTGGCCTTGGAGTACAAAATGAAGCAGGGCAGAGACTAATAGAGTTTGGTCAAGATCACACGCTGGTCATAGCAAATACTCTGTTTCAACAACTCAAAAAGGGGCTCTACACATGCACATCACCAGATGGTCAATATAGAAATCAGACTGGTTATTCACTTTGCAGCCAAAGGTGGAGAAGCTCCTATACAAGCCATCAAAACATGACTTGAAGCTGATTTCTTTGCAAAATTTAGAGTTAAATTGAAGAATGTAAGGAGAGCCATGAGACTGTGTAGTTATGACCTAAATAGCATCCCTTATGAATATAAAGTAGACGTGAGGAATAGATTTAAGGGATTAGATCTGGTAGATAGAGTGAGCCAAAGAACTATAGACAGAAGTCTGCAATATTGTACAGGCAGCTGCAACAAAAAAAAGTCCCAAAGAAAAAGAAGGGAAAGAAAGCAAAACGGCTGTCTGGTGAGGCTGAGGAGAAAAGGAAAGAGAAAGAGAAAGGGGAAAGGGACAGATAAACCCAACTGAATGCCGACTGCCTGGGAATAGCAAGGAGAGATAAGAGGTTTTCTTGAATGAGGAATGCCTGGCACATAGTAAGCACTATAAATGTTAGCTATTACCGGCTGTAACTAGCTAGTTACTACCCAGGACCACCTCTCATAACAAAGAATAAAGAAAGAAAGAAAAAAGCAGTTCAACTAAACTGAACTGATAATTAATTTATGAAATTATAAAATGGGGTTGGGCACATCTGGTTCTTTGGGCACTCACTGGGAGAGCCCACATTGGCAGCGCTGGATCGGCAATCACTTTTTGATAAGGCACAGAGGGTACAGAGATAAGTACGAAAGGCGTGGAGAGGCAGATGGCATGGGGACAGGGGCATGGGAGGTAGAAGGAAGCAGGTAAAGGGGACAGGATGGACTTCAAAGCCATCAACCATCCACCCACCATGGGTTAGAGTTGGGAGCACTAGGCAGCATGGACCCAATGGAGATGGAAGAGAGCAGGAGTTTGAGGTCTCATTTTTATAGTATTTTTGGGGGGGGCGGGGAAGAGACTTAACTCTTATCTGCGCCACCATGGGCTTGGTTCATTAACATATCCAAATCATCTCAAAGTTAGGGGTAAAGCTTTTAAGTTAACATGTCCATTTCATCTCAAAGTTGTCAGCACCTTTTGATGTTCTGCTGCTCTGGAACTACGGAGGTCTGGGATTTGTCTGAGATTCACACTTCATAGGACCAGAAGATCCTGACAGCCGCACCTGGGTGCCTTCTCCTGATTCAGCACATACAACCAGGATGTGAATTCTAGTTAACATATGATACAATTTGCAAATTTTGTTCCTCTAATCTTTGGGATGGTTTGTCCGTGACTTCCAGCTTCCCCTTTGCAATCTAACTTCGTGCTATTGCCCTCTTCATATTGGCTACTTATAAATCGATTACACAGACCAGAAGGGAGGGGAGGTGGTCAGGGGGACTAGAACAAGGCACAATTTTAACACAAAAAGAAACCAACACATCACAACTGAGTCTAACCTGAGATGAAGTGGTTTTTAAATTTTATTTTAATTTTACTGATATTCTTGACCAACACTAACAAACACAGACATTTCTATCTACAAGGACAGATAGGAAAAGAGAATTGGATAGGAAGCTATGACTCTCTACTGGGTCCAGTTTGCTTGCCTTTTTGTGTATGTGTGATTTTTTTGTGATTTCAGGGGTGTAGGGGACATCCCACGTGGGGAAATTCCCTCCACCAATGGAAATCTCAGTGACTTGGAGCCTTAGAGAATTGTCTGGGCATTGAGAAGCTCAGTGATTTGCCCATGTCACATAGCCAGGATATATCAGAGAATTTGAACCCAGGTCCTCCTGGCTTTGAGGCTTTCTCCCTGTTATATCCTGCTGCTTCTCCACCTTTTTTAAAATTATAAAATAAATTGAACACAGTTTCAAAGCTTGTTTGTGTTTCCCTCTAAAACTCTTTCTGTTCACTTCTGTGCATTCTTTTAAATGTTTCATTAACACTCCCTTGGAAGGGGAGGGAGGCTGAATGGGTCTATAGGGGCCACCCATAACACGGAGCATGCTCAGAGCTTCCCTTCCCACTTTGATGTGGGAGCTCCAGGGCTGGATTCTGGCCATACATCTGACTCATTGTAAAAGGGGTCAAGTTTGAGATGATGGAGAGTCCCCTAATTGGCTGAGTCACAGGACTGGTGATTTGAAGGAAATCTACCTGACCTTCTATTCCTTTTCAGTTTTGAATCATGTAGGACTGTTTTCACAATGCATCCTGAGAGTGGGGTTGGGCAAGGAAATAGCACCTCTACCTGCCACCTGAACTCCACGTGCCACAAGAACATGGCCCACTGAAGCAAGATTGTACCTTGGGCTCCAGATGCAACTTTTTTTTGTATTCATTCTTTTCTGATCTTGGGCCAAAACATAGGGCAGCACCATTAGGATGGGCATTACACCTTGGCTTGTCACTGTCCAAACAACTCCTGGTCCGTGTCTACTGATAAAATGGCTAGGCTTGGGTCAGTCCTCTTGTTGGTGGCCATCTTCTACAAGAGTCCTGGAAGAGCTGCCAAGCCTTTTCCCTTTGTTGCCATTCAGCTCCAACCCAAAGGACTAAGGACTTCTTGAACTCGAGAGGTTAAGCCTGAACACATCCATCTCAGTGTAGACAGTGTCTACCTACCTGGACCCTCAGGCAATGTAATCTGACCTGCTGAGTACCCTGCAGGAGCTGGACTCTTAAGTGTGGTCTCCCAATTAGAGTGGGTGTTTTTATCCCTGGTGCTTAGTAAGCACATAGTTAAATGGTTAATAAATGCTTTTTTATTTTTTCACTTATTACATTCATTCTCCGGAAATCCTGGAAGTTTCCAGGGAAGCTCCTAAGGACACATTCCCTGAAATGGCCCTAAAAACCAATTCAAATGTTTAATGCCAGAAAATTCCAATTGGCTGCATGGTCTTGAATTAGTCCTTTTCTCTCTTTGCGTTTCAGTTTCAACCATAGAAGGATGGAGCTGGATGAGGTGGTCTCTGAGGGGTCATTCTAACTCTGACATTGCATGTTCTAAAGGTCCTTCCCGCTCCCACATTTGCTGTTCTAAGGTCCTTCCCACCGCTGATAGTTTCTGTTCCAGAATCTTTTTCAGCTCTGACATTCCATGTTCTATTTTCTAGGGCCCCTCCCAGCTCCAAAATTCATGTTTCCAAGAGTTCTGATATTCCATGAGGCAGTTAGGCGTTGCAGTGCAGAGTACTGGATCTGCAGTGAGGAAGATCTGAATTCAAGTGCAGTCTCAGACAATTACCAGCTGTTTGATCCTGGGCAAGTCACTTTACCTCTGCCTCAGTTTCCTCAACTGCAAAATGGAGATGGTAGCAACACCTCACTCCCAGGGTTGTTGTGAAGATCAAATGAGATACTACTATATGCCTGGCACACAGTAGGTGCTGTAGAAATGTTATTCCCCTATTCTTCTAAGGTCTCTCCCAGCTCTGACATCCCATAATTGTTCAAACATGTTACAGTGGGTACTCAGCTGGACAGCCACACACAAAAAGCACAATTTCCCAACCTTCCATCAGGCTCTCACTTCTGCTACAGAGCCAGGAGCTGTGACCCCAGCTCTGTGCTTCAGTTGATACAGAATACAATGGTGCATGAAGACCAGTCTCCCCTCTCCTCCTTTATAATCTCTTCAACTAAAAGTGATCACTGAGGGCTGGCTCTGGCTTTGGAGCTAGAAGGCCAGGGCCCTATCCCCCGTTCTGCCTCTGCCATCTAGGACAGAGTGAATGAGCAGAGAACCAAGTGTATTTGGTAAGTCTGCTGCTTTCCACTTGGGTAGCCTTAGAAAAATCCCTTCGACATCATAACGGATGGTTTCAGAGAATCCTGGTAAGACTTATATGAACAGATGCAGAAGGCAATGAGTAGAACCGGAGGTCAGTCTCCCTCTATGCCATTTCCACTGGTGATCTCATCAGATCCCCTAGTTCCAAAGATCATCTCTATGCTGATGACTCTCATTCAGATGGAGTTATCCAACCCTGTGGTGTCTCTCCAGATCTTTAGTCTTGTATCTGCAGCTGCAGACTGGAGATCTTGAAGTTGGGGTCCCAAGGACATCTCAAATTCCAAAGCTAAACTCATTATCTTTCCCTACAAACCTTCCACTCTTACTGATGAGGGCAGGGCCATCATCCCAGCCCCCCGACTCCCAATCTGGGAGTCATCTGGGACTCTTCACTCCCTCTCTTCCCTCCCATAGCCAATCTGCTGCCAAGTCCTGTCAATTTCACTTTTGCAATGTCTCTCACATATACCCCCTTCTGTCCTCTGATGTCCTCATCACCTCCCCTCTGAATCATTGCAGCAGCCTTCTCCTTGGTTTTCTTGCTACAAGGCTCTCAGAACTCCAGTCTGTCTTCCACTAAGCTGACAGAGATTTTCCCAAAGCATAGATTGGACCATGTAATTACCCTACTCAATAAACTTCAGTGGCCCCCAATTACCTCCAGGATCAGATCGAAAAAAAAATCTGAAAAAAGGCTGCCCACCTCCTGACAGAGAGGTGGTAAACTCAAGATGGAGAATGAGACACGTTTTTAGACATACCTGGCCAATGTGGAGATTCGTGTTGCTTAGTTATATTTGATACAAAGGGTTTGCTTTTCTTTCAGTTTGGGGACGGGGAGTTTGGATGGGGGTGGATAACGGGAAGTTCTGGCAATCGTTTTACAGCAAGTGAAGAAAAAAGTAAGGAAAGAGGGATGTCGGGAGGACTCCAAATGCACAGAAGGATGGTGAGTAGGAAACAGGGAAACCAGACCGCTTTGAAAAGAACGTGTTGAATTTGTCGATGCTGGGAGGAAGGAGCAAAACGTCACCGCAATCTTTTTTTTTCTTTCTGTTATCCTTTGTACATAGCATTTGGTGTTTGTTAAATTCAGAATAAAATGAAATAGAAAAGGAGTCGCGACTCTCTGGGACTCGGTTTCCTCATCTGAAAAGAGGCGGGGGATTGATTCAGACGATCTCCAAGGCTCCAGTCAGCTCTACATCTGAGATGCCATGGGCTTGGCCAAGCCTCTTCTCTCAATGTTCCCACAGATAGAAGTGGTGGGCTTGGTCTGGATCTTCAAGGCCCCTTTCGGCCGTGACTCCTGTAAGGAGTCCACGAAAGAGGCTGCACGCCCACTCCCGCCCCGTCACTTTAAGCTGCGTCTTGTATTCCCCTCTCTCAGCCCCAGCCTCTCACTGCGGCTCACTGAGATGCCCGCTCTTTCCCGGCTCCCTCGCGAGCCACGGCAAGAAACAGGCGGGGCTCCCGGGCCAGCTCCGCCCCGTCCCTCCTCCCAGGGGGAATGGGGCTGGACTAGAGGCCGCCAGGGGTGACATCAGCGCATGACTCTGTTTTTATGAATGAAAGGAATCCTGTGAGTGAGTAATTCCAGGAAACTCACATTACAACTCAGCAGATTGCTGCGTTCGCCGCTGTCCCGCGCGCCTCCCCGCCAGCAGCCAGCCTCCACTCTCGGATACCCGAGCCCGAGTCCGATCCCGGAGCACGGCCCCGGGAGGCGGCGGCTGGAGGCCGAGTGGGACCCGTCACGCCGGGACGGCGGAGGAAGAGAGAGAGACAGGGGAGAGGAGAGAAGGGAGAAGGGGAAGGAAGGAGAGACTCCCAGACCGAGTAGGAGAACCAGGGTGAGTACGCGCGGACGAGGCCGCTTCTCCGGGGGCCTCCAAGGTTGGGGTGCGTGGGTCGGCCTTTCCGCTGTCCTGCTGCTGCCTTCCACCCCACAGTGACCCCCTTCTGTCCCTTCCTGTCCGCTTTTTGCCCCCTCGCCGACCTTGGCTTCCTGGAAGCTTGGGAGGGGAACGCTGGACTAGGAGTGTGTGTGTGTGTGTGTGTGTGTGTGTGTGTGTGTGTGTGTGTGTGAGAGAGAGTGTGTGTGTGTGTGTGTGTGTGTGTGAGTGTGTGTGTATGCGTGTGAGTGTGTGTGTGTGTGTGTGTGTGTGTGCGTGTATGTGTGTGTGTCTACCTGTCTGTCTGTCCTACTGTCGCCCCGGGAGGTTGGGCATTGTTCGGAATTGTTCGGCTGTCTGTCCCCTCTCCGCAGAGAAGGGGATTCCCTGAGCTAGCTTTGGGAGGCACTTGCTGGGCGGGGTGGGAGGAAGAAGGGGTGGGTTTCTGAATCGCCCCCACTCCCCGGTTGGTATACAGAGGAGGGGGAAGGGTGTCTGTCTGTCTTCCCCACCCCGGGACGAAAGGTACTTCACTGAAGTTCGGAGAACTGAAAGTAAAGGTGTCTGTCCCACCCCACCTCCCTCTGTAGGGGGAGGGAAGGCGGAGTGTTTGTCTGTCTCCGCCCCCCCCCCCCCCCCCACCACCCGAGTCTGAGCCAGAGGGGACCTCGCTGAGGTTGGGGAACCTGGAAGGAAAATTTGTCTGTTCTAAAAGGCTGGCTAGCTGTGGGAGGGGAGGTGGGGCCCAACGTTCCTGACTGGGGGGCCAGGAGGGCAAACTTGGGAATGGGGGAAGAAGAAGCACGCCCCCTGCCCAGCCCCAAAGAGCCGTACTATCGGAGCCACTAGCGAGGCGGGTGGGAGGCCAGGGGAGCCACACCGGGCGCCCTTGGGGCGGGTGTGCGTGCGTGCGTGACCCAATGTGTACATTCCGTTTGTTGTTCGTGTGTGTGTGTGTGTGTGTGTGTGTGTGTGTGTGTACACTTGCGCACGCAAACACGGATTAGCTCAGCGGGGAGGGGGAGGGGGAGGGGGAGGAGGAGGAGGAGGAGGAGGAGGAGGAGGAGGAGGAGGAGGAGGAGGAGGAGGAGGAGGAGGAAGTGAATGGGCCGGCCCCAGGCGCCCGGGGGAGCGTCCTGTCCCGCCCGAGCTCAGGCTGCGGCCAGGGTCTCCTGGCTTCCCTCCTTCCCTTTCCCCTGCTCTTGACTTTGGTGTTTCCCTGCTCTCCTCCCCGCTGCAGGGTTCCTTTGGGATGTTTGTGCCCCCGGATGAAGCTTAGAGATCAGAGAGGCCAAGGGGCTTCCCCAAGGTCACACAGCTAATTAGGTAGAATAACCAGAATTCCCATTCAAACTCAAGACCAGTGTGCTCTTCGTGGACTGTCTAGAGCTGCAGGACTGGGGGTGGGGGTGGGGGGTGGCCAGGGCCCATTAAACTCATCCCTCTTTTAAGGCCACCTCAAAGCCTTGGGCAGAGGGTTTGGGTCAGTCCGGGCCCCTCCCACTTGGCTAGATGGATCAGGAAACACTTGTCTAAGACCCTGAGATGATACACCTCATGGGCTTGGCACCTAGCTCACCTGTCCTCGGAGATGATTTAGAGCTGGCAAGGGCCTCAGAGGTCATTTGATTCAACCTCCTCATTTTATGGATGGAGAAGTTGAGGCTCAGAAAGGGGGACCTGCCCAAGGTCACAAGCTGCAGAGCTGGTATTCCAACGTCCTCATTCCACAGAGAGGAAGTGGCTGACTCTCCAGGTCACAGCAACAAAAGCTGCAATGAAACCCAGGGTTTCTGGGGCCCAGGCTTTCTCCCCAGATGGCAGGTGTTAGCTGCTGCTGGGTGCTGGTAGGGACAAGGAAGGGGCCCCCGGGGGAGACAGAGGAAGAAGTCAGAAGCCTAGAGCTCAGAACTCGATGTTCAAATGTGGAGGCCCAGCTGGGCTGGTGGAGTCCCCACCCATTGACACTGAGATCCAGAGTATACAACACCTCAGTGTGTCCAATGCCGGGGAAGGGGGTGGGGAGTGGGAGGAGAAGCAGGCAGTGAAGGGGTTAATGTGTATGTGAGGAGGTGGGGGGAGAGGAGGGGAGGGAGCCTCAGAAGCTGCTGCCCCCCCCCCCCAGCGAAAAGTCAAAGGAACCAGGATGCACCTGTTTCTGCCCAGTGGTCTGAAGAGCCCCACGTTAGGACTGCTGGGTCATCAGCACCCCCCCCCCCACCCCTGGCATCTGTAGGTCCAAGTCTCCAGCTCCTCCCACTTCCTGTGCATTGTAGAACAATACTGTTCTCCTAAGCATATCTGCCTGCCCCCCCCCCCCACCTTACCACCAGCTGAACTGGGGAGGGGACAGGCAGGCCTAATCAGAGGATCCCTAAGCTTGGAGATCTTAGGCTTACTGGAAAGAAGCTGGGTACCTAGACTTTGCCACTGTAGCTGTAGAACCTCGGAGGTTAGCCCAACTATCTCATTTTACTGCAGACGCTAGGGCTGAGGGGCTAAATGCTCTCCACAGTAAGTGGTAGAGCCAGATTTTGAACTAGGGTCTGGTGGTGATTCCAAGATTGATGATCTTTGGGGAACACATGCTGTTTGAATAGCTAAAACATAATTGTGTGTGGGGAGGGGGGCAGAGATTCCATTTATTCTGTGTTTCTGGAGGCAGTGCTGGCTGGCTTTGGCACCAACATAAGGTGGAAGTTTCTAATGGTTGGAGCTGCCCGACCATGGACCAGGCCACTTCTGGCTTAGTGAAAGGTCTTCAAGTAGAAGCTGCAGGATCCCTTGCCCAGGTTGGTGTAGAGACGAGCCATGAGGCAGGGGCTTGGACTAGATGCCCTTTAACATGGTGTTGGGGTATGGTGAATACAGCCTTTCAGTGCTCTAGCCATTTCCCTAAGTCTATAAGTTGCAGAGAAGGCATCATGCTGCATTTTTTTTTTACCTGGGAGTTCCCTAAACCAATGAAATCACAGGTTATCTCTACCAGCACAGTTAGAGAAACTCATGAGAACATTTTGGAAAGAGACCACGTACTGTTAGCTGGACTTCGGCTCAGGCAAATCAATTCAATAAACAGTCCTGTAGATATGGTAGGTACTCAGCAAATGGCTCATGGGATCCCAGAATGATAGGACTTGGAGGGAGCTTAGAACAGGGAATGTCAGAGCTGGGAGGGAGCTTAGAACAGGGAATGTCAGAGCTGGTAGGGAGCTTAGAACAGGGAATGTCAGAGCTGGGAGGGGCCTTAGAACAGGGAATGTCAGAGCTTGGAGGGAGCTTAGAACAGAGAATGTCAGAGCTGGTAGGGAGCTTAGAACAGGGAATGTCAGAGCTGGTAGGGAGCTTAGAACAGGGAATGTCAGAGCTGGGAGGGGCCTTAGAACAGGGAATGTCAGAGCTTGGAGGGAACTTAGAACAGAGAATGTCAGAGCTGGTAGGGAGCTTAGAACAGGGAATGTCAGAGCTGGTAGGGAGCTTAGAACAGGGAATGTCAGAGCTTGGAGAAAGGTTAGAACAGGGAAGGTCAGAGCTGGGAGGGGCCTTAGAACAGGGAATGTCAGAGCTGGTAGGGAGCTTAGAACAGGGAATGTCAGAGCTTGGAGAAAGGTTAGAACAGGGAAGGTCAGAGCTGGGAGGGGCCTTAGAACAGGGAAGGTCAGGGCTGGTAGGGAGCTTAGAACAGGGAATGTCAGAACTTGGAGAAAGGTTAGAACAGGGAAGGTCAGAGCTGGGAGGGGCCTTAGAACAGGGAATGTCAGAGCTGGTAGGGAGCTTAGAACAGGGAATGTCAGAGCTTGGAGGGAGGTTAGAACAGGGAAGGTCAGAGCTGGGAGGGGCCTTAGAACAGGGAATGTCAGAGCTGGTAGGGAGCTTAGAACAGGGAATGTCAGAGCTTGGAGGGAGGTTAGAACAGGGAAAGTCAGAACTTGGAGAAAGGTTAGAACAGGGAAGGTCAGAGCTGGGAGGGGCCTTAGAACAGGGAAGGTCAGGGCTGGTAGGGAGCTTAGAACAGGGAATGTCAGAGCTTGGAGGGAGGTTAGAACAGGGAATGTCAGAGCTTGGAGAAAGGTTAGAACAGGGAATGTCAGAGCTGGGAGGGGCCTTAGAACAGGGAAGGTCAGAGCTGGGAGGGAGCTTAGAACAGGGAATGTCAGAGCTGGTAGGGAGCTTAGAACAGGGAATGTCAGAGCTTGGAGGGAGGTTAGAACAGGGAAAGTCAGAACTTGGAGAAAGGTTAGAACAGGGAAGGTCAGAGCTGGGAGGGGCCTTAGAACAGGGAAGGTCAGGGCTGGTAGGGAGCTTAGAACAGGGAATGTCAGAACTTGGAGAAAGGTTAGAACAGGGAAGGTCAGAGCTGGGAGGGGCCTTAGAACAGGGAATGTCAGAGCTGGTAGGGAGCTTAGAACAGGGAATGTCAGAGCTTGGAGAAAGGTTAGAACAGGGAAGGTCAGAGCTGGGAGGGGCCTTAGAACAGGGAAGGTCAGGGCTGGTAGGGAGCTTAGAACAGGGAATGTCAGAACTTGGAGAAAGGTTAGAACAGGGAAGGTCAGAGCTGGGAGGGGCCTTAGAACAGGGAATGTCAGAGCTGGTAGGGAGCTTAGAACAGGGAATGTCAGAGCTTGGAGGGAGGTTAGAACAGGGAAGGTCAGAGCTGGGAGGGGCCTTAGAACAGGGAATGTCAGAGCTGGTAGGGAGCTTAGAACAGGGAATGTCAGAGCTTGGAGGGAGCTTAGAACAGGGAATATCAGAGCTTGGAGGGAGGTTAGAACAGGGAATGTCAGAACTTGGAGAAAGGTTAGAACAGGGAAGGTCAGAGCTGGGAGGGGCCTTAGAACAGGGAAGGTCAGGGCTGGGAGGGAGCTTAGAACAGGGAATGTCAGAACTTGGAGAAAGGTTAGAACAGGGAAGGTCAGAGCTGGGAGGGGCCTTAGAACAGGGAAGGTCAGGGCTGGGAGGGAGCTTAGAACAGGGAATGTCAGAGCTTGGAGGGAGAACAGGGAATGTCAGAACTGGGAGGGAGCTTAGAATAGGGAATGTCAGGGCTGGGAGGGGACTTAGAACAGGGAATGTCAGGGCTGGGAGGGAGCTTAGAACAGGGAATGTCAGAGCTGGGAGGGAGCTTAGAACAGGGAATGTCAGGGCTGGGAGGGGACTTAGAACAGGGAATGTCAGGGCTGGGAGGGAGCTTAGAACAGGGAATGTCAGAGCTTGGAGAAAGGTTAGAACAGGGAATGTCAGAGCTGGGAGGTGCCTTAGAATAGGGAATGTCAGGGCTCTGAGGGGTCTTAGAACAGGGAATGTCAGAGTTGGAAGGTGTCTTAGAATAGGGAGGGGCAGGGCTGGGGAGCTGAGAGATCATGCAGTCTGACCCTCATGTTTCAGAGATTAGGAAAGTGAAACCAGAAAGAGCAGGTGCTTTGCCCTAGGGAGTCAGTGGGAGACCCCAGATTGGCAGCTTGGGCTTTGAACCCGAGCCCTGTGCCTTCTGCATTAAACCACAATCAGTTAATAATGCTCACAACATCCTAGTGGATCAGTGACCTCCAAGACTCAGGGGTTTCCTGCAGCGATGCAGAGAGCAGCCATCCATGGTTGCCCATTCTGGGCAGCGCTAGCCGTGTTCTCCCCTAAATTTATCATAGGGGGTCCTTAAGAATGCCCCCCCCGGGCCCAGATATCTGCTAAGGGTACAGGACTTTTCCAAGCCATTTCTTAACCCTGATCTCTTTTGGAATGTAGTGAAGAGAACGCTGGGCCAGGAGTCTGGAGACCCGGGTTCCATTCCTGGCTCTGAAATGATTCACCGTGGGACACAGACAGGTCTCTCTCTGGCTTTTGTTTTCTCCAACGTAAAAATGTGCGTGGCTGGCCAAGAACTCGTGGGACTGGCCACGATCTGCCAGTTCCCTTCTCGCCCTGACATTCTGTGACTGGGGGACACCCAGACTGGTCCCAAAGTGACCACAGCCTGAAGTTGGGAGGGTTGGTGGGAGGGGGGTGCATCTATTCCTCACAGGTCTTTAAACGAAGGTGAACAGAGCTAGGAGAAATGAGGGGACGTCATGAGGAAGCAGAACCGGGCTCCATGGAAGGGGAAACTCCCCCGCAATCAGAAATGGAATGGGGGGCCCATAGGTGCCAGGTGCTCCATTCAAGGCTCATAGCCCGCCTTCCATAGGAAGCTTTTTATGGTCTCAGCCTCCTCCCTCCCCCTCCCCTACCTCTGCTCTCGATCGCTTTAGAGTAGGGAGGAACCCGAAGGCCATCTGATACACCCCATCATTTTACAAATGAGAAGACTGAGGCCAGGAGGAAAGAGAGTCCGGATCCCAGGATCACACATGTAAAGCTAGAAGGACTTTAGAAGCCCCCCAATCTCTAATTTTGTAGATGGGACTAGAGGGGTCAAGGGTCACAGAGCAAGAGCTAGAAGGGACTAAGCCCCTCATTTTACAGATGAGGAAACTGAGGCCCAGAAGTTGAAATGACTTGCAGTGGCTCTCTATCACCTGACCTCAAATACAAAGTCGTCTGTAACCTAGTGCCCCTCCCCCACCTTCACAGCCTTCTTACTCCCCAACACAGACTCTTCAGTCAAGCGACCCTGGCCTCCTGGCTCCTCCTCTTCTCTTGGCTGGGCCTTTTCTCTGGCTGTCCCTCCCTGGCTTCCTTTAAGGCCCAACTAAAATCCCACCTTCTACCTTCCCCAACCCCTCTTCATTCTAGTGTCTTCTCTCGGTTAATTCTTTCCTGTTTATCTGGTATCTAGCCTGTTGGTTGTGCTCTGTTAGATTTTGAACTCCTTGAGGGCAGGGCATGTGTTTTGCCTCTTTCTGTATCCCCAGTGCTTAGCACAGCGCTTGGCAAGTAGGAGGTGTTTTAAAAATGCCTGCTGGATTGGATTAGATAGGGCTAGAGCTGGATTCAGAGGGCCCTGCTTCAGGACTCTCAAGGTAGCATCCCCCAGACCAGAGAATGCCAGAGTGGAGAGTGAAGGGCTTGTGGTCTCTAGTCAAAAGGCCAAGGGGAATAGCACCTTTCCAGGTTAAAGGGGGAAAAATGGAAAGTGGACAGGCAGCCCTAGGGGGCCACTTTGACTACTGCCTAGATAAACAGAGCCCTGGGCCCCAGTGAGGAACCAAGGGTGCCCCACCTCCCCACACTGGCCCCCTTTAGGAACAGAACTTCCTCGGCGGGGCTGAGATCACATCTGCCTCTGTGACTGATGCCCACAGTCTCTTCTCCATTGGCATGCTGGGATCTGTTGTCCTATGCCTCAGAATCACAGAAACTGGAAAGCCGGGCAGGACCTCAGGGGTCACCAAGTCTGGCCCCCTCATTTTTCAGCGGGGTGCGGGGGGAACTAAATTGCCTCAGGTCCCAAGTGGCAGAACTGAGATTTGAACCTGTGTCCTCAGACTCCAAATCTGCCACTCTCTCCACCCCACTTCCTAGCTCTGGGAGTCTGGCTGATCGTTTTGGCTCCAGAGGTAGAGGAAAACAAATTTTTTCTCTCTGTGCTCACAGGATGGGTGAAACCGACTGAGAGTCAGAGACAGAGCAGCCTGCCAACATGGGGTGGGGCAGTCTGCGGCAGGATTCCTACAGGGGACCCAAGAGGGATTTTTATAGTATCAGTGATGGCAGACACACTCATAGGCCATGTGCTGAACAGGCCCTGACCTTGTCAATTTTATATCTCCAGAAAGAATGTCAGGGCCTGTCCCCCTCCCCCCAAATCGCTTAGGTCAGCTGTGCTGGCTTTGTAAGTGACCAGGAGCACAGAGGAAGCCACTGGTCGTGTCCTGGCCTGGGAGGCAGGAAGTAGCCCTGGCCTATGGACTCCATGTGACCTTGGACAGGTCCCTGTCTGGAGGGGATGAACTCAAGGATCTCTTAGGTCCCTTAGAGTCCTAAGGATATTGTGATCCTAGAAGCATCTTTCTGTTTACAAAGTGTTTGACAGCAAAATTTTTAAGCCTTCCTCTCCTCCCCCATTTTCATTTTAAGTGTTCAGAATACGCAAACTTCTTTCAGCAGCAGACTAAGTAAATCAACAGAAAAATAAAACAACATAAAATTCCATTTAATTTAAAGAAGCGGCTGTCCAACAGACATCTAAAACTCAATATGTCCAAAACAGAACTCATTATCTCCCCCCCAACCCTCCCCATCTCCTATTTTCCCTATCACTGTAAAGAGTATTGCTATCCTCCCAGTCCCCAAGGCTTCCAACCCCAGAACCATCCTGTTCTCCTTAGCTCTCTCCTCCATAGTCAAGCTGTTGTTGCCAAGGCCTGTTGATTTCACCTTTGCAGTGTCTCTTGTTGATTTCACCTTTGCAGTGTCTCTTGTTGATTTCACCTTTGCAGTGTCTCTTGTTGATTTCACAGTTGCAGCACCTCTTGCATAAGCCCCCTTTCTCTTCTGACACTGTCCCAACCTAGGTGCTCACCTTATGCCTGACTGTTGCAGTAACCTGCTGGTGGGTCTGCCTACCTCAAGTCTCTACCCCCTCCAGTCTATCCTCCATTCAGCCACCAAAGAGATTTTCCTAAAGCCCTTATCACATTATTCTGCACCCTCCTTCCCACGTGCTCTCAATGAGCCATAAGGGCTCGCTCTTATATCCGGAATCAAATACAAGTGAATACTAAATAAATACAAGGTAATTGGAGAGGGAGTGAATCACTAACAATTATGGTGATCAGGAAAGGATTCTTGTCACTTGAGGTGAGCCTGGGAGGGGGCTAGGATTTACAAAAAGCAGAGGTAAGGAGGAAAAGCATTCCAGGCTGGGGAGGTGGGAAGGGGCAGTCTATGCAAAAGCCCAGAGAGGAGATGGAATGTCATGAATGGAGGTAGACAAGCAGGCCAATTTGGCTGGAATGGAGAGTCTATGAAGGGGAGTTGGCAGCAGTAGACCTGGAATGACAAATAGGCTGGAGCCAGACTGTGAAAGGCTTTAAATGCTAACCCAAGGAGTTTGTATTTCTAAAGAATATCATGACTTCAGTGACTCCAATAGGGGTCCACAAAGTCATTTATTAATTCAACAAGCATTTGTTAGGGCCTACCATGATGACTGCTCTCTTCTCTCTGCTTTAAGCAAATTTGAATGCAAGGCAGGGGTTGTAGATAAGGGAAGGAGTTGGTGAATTTCCCTGTAGCGTTCCATCAAATTGCCCAAATGAAATAAATTACTCAACTAACAATCATTTATTAAATACTTATGTTATATGTGCTAAGAAGATTGAATTCTGCCTTGTACACATATTAGCTGTATGATCCTGGGTAAATAATCTCAGTGCTCTTTGCCTCATCTGTAAATTGGGAAGGATAGCAATGCCAGCCTCCCAGGTTTGCTGAGGGCATCAAATGTGATAAGATATGCCAAGGATTATCCATGTACATGTTAGCTATTATCCCGCCTGACTTGGAGCTTAAAGGAGTTTGAACCCAGATCTTCCTGACCCTAAGTCTGGCCTCCATATTGCCTCTGTCTTAATGGTCTGACTGTGCTGGTTTCAGCCTCAGTGATCCCGTGATTTCCCCAGAGTGCAGCTCTTTGGGTATCTTCCTGGATTGCTCTGGCCCTGCTCAGCAGACAGAGGTGTGATCTAATTCATTTGTTCATTCCACAAACATTTTTGGATCGACAAAGATGTGTGAGGAGGAGGAAGAGGAGAGTAAGCAGGAGCCAGAGAAGGAGGCTAGGACTCCCTCATTGTTGAGGCTTTCCTACAGGACGTGTCTGACTCAGCTGAGCCTGAGCATTCCTGGGCAAGGAGCCTAGCCTCAGCCAGGACCTGGGATGTGGCTGAGAAAGCCACTGCCAGGGTGAGGGAGAAGAGATGGGAAAGGAGCCAGAGAAAGGCAGAACCGGGTTGAGTGGCTGTGTGGCATCGGGCTTGGAGTCAGAGGACCTGGGTTTGAATCGATACTTAACACCTGTGTGATCTTGGGCACTTTTTCTTTGGGCCTGGTCTATAAAGTGGAGGCTAGGGAAGTTTGGATTAGATGACTTCTTGTCTTTCTCCTCAAAGCTGAATATCTAAAGCTGCCCCCTCTCCTTCACACACACTTCTCCGGAAAAAGGCTGGTGGACTGGGAACCACATCTCAATGACTCCTGGTCAAATGACTCCTACCAAAGTTTCCCAAATGAGAGATCTCAGGCCAAGCACTTTCCCTGTCTTGACTTCAGTCTCCTCACCTGTTAAGTGAGGCAGGCCAACAAGATGACTTTCAGGGCAGTTATTCCAAGTGGAATGGTCCTCTGAAAGTGTCACCATGCTTTCCCCAAAGTTGATGATGGACCCACCTCTTCAAGGTCTTCCCTTCAAAGTCTGGCTTCTCTCAATTCCACAAATGCTTATTACTTCTTTCAGGGTCCACAGACTAGCACTGTGCTAGGCCCCTGGGAGACAGAAAGTTAAAGCAGGCTGTTTAAGAAATAACTACAGCACAGGCTAGAATTGTGTGCCTGGATGCTCCGAGGAAACTTTAGGAGGCAATAGGAAATTGAAGCCTCCCAAGCAGGACAGTTTATCACGTTTTGTGTTTGGTTTTTGTTTTTGTGCCCCCAGACCTAGCACACAGTAGACATTTAATAAATGCTTATTGGTTGATTCAAGGAGGGAAGGATCCCCTTTAGCTTCAGGGATCAAGGAAGACTTCATGGGGGAGGAGGCCCCTGAAATGAGCCTTGAATGAAAAATAGGGGAGGAGGAAGTGAGTTCACTCCAGGCACAGGGGCCCCAGGGGACAAATGCATTGTGGAAGGAAAAAGCAAGATGAGATTAGGGAATGTCTGGCTGACTGGCTTGGTTGGAGCATATAGTTCATGGAGGGGGACAGGTGGCTGGAATGGTTGGTTGGGCCAGATGGAAGAGCATTTGGAATCCTGGGCTAAGAAATTTCTGTGTTACCCTTTGGGCAATCGGGGGCCACTCAGGGGTCTTGAGCAGAGGGGGGATGTGGTGAGACATGGGCTCTCCTATACCATCCTGAAGGTCAGCTTGGAGGGGAGAGGTTATTATAGTTGTCCAGGCCAGAGGTGAGGAGGGCCTACGTAGGGAGGGTGGCTTTGACAGGAAAGGATGGGAAGGCTACGGCCCCCAGCCCTGACCTTTGCTTGCTCTCATAGGAAGGCTGCCCCTCTTCACCTTTCCATAGCCAACCCAGCCCCTAAGACCCAAGTTAAACCCCAGGCTGTATGTAGCTAGAAGAGACCGAAGAGACCATCTAGTCCAAATGTCTCATTTTACAGTTGAAGAGACTGAGGCTCAGGGCAGCAAAGCCACTTGGCCAAGGTCACACAGGTAGTAAATAGAAGGGTCAGGGTTTGAACCCGGGTCCCTAGACTCTACATGCAAAGCAGTCAGGCTGCTGCTTGCATCCTGCGGGAAGGTTTTCTTAAATCTCTCCCTATCCTTGGTGATCTTCCCCTGGCTTCCCATTGTATTTACTGTCTGAACCACTCAACAGGCCCTTAGCATAGGATGCCTGGGACTATCACTCACTATGTTATGGTTCAGTCACCCATAGGTCCCAGCCAGCTCTCGGTCCCAGGAGCCTGTGGGCGGGGAGCAGGGCCGTTGACCTGGCTGTGCTGAATCATTGTGAGACAGCATCTGGTCTACACGGGACTCTAGCTCCCAGTCTTGCCTCCTCCCCCAGAGGGCCCTCCCTCTAGATCCCTGTTCATTCATGCCTCCCTTCATGGCTCTTGGCCCAGGCAGGACAGGGTGTGGAGGTGGTGGTTTTTCTTACACATTTCCCCCTTGCCCTATTTGTCATCATCTCCCACCCCCTTTATTCTTCTAGGGAACTGAGAAGCTAACAAGGCCAAGTCTCCATAGGTGACCGTGTGTTGTGAGTCACAAGGATATGCGTGGGGCCCTCTGAGCAGGGCACCAGCCTAGGGGTCAGCATCCTGGGGCTGTAATCCTGGCTCTGCCTTTTGAACCCCTCAGCCCCAAGGGAGTGTCAGCTGGTCTTGCATTTCTGCCCCCCACCTCACCTCCATGACTTAGGTGGTGCACATACAATGGTCTCCATCCACAAGTGTGGATGAGTTGGTGACCTCAGGGAGGTCTTCAACACTGGACTTCAAGGTGGAGCTTTGAAATCTTTGATTAAAAATTTATTAAGATCTTTTGTTTTCTCTTCCAAATATATCCATGTCACCTCCTTTCCTCAGAGTCGACAAAACGACAAAACTGTGACCTGATTTGTAGCATTTGCCAGTTTCCAAAGTGTAAATGCTCACGCTGAAAGCTAGACAACGATGGCTTCCAGCCTGGCCCTGATAGGTGCGATATTCTGTACTTCCTGTTGATGGTGGGATTCTGGTTGGGACTCGAAGGCAGCCAGGGAAGGCAGGAGGTGGAGATGAGGAAGGGGGGCCTTCCAGGCATGGGGGGCAGCTGGAGAAAATGTTCGGAGCCTAGAGATGGAGGGTCTTGATTGAAGAGTACAAGGTGGGGAGTACGGGGTAAGAAACCTGGGAAGGTAGGAGGGGGCTGGATTATGAAGGGCTTTGAATGTCAAGCAGAGGATTTTGTGTTTCATCCTGGAGATTCTCAAGTAGAGGGGTGACACGGGTCAGACCTGAGCTTTTGGGAGGTCACTTTGCCAGCCCAGTGGGGGATGGACTGTGGCAGGGCTGGGCTATCTCAATAGGCCAGAGGGAGGGGACAGTTCCTGGCTCCGGGACTCCCCTCAATCAGGGCAGATCTGTTCCTACTTTTAAATGTAGTCTTAGGATGGTGCCAGGAGCAGAGAAGTCACACACAGTCAGTGCCAGAAAAAGCACTTGAACCCAGGTCTTTGAGGCCAGTTTTCTGCCTGCTGTGTTTTGGTGTCTCTTCAGTAGGATAACATATTTACCAAGTTGTCCCCATACCCCCTTTGACAGATCCCAGAAGTGCTGGGCCCCAGAATCCTCTCCAATTCTAATCTGGAGCTGGGACCATTAACTAATCATATGGGCCTGCCTGGGGACAGACCTCCTCCCTCAGCTGCCTCAGTTTCCCCAAACCCATCTCCTTTCTCTTCCTCTCTGGCCCAGGCTGCCCCACCCCTTCCTCTCAACCAGGAATGCCAGGGGCAGTGGAAGGATGTGCTCATCAGAAGGCTGATGCCAAGGCCCACTCCTGCCTCTATGGGCTCTGATGGACTCCCAGGACATGACAGAGATGGGAGGAGAAGCTGTGCTTTCCTGGGGGACTTCCTAGATCACCAACTTCCTCCTCAGACTTCCTCTGAGCCTTGTTCCACTCCCACTAGGAATGGCCTTGGTTCCCTCTGGGCTCCATCCCCTCCCACCCCTTACTCTATTCTGGAGGAGCGTCTGAGAACCCGGGGGAATCTCCCCACTTCTGCCTAAGTCACCCTGATGGGGAAGAAGACTCCATGACCCTGGAGATAGGGAGCAGGCTGAGGGGCATGATATGAGATGAAAAAGGATACCCTAGGGTGGAGGGTTGGCAGAAGTGGCAGAGCTTAAGGAGCTGGTGGAGTAGGAGGAGCGGAGAGTTGAAAGCAGTAGTGGCCTGGGCCCCTGCTTGTAACTCTACGCTAGGCAGCTAGTGGAAGGAGGCTCTGCCTGTCAGAAGGAACAAGGTAACAAACCTGAGGGCCAGGCCTCTTGCCTTTGTGCCCTGGTGTCTATAGAGAAGGGCTGGCCCTGGTTAGAGCAAACCTGACACCTTTCTTACTCCCTCCCCCAACCCTATGACTATTATATTTACTGTGTGGACACTGTGTGTTTTAGCTGTGTGGCTGGGGACTCACAGGTCCCTCCCAGCTGCAAATCTATGATCCTATCATTTATGTCAGGCCCCATTTAAATGAAAAGCTGGGACTGTTTGTTCTGTTTGTTCTCCAGGGGGCCAGTTCTGTGCCTGGCATACAGTAAGCACTTAATAAATGCTTTGTTCATTGACTGACACTGGGTAGGCACTTAAGTGCTTGCTGGACTGAATAAAGTGCAGTGGTGTGGTACCAGGAGAATGCTGGTTCTGGAGTCATCAGACCTGGGTTCAAGGCCCACCTCTGACGGTTTACTATGCGACCCTAGAGAAGCCACTTTTCTTCTTGAGGCCTGAGTTTCCTCACTGGTAAAATCTGGGGTGTAGATCAGCTGGTCTCTGAAGTGCCTTCCAGCCTATGAACTCCCTATGAGAAGCCAGGCTCATATAACCAATGAGAAGTGCTCCGTGTACTCACGTACCTTGCTCTGGCCTCAGTTTTTTCATCTGTAAAATGAAGAGGAAGAATCAGCTGTGTATGACCTCTGAGGACCCGACTCATTCTAGATTGTGAAGACACGACCAGGGCCTGCCCCACACATGCTCAAGTATGATCCCTGTTAGAAAAAGGGCTTCACGGTACGGGGTGGCACAGAAGAGAACTGGTCTGGGAGCCAGGAGTCTTGGGTTCACTATGGTATGTGGCCCGGAACAAGCCAGTTCCCACTCTCTGGGCTCCATCTATCAAATAAGGGAGTTGGACGGCGTGGTGTGTGACAAAGAATGCTACATTTTTCTTCGTAACCTTGAGAAGCCTGATGGAGATATCTGCCCAGGTGGGCCTGTTCTACTGGCTCTCCTGCCCCCCCCCCCCAAACTGGCCAAAAGTGCTACCAGGGGCTGCTTCTGGCCCAGGCTCTGGCCACTTTCCTCCAGAAAAGATACCTTCTCCCTGTATCGTGCCCATTTCCCCAGCTGTGCTCGGGATGAGACATCCCTTCTCCTCCAAAGTGGCATCCCTCGGGGAGGCGCCAGTCCTGGACAGCCCTAAGTACAAGCACTCCAGAGGAGAAAGGGACCCCCTTGGAATTCTCTTTTCACTAGATGGGGGAAGAACGAGTCAGCTGCTGGGAGGGATGGGCGAGGCTGAGTATCTGTGGGGAGGCCACTGGTTGGTCATAGGAGGCTAAGAATAATGCACGGGCATTAATAATAACGTGTACAGTGCCTGGCACATAGCAAGCCCTTAGGAAATACTTGTCAGCTGACATAATAATAATGACAACACTTATGGTTGGCATTCCCATGACACTTTAAGGTTTGCAAAGCACTTCACAGATATCGTCTCATTTGAACCTCACAACAGTCTATCGAGGTTGGTGTCATTACCGTCTCCATCTAACAGATGGCGAAGCTGAGGCTTCTTCCACTATACCACGCTGGTGGGCTGTTGGGTGATCAATGACAAGGCAGGTGGGGGAGGCTCAGCAGGGGGGGCCGGGCACTGGGAAAACAGGAATCCCTCAGCCTTGCCTTCCACTGGATGGCTCAGCCCTCCCCTCCCTGCAAAGGGAAGAGGCTTGTGAAGGGTGGGAGGCAGGAGGAAAACCCCTCCCACCTCGAGGCAGAGGCTGCGGCCACAGAGAGTGCCTTACTGACCTCACAGCCTCTCTGCTGGGCACGGGGGGGCCCGTCACAGGCAAAGGCCTGGCTCTGGAGTGTCGGTCAGCCTGGTTTGGGGAGCCAGCCCTGCCATTTACAAGGCATGTGACTCCCCTTTGGCTGGGCTGTAGCTTCTTCCTCCATGGTGTTGTTGTTCAGGCGTTTCAGTTGTGTCCAACTCTTTGTGACCCCATTTGGGGTTTTCTTGGCAAAAATGGGGCTTGCCATTTCCTTCAGTTCATTATATAGATGAAGAAACTGAAGTAAACAGGGTTAAGTGACTCATCCAGGGTCCCACAGCTAAGTAAATGTCTGAGGCCAGATTTGAACTCAGGAAGATGAGTCTTCTTGACTCCAGGCCCAGCGCTCTGTCTGTTGAACCACATAGTTAACTAACCCAACAGAACGATGGCTAGGATCAAATGAGATATGGCACATAACTCACCCAAAGAGTATAGGTGTGTACGCATGAGGATGGTGTGGTATAGTAGGTAAGAGACTTGGCCTTAGAGTCAGGAAGACCTGGGTTCAAGTCCCACACCTGACATATGCTGGCTGTGTGACTTTGGACAAGTCACAGCCTCTCAGGACTCTGAGAGGCTCTAAGTTGCTGATCACCTGCGTTGGTGTGGGGAATTTCCTCCTGGGAGTTCTCTAGACTAATAAAACCAGCCCTTGATCACTTAGGCTTATCATTATCCTGTCCCACATCTGGCTGGCTTCATCTACCCACACCAATGCTCCTGGGCCAGTTCTAAACCTCATTCACCCGCCCAGGTGGCATGGGGTCGGTCACTGACTGGGCCCTTACAGGTCCTATAGCCCTCATTGACCAGACCCAAGGCCACACAACCAGTAAGCACAGCCAGGTCTTCCCAACATCAAATGCAGGGCTCTCTGCACTGTGCCCCATTACTGAATCTGCTTAGCCATGTCCATTTACGAGGTCTTGTAATTAGGTCTCCATATAGCAGTCTGCCTTGGCGTCATTGCTTTGCTAGACCGTGACCTTTCTGAGGACAGGAACCCCAGCTCTATCTTTCTTTTTTTGAGACTTGGGTCTCCCTGCCTCCATTCTAGGGCTCATCCCATTGGTGCCCCTAGATTTAGGGCAGACACCTAAATGGCCCAGAACTCCTGAGCTCAAGTGATCCAGGAGCTTCAACCTCCCTAGCAACAAGGAATCCAGCATTGTGCAGCCACTACCAGCCTCCGCTGTTGAGGCTAGAGCTCTGCCCACAAAGTAGGCACTTCACCAATGCTGATGAATGAATGAGTCCAAGAGGAGGGATTTCAGAGGAGGCTGACGGAGGAGGAAGTGCGGGGTTGGTGGCCACCTGCTTTGTCCATGGACACAGCTAGCTCCGATCGTGGATGAACACCTGCTCAACCCCATCCCTCAGACGGAAAGTAAGAAATGGGGCTTGGGACCATAATGCTTCATCTCCTCTTTTCCTCCAGGTCTCCAGCCCTGAGGGCACCTGACCCCAAAATGTCTATGGACACCTTATCCAGCAAAGCATTAAAGGTGAGAGCCCAGCCTCCCCTCCCCTAACCCTTTCCCTTGATTCTTTCACTGCCTGCCTTGTCCCCTACTTCCTCCCTGCTCCTCACCCCAAGCTAGTCAAGGTCCCAAGTTCTAGAATTCTCCTAGCTCCCCAGACACAAGATTCCAAACTCTAGTGTTGTCCTGGCCCCAAGGCCTAGGTTCTAGAGTTCTCCTGACTTCCAGTCAAGTCCTCAGCAGCTGCAGATGATCGACTTTAGAGTTAAAATGGAACCTGGGGATTCTCTAGCCCAGGGGTGGTTAACCTATTGTGTACAGATTTCAGGGGAGAAATCATGTTTACCTGTGTGACCCTGGGCAAGTCACTTCATCTGTTTGCCTCTGTTTCCCTATGTGTAAAATGAGGGAGTTGGACCAGATGGCTTCTGGGGTCCCTTCTGGTTCTAGAGCTATTGTCCTTCTGTTTTTTTTTTTTTTTCATTTTCCCTCAAGACCAGTCCCCTTAGGTAAAGGGAATGTGGAAAATTTAAGACCTTTCCAGGTAGAGGTAGGGAGTGAGTGATACTGCTGGGAAGTGAAGATATACTCAACTCCTGCCAACAAAACTATGATGTGTATGGCACTGGCCTTAGGAGAAAAGAGCCAAGATGATTCCTCTATTCTCGCCTCATCCATGGCCCCTCCACCCCTCCATCCCCTTCCCTCCCCCTCCTAGTATCAGGAAATAGAAGGTGGTAATTGGAAGAGGGTTAGAAAGGAGGAGGCAGGAAGGGAAGCAGCAGAAGGAAAGAGGAGGGAGGAAGACAAGAAAAAGAATACAGGGAAAAGCAGCATGATTGAGGAGATTGGTATAAGGAAAGGAAAGATGAGGGAGGGACTGAGGAACGGGGAGAAGGGAGAGTAAGGATCACAGTTTGGTTCTGGAGCTGAAAAGGATCTTCTGAGATCATCATTTTACAGAAGAGAAAATTGAGGCCTCCAGAAGAAGGAAAATCAGAGGGAGAAGGGAAGTAGAGGGGGACTAATGAGGAAAAGAAAGAGAAGATAAATATTAGAAGAAGAGAAAAGAAAGAAGATAAAAGGGGATCGAGGAAGAAGAGAGGAAAGAGAGAAAAGCAGAGGGAAGAAGAGTGAAGAGAAAGGGGAAGACAACTGAGAAAGATGAAAGAGAAGGGGGAGGACAGAGGAAATAGGAAGGGGAGGGGAAAGAAAGGAAAGAGAGAGAGAAGAAGCAGTAACAGAGGAAGGATGATGAAACGAAGGCAAAGAGGAGAGGAATGGGACAACAAGAGAGAAAGGAGAGATAAGTTAGAGGAGGAGAGAAAAGCAGAGGGAAGGGGAGAAGAGGGAGAGGAAAGGACAAAGTGAGACCAAGGGAAGAAGAAGGAAGATGAATGGGAAGGAGCCAGTGAGAGTTGAAGAGGAAGCAAAGTAGAAGTAAATGAAAGGAGAGAGAAAGAGCAGGGGAAGAATAGGGAGAGAAGAGAGAAAGTGGGAAACGAGGAAGGGAAAGAGGTAAAAAGAAGAGAAGGGAAGAGAGAAGGGAAACTGAGAAGAGGGTGAGAGCAGAGGAGGGAAGAAGAAAGGGGGGATGAATGAGAAGAGAAGAGCAGGGGAGAGTGGGAAGAAGAGAGAAAGGAGTGAGGAAAGAAGAGAAAGGGAAGGATGAAGGAGACAACAGAGAGAGAGAAGAAATAATATTGAGAGAAAAATGGTGGGAGGAGAGGAGCCAGGTGAGAAGAGAAAGGGAAGGATAAAGTAGAGATGGTATGGGCGATGGTGTCCACGTTGGTGTCTGTGTCAATGTCTGTATCAATGTCAGTATCTGTGTCAATGTCATCGTCAGTGCCTGTGTCCATGTCAGAGTCAGTGTTTGTGTCAATGTCGATATCTGTGTCCATGTCAGTGTCTGTGACAATGTCAGCATCCGTGTCTGTGTGGATGTCGGGGTGTCGCTGCCCGGCTTCCCAGCCACGCCCGCCCCGACGCCCTGCCTGATCCCGCAGATCAAGCGCGAGCTGGGCGAGAACACGGGCCCGCACCTGTCGGATGAGGAGCTGATGGCGTTGTCGGTGCGGGAGCTAAACCACCACCTGCGGGGCCTGTCCAAGGAGGAGGTGGCGCGGCTGAAGCAGCGGCGCCGCACGCTCAAGAACCGCGGCTACGCCGCCAGCTGCCGCGTAAAGCGCGTGTGCCAGAAAGAGGAGCTGCAGAAGCAGAAGAGCGAGCTGGAGCGCGAGGTGGACAAGCTGGCCCGCGAGAACGCCGCCATGCGCCTCGAGCTCGACGCCCTGCGCTCCAAGTACGAGGCGCTGCAGGGCTTCGCGCGCTCGGTGGCCGCGCACGGCGGGCCCGCCGCCAAGGTGGCGCCCGCTAGCGTCATCACTATCGTCAAGTCCTCGGCCACGGCTTCCGCGGCTGCTGCGGCCAGCCCAGCCACCTGCTCCTCGTGACCGCGGGTCCCGCCCCCCGCTGCCCCTCCCTGCGCGGATGGGGGGTCCAGGCCCCGCCCACACCAAGGCCCCGCCCTCCCCTCCCAGCCCCGTTCCGCTGATAGGGTGACCTGGCCCTTGCCCCGCCCCCCGATCTCATCCCTGCGCAGATAGGGCGGTCCTTGTCTAGGCTCCACCCTCATATGGGCCCCGCCCCCACGACCGCATCCCTCCCTCATGGGATTTCAGCTTCTCCCCCAATGCCCCGCCTCCTCGTCCAAGCATTAACACCTCCCAGGCCACGCCCCCTCCCCTGGCCCCGCCTTCCAAATCTCCTACTTCAGTCGGCCTGGCCAACGCCCTTCCGTTCCTCGTGCTCCTGAGTGGCAGCTTGCAGCCCCGGGCCCAGCGCTCCTTCTTTCGTCTGGCCCCTCACGAGCCTGGGGGTGGGGAGTGGGTCTGGGGGTGGACATCAGCTTGGGAAAGGGGCGGCTGCTCGTTGCCCGGTTGGGGGAAGGGGTAGCTCAGAAGCAGAAACTGAGAAGAGCAAAGCTAGCCCCTCCTTCGCCCCACCCCCTCAAATTTTGTTGGTTAAATCAGTGAGCATTGATTAGGCGCCGACCTGGTGCCCGGCACTGGGATGTGGGGCACCCCTCCACTGCCGGCCTTCACTCTGTGCTGCCCACGCCCTCCCTGCTCTTAGCATCCTGCCCTTCCTTAGCTGGAAAATGGACACGAGGGAGGGGACACACAGGAGGTGGGGGGACGGACAGGCTCAGGATTGTTCTGTGCGGACCCCCTCTTCCAAGAAAACGGACCAGCAAGCTCAGCCCCTTTCTCCCAGGCCCGGGAGGAGAGGGACAGGTAGGGAGGATGGCCCAACCGCCCCCCTCCTCCGATTTTTGGTTCTCTTGGCCCCTGCAGCAGAGACCTTGGAAACAGGTTGGAGACCAGGCTTGCATGCATGGGAGCTCTCTTCCTGAGGAATGGGGTCTTCACAGGGGGTCCAGACATCCCTCGAGCCTGAGATGGTCCCTCCAAGTCCCACCCACCACCACCACCCAGCTTGGCCATCGATCTTCCCAGGGCCTGGGGCTCTCAGAGATGCGCTAAAATTACTCCTGGGCGTCCCTGAGGGCTGGGGTCTCCGGGAGGGACCAGTCTGCCCTAAGAGAGGCACTTGGAGCTGGAGAGAAGGAAGGATTATGCAGGGTATCAGTGAACTCGGGAGGGTGGGAGGCGGTGGCCAGCATGAGATCCCTGCTTCCAGGCAGGAAGGAGAAGATCTAGGTCCCCTCTCCGTGAGCACTTTTGGGAAGGGGGTCAAAGACTCTGGGGTTTCTTGTCTTCCAATGGTAGGCGCTTTGTGGTCCCCCTCCCTAGCCCCCCAGCCTCCCCTTGCCCAGCTGCTCCCCTCCCTCAACTACACCCCCCCTTCATTCCGCCCCAACCCCCTTTTTTATTTATTGCACAGAGCTAAGTTATTCTCCGCCACAGCTGCCAGCCCACCTCACTGGAGCCCAGTCTGGGTGGGAAAGTGGACGAGCTGGGTGTTATATTTTATATCTGCAAATAAATCACAATTTATCTATATGTAACGGAAGACCCTGAAAAATGTCCCCCAGGGGTTCCAGAATTTATTTATTTTCTGACTTAGAGTAAGCGCTGCTCGCCTCCTGTATTTTGTAGACTTTCTGAATAAAGCAAGTTCTTTTTCACTGAGATGAGCGTGGCCTGGATCGTGTCCTGGGAGGCACCTAAGGATGGCTGGGAATGTTTGGGCATGGGCTCGAGTCCATAGTTGCACTGGCATGTACCACACTCACAGAACCAGCTAGTGGACCTGCCTCTTCATTTCCACCAACAGATCGTCCTCTAATTTCATCCAACCCATACAGGAAAAGGAACTTCCCTATGGTCCTGCCAGAAGACCTCCCAGGAGGAGGAACCCACTACCCTCAGAAGAGGAGGTTCTGGGGAGGTAGAAATCCGAGGCCAGTTAGGTCAAATCCCCTCTCTTCCCACCCCATGGTGAAAGCTCTCACTTGAGCCCACTTCAGGAGGCCCAATGGACAGAACTGGAGGCGTTTGAAGAGACCTGGGAAGGACATGAGTGAGAGGCACCTCCAGTAGCAGAAAGGTGAGGTTCAAAGCCATGTTGGGCCACATGTCAGGGAAAGCTTGATAAAAATGGACCAGAGGCAGAAAACCTGGGTCTGAACCTCTCATTGCTGTGTGGCTCCGGACAAAGCATTTCCTTAGAGCCCCTCCTCTAGAAAGATGTCAGTGTGGGCACTGCCACATGAAGAAACCCTTGTGAGCCCTAAATTTATCCTAGAAATGGGGGCCCTGATTCCCATTTCTGTTAGAGAGAGGCTGGGTTAGGGTTAGTGGGAAGGGCACTGAATTTGGAGTCAGTGGGTCCAAGTTCAAATCTCCACTTACAATGTTGGCCTCTAGTCAAAGCCTGTTTTGTCTCCTGTAGAAGGAGAGTCAGATAAGATGATCTTTCTAGGCTTGAAATCCTACACAAAGGCCTGTACAAGGGCCCCAGGTGTGTCACTGTGGGCAGGTGTTCAGATAAGACTTGATGACTGAATATTTTGGGGACTCAGTATCTGGCCCAGGGGAAGCAGCCAACCCTCCAGCTCCTGACCTGAATGTCAGGCAGCTCTGGCCTTGGAAAGCCTCTCCCTCACCCCTGCAGGAAGGCCCCATCACTCCTCCCCAGCTCCCCTGGGGTTTGCCCTAGGATGAGGGCAGGGCCTTTCTGCTGTATTTAGCACAGTGCCAGGCCCATAGGAAGCCCTTGAGAAATGTCTGCTGACTCGATCTTCTCCAAGTCCTTCCCCCAGGCTGGCCTCACTCTCCTGTCTAAATGAGGGGGGTGGGTTAGATAGCCCCTAGCTCTGATACCTGGTGATTTAAGTCCTGGACATTGATCCTTCTCCACCCCACCCCCTCATTACCCCACTCCGGAGGTATTGGGAGAGAAAGGAACTTTGGAATTGGAAGTCCTGGGTTCTAATCCTACTGATCCTGAATGACAGACTCTAAGTCACTGCCTCCTCTGTATGACAGGGGTGGGGGGCTGGACTAGCTGGGTTCCAGCTCTACTGCTATGATCCTGTATTACTGTCACCTCCTCCCACTCCAGGACAGCTGAGCACAGGCCCTGCTAAACAGAGATCGCACCCCAATCACTGCCCCCCCCATACCAAAGTGCTGAGCTCAGCCCTCCCCCAGGCTGGGCCAGCTGCTGGCACCAGGCTCTGGGCAGGAAGCTCCAAGAGGGATGACAAGGCAGCTATGTTTACCCAGAGGTCAAAGGCTGGTGGGGAATTTCCCCCACCCCTGCTACATTCCAGGGGGCTCAGATCAGTGAGCGGGGCCAGGCCCTCCAGAGGCATGCAGGTTTCTGGCACCCTGGCCTCATGCACACCTGGCTCAGCCTCTGGGCACAATGCCAACCTCAGAGCAGCTCCGGCCTCAGGCCTCTGGGGGGCACAGATAGGGGAAGGGTCCTGTGGGAGGATGCCAGGCCTAGGGGCAGACAGCATGATGCCCAGCCCCTAGGGTGCTCCAGACTCCCATGTCGTCCGTGAGATGGGGCTCGAACCCCAACACCAAAGCTGCAAGGAGTGGGCCCTGGGAGGCAGCAGGAAGGGTCCATGTCATCCAGGCAGCGATGGAGCTGGAAAGGGGAGTGTTGGTGCCCTTCACTGTGGCTGAAGCACTGGGTTGAGTCCCAGGACCTGTGTGTGAATCTTACTTGGCTGCCGTGACCAAAAACCACCTCTCTGAGGACCAGGTGAATAAGGTCTGCTCCGGCTTCGATCCCAGCCTAGGTGTCTGGGGGACTCAGCAGCACGAAATAGACCTTCCTGTGAAGGCATCAGGCTCAGACAGACAGGCCTGGCTACCCTGTCTCTCAGCCAAACCCAGGGCTCACCTGGCAGCCCCCACCTCTGGGACTGTGTGAGTCCCACCTCAAGTACCCCCTTGCGCCAACACCCCCCCCCCCATCAAATACAGAAAGAGGAGGTAGGGACAGATCACTCACAGGCCAAAGTGATTTCAGTACAATCTATATTATCTCATGTATATATATATATATATATATATAGATAGATAGATATATATATATAATCTCTCAGCTTATCTGCTCCTGTCCCGGCGCCTTTAAAATATCACAGACCAAAATAGAGAGAGCTGCTTTCTGGGGGAGCCTCACAATCCTACCTGGCATACAAAACTAGGTGACTCTGACTTCTCATAGATCATACAATGAAGGTTTCAAGTCTTTATATACAAAGAGCTACACTACCTGAAAATAATAATCATACAAAAAGGGCGTGGGAGGTAAGTTACACATAAAAAGAGCAGGAGGGAGGCGCCCCCCAACCTGCTGCCCCAGGAGGCTTGGGGCCCCTGCCCCCTCAGAGTTCTGGCAAAGGCCTTCATGGGCAGGGGCAGCAACCGCTACTTTGGCCCAAAAGGCATGAGGAGGGAGAGGCCATGATGGGAGAGGGGACAGTGGGCAGATGCCCGTCCTGTGGCTGGGGAGGGCTGGGCCTGGCCTTGATGGGGGCAGTGGCTAAGGCCCACACCAGTACCAGTGGGGAGGGTTAGGGGAGCTCATTTCGGAATCACCACCAGGATCACAGGCAGAGAGGCTGAGATCTCCCGCCCCCAGCCAGGCCATCCCATCTGCTGGGGTTCACCTCATAGAGTTACCTCTGCTGCCCCTCACTCAAGGGACTAGAAAGACATTTGGTGGGAAGATATCAATCAACAAGCCCCTCTCCCCTCATCTGACCCAGGAGAGGCCCTAAAATCAGGAGCCTTCCCTCCTGAATGTGGGGAGGAAGGTACATCTAACCAGAGGGCTCCTGACAGCCCTCTCTCCACAAGGCCAGGGGATGATGGGAGGTGTTTGTTTCATGCATTTCGAAGTTCTGATTTACTAATTACAAGAGAAGATTTGCTCACTCAGCCTGCCTTCCTGTCTAGGAAGAGGCCTCAAGGTAGGAATGGGGGGGTGGTGGCAGTAGGCGTGAGGATGGTGGGGGCATTCTGACACCTGCTGAAGGCCCCCGGGTCTCAGAGCCCAGTGAGCCTGGTGGCAAACGTCCAGGTAGCAGCTGGCTCTCAGCGAGGGGCTGGGACAAGGTGGATACGCCTGAAAGGGAGGGCAGGGCAAGAGAAACTAAGGCACACAAGAGACAGGGCGTCTGGGGGGTGGGTCCCAGAGCCCTGCCAGGCCAGAAGACAAGAAGGGGCTGGGCCCTCCCTCCCCTCCCCTACTGAAGGAAAGCCCCTCTTCCATCTTCTCATTTTCTTTGCTCCCCTCTCCCCAAGCATTCTGGAGAGCTGGCTTTCAGGGACCTAGAGAAACTGGTCTGAGATGCCCCACGACCAGCCCTGAGGCCTACACAATGGACCAGCAGCCCTGCCCTGAGGCATGATTCTTCTGGAAGAAATCAAGGCTCTGGAGGAGACTGGGGTTGTGTGGCCCTGGTTTCCATGAGAACCTGGCAGCAGGGAGTGGCCTGGTGCCCCACTTGGAGGGGCACCATGGGCCAGGGGCACCAATTCTGCCTGGCATGTCAACGCTGTGAGGAATGGACCCACTTGTTTGGGGGGGAGTGGTCCAGGTTCTCTCCCATTTCTCCCTCTGGAGCAAGGCTGAGGTACTCATCAGGAACAAAGGAAGGAGGAGCGAGGGAAGTATTGCACAATTAGGTGGGGAGTGGGGGCTGCACCCTGTCCCATCCCTGGGCCTGGGGGCCTGGCTTGGTGCCAGCTCCAAGGGAGACAGACTGTGAGGGGCTGGGGGAGAAGGTAGGAGTGGATTGTGGCAACCACCCCATTCATCCAGCTCAGATACACATGGCCCTGGTCACTGTGCCCTGAAATAGCTGGGGGGTCTGGAGGCCTCCCAAGCCATGTGCTCTGACTGCTCTCTCCCAGGTTCCCAGGGGACCACCTGGCTCGGCACTCAGAAATATTCCTGGGGAGACAAACCTGGCCTGTTCCCCTCTGCTGGGACGCTCCTCCTACCATCCAGGGAAGTGATATGACTTGAGTGTTTCTGCTTTAATAAATTAAAGGAAGGTTCCAAGGCTGTGCTAAACAGTTTCCAACATCCCCCTCCCCTGGGGAGGGCGGGAGGGCGCCTCAGCTCTGCGCCGGCTCCTCGGGCTGCCTGGTCCTCCATCCCACTGGCTCCTAGAACTCATCATCGGAGCTCAGCAGAAGGGTCTTTTCGTTGTCTCGGCCGCCTCCACCCCCAAGGCTGTGGGAGCGGGCAAGCACGTGGGCGCCATTCCTCCAGGAGGGGCCATGCTCCAGTGTGGACTGCTGTGTGTACTGCTGGTAGGCAGGGGAGAAGTTATGAATGGCGTCCTGCACAATGTCATGGGGGTTCATGGTCTCCTTGAGGCTGCTGGAGATACTCTTCATGGGTGCGCAGCGGCCTGCAGGGAAGAGGCGGGAGAGGACTGTGAGGTGGGCTGGGCAGCCCACCCCCTTCCCGCCCCCACCAAAGTGGTCCTCAGTCTATCCCCAAGAAAAGGCCCCTGGAGACCAGTCCAAAATCAGCCACTGAACGACGATGCCACGCTTGGCCAACGCTTTGTGATGGATGTGTTTGGTATTGAGGAAATGGGAGGGAAGTGGAGAGAGCCACGCTCAGGCAGGGAGGGAGGCGGGTGTCTGGTCAGCCAGGCCCAGGCAGCAGGAAGGGCACACCCTTCTGGCAAGGAGAGGGGACCTTCGCCGATGCCCAACCACCAGTGGTGGCCTTCTCCTGCTCCCAGGGGCAGGGGGACCTGCTACTGGGGTGTCTTTGAGTCCAAAGAGCCTGGGGGGAAGGAAGCAACTGGAGACTGGGAAAAAAGGGAAAGCAAATGGGCATCTCCAGTAAGGGAGGTGGGGGGGGACGGACTATGGGGGGTGAGGCCGCAGGGTCAGTGGGCACCTGGATGGGAAAGGGCAGCGTGAGGGTCCTGGGGACAAGAGAGGCCATGTCTGTGCTCTGAGCTGAGGAGAGGGGGCCTGATGGTGCCCCCACCCCATCACTGCTGGGCAGCGAGGGGCTGACAGGGTCAGAACCCCCTGGATGGGGAAGGTCAGTGTGAGGGGCCTGGGGACAAAGGAGGCCATGTCTGCACTCTGAGCTGAGGAGAGGGGGCCTGCTGGTGCCCCCCACCCCATCACTGCCAGGCAGTGAGGGGCCAGCAGGGTCGGAACACCCTGGATGGGGAAGGACAGCGTGAGGAGCCCAAGGACAAGAGAGGTCACGTCTGAGGGCTACAATTCCCTGACTTGGTGACAATGACAGCAGAGACAAGAGATGGCCTCCCAAGCATTTCTTATCACTCTGTAGTGACCTAGCCTGAGCCTGGCCAGCTCTAAGGGCAAGGCCTCCTTGGTCAGTGGCACCGGCCAGGTGCTAGGGCTCTTGTGGGGATGGTGAGGGAGGGAATTCCCAACACTAAGGACCTCACGGCTTCTGGCTCCCTAAGAGGTCCTGGCACTGCTGGGGGATGGCACAGTGGGACATGGGGGAGCCCTGGAGTGGGGGAACCAGCAGCTGCCGTAGGTCCCTGCTGATCCTTCCCCTCCCAGGGGTCAGTGTGGGCTGAAAGGGCAGGGGAACAAGGTGAATGGAAGCATGCTGGCGAGGCGAGGAATGGAGAGGATGGAGGCCGCGATGGCCAGAGTACCTACCGTAAGGGCCATACGCCAGCACTGCGCAGCATCAGAAACCAGTCAGGAGAGAGGGGAAAGGGAACCAGAGACAGAAAGACGGGAGATAACTGGATGAACAAAATCCCAACAACCAAAGCAGACCCCTCACATCTCCGGAGCTCATGGACCCGCTGACTCTCGGGGGTCAGGCCTGTCCCTCTCAGGCCCCCACGTTCATGGCCGAGGCCCCCTAGGTGGCTCAGCACTGGGATTCGCTCCCCTTTCTGCATCCCCTGGGGCTGGCCTGCAGCATCCTGGAGGATGGTGGGGAAGAAGGCCCCCTGCCCCAATCCTGGCACCCTTCAAACTCAGCCGCCCTGCTTTCTCTAATCTGTGGCCTGGCTCAGGGGGCCTGGCTCCTCTTCCCATGTATAAGCTTCCTAAGGGCAGGAGGTGTTTCTGTTGTCTCTGTACCTCCAGGATTAGAACAACATCTGGCACATAATAAGGGCTTAATAAATGCCGACTGCCTGATGGGGCTGCTTCTGACTGATAACAACCAGGAAATCCTGTAGGACAGCAGAGCCTGGGGCCCAGCCAACAGGGTCAGACTGAACAGCTTTGGACCCAACGGGTGGCCACAAGGACCATTCCTAGCATGGATCAGGAAGAAGCCACAGGGTCACTAGTTTGGCCACTGCAGGCCAGAGCTCTCCATCGGGGTAGAGGGCATTTGGAAAACTCACTTTCAGCCTGGGATACTTCCCTGCTGGCCTAGTCAGGGTTCAGGGCCTGGGACACCACTATAGGAGTGAGGGGCAGAGAGGCTCACCTCCTCCAGCTCTAACCTTCACTGGCTGCATGGGACGTGGCAAAAGCGGTTTCCCTTCTGACCACAGGATGAGGACAAGGTGGCCCCCCTGAGGACAAGGCTACGGAACAGGAAGCTGCTGGCCTTATTCTGCTGGGAACCCACCGCAGTGCTCAGCATGGGATCTTACTCCCAGCGATAACTGATAAACCCCTATCTGATCAATGCCGTTGCCCAGGCAGCCCGCCCTTGGGCTCGTGGTTGCATGACTGGCAATGCCCTAAGACTGGGAATCCTGGTAAGCACTGGCAACTTCCTTCTAAGGGCACAAGAGGAGGCAGGCTGGAGATGCCCAGGGGTAGGGCTGCAGGGCCTCCCCCAGGGTGCAGCCAGCCTGATCACAACCTACTGCTGAGAATACGTTTGTTTGGGGTATGGGGCAAGAGGGGGTGGTGAAGCATGCTGAAGAGACCTTCCAGCCTGGGAGGCCCAGGGACCAGGGAAAGGGCAGTGGAGAACACTGTCCTCCAGCACCCAGAAGTCCGTGCTCCAGCACTTTGGCCCGGGCAGGAAGGGGGTGCCACACATCCAACCCCAATTCTGACCAGCCCCTCTGGTTCCTGGGTCAAAGAATTGGCCTCTCCTCCGCAGATGCTCTGCCCAACAGAGGGGCTCAAAGCCAAGGCTGGCCTCTGTCTCCCCAGCACTCAGGACACAGGAAGCGTTTTAGTAAATGCTTGGTGACAGGGAGTAGCACACCACAGAGGCTGTCTCCAGGATGTCCCAGAGGGGCTTGAAGACCCATGAGAAAAGTGAGAAGTTTCTGAGAGAATATGGATGTCTCAGGAAGCCTTTTCTGTTTCCAACAAGGAGGGGCCCGTCTCTCTCAGGGTCTCTGGAATGGACACCCCAGGTCCTGCTCCAACTCAGTTGAGGCTTGAGACAAAGCCGGCCAAGCCAAAGCCAGCCCACTCAGCTTCCTGCCTCAGGGCAGATTGTGAATGTTGGAGCTGACTTAGGACAAGAGGAAGGAGCTCCCATCCCCTCACCTAACACCCTCAGTTTCACTAACTGTAAATGAAGGAGCTTATTATCTGAGGATCCTGGAAGGGTGAAGGAGGTCATCAGCAGAAAGAGCAGAAAGCGCACCGAGGCCATTCCCAACCGATGCCAGGCCTCCCCTGGGCACACCTCTCCATTCCCTTACCTTGGGCATCCAGCCTTTTGTCAGCGTAGACCTTGTAGGTGAAGGCGTGGCGCAGGGCCAGGGAGGCAAAGAACATCTCCACACAGATAATGAAGTCCTGGTAGCCGGCAGCCACAGTGCCCTCCCCCACTGACACCTCGGCTGAGTGGATCTTGGGGATGGCCCCGCACTTCTCCAGGATGGCCAGGAGCATACCTGAGGGTGGGGAAACCGAGAAGGCAATGATCGGGTAAGTACGGAGAGGGGAGGCAGGGCCAGGTGACAGCTGGGCGTGAAGGACCTAGGAGCTCAGCAGTGTCACACAGAAGCCCCAAACCCAGTGGGTCCTTTAGCTGCACTGAGAGGCCCCACACCTACGGCAAACGGGTGACAGACCCCAGGACAGCTGCCCTGGGCTCAGGGAGGAGAGGCACATTCAAGGAGGGACCAATGCAGGATGGGATAGAGCATGTCGAGAGGAGAGCAACTGGGCTGGGAAATGAACTGTGGATGTGACCACCTTCTGAGGGTTAGAAGGCAGAAAGGTGTGTCTTCAAAGGAGGCCCACCCAACCAGGGGATGTGAGGGAAGGTACCTGCTCACATCCCCCGAGCAGCCGGTAGTGAGGAGAGCAGCACTGAGCCGCACAGCCCCGAGGGGAGAGATGATGGGCTCCTAACTCCTCTATTCCTTGCCTTCTGGGGAGCAGCCCAAGAAGGACCTCCGTGTGGGCAGATCCCCACTATTCTCCAGAGGGCAGAGGAATCCACGTTCATCCAATGAGCCTGGAAATAATTTATCCATACCACCCCCCCAGGAGCACATGTACCCAAGAAGGGTGATCATGGAAGGCCAGGACAGCCACCGTCACCGTCAGAGGTCAGAGGAGCACCGAGCCAGGGGCCTAGTCTACAACAACAAGAGGATATATGGGTTTCTCCTCACAAGGGAAATCCGGGGTCAGTCTGATAGAGAATGCCAACCAAGACTCAAGAGACCCAACGTCCCTAACACACTGACGTCTCCTCGGTTAGCTTCCTTGGACCAGGCTGTTGACACGACAGAACCTGTACCCAGACTCCTGGCTGCCCCAGGCATCCGAGCACCTCATGGCAGGCTGGCCAGCTCCTTGAGGGGCGCTACCTGGGCCTGAGTCACTCACTCAGCATGGACAATGGAGAGCACAGGACACCCCAGAGGTCATGAGGACCACGATGAGTTTGGTAAAGAGCCCCAAGGGAGGCTGGGAGAGGCAGAGAGGGCCTGGTTCTGCCCAGCAGTTGGGGATGAGCCTCACCTTGCCAGAAGGAGAGGAAGATGACGGACTTGACCATGAAGAATTTGAGGACAGGGCTGTAGGGGCTCAGCAGCTCACGGGTGGCAAAGTAGAAGAGGAAGAGGGCATAGAGGGCCAGGCTAACTGAGATGTTGTAGATGATCGTCACGTAGAGGTAACCACTGGTGACACTACAAGAGGAAGGACATATGAACACTCACAGCCTGGCTGGCGCTGGGAGCGGATGTGCTGCCGCCCCTGCCAGGACCCAGGGCACCGTCCTTTAGACAGAGGGAACCCTGACATGTAACCTGGCAGAGGGCGGGATGTGGAGGGCAACAGGGGTGCCCCCGGCATGTTTTCTTAGACCAAAATTAAAATCAGTTTGTATTTCCTAAACAGCTGTTGGCAGGTGCAGGAGCCCCTGAGCAGTGCCCTAGGGTCAAGGATACCATACAGGGTGCGACAGGGTGCCTGGGGGAGTCAAGGAGGGATTTCCACGAGGAATGACCTCTAGCACCCACCAGAACAGCCCAGAACACCTCCTCTCCCCCCAACCCCATTCCCAGCACACCCTGCCAGGCTCCTGGTTTTGCCCCCGCCCCTGTCCCTTTGCTTGGGTTACCAAGGTCTATCATCTGTGGGAATCAGAAGGTAGGGTCAACCAGGGCAGAGTCATGGGCTTCTTCTCTGAGAGAAAGGTCACTTTACTCAGTTTCCCAGTTACAACACATCTCCAAACAATGTTGCATGGATTCTAAACCATCCCTACCACCGAAGGAACGAGTCACTCTTAACCCAAGGGGGAGGAGGACTGGGGCACCCACCCACACATGCACGCGCACCCACACTCATATACACACACATCCATGCACACACACACACATGTACTCTCACACCCATACACATACACACACACACTGCCACTCCCAGGGTCCCACTCTCACCTGAGGCTCACCTTTCCCTCCTCTCCCCACTCCCTTGTTCCTCAATCCAGCCCCAGTATGGGGGGGGGTACACTTCCCCCAAAGCATGTGCTTACTCGAAGTCGCCATCCCGGTACTTTCCGAAGGCCTGGAGGATCACTGTGCTAATGGCCATGAGGGGCTTCACCACACAGAACTGCAGGGTGGCCTGGAAGGAACCAGAGGAAAGGTGAGAGGTGTGTGGGAGTAAGGACTGGGAAACCCCAGGTTCAGGGAAGGCCCATCCCTTCTCTCTGGGTCACATTTCCTCTTGTGTAGGACGAGGGGCTTGACCAGGTGACCCCTCCTGTTCCCAGCTCCCATGATGCTAATTGCACTGAGGTACGACTCCACATTGGCTGACGTGCCACACCTGGCACCGGCCAGGCTCAGACTGGGGCCAAGTAGGCTACTTTCTCTTTCCAATGACAACGCTTCCAGTATCTTCCCTCAATGACTCCAAGCCTCTTCAAGCCTCTCAGACCCAGCCACATCCTACAGCTAATTCTCAAAGGCACGGCGTCCAGGCCCATGCCACCCGGATCAGATCGGCCTTTTCTGCACACGCTCTAACCTGGCAATGCCCTAATACGTAGCCTGGCTTTCAGGAGGGACTGCATTTTTTTCTAGATGTGGCTGAATGAGCTTCGAGTTCCTGTGGCCCTCTGGTAACCTCCATGGCCTCGATAAATGCAAATAATCACTCCCTTAGCTATGGGGACCATTCTCTCTGCCCTGGTTTTGCAATCTCCTATGGTGGCTCCGGCTAATTAAACGGAGTAGGATTGCAAAACTCTCATTAAGTGTCCAAACAAAACTATAATTCACGAGATACACAATAGTCCAGTGGGGGTGGGGCGGGGGAACCACAGTGAAATGTTTTGTAAAACAAAAAAGAAGGTTGAGGATCACGGCACAAGGACAACAGACAGCTTTTATTAAGCGCTCATCTGAGCCCCAGCTAACCCTCTGGGAGAAGCACTACCTACATTCCCATTTCAGAGGCTGAGAGCTTAAGGGACTTGCCTGGGGTCATGTGACCAAGCTTCTGAAGTCAGGATCTGAATTCTGGTCTTCCTGCCTCCAAGTCTGCTGCTCCATCCATTCTAACCATGACTGAGCTGCCTTTCACAGACTCGAGAGTTGACAGGGACACCGAAGGTCTAATTCAACCCTTTTATTTTACAGATGAAGAAACGAAGGCCCAGAGGGGGCCCAAGATCACCCGGGTGAGCGACAGACGCACCTATCACCAGAGGAGGCTTGAGAGGGCAGCCTCCTAAGCCTGGCCCCTCCAGGGACCACGGGCTCCCAGTGGTTGGCACCAGGCAATGGAAACCCTGATGCCTCTTCACAGATAAAACCAGGGAGGTGCGGTGGAGGGAGGGGTCAGGAACAAGACCAAACAGGAAACACTGTCCTCCCCCCAAGCAGGGCCTGAGGAAGCAGCAAGGACCAATGGAAAAATAGGGGCCGGTGGGGTGGCCTCGGGGAATTATCTCCCTTCCCTGGGCCTCGGTCCGGACTCTGCAAAGGTGATTGACTGCCTGGCCCTCGAGGCCCTCTTCTAACCCTGATATTCTGCCTTTCTAAGTCAAGTCAACCCTCCAGGAACGTGTGAGCTCATCCCCTGGGCAGGGATCTCGGCTGATCCTGACCTTGCCCCCTCCCCTGCTTCTCTGAAACAGATCCCATCCCTTTTTTAGTGCCTTGTCTAAAAGAGAGGCTTAGCAAACACTTGTACAGGGGAGCAGGCCACCATCGTCCAGCGTTTATAAACCACAGCTGCGTTACCCCCACTCTGTGTCTCTCCAGTCACAGGGGAACAACCCACAACTTTGGATTCTTCAGGCACTGCATAATTTCATGACTCACATCACTGGAATTTCATGACTCACATCACTGGAATTCATGTCACACATCACCAGGAAAAAGAATGGTATTAAAAAACAGGCCTTGGTTTCCTTAGAAAGGAAAATCCCTGAGAATCCATGCTGAGATGCCTGGGCCAGCTAAGTGCCCCGAGCTACTTCCTGAGGTCAACGATCTAGCCTGCCTTCCTCTTCCTCTTCAATTTCGGGCCCAGTCTGTGGACCGGCCACAGTGTCTGTCCAAGAGATGTGGACTGCTGGACCATTCCTCTGCTCTGTCTGTCCAACCGCAGAACAGCATTTGGACAAATGCACTCTTCATCCACCTGGTTTTTCCTGTGTCAATGAAGCTGAACTCTGGCTCAGTGAAGGATTTCATACAAAAGACTCAGAATGTCTGGAGGCTTTGTGCAATCAGGACCATGTCCTCAGCCAATGGGGGCAGCACCTCCTCATCTATTGAGAATCTCTCTTCAATCTGGAGTTCATACTGGACCAATGGCCTTCAGGACACTGGCAAATACCTTTGGTGAGCATGCGTGTCCCTGTTTTAGGCCTGTGGGTCTCAACTAGAGAGCTGAGAGAAGTTCTGACCTATTTTTTCAAAAACTCTTTCTCATGTGTGCATGAAGACAGGAGGGTGGAAGAAAGCCTTCCAGGCCATGGTGTACCAGTGTGTGCCAACTTACCCGCTGGGGAATGGCTCTTGGTCAGTGGGACTGGGAATTCCTTGAGGTCAGGGACTGTCTGGTTTTTGACCCTTTTGTATCCCCAGCACCTGAGACATAGTAGTGCCTGACAAGGAGTAGGTACTTAATCAATGTTAATTGACCATTTTGTTCCACAGAATCAAATGATTTCCTGTAAGTCAAATATAAAGAGTTCTATCTTGTTCTCCCTACAACTGTGAGGCAATTGAGTAATGTAAAGTTGCAAAACGCTTTACAGAATCATCTGCCAAAGCCACCTGGTTCCTTCTCATAGCTCCATCCAGGTTGAGCCCAATAAGGGTGTAGATGACCTTATCGAGGGAGTAAATAAAACATGAGTCAGCAGAGAGTGGTGACTGCCTTTAAGAAAAAATATTATAAGGTCCATAATTTTTTCCAGATGGAAAAAAATATTTCCATTTTTTTCAATTTTTTCCTTCTTTCAGTAATCTTAAGACTTGATTCCTCAAAATGTAGCAGCTGCAGCACAGACCACCTTTGTCCCATGTCTTTCTTGAGCTACCCACTGGGGACTGTGATGTGAAAGTCTGAATGTAGTGGTCCCAGGGTCACTGATGGAGAAGAAAATCTGCTGTAGAAATCTTGGCAGGTATTTTTCATTTTTATTCTGTTGTTCATCCTTCTGGTTTCATCAGTTAAGTGTTGTTGAGATGTTCTAGATTCACTGGGTCTCCCACCAAGCTTTCGGACAATGGGATCTCTTGCTACTTTATGAAGGGGGACTGCTCAGATCTTCTGTCAACCTTCTCAGTAAGTGCTTACCAATTAAATTCTAGTTTGAACTGGTGTTGCTCTTAACTACACCTCCAGTTAGCAAGGTGGTTAAGCATTAGATGGCCTAGGTGGTTTGGTCAGTTTATGATGATTAAGCTTCCTTAGGAACTAGTGATAGTCTGTGTCCATGTATATGCTTTTATCCAGTTAACATTTTGAGGCACTAACAGCCTGTTTAATAGGTTAGACTGGAATTGTCTCAATTACCTGCAACAGCTTCTTCTCATTTTTATTCTAATTTATTATTAATTTCAATCTTTGTTCTAACAAATTGACCACACAATTGATTTAGAAATAATTTCCACCTCAGTACCCAGAAGTCTCCTGTGAATACAATCAATGTCATTTTTTATGACGTTATTTGGAACAAATCATGTCCGATGCCTCCCAGATCTTTTCTGGAAGAAAACATTCTTAATAGATAAAGAGGAGGCTCCTGGGTTGTCTACAAGACTTTGGCCTCATTTGTGACTAATTTTCCAGCATCATTTTTTTTAGCCATCTTCCTCTCTGCTGGCTACTGCACTGAAGTTACCAAGTATTTAAAATACACATCAGGTTTAATTTGGATGGGTCATAAATTGGGTCGTAAATGAGTCATTTGTAGACTTTTCTACTGCTATCCTCTGTGACAGATTCTGGTAAGAAGCTGTAATTATCTTTATCCTGGCCTTTTTGCAAACAATCCTTATGAGCCCTGTAAGTGAAGCTGAGCAAGTGTCTTATGAAATAATGTTTTTTATTGCCTTTAGATGAAGGATGAAACCAGCTCCCTCATTACCTCTCTCTAGAGAATCTGAGAGTCCCGCCTATACTCAGTGAAAGTTCATAGAGGGAGCTGGGCAGTGCAGTGGGTAGAACACTGGGCCCAGAGTTGGGAAGACCTGAGTTCAAATCCAGCTTCATATCACTTATCACTCACACTTATCAGAGTGTCTAATATGACAAAAAAGGAAAATGCTGGAGGTTGGAGGGGATGTGGGAAAATTGGAACACTAATGCATTGTTGGTGGAGTTGTGAACTGATTCAACCACTCTGGAGAGCAATTTTGAACTATGCCCAAAGGGCTATAAAATTGTGCATACCCTTTGATCCAGCAATAGCACTCCTAGATCTATATGCCAAAGACATCCCAAAAAAAAAAAAAAAGGAAAAGGACCTATTTGTACAAAATATTTATAGCAGCTCTTTTTGTGGTGGCTAAGAATTGGAAATCAAAGGGATGCCCATCAATCAGGGAATGGTTAAATAAAGTGTGATATATAATTGTGATGGAATATTATTGTGCTATAAGAAATGACAAGCAGGATCATTTCAGAAAAACCTGGGAAGACTTAAACGAACTGATTCAAAGTGAAGTGAAAAGAACCAGGAAAACACTGTGCACAGTAACAGCGATACTGTGATACAAAGGTGAATGAATGACTTAGCTGTTGTCAGCAATACAATGATCCAAGACAATCCCAAAGGATAAATGATTAAGTATACTATCTGCCTCCAGAGAAAGAACTGATATCGTCTGAATACAAACTGAAGCAGGCTATTTTTCACTTTCTTTCTTTCATTTTTTCTTTTATGTGAATCTTCTTGTACAAAATGCCTAATACAGAAATGTTTTACATACTTGCACGTGTATAACCTATGTCTGATTGCTTACTGACTTGGGGAGGGGAGGGAGGGATAGAATTTGGAATTCAAAACTTTAAATAAAGATGTTAAAAATTTTATTTGTTATGGAGAAGGGTTTTTAGGAGGGTTAGTGGGACATATATTAGGTGAAACTATTATGAGATTAAAAAATAAAATATATCAATAAAAAAATTTTGAAAAAGAAAAAAAATCCAGTTTTAAACACTTACTAGCTGGGTGGGCAAGTCACTTAAGCATTTGCCTCAGTTTCCCCAACTGTTAAGTGGGAATAATAATAGCGCCTGTCTCTCAGGGTTGTTGTGAAGATCAAATCGAATATACGTCACATGTTAGCTCAGTGCCGGTGATGGGGTGCTTATGCTTGGACCCTAATTCTAATACCACATTTCTCCACAGTCTCTGCTTGGGTGCCTGTGCCTGAACTCCAGTTCTAAGGTCACATCTCTCCCTAGCTTCAAAGCACTGGCCCTAGCAGTCTCTCTCTCTAGCTAAAGGGCAGCGTGCCCCAACTAACTTATCTCTGCTTCTTCCTCAGTAAGCAGCTATGCCCAATTATGGATTGATTCCGGATGTGATAAACTGAGTTTAACATATCTCCTAGACGTAGTCAAATGTATACTCCCTTACATTCATCTTGTCTAACAAGACACGTGATGGAGTCCACCTGGATATTCCCAGTCAGCCATGAACTTCTGGTGACTTGGTGTCGTTTCACAGCAAAAGTCACACCCCCAAGGTAGCCCACCCCTTGGGCTATTTCCCAGTGAACTCTGGGTAGGGCACCTGTGCAGTAGATACAAAAAGTGCATGTTCCTTTAAGAACTGACCACTCCTTAATCACACCTTAAACACTCCTTAATCCCACCCCAAAACACCAAATTGACAGGTTTCACCCCTAAATCTTGTACTTAAACTTTCCCTGTAGCCCTGTATGGTTGCAGGTTCCCTAAGAACTCTTGCCCGCTTTATTTACATAAAGCATAATAAATCTTTGCCTCCTTGACTTAAAGAATGCTCGGGTCCGTGAATTCATTCCAGGCGACCTGGGAACTTTGGTTTGGGATTCCTACATCCCTGGGGTTCATTTCTCCCCCAACACCGGCACATACATAGTCAAGTGCTGAATAAAAGCTGCTTCCTTTTTGTCTTCTGGTTTAGCTCCCCTGGCACAGGGATCCTTAACCTATGGACTGTGAACTTTGAAAACGTTCTTAAACAATGATTTCAATATGAATAAACTGGGCTCCTTTGTAATCCTATGTATTTAATTTATTGCATTTAAAAACATGACAATCTGAGAAGTCCCTAAGATTCATCAGACTGCTAAAGTAGGGCGGGGAGATGGAGATCTGAGACACATAAAGGGTTAATGACCCCTGCTCTGGTGTGTTTGTTCACTGGTCATTAAACGAGGATCTCACATACTGAGTACTAACAATCCTAAAATCGTGGTAGAAGAGGAAAGGGGCCACATAAGTTGCCTTTGTTTCATGGGTTGCCATGATCAAAGAATTCAGCACCTACTCCTCAGCCTACTGGTGACAGAGCACTCCAGCTGAGGGGGGGTGGTATTTAGAAAACTGACAGTGTGTCCCCAGATGAAGGTTTTCCAGCATGGCAGACTGCCAGATCCATTCCCATAGCCTTCTAGGACCCATTGGCATCTCTTCACCACTGGTGTAACCCTCCAGGACCCGTTGGCATCTTCTCATCACAATAAAGCTTCAGATTCGGATTTTGTCTAGGCCAATTCCCGATTACTGGCCTGTCATTCTCATCAAAGCCACTTGACTCAAGTAGGTAAATCTAGCCTTATACGTTTGAACAAATACTTAAAAATATAACTTTGATCAGGACAAAATACCATGAAACAAAACAATTGCTTATGGCTTGACTCTGGGGCTGGTAGGGATTACACAGATGGTCAACTGTCCAGTGCTGTTTGCAGGGACCCAGAGACCAGCCGTAGACTGATAGCCGCCTATTCTGACCCTCTCTGGGCCAGGAGACAATGAACAGTGCCCTCTGGGTTGGCTGTGCCCCTTTAATGAGCTGATAGACCCAGGGCCAATCCAGCATCATACTGAAGAGAACCCAGAGGGGTAAGAACAGAGCTCTGAGGCATTCATAATTATAAGTGGACAGTGGGGATGGCAGGGGAAGGGAGGAGAGACAGAGAAAGAACAGGGCCATTTAACCAAACTGGCTAATTTCCTTTGCCCCTCTCAGCAATCCCATTTTAAAGAATTTTAGACCCAGACAGGGCAGAAAGGAAAATATTTGTAATCAGGGGACAGTGGCTGGGGAGCACATGACAAAAACAAAAACAAAAAACCTGAGTCACTAAGGGCCCTGACCCCAGTACGGGGGTTGTGTTTCCCTGAAATTCTGTGGCAAAGTCTTGAAAGAAGGAGGAGAGTGAGGGAGCGCTAGGGTGGGAAGAAGTGGAAAGAAGCAGGAGCGCCATCCTCCTCCACGGGAGGTGGCCCCCTGCTCTGCGGGGAGTGGCCCCATCCCCATGGGCCTCAGCTCCCATGGGCCACCACTCCAACCCCATTCCCTTGAGAGGTCACCGAAGCTGAGCTGCCATGGGCCTCTGAGTTCCCCTTGCTAACCCCACCAGTGCTGAAGGTGTCACAGAGGATGGTGTGGAGGCCTGGGGCAGGAGCTGAGAGGTCACAGGGTCACTGGAGGGGCCAGGGCAGCATGGAGTAGCAGGCCTGGAGTCCAGACCAAGCTCACTCCCTTGAGCTGCCTAGGAAGCTAAGGTTCAACTCCACAGGTTGAATCTTGGGGCACCTCTATGAGACAAGGGGGAATGGTCAGGTGGGGAGCTTGCTGCGATCCCCATGTGAGATAAGGAATAAGAGGGCCAAATGACATGAACGGATCTGCCTTGTCATGCACCTCGCACTGACCACAACCCAACAGCCTCCTGACCTCCAGGCTCAGCTGATGCAAAGCTTTCACATCAATTCTCCTCCCACCCCACCCCCCACGCACTGCACCCCAGACACAATGAGTAAGCGTCTGGGGCCGGTTCCTCCTCCCGAAGCACTCCATCATGGGGACTGAGGGTGCTGGTTCCTGCATCGATTTCCAGGCACCCCCAGCCAAGACTCCCACTTCCCTAACAAGACGGTGAATGGTCCTGGGGACCTATGGTGACATGTGTTTAGAAAGGAAATGAGCAGAGACAAGTCTCCTGGCTGCCTTTATCCTGGGCCTAGTGTGTGGAGCTCCCCTGGATTCTCCCCTTCTACTCTCTTGTCTCTGCATTCGAGGGTATTGCAGCACAAAAAGGCCTCTGGGTCGGGACCTCTCCTTCTAAGGGCCCGCCTCTGTTTCCCCATCTGTCCTTGCCCACACTCGAGCCTGTGCTCCTCCATGTCTTTCAGCTCCCAAATCCTCTGACTCAATAACCTTGGTAATGAGACATCTCCCTGGCCCATGAGCCTGGTGCCCACTGCCCAGGGAGGCGGCCTTCGGTCTCATCATACCTGTTTGCAGAACCTGAGAAAGCCAATGGAGTACGTCTTCCCCCAGAGGCAGCAGGTACCGTACATACAGCTTGACCTAAATGGGAGATAGGAGAGTGAGCAGAAAGCTGGAGACCCTGAACAGTGGGAGATAAAGTGATGGCGGGGGCGGGGGGGGGGGGGGCGGCGGGGAGCACCGGGGAAGCCGGCCAAAATGAAGGCTTTGGAATGGCGTTTCCCCTTAAGCCCTGTGTAGGACTGATCAGCCCAAAGAGGAGGACAGTGGGAAGGTAACAGAGACTACAGGGAAGGAGGGGAATAGGGATGCTGCAGAAAAGACCCCAGGAAACACAGGCTTAAAGTGGAAAAGATGGGGGGCCAGAAAGAGAAAGCAGACATCTGTCCACAAGCTGTCACGGAGCAGAGCAGATCAGGGGTGGGGTCTGCTTCTGCAACTGAATCAGCCTGGGGATTCCCACAAACTCACGGTGGTGCAAAGAAAGGCCCGTCTTCTCCTCTCTACCCCTGTGGCACCTGGCACTGGCTTCTGCACACATGGATTGCTCAATCACTATTTGCTGATGGGCCCAGGCACCACGAGATGAAGAGAGCCAGGTCAGAACAGGAAGCTCCCCTCACCCGGAGCTTTCGCCAGTGTGAACATGACTGTACTGACCAGGAGGGAGATGGAGGCTCCTTGCAGGGGAGGCCTTGGCCAGCTTCTTCCCCCACTCCTGAACTGTGGGACCCTCAAGAGTTAGGCCCAGGGTAACAAAGAGACAGGGAATGAGCTACCCAGGGGAGCGGGGCTCAGGGGAAGGCCGCATACTCACTCAATGGACTTCCCTCGGATCTCCGACATAATGGCGCTCTCTCCTCCAAGGTATTCATAGCAGAGGCTCAGAAAGTTGTAGATGACAAAAGCTGTAGAGAAAAGACCCTATGAGGCTACAAATCAACTCCTGAGAGACAACGAGATGGCGGGAGGCTTCACTCCCCCATGGGCACAATCCTGGGGTGCTGCACAGAGTGTGTCAAAAGGGAGGCCAGAGCTGGTCCTGAAAACAACAGGGGAAGCCACAGTGGCTCATGAATGAGGATTCCCACCCCACGGTCGCAGTACGTAAGGGAGAAAAGCAATGACGGGGTAGAGGTTGGCTGCAAACTCTACACTGCCAGGAATGAGGTCTGGGGTGGCCTCTCCCCCCACCCCCTATCTCATCATCAGCACCAACTACAGCTACTCCAAGGACAAGCTAGAAATGGAATAAGATGGCATGATGGAGGCCCGAGACGGGAGAGAGGAGATGAGGCAGAGCCAAAGGTCAACCACGCCAGGGAGCCGGCTGCTGCGGAAGGGACGCTGGGCTCAGGCCAGGCTCCAGTCCTGGCGCCACCATCTCTTGGCCCCAACTCCACCCCGGAAGCCCAATTTTCTCCACAAACCTGGCACTACTTCCCCAGGGCCAGTGCAATGGAGCTATCCACTGTTTCTCTTGCTCATCTGTGTTTGTAATGGGGGATGGGTGTGAGGGGAGGTGGGAGGGAGAAAATGTGGACCTGGAAATAAAGTTGAATCTGAAAAAACATGGAGATATCTTAGGAGCAAGAAGGGATGTGAATAACACTGAACTCTGGTAACAGGAGAGAACTAGAGGGAAAGCCCACCCGCCAATCATAGCTAGGGGACGATACAAGGAGGCAGGTACCAGCCTCATCACATGAAGAGGGACAACCTTTGAAAGCCAGGAAAGCAGCTAGGGGCCAGCATGAGCCCTTCTTGGGGTTCACAAACAAGGGGCACAGGGGCAAGACCATGTGGATCAAGGATGACCACTGACTAACCAAGCAGGGATGGGGACCACTGGGGATACTGGCACAAAGAGGCAAAGAAGGAGTTCTAGGGAGGGAACAAGTACATCCAAAGTCACATACATCCTTGATACAAACGCTAGGTGATTTGGGAGGGGGGCCACTGACTGCTGGGAGATCAGAAAGGGCTTCATGCAAAGAGGGTGGCTTCTATGAGGTGGGAGGGCAGAAGGTCAGGGCAAGAGAGATGGGGTTGGAATGCCACAGGTGAGGAACAAGATCGAAGGGAGAGAATGAGGGAGTGATGGCCAGCGAGACCAGCAAGCTAGGCCAGGGCGAGGTGGTGAAAGACTTCACAAGCTAAATAGAGGAGTTTATACTGGATCCTAGACTCTTTTTCAAAAATATATTTTGATTCAATTAGTTTCCTATATATATATATATATTTGCATTTAAAAACATGATTCTGAGAAAGATCCATGGGCCTCACCAGATCACCCAAGAGGTCCAGGACACAAAAAGGTTAGAGCCCCTGGACGAGAGGCCAGAGCAAACCACTGAAATTGGCCGAGTAACGTGAGTAATGTTGTGAGTAATGTGGTGAGATGTGCCCTTAAGGAAAATCACTTGGGGAGCAGTGTGGAGCATTGACAGGAGGTATGGGGCTTTAGCCACTAAGGGCATGTGTCCATGCTGGGGGAGGGACTAGTGGCCTGCCAAAAACCTGGTTTGGGGTCTACCAGCCTCTCAAATCTCTGACAATCTAAAATCAGAACCTGCCCAAATGGAAGAGACATTCGAAGTTATCTGGTTCAGCTCCACTCACATGATGAATCCTACGGGCAACATTCCTGTAAGGCGTTCAATGATGCTTCTCTGAAGACCCGAACTCATGCCCCTTTCCAAGACAGCCCATTTCCATGTTCGATGGCTTTCTCTTACAATCTGCCCCCCCCCTTCCCGTGTGACTTCAAACCACAAAATCTCACTGTTGGATGAAACCTCAGGAGCCACTTTCTCAAAACCACCTGAGAACAGAAATACCCTGTACAGCTTCCTCAAAAAGTGGTGAGGCAGGCTGAGTGGAAGCCTCCAGGACTGGGACCCTGTAGCCTCCTGAGAGGACCCGCTTCCCTTCCGGCCACTCTCACTGTGAGGAGGAGCTGAGATCAGCCTCCGCAGTTTCATGCCGGGCTCCTGAGCCGACTGTCTTCCATAAGATAGCTCTCAAATGCTCAAAGGCAGACAGACGTTTCCCTCCACTTCCTGCCTCTCCCTTCCCTGCCCCCTCCAGATCCTCTGAGAAGATGGTTTGGAGTGGAGGTGAGGGCTGGCACCCTCCCCCACTGCCAACGTCTTCTCTAAAGACCAGTGTCCAGAAGAGACCAAGGTCCTTGAGAGGATGTCTGAGAACAGGGCAGAAGCTTACAGGATGCGCAGCCTCCTTGCTCTAGACATCACATTTCTGCCAATACAGCCCAAGACGGCCTCAGTCTGCTCTGGGCTGCCCACTGGCCGTCTTTCTCCCTCTAGGCGCCTGAGACCTGTCCCCAGGAGTGGCCAGAAGCACTTACTGAGGCTATTCCTCTCTTAGCCAGCCCTCTGCTGACCCCCTGGCGGCAGGAGCTCCTGGATAGCAGCAGGAGGGTAAGAATAAGGCGGACCCAGGGGCAGCTGGGAAAAGCCTCCATCCACACCCTGGCCGGAGCAGCTGTCTCCAGTATACACCCAACAAAGCTGCTCCAGGAAGGATTAGAGGGCACAGTCAAATGGGGAAACAAGAACTCTGCCCTCAGCAAGGCAACTAGATTGAAAAGCGTTTAGACTGAAAACAGCTAAGGGATCATCTCTCCAAGTGGCCTTGTTCTTAGGGACAGTCTGAGAGGAGAGCCTCTGTCTCAGAGCTTCAGGCGTGGTCTTCCAAGGCAGCGCCCCCTCCCCCTCCTGGATCCCCCCTGGCCTTCCAAGGCAGTGTCCCCTCCCCATTCTGGATCCCCCTGGCCTTCCAAGGCAGTGCCCCCCTCCCCTTCTGGATCCCCCTGGCCTTCCAAGACAGCGCCCCCTCTCCATTCTGGACCCCCTTGCCTTCCAAGGCAGTGCCCCCTCCCCCTCCTAGATCCTCCTGGCCTTCCAAAGCAGCATCTCCTCCCCTTCCTGGATCCCCCTGGCCTTCCAAGTCAGCACCCCCTCCCCCTTCTGGACATGCTGACCCCCCTTACCTGCCAGTCCCTACCCCCCAATGCCCAGATCAAGGCTCTCTCCCCCAGGGCAAGGCTGCAAGCAGGGGACCAGACATAAAGGGACTGGGGCTCCAGCTTAACTCTGCTCTTGTGCCCCAACAGTGGAAATGCTGGTAAAGCTGGCCATGGTCAGAAAAAGGCCAGGAGAAGGAGCAGGATGGGTACACTGTCTGGGTGAGCAGTCCCCTCATTAATAAACTTATTTCTACCAGGAGCAGAGGCAGACTTAAAAGATAAGAGAAAGAATGAAGACATTTCATGAAGGCCTCCTTGGCTCCTAGGGCTGCTGGGCCACGGTGGCCATGGCAGCTACAGCGGCCAGGGCCCCGTACTGGGAAGCCAAGGTCTGGCCCTGAGCGAGTGACTCCATTGTTCTCAGTCACCATTTCCTTGTCTGTCAAAGGAAGGGACTGGTGAAGGTCCCTGCCAGCTCCAGAGCCCAGGGCCTCGATCACCCGAAGTTCCTCTGAATATGTCAAGGCAAGGACAGACAATTCCCTCTTGGGGGTGACCGTACTCAGGGGCAGGGGGATGGATGGCAAGACCTGCATCTTCTCGTTCCTTACATAGCTCAGCCCCTCGCTGTGATCACAAACCTATCCCCCTACAAGTCTGGGGCTTCCCAGTGTGTGCTTTGATAGAAATCTGGCAAACAGAAAGCCTAGAGAGAAGGAAAATGAAAATAACCTTGGAGAAGCCCTGAAATCTGTGACAGCTCAAGTCTCTTCCCCTTCCATAAAGCAGAGGACCCCCACCCCTTCCCAGAAGTCAAGGGGGAGTAAAATAGGAGAAGTAAAGGAGCATTAGGAGAATCTCACACACACATCCAGACACGCACACAGACACTTTCTCACACACACACATACACACACACACACACACACACACACACACACAGGCAGACATGCACACACACTCAGACACACCCCCCCACACACACACACATACTCGCACACACCCACACACACTCTCTCTCTCACACACACCCCCAGATATGCACCCAGACACTCACAGAGACACACACACACTCACACCCCCCTACACACACACTCACACATACACCCAGACATGCATGCGTGTGTGTGCACACACACACATACACACACACTCCATTCTTTAGCTCCACACAGGCACAGCTGTGGCTGAACACCTGGCTGCACAGAATAAAGCATGCTGAAGAAAAGTGATCCCAGGTGCCAGATGGGAGAAGACAGGAAGTCAGCCACACTGACTGGAGACACCGAAAGCTGGTGGCCTTTAGGGTAGCCTGAACCCTAAGCAAACACCCTCAGAGAAAGGGAGGGGAGGACAGCTGTTGCTAGGGGATGAGCTTCACAGGGCAGCAGACTTCCTGCTCGGCTTTGCCACTGGCTTCATCGGGGGAGGCAGGCAGGAGAGGAACAAAGATGGCCTGTGGGGCAGGGGAGGGTCCGCCCACCATCTGCCACCACCTCATGGGCTTTGTCAAAGGGCTTAGGAAGCTGGCTGGGTCCTCGGGCAGAGGAGGGTGCCCAGGAGCCTCCCGGAGGCCCAGCTGATGGCGGCAGAAAGCCAGAGGCCTCTTCCTGGCCAAGGAAGTGAGACTGGGGCTCTGCCACGACAAGGGGAGGCCCCATCCCCAGGGCCAGGCCGGACCTTTGCTTCTAGAGCAGCTTTCCTAGGGAGCTCCTCCAGATGCATGCTGGAGGCCTTGCTGGCTTCCCCTGGGTCTCAGCCCCATCACGGCTCTGGGGAGGAGCCTTCTGTATTAGCAGGGAGAATTCTGGAGGGCTCACTTGAACTTCTGGCTCTGGCAGAGGAGACAGGGCATGTGGTTAATCTGTGCCTCAGTCTCTGCATCAAATAGGGGTAGGGGCTTTCTCTGGCTTACTTCTCCAGGGGCAGCAGGCAGTGCATGGAAAAAGGTGGGCACTTTTGAGGACAAGGCATTCCCCCCCCTCCACCCCAGGTATCTGGAGGGCTTTGAGGAAGAAGAAATAGGGCCTGGGGGTCAGGGCAGAGAACAGAATGGAAAGGCTCTGGGCTTCTGCTTCCAGTCCTGGTCCCTTCATTTACTTGCTGACCACACTGAGTGCCTCAATTTCTACATCTGTAAGTTGGGGGCGTGGCTGGCACTGCCCACCTCCCAGGGCTGCTGCAGGGAAATGCTTCATCATTGGTGGCAGGGGCAGGGTGGGGGGGTGGGAGAGAAGCAGCCTCTTCTGCGGGGGCCATGCTCCAGACAAGAGAGAGGGAACAGAAGGGGCTCTGCCCACCTGGCCCCTGGGGCAGGTGACTGTGCCTGGAGTGGACCTGGGCAACAGGGACAAATACAACAAGGATGGGCTGCATGCCAAGGGATTTCCACCCATTGGAATGGGCCAGGAGAAAGCCTGTTGGGAGCAGCCTCCCTGGCTGGGGCCTCTGCCCCACCTCCCCAATCTAGAAAATGGGACGTGCGTCTGTGCCCTCCACCATTTTAGGAAAGCTCAGCAAATGAAGCACTGAGGAAACCTGCCTTCACGCCAACCATGATCCAGAGAAACCAAGGCTGGGAATGCCCACCCCAATAGTAAGGAGGCCAAGCAGTGAAGCCTGCAGCCTGGGGGATTCACAGGCAGCAGCAGCAGGGGATGCCAGGCAGAAGCAGGCACTGCCTGGCATCAAAGCTCCCAGACCAGGGGCAACATTCCCTCCCCCAGGGTCCGGGCTGGGCCCTGCACCCCCACGCCCCCACGCCCCCAAGCTCCCAGGCCCCACATGGGCCTTACCCTCATAGCAGTCACGCACGGTGCCAAAGTACACATAGTACTGGTCATTGGTGAAGAAGAGGAGGCTGAGCCAGGAGTCAAAGGCGTAGATGGGCACGATGAAGAGGATGCGGACGATGTAGCGCTGCTCATTGGGGCAGCTGTAGCAGCGCAGGTGTCTGTAGATCTGGGGGCAGAGCCAGAACGGCACCATGAGCCTAGGGGAGGGGGCTCAGAAAGTCAGGCCAGAGACCCCCCCCAGCCCCTAAGAGACCATGGAACAAGGGGCAGTGGGAGGTCTGGGGTCACCGGCGCAAGGCCAGGAGGCCTGCGGCTGAGGGTATGGCCCACATGAACCTGTGCAGAGTCAGCCTCCCAGAGGCCTGGATCAGGGGCTGGAACACATGGGTCCAAAACCTGGCTCCAGCAGCTCCCAGCACCTCTCAGAGCGCTGTCCACTTCAATTATGAAATGGGAAAACTCTTCTAGCACTCATTTCCTGAAGGGCCTCTGGAGCCCCTAACGTGGGGTGTCAGCAGTAGCTCAACTCCCAGTGGCCCTAGAAGTGTCTTGGGATATTGGGAGGATGAAAAAAGACTACCAGGAAGTGGTCTACAAAAGGAGCCTGCTCCCCAAGCCCGGCTACCCCCAAACAGGCAGGCCCACAGGAGCCGGCCCCTTCCCTGGGAGCTCAAAGCCAAGATGAGGCTGCCCAGAAGCCTAAGAATCCAGCCTCCATCTGCTGGGGGCCCCTGAAGTCAGTGAAGGGCTGGGGTCACCAGGGCTGCCCACACGGGGCTCGTGACGGAAGTCTGAATGAGACACGTCTGTCATTGCCCAGCCACCGTGGGGCCTGCCCGCCTGTCTTCCTCTTCCCCACCAAGGCTGGAGCTCAGGGACCCAGGGGAGAGAGGTGGCAGCCCTAAGGCTCACCTGGTGGCCGGTGATGAGCAAGGCTGTCCACACAAAGAAGCCAGAGATGGCCTGGGCTGCGGTGGTCATCAGGAAGATGGGCTGCTCCATCGCAGTCGGGCTGCCTTCGGGGATCCAGGAGAAGCTAGGGGGTGCTGCTGTGGTGGGTGGGGAGGCTGGCTCGGGGGCCAGCACAGCCTGGGTCACCATCATGGTGCTTCCTGGTGACGGCTTCCCTTAGGGAAGCCCTGGAAGTAGCAAGTGAACCTGGAGAGGGAAGGAAAACACCTGAGTATTAGGGCAAAGGCATGATCAAGGCAACCACAATCAATCAATAAACAAGTCTGAAGCACCTATTATACGCCAGGCACTGTGCTCAGTGCTGGGAATACAAAAAGAGGCAAAAGGTAGTTCCTGCCCTCAAGGAGCTTATACTCTAATGGTGGGGACAATGAGCAAATGTGTACCAACAAGCCAATGAGTGATGGTGGGAATGCAGTAGAATGAAGAGGGGTGGGGGGAGACTTCCAATAGGAAGGAAGTTTTTAGCTGGGACTTAACGGAAGCCAAGGAGGTCATAGTCAGAGTGGAGGCCGAGGGAGTTCTAGGAATGCTGTCTGTGGACCAGTCGGAAGGCCTGGGTGACTGGATGGAAGAGGCCGTGCCAGAGGTGTCGGAAGGCTGGCCAGGGGATCAAGGCTTGAGCAGAGGGGCCTCAATGCCTCTGCCCAGTCCCCCCGGTCCTCCATTCACCTGGGCTCCTCTGGCTCATGGCCTTCCTTGATCTTTGGCGCTGTCATAGTGAAACTTCCCCCTGTCCTTTGTCCTCCGTCCTTTCCACCAACTTCCACAGAAACTCTTAACACTACCCCACCATGTGCGAGTGTGCGCGCACACACACACACACTCTCTCTCTCTCTCCTTCAAAACCAAGGTGGATCCTTGTTCCAGTTATATAGATGCACTGCTTGTGCCCATTTCACAGATGAGGCTCTGAGAAGCTATGCCCATAGCTGGCATGGCTGGGACACCGCATCTGGGGCACCTTCTACTGCATCCGGGGTCCTCTCCTGGGGAAGGTCCATCTAGCTCGGGAGAGTGTGGGAAGGACCCATAGGCCTCATACCTGCTTTCAAGACTGGGCAAGGAACATCAAGCAGGGCCTGCCGGAGATGCCCCAGAACATGCCCCATTCCCATGGCCTACTGACACAAGAAACAAACCCTGGAAGGAAGGCCTGGGCTCACTGCTGCCACCTGCGGGCAGGCCTGTAAGTGCCATCCGCCCAAGCTGGAGTAATTCCTCCACCTGCTGTCTGAAAATGTCTGAAACCTTAGCACCGCTGCTCCAGTGTGGACCTCCCACTTGGGCGGCACAGGAACAATTTCCCTTTGCCCCAAACTGCCGAGGCTCCCAGTGACCGGAAATGCCAAATCAACAAACGCAAAGGAGAATTTAATAATAAGCTGCTGGACTGAGCCGAGACCGATCCAAAAAGCCGTGAGGCTGGGACATGAGGCGACGAGCAAGACACCGGGGGTGCGGGGAGGGTGGCAGGCTGGGCATCGTCCCGGCCCTGATCCTCATTCACTGCGCCTCGGCCAAGGCATCTAGGCCCCGGATGCTTCCCCCATAAAGAGGCAGGATGGTGCAGTGGGCAGAGCGCTGAACCTGGGTGAGGAAAATCCTGTCTCGGGCATTCACTAGCTGGGGGACCCCGGGGCAGGTGGCAATCTCTCTTGGACTCAGTTTCCTCATCTGCAAAATGACTCACAGACTCTAAGTTCCCTTCCAGCTCTCTAGCTATGATCATCCTACCTTCTATTTCTGGAGGCAGGGGGCTGCACCAGATAATCCCCAACTCGGTTCCCAACCAGAGCTGACTCTATGCCAGAATGGTAGTCAGCAAACAACCCAGGCCAGCTCCTCAGCCAAACAAGCAAAACCAATTACCTTGGGGCTCCCAAGACAATGCAATCAACCAATGTGCATTTATCACATATATCCTCTCTACCAGACTGTGCAAAGCATAGGAGACCAAGACGGGTCCTGCCCTCAGGTGGCTTCCCTTCTACTGGTACCCAGTAAGTACAGGATAGATACAACAAACGAGAAGGGGCAGGGATGAAGGGTGGGGCAGGAAGTGACATCTGGAAGACTCAGGAAAGGCCTCTTCTGAAAGGTCCCTGTAGCAGCGACTATTAACAGCCAGGGATGCCAAGTCAGACAGTTGGCATATCTAGGGCATATCATTTCTGCCATCACGATTCAGAGACGAGAACCAGGACCACCAGGGGATGTTAGAGGGAAGCAGCTTTTACTTTAACATAAGGCTTTTCTAACCAAGAATCTGAACTGACCAAAAATGGCTGGTACTGGGTTGGTGGGTAGGGAGTTCTCCATCCACAGAAGAAGTTGGGGGACCGCTTATTCCCCCAAACACTTATTAATAGCATAGCACCCCAGAACTAGGACTGGAAGAGACCCCCCCAAGATCATCCTCTTCAACCTCTTCACTGTGGAGACCTTCAGGGGCAAGATCTGAGCTTGATCTTCTGACCACAGAGCCAGGAACTGTGAGCCCCTAAGTGAGGGCTCACATGGAGGGGATGAAAAACCATGGATCCCTATTTTAAAACTCCCACAAGGCATTTACTTTAAAGGAGAGAGAAAGTGCCAACCACCAGGGGAGGGGAGAGAATCAGGGAAAGCTTCACAAAGGAAGGAGGTAACAGCTGGACTAAATAAACCTTGGATAGAGAAAGCTAGAGCTTCGAAGGCCTGGGGCATGGGTGAGGAACCTTTGGTCTCAAGGCCACATGTGGCCCTCTAGGTCTTCCAGTGCGGCCCTTTGATTAAATCCAACCATAGAGAACCTGAGGTAACATGGGCCAATCAAAAAGGGAACAGAAGCTTAGCTGGGCCTCAGAGGGACAGGGACGAGGTCGAGAACGTGAGCTTGGAACCAGACTCTGGTCAGCCTTCAGCGCCTGGCGGAGGAACTGTGTTTTAATCTCAAGCCAACAGGGAAGGAGGGAAAGCTTCTTAGGAAGGGAATGAATGAAATGGTCAGACTAATGTCTCAGGAAGATTCTTCTGACACCTGGAGGGGGTGGCAGGGTGGGGCCGTTTGTGTCCTCTTTGGCACCTGAAGCTAACGAGCACAGATTACAGGCCAGAAAGCAGATTTCAGCTCAGTATCAAGAGAGAATGTCTAAAGACGCAGTGATTCAGCAATAGAGGGGCTGCCTACTGAGGTCTTGCAGCAGCTGGCTGTCACTAACCAGGGCCCAGCTGAGGGTACAGGGAGGCTGGGGAGTGGCTCCGTGCAGCTAGCAGACACCAGCTCGGACCAGAGCGGGGGTTCTAAAACTGGAGTACGGAACCTTGTTTAAAAGAAGTCAATTTGACGTATACTTCACTGCCGCTGGCTTCCTTTGTAATCCAATGTATTTTAAGAAGCACTCTTCTGAGGAGTCCGAGGGCTCACCAGACTGCCTGCCAGAGAGGTCCAGGGCACATAAAAATGGTTCCGAACCCCTGCACTAGATGATCCAAGTCCCAACTCCCCAGATGCTAAGATTCTAGGTGGGCTCCCTCCAGCTGCTCACTCTCACCCCCTTCTTTTATACTCTGGGCCCCCACCTACTTAATCCAAGGTCAGGACGGTGGGGGATCATTTCTCTTCCCAGCTGCTTTGTGCTGTTCCAAACAAAGCCCCAGAAACCCTTTTGTTTCCTGGCTTGGGCAGCTCTTTGTAATCCCTTTACCCAGCAGCCAGTGGAAACCAGGAGGGGAAACCACACCTCGTTAGATGTCCGGCATTAGGCAGCACAGGCCTACTAGGAAACACCGTAAATCATGGAATTTGGCTGGATCACTCAGGCTTCCACCTCTCTAGGCTTCACATAAACAAGTGCAGGCTTGCCAACACCTCCCAAGGCCAAAATCAGGTCATCCCAGGACTTCCTTGAAAGAGGATCCCAGGTAGCGCCAATTTCCATGCAGGTTGTAAAAGTGTGCACCAAAGACCCCTACAGTGATCAAGAGCCTTGAGGGAATGGGAGGAGAGATCTGAAGGGTGGAAGAGGAGGTAAGAAAGATGGCAGCTTCACCCAGACTGTAATATACGTGGTTCAAAACTGGAGCTCCTCAGAAACTCTAGACCCGCGATGCCCAGCCCTGATATTATGATAGCCACCCCCCCAGGGTGTCTCCAAGGGTGCCATGAAGAAGGAAGGAAGGAAGGAAGGAAGGAAGGAAGGAAGGAAGGAAGGAAGGAAGGAAGGAAGGAAGGAAAAGAGAGAGAGAGAAAGAGAGAGAGAGAGAGATAGAGAAAGGGGAGGGGAGGGAGGGAGGAAGGAAGAAAAAGAGAGACAAAGAGAGAAAGAAAGGAGAGAGAGAGATTCCAAATCACCCATCTACAACATGTTCCCAGGCACTTCCAGAATGGGGAGGAGGCATCACAAGATCCCCAGATGGGATGTTTGACTCCAGCACGCATAAGCACATGAGTCACAGCCCTAACCCTATCACCAACATTCAAAACCACCAAATCAGGTCCAGGAAACACACTCGTTGCCTCAGCATGTGTGACATCAGGTGTCGGCCAGATTAGCCTAAGAAGGAAAAAGAACCCAGAGCCAGCTCAGTTCCCTTCTCCAACAGGACCAGACAACAGTGAGGGTCAGTTGCCTTGTCCACACCCCTCCCCCCCCCACCATGGGTCTGGATCTAGAGAGGAGGAGATGAACAGGAAGAATGAGCTTCTCTGATTTGTTCCACCAGGGCCCAGGCAGGACAGGGGCTGCTGGCTTCCATATTTCTCCTCTGCCCAATGCCTCAACCTTGAAGCAGGTGCATGTGGGGAAAACCCTGGCTGGCCGGTATTCAGGACTCCAAAGGCTTTGGCAGGCGCCAGTTTTTGAAGGATTTCTGACAACAACAAAGGGACTGAGAGGATTCCATGCCCCTTCTTCCAGCAGAGACAATTTGCTCTCATCGCCCCCTACAATGACCTAGGACATCTAGAGTTTACAACGGGCTGCACAAGTTGCAAGGGGCCCATTTTATAGACGAGGAGACTGAGTGAGCCTCAGCTAGAGAGACTGTGGTGTGTTTGTGGGAAATGGTGGCTCACAGACATGACTGACCTGTGGTCTTTCGGAGCCCAAGTGTTTCTACTTAGGCCATACCACAAAGGCCAGCCCACATTCCCTCAGAATCCCATGGAAATGAATTCTAGATCTCCCTCTCAGTGGCATTCCCATTTCTGGGCTTCCTCTGAGAGAAGAGAGTAGGATCCCCAGAGCCCCCAGGGAACACATCCGCAAGCCTCATCTTCCCTGCGTGCCCCTTTTGTACAAGACCCTGGTCTAGGCACTAGAGGGAGACAAAGATGAATGAGGCAGGAGCTCTGCCTCAAGGTAAATGGACACTAGTAACTCTAAGCCTAAGGCAGAATTTAAAGGCTGTCGTCCAGGCAGAGGAAAAGGGCCATCTCCTCCTCAAGAAAAGCTTCGAGGAGGTTGGAGGTCAATTGGTGGGAATAAGACCAGCAGGGCTCCGAGTATCATGAGCCACGGTCAAAGTTCAAGTCTTCCTTAGAAAACAGCAAGTCACCCACACTCGTAGAAGTGGGGAATCGAGGACAGTAGGGGGAGATTACAAAGGTCTCAAATGCCAAGCTAAGGAGCTGGAATTTTATTTGGGAAATTCTGAGTGCTGGTGAGGAGGGGGGGTGATCTGAGCTAAGCTGGGCATTAGGGAGACCTATCTCCCTATACACAGGATGGATTACAGAGGAGGATACTGGAGGCACAGAGGCTAGCCATCCCGAGGAGGGAGAGACAAAACACACAATCAGCAGGGGCAAATCAGCAGTCTTGGGGCAAAGAAGACAGGAGTCTGCATCCACAGAATCTGGCACATACAGCTGGGGCTTACTGAGTGCTCGATGACTGAAGAAATGATTCCTGTCATTCCCAGAAGTGAGGCTGGGAAGAGCCGCCCATTTGGGGAAGATGTGGAGTTGACGCTGTAAGAAGGACATCCAAAGAGGGATGAGCAGAAGAGGCTCCTGCAGAGCCTTCGTTAAAATCTTACAGATTCCCTGAAAGGTGTGACCATGGCAATGACTGGAAAACACCACCCTGATTCTAAATACAGAGAGTCAGAAAACAAGGGGCACCATTAATTGGGGAATGGCTGAACAAGTTGTGGTCTATGCATGTAATGGAATACTACTGTGCTATAAGAAATGACGAGCAGGCACATTTTGGGAAAACATGGAAAGACTTATACGAACTGATGCAGAGTGAAGTGAGCAGAACCAGGAGAACACCGTACACAGTGACAGCCACAGTGTGAGATGACTGACTTTGACAGACTTAGCCCTTCTCAGCAATGCAAGGACCTAAAACAAATCCAAAGGACTCATGATGGAAAATGCCATCCACATCCAGAGAAAGAAACATGGAGACTGAATGCAGAGCGAAGAAAACTTTTCTTTTTTTGTTTTGTTTTTTTCTTTCTCATGGTTACTCCAATTCATTCTAATTCTTCTATACAAGATGACTAAAGAGAAAATGTTTAATAGGAATGTATATGTAGAGCCTATATCGGATTGCATGGCGTCTTGAGGAGGGACAAGGAAGGGAGAGAGAGAAAATTTAAAACTTATGGAAGTGGATGTTGAAAACTAAAAATAAAACTTATTAAAAAAAAAGAAAAGAAAGAAAAAGAAAAACAAGGCCAGGGCTGGCCAGAGGTGTCAGGCACCTGGTCAAGGAGGGCTTCCTGAGCAGAATCCTAATGGACCAGGGAGCCCCTCAGAGGGGAGGACCTAGGAAGGCATGGCAGGAAAACCCTAGGGCTGACCAGGATCAGAGTGAGATGACCACTGAGCTGGTCCACGACACAAGTCTGGGAGAGACATCGTGGACTGATGGACACTGAACTGGGTCCACACTTGACCAGGAGGGTGACAATCAGCTGGAAAACTCTGGGAACAGTGCAGTGTTTCTAAATACCCCAGAGTCTCCCTGAAGCAGATGCCCACCTTGTTGGCACCAACATTCTCCTTGTGATCCGGAATGCTTCTGAGTCATGGAATACTAGCCTCTGAAGAACTGACGTTGCAGGTCCCCCAAAAGACAACAGAGGCACCAACCTGGCGCCTGTTAGCAGAGAAGAACCATGCAGAAGTGGTGAGATGGTCTTCATCACAGGGAAGATGGAGGCAGGACTGTCAAGGGGCAGGAGTAAGGGGCCACACGTAGATAGCCCATGCACTGCACTGGTCTCCAGGCAACGTGGAGACATCGAGAGGGAGGCTTTCAGCATGTGGGTGAAGACCTGGGGAAGGGCACAGGTATGGGGGGGGGGCGGGGAAGCCATGAGGGACACGCAGGATGAGAAGAGAGGCATCATGGGATCAAGTGAGTCAACACAGGAAGGCACTCTGAACTCGTTATTGGTGCTTTATAGATCTAGCCGTGGTGATGGAGATGTTACAGGATGAATGGGCTGGAGGCAGTGCCTAGAGGGCCTCTGACATGCCAAAGTATGTACAAGGTATGGAACTGCTGGGGATAAAGGTCATGAAGGTGAGCTAGGGCACCTTCCCATTTGCCAAGCAAAGCAGCCCTGACACAGCAACCCTGGAAGGGAAGAGGAGCTGTTATTATGCCATTTCACAGAAGAGGAAACTGAGGCAGACAGAAGTGTTCAGGGGCACAGAGCCAGGAAGTATCCAGGACAGGATTTGAACTCAGCTTTTCCTGACTCCAGGCTGAGCCCTCTAGCCTAAGGTTGACTCCCAGCTGCTTCTAAGATACAACAAATGTGAGGAGAGACCTAGACAAAGTACCAGGTCAACAAGTATTCATTAAGTGCCTACTGTATAAGCCAGGCACCCTGTGTGCTAAGTGCTGAGAGTACAAAGATGCGCCTGCCCCCAAGGAGCTTCTGGTCTGATGGGAAAGACACTAGGCAAACACCTATGAGCTACGTGCAGATAAACTGGGGATCATTAACTGAGGGAAGGCATTAGGGGAAGGTGGAAGGGAAGATTTCAGCTGGTACTTGGAAGCTAGGAGGAGGAGATGAGAAGGGAGAGCCAGAGACGACGTTCAGAGGCAGGACGAGGCAGGACCAGCCAGGACCAGCCAGGACCAGCCAGGACCAGCATCACTAGGGTGAGAAATACACGTATGGGAGCAAGGGGTAAGAAAGTGGGGCAGGGAGGAAGGGGCCAGGCTACTCGGGGCTTTGAACATCAAACACAGGATGTGATAATGGATCCTGGCACTTACTGAGCTTCCGGCATGAAGAATGGAACCAAGAGGGGAGAGAACGAAAGCCTGGAGACCTCTTAGTGCAAGTAAGAGGTGAGAAGGCCTGGCCAGTGGCCTCGTGAGTAGGGAAGTGGAGTGGGAGGCAAGGTGAACCGGGAAGGCTGGCAACTGACCGGATGTCCAGGGTGAGGAAGAAGGGAGTGACAAAGAAGGGCTCCAAGGTTTCAGGATCGAGAGTTCTGGACAGGCCGTCAGGAGAAGGAGAAGCTAGGAGACAAGACCAGCTTTGAGGGACTTTCAGTTTTGAATGTGCTGAGGAAGAAGTAGGAAGTTAGACATGTGGGACCAGAGCACAGGCGAGAGATCATAGGTTTAGAGAACTCAGAAGTCAAGGAGGCCAACCTCCTCAGTTTACAGATGGGGAAACTGAGGCCCAGAGAAACTAAGGGACTTGCCCAATGTCCCACGAAGCTGGCAGATGGAGATCTGGATCCATGACCCTTGAACTCCAGAGCCAATGCTCTTTCTCCCAGTTGATGCTGCCTCCCAATTACACCTGCATACACACAGCTGGGAGTCATCTTCAAAAAGATGGTCTTTGGCAGGGGATGAGATCTCTAAGACACTGAGTTCAGAAACACAAGAGAAGGCCAAGAACAGTGCCCAGGAGGCATTCACATCGAGGAAGCCAGAGTAGCAAAATGGCCCAAAAGGAGGGGTCAGACAGGTAGATGACCAGGGAGGCAACCATAATTTCCAACGTCAAATGCTGCAGAAAGGCCAAGGACAAAGAGAGAAAAGACCATGGGATCCAGAAATGCAGCAGGACCTTAGAGGGGATGAGGCCAAGGGCACAAGCAGAGAGCGGCTACTCTTGGCAAGAAGGAAGGCCAACTCGATCCCTGAGACAGGAAGGAGGAAGGGGGTTGAGTTTACAAGAGATTCTAAGTTACACAGAACTAGAGAAGAGAGTGCTCACAGAAATGGCTGCCATCTTGGTAAAGTAGGAAGTTCTTTCCTTTTTCCTGCCTTCCAACTCCATTATTCTCTATATATTTTCTATCTATTTCCTCTTTGTAGGATACAAATTCCTTGAGGGGCAGGAGGTGTTTTTGTCTCCCCAAGGCCTAGTATGTGCCTGATATATATTAAAAATGTATATATGTTAAATATATAACATGGTGCATTATAACTTATTAAATAGCTACTGAATGAAATTGAGGTCATTGGCTGGGAGGGAAGGGCCTGTAGAAGGTTTCCTATGGGTGGCCGATGATAGTTTCTTCCAACCTTCCCCATCCATGATTTCCTCTGAAACTAATTACTTATCCTAGAATTCTGACTATGTGATGAAGCACACGTTCCCAACAGCAGCACATCCCAACCAGCCAGTTGAGAGCAAGTCCCATCTGATGCATCACGGCCTGTTCTAAATGGGCCACTGCCACCCACCCACTCCCTAGCATCAGACTGCCAAGTTTACAGATTGCTAATTGTGACAAGCTAGTTCATCTTTCTCCTCTGCTGGGTCTTCTTCATGACCTTCTTCTCCTCTGTTTTTTCTTAACTCCCAACCGCCATCCATTTCTGAACATGCTTGGGGAGGGGGGGAAGTAAAGGGGGAAGGCCATTTCTATTTTAATTTTTAAAAACTAAAAACTCTAAATTCTAGTTTTGCTCATTAATCTCAAAGGATCAAAGCGTCTTTATTCCTACCCATGATGAGCTCTCTCACACAGCTGTAACACCCACAACATCCATGCTAAACTTATAACAAATTAGCATGCACGTCCACAGAATATTTATGAAGTTATGATTTTTTTTTAAAAAAGAAATCCTTACTTTGTATGGCCCAATGACAACAGACTTTGACCTAAACTCAGCTCAAGCATCTCATGATTCCTAACAGACTCAGGCCTCTGAAAAGAGGGAATTCCCTTTCTCTTGCCTCCAGTCTCCCATATTCAGGAGTGACAATAAAACCCAAGCTATTTTTTCAAGCTTCCATACAACTTTATCTGCTCTATTAATTTCTGGTATGTGTGTGACTGCCTTTTGTGGGGAGGCTGACCCACATTAGCATAGGTCAGCAAACTCAGTAGTGGGCCCTCCTCCAAAGAAAGAGGACTCAGGAGCTCCAAACAGGTTAACCTTTAGAAACAGGATCACACAAGGCTGGAGTACAGCAGGGAGGCCCAAGGGCTCTGGAAGCAGACGGTACCTGAACTCTGTCTCTTGTGGCCACCAATCCCCCACTGGCCTAGGAAGAAGACGTGGAGACCTGAGACCTAAGCTACCTTGATCCAGGTAGCTTAATACAGTTTCTGTGTTACTGCTGTTGTTTTTTTTAAAGACCTACTAAGCCTCTAGAAGGAGGTAAGAATCAGGTGATTCAGCCTAAAAGGGACCTGGGAAATCCTCTAATCCAGGACAGAGGCAGAAAACAGGAAGCCCAGAAAATGGAAATCATTTTAATCTATCTGAGGTCACACAGTTTATAAGGGGCAGAGCTGGTCTTCAAATCCAGAGGCCAAGGGTACAACTCCTGCCTCCTTGGCCTGCCATTCAAGGCCCTCTGTTCCCCAGCTAACTAACAAGTGCCTTACAGAAAGCCCCCACTTCCACCCACCTCCCGCCACACCAGGCTCTCCCCTGATGCCCCGCCTATGTTCACATCCAGCTTCAGGCCCCCAATCCCACCTTTTCCACAAAGCTTTCTCTCCCAGACTAAGCGAGTCCTCCTCTGCTCTCCAGGACTCTCCATACCACTCATCTGGCAATTAATTACAGACTGCCTTGGAACTGAGGGCCTGGGTTCCAATGCCACTTCTGTTCCCTACTACTTACAGTGATTCTGGGCTGAGTTGAAGACAAAATGAGATATCTGTAAAGCTTTTTATACATTTCAAAGCGCAACACAAATACTAGCTATTCGAAATCCAAAAGACATGCTTGTATGGGGCCAGGGCAGTGGGCAGAAGGCGGGTCTCTCGGTTAGGAAGAGCCAGATTCAAGGCCTGCCTGGGTCCCATGCTGGCTCTGACTCCAGGAAAGTACCTTAATTCTCAACCAGGCAATCAATCAAGGGGCACTTAGGAAGGCCTTACTAGGTGGCCAGTCCTCTGCTAAGTGCTAGAGAACCAGAAGAAAAAAGGCAAGACCAGCTTCTGCCTTCAACGAGCTTCTTTTCTATAAGGGGAGACAGCTGGAATATAAGTGGATATCAGAGGGATCTGGGAGGGGATGGTCCTGGCAGCTGAGGGTACAGGGAAAGGGCTCCTGAGTAGAGCCTTGAAGAAACTTAGGGATTCTGAGAGGCAGAAGGGAAAGTGTTCCAGGAATGGGGGATTGCCATTGTGCGAATAGCACCAATGGGAGATGGAACAGTGACACGGCAAAAAGGCCCATGGAGGGTATAGAGGGGAGCAGTGCCTAACAAGGCAGGAAATGGGGGTGGATGGAGCTAAGATGGCGCATCTGAGGCAGCCACTGAGCTGGGCTCTCCCTGCCTTCCCCTTCAAACAACTTTAAATAATGCCTCAAATCAGATTTTGGAGTGACGGAGTCACAAAAGGTCAGCCTGAGAAATTTATCCAGCCCACAAGGTCTGTAGGACAGGTCTGTGACACAGGGTTGGGGGCCAGCCCAGAGAGCAACACCAGCAACTGGGTGGGCCTTGGAGGCTGGAGTGACAATGGCGGCAGCAGCTTCAGGAGTTCTTAGCCCAGAGATGGAAAAGGGGTGAGACACCTGGTCAGAAAGAGATTCCGGGGGACCCTTTGCTGCCACTGGGTGAAGTTGGTGCTGACTGGCAACTCCACTGCCAATTGGGTGATGGTTCCAGGGCAGAGAGGAGTGTGGGGGCAGGGGGAGGGTCAGTCACAATGGAGCAGGGGCCATGGTTGCAGTTCCCAGGCAACGAGGAGCGTCAGCACTTATGGCTTCGAGGAAGCAGGGGCCTTTCCTGGGGAAAGACCAGAGTTTAGACCAGAAGAGCAATGACCAAAGAACCCAAAACATGCAGACCCCTAGAATTAGCTCTGAAAACAGTGGCATGAAAAAGCCTGAAGCTTGGCACAGTGCCATCCCACCCTGAGGTGACCAGAGCCCAACTTTCACATAAAGTTCAAAGTCAAGAAGCTGGCTGAGAAAAGGGGCAAACAACAGCAACCAAAGAACCTAAACATAAAAAGCTACTACAGAGCCAGGGAAGACTAAGCCACAAATTCAGAAAAACACAACAATGTGAGAACACCTACAAGCAAAAGGTCTCAAAGAAAAATGCACATTAAAGCCAAGCCCAACAAGAATTCCTGGAAGAGTTAAAGAAAGAGCTAAGAGTGGTAGAGGAAAAATTGGGGAAAAAACGAGAGTGTGGAAGAAAATGATGAAAAGAGAATTAACAGCTTAGTAAAAGATGCACTAAAACTCACTGAAGAACTTCTTAAAAAGCAGAATTAGCCAAATGAAAAAGATGTACAAAAGTTCACTGATGAAAATAATTCCTTAAAAATTAGAATTGGGCAAGTGGAAGCTAATGACTCCATGAGACACCAAGAAATAGTGATACTACTACCAGGTCTGTATCCCAAAGAGATCAGAGAAAAAAAAGAAAAGGACTTTTTGTACAAATATAGTGAGAACAACTGTTTTTGTGGTGGCAAAGAATTAGAATCAAGGGGATGCCCATCAACTGGGGAATGGCAGAACAAGTTATGCCACATGACTGTGATGGAATACTGCTGTGCTATGAGAAACGATGAGCGTAGTTTCAGAAAAACATGGGAAAACTTTCATGAAATGTTACAAAGTGAAGTGAGAAGAACCAGGAAATAACTGCGGGCAGGAACAGCAACCATGTAACGATGACTGACCGTGAAAGACTTGGCTACTTTGATCAACACAACCTAAGACAATCCTAAAGAACTCATGATGAAAACATGCCCTCCCCCTCCAAAGGGAGAACTCTAAGTGCAAACTGAAGTATCATCCTCCTGTTTTCATTGGGTTTTTTTGCTTTTTCCCCCAATATGGCTAATATAGAAATATGTTTTGCGTGATTTCACATGTACAATCGATATCATATTGCCTGCCCTCTCAGTGGGTGGGGAAGGGAGTGGGAAAGAGGGAGAGAGTTTGGAACTCAAAATTTAAAAAGAAAACCACAATAAAACAAATAATAAATTTTTAGGAAATAAAAATTAAAAAGCTAGAAATGACCAACCATGATTCCAGGGCACTGATGATGAAGCATGCTACCCTACCCACCTCCTGGCAAAGAAGCAAGGGACTCAAGATGAAGAACGAAGCATCTATTTTTTTTTTGACATGGCAGTGTGGTAACTTGCTTTCCTTGATTTGTTACAAGGGTTTTTCTTTTCTCTTTTTTTTCCCAAAGAGATGAAGGAGTGAAAGGTAATATAGAAAGAAAAATTCTTAGCTGGAAAAATACAACCATTAAAAATAACAAGGCTAGAAGGGGAGGAAGGGGCCATTTTGTGAAAATGCCAAAGCAAGGGGGTCCTATCTGACCTGAGAAGTAAAAGGAAGCTACTGGAGTTTATTGGGTGGTTAACACGTCCAGAGTTGGATGTTAGGAGGATTGCTCTGGCAGCCATGTGGGTGATGTTCTGGAGCTGGGAGAGAGGAGGCGGCGAGACCAATTTGGAGCCCCTAGCTATAGACCAGAGAAACAAAGGTGGTGGCTATATGAGTGTAGTAAAGGGAAGGCATCAGGGAAGATAGGAAGGCAAGGAGAGACAGCAAGCTTGGGCAACAGAGTGGCCACAGCGGGTGAGCGAAGGGGAGAAAATGTGGATGCCTGGGAGGATAGTAGTGCATGGATGGAGGGGGGCTCTCTATGCCAATGAAATCACAATGCCTGATGAAGACAAGAACAGTCTATAGCATTCTGAACTAGTTACCGAATTGCCCTGGTTTTTTTTTTTGTCATTAGATATTACTAGTAAAGGGTATGTATGGGCTATGGGAAGGAGCTGTAGGGCATTCTGAAGACAGCATTATCTGGATGGAGGCCTACATGGGAGGGGATGGTGCAGCCCAATAGATAAAGGCCGCCCAGAGGCCCTGAGCTTATGGACAGGGGAAGGAACTCCCGAAATCTGCTCCTTCCTGGCTGGGTGACTAAACAAGTCAGTGGACCTCTCTGAGCCCATCCGCCAAGTGGGCACAACACCAGGTAGACTGCTTAGTTCCTGGGGCTGCTCCAAGTGCTTTGTAAACTTTACAGTATTCTAGAAATATGAGTTGTCACAATTAGTTCTCAAAGTGATGCCTCATCTGTGAGGGCTTTTAAGTAGAAACGTGAGTGTAATGGGAGGAGTCTGGTCCACTGGGGACTGTTGTTCTGGGGTGTCTGACCCCATAGACCATCACATGCCAATATCATCCATGGGGTTTTCTTGGCAAAGATACTAGAGTGGTTTACCATTTCCTTCTCCAGCCTACTTTACAGACAAGGAAGCTGAGGTAAACAGGGTTAAGTGATTTGCCCAGGGTCACACAGCTAGTAGGTGTTTGAGGATGGATTTGAATTCAGGTCTTCCTGACTCCAGGCCCAGTGCTCCATCCACTGAGCCACCCAGTTGCCTCCTGGCACTGAGAACTATGGCATCCTTATTTCATTTCTGCATGGCACAAAGGAATTTCACAGAGGAGGAGGAGACTTTTCTGCTGGGCCCTGAAGAGGGCAAAACTAGAAGTAAAGGGTTCTGGTGACAATGAGGTGGATTTTAGCTCAAAATCAGGAAGGCCCTTGGTAACAACAGCAGCCAATGGGCAGGTGGTGAGTTCTCCATCACTGGAGGTCTTCACAAAAAGGCAGGACGACCCCCTGCTGGGGACATGATGGAGAGGGTGCAGGTGCCCAAGAGTCCAGGACTCTGGACACTCATTAAATATCTGACTGATTGTGTGTTGGGCCACACCAATGGCACACAGCCAGGAGATACCCATCAGAGGCAGGGGTGGAATAGTTAGGGAAGCCACCAGTCCGGCATCTTCCTGAGCTCTTATGGTCTGTAAAGCCATTGGCCATGATCTCATATGATCCTCACACTCACCAGTGAGGGAGCTAATACTATCTCCATTTTACAGATGAGGAAACTGAGGCTCAGAAAAGGTTTACAGCCCTTGCTAGCCCAGCTATTAGGTATGTGAGGCACCCAACCTCCACAGTGTGGGTCCAGGGCAAGGCAGTTCTGAACATCCATCTCCCATCTTTCCCTCAGATGACCCCATGCCCCAGCTGGCCAGGTTACCCAAGGCCTAGCCCAAGTCCAGGAAAGCCATGGTCCTGATTCAATTCAGAGAATATCTATGGATTACCTACTACGGTCAAGGCTCTTGGGGAATGCGCTCTAGGACACATGATCCTTGTCCATTAGGTGCTCACTACCTAGTTAGGAAACCACACCAGACAGCCACAAAAAAAGGGTTATCAATGCCACAGGGCAGGAGCCATGGGGCTCGGAGGAAGACGTCCACTTCTGGCCAGACTGAGCAGGGGACTACACAACGGAAGAAGTGGAACTGAGGGTAGTGATGTAGTAAGAGACAGCACTGGAGAGTTCCCGAGGGCACGGAGGGCGGCGGGTTATGACCGGCAGGTTAAAGCAGCAGTAACAGCTATAAACAGATTTCGCTTAAAGGTTTACAGGGTATTTTACACACATTGCCTTGGGTGCGGCCTTTTGACAGAGTCCAAGTTTTACAGAACAGATCCTTTCCTTAAGGGAATTTGTTCTTTGAAGTTGGGATTCAGTCAAAGAGCAGCACTTGAGGACCTAGAGGACCACAGGTGACCTCCAGGCTGCAGGTTCCCCACCCCTGCCTTGGATGATAAGAGCACCTAACACTCAGATGGCTGAAATGATCTGCCCAGGGTCACACAGCTAGCAAGCATCTAAGGCAGGACTCCTACCCAGGTCTTCCTAACTACCACACAGTCACTCTAATGCTGGTGTGGGCTCTGGGGCAGGAGCAATGTGGAGGACTGGTGACACGATCTGAGGGCGATTCTCTGACACCAGACCATGCCATGGCAGGATTCTAATCCTTAAATCATATAATAACAGAGAGCACGGCCTCCTTCCTCTTATCCCTAGAATTAAAACAAGAGAAAGACTGGACACTTGGGTAAAATGTCTCAGGTCCCTGACCACCACAGCTGATTCACCAGTGTCTCCACTGAAATTCTGGAAGCAGCCCAGATCTCCCCTGAACCCTATATCGGGGTCCTTGTGCCGTCTGGCCCACGTCTGCTAGGCCAGCCTCCTCCCAGAGCTTCTGGCTGACTCGAGGCCAAACACAAGGCCAGCAGTCCCCTCCCATCACTTGAAAGAAGAGATTTCTGTCTTCCATCACTCAAATGAACCCAATCCAACAGGACAGCGCTGACTAAAATTTTATGGGAAGTACAGTCATGACCCCTCACATGAAGTGGCCCCAACCAACATGGTCTCACAATGGCAGCACCATTAAACATCCAGGCAGGAAGGCCTGCTATCTCCAGCCAGGGAGCGCCCTGTTCCTGTGGAAGCCCCTAACCAGCAGGCAAGGGTCATGGCGGAAACCAACAAGTGAACCTTCCCGCTGCCAAATCCAGCCACTGCTAGAAGCCAGAGTCCTCCCTCACAGTGTGACCAACTAATGACAAAAAGGATGAGGACAACGATGGCTGGCATCTCTGTAGCACCTACTATGTGTGACGTGCTTTACAAAGGCAATTGCAATGGCTACCTCAGTCTGACCCTCAGTTTCCTCATCTTCCAAACAAGACAGCCGCACTGGACCACCTCTAAGAGCCCATTTCAGTTCTAACATTCAGGTTCCAGGCTAGAAGGGAAGGTCCTCTGTTAGTGCAGGGCATCATCTCACCTGGTGCTAATTGACCCCACTGGGCACCGGAGAGGAATCATGGGAGATAATTAAGGAGGCGCTGGGGAGGCTACAGAGACTCTCATCCCCCTCTGTAGAGGGCGGCTTATGGGAGACTGAGGGCTTCGAAGCTAGCCAGCAAGTATTAAGTGCCGCCATCCTCTCCCTCGCCAGTTCAGAAGCTTTCCAGCCAAGCAGACACACACTGCAAACTCCAGCTTAACTCTCCAATCTCCCTGATGTGTGCAGCTTCCCAAAGCCAACTGCCCTCCTTTAGCTGCTCTTCCCAGCAGGCCTCTGGCCCCCTCTCCCCACGTACCTCCCTTCTGGCTTCATCTGACCTCCACAGCCTTCAGACTCCTGGCCAGGCCTTCCAGAACCCGGGGTCACCTCCCTGTACTCGGTAAGAGTGAATTCCACACTCTCACTTTAATTCCCAGGTTCTCTCACCTAGTTCCTGTAACAGATAGCAAATGGGGGCATTGTCTCAGCTCAAAGGCAAGGCTCCCAGAGGCTGGAGGCCCCCAAAGGCTGGAGGCCCCCAGAGGTTGGAAGCCAGGGCCATGCTGTGAAGGAAAAAGGAATACAGGCCTTGGAGGCCTCTGAGACTTGAAGGGCTCCAACTGTATGATGCTTGGAAGGGCCCATGGAGCCCGCTGATGCCCTAGTTCCAAAACTGTGAGAACAGCTGGTTAGCTATTAGTAGAGAGGTGGCCTCACAGTGGGCTAGCAGGTGCCAGAGATTTCCTCCCAGTCCTGAAGCTTGACACACCTAACTGGGACTGCTCCAAACCTTGGGGGTCAGAGGAAAAGCCTGCCTGCCCTCCTCTCCCCTCCCCTGGGAGCCACAGAGGGTAAAGGGTTCCAGGTAGCAACTCCCAGGGAAGAGGCGAAGTAGCAACCTCACTGTCCTCTTACCAATGCTGACCCTTCTTAGGCAACAGACAGATTCCTCTAAAGAGGCCAAAAGTGATTTTGAATATGGTCTCTTTGTAACGCAAATACTTTGTAAGGCCCCCAAACAATTTGTTCTGGCAAATCCAAGTCCCCAGCTCTACCAGCCATTCCCCTCCAACAAGATTTACCTAAACTGGGGGCATTCTTAAAGCCAGCTTCCTTCCTCTTGGGAAACTGAGATCCTTTCCCAGGGCCATTCCCTATTCCTGGCCGTTACTATCACCACTGAAAAGACAAACAAAAATGCCAGTGGCAGAGATCAGCAGGCCAGGCTGAGGGCCCTGTCCTGGGATTCCCTAGTTACCGTTCTCCCTCATTTTTCCTATAAATGATGACCCTGAGGGCTGTCTGTACCAGCAGCAGCAGTAGCAGCCTCTAGGTCCTCGAACCTGGTGTCCCTGGATGCAGGCTGTCCTGGGAGCTGGGGACAAATCAGCAGAAGCCTCCCATCCAAGCCCTGGAAGGCCAGCTCTTCTTCCAGGCCTCTGTCAGGCCCTGATCAAAGCCCAGGAAACCTTCCCTCTGGTCATTATCTCCTATTATCCTGGAGGTGGCTCACCGGTGTCTCCTCCATTGGGCTGTAAATCTCTTGAGGGCAGGGACTGTCTTTTGCCTCTTTTTGTATCCCCAGAGCCTGGTACATTGCTTGGCACACAGTAGTCACTTGGTACACAGTAGTCACTTAATAAATGACTGACTGATTGGCTTCTGGGCCTTCCTTCAGGAAGAAGGCCCAGCCTGTGTTCTCGCAGGCCTCAGAGTTTGGAGTTTAGGCGAGGGTCCCAGGACCTGAAAGGTGAGAGCTTATTGGTCAATCCTGAAGCCCAACCAGGCCGATGTCCAAGCCACTTTCTGGCACCTACCCCTGCTGGACCCTCAGTAAACTGGAATTCCCAGGCAGAAGGGGAGCCTTGCCTGAAGAGACTCCTCCCCCTACTCTAGCATATTATTGTTGTCAGCACATTCCTCTCCCTCCACTGCACCCCACTCCCCCAACCCACCCCTGGCTTTGAGGCTTCAGGGAAATGCAAAAAACCCAGGCTCGTTAACATCCTTAATTGGTTCTGGAAAGACAGGATGGTGAGGGAAACCAAGCTAGGTGTGGGGGAGGCCACTGGCCAGTGAGGGTTGGGTAGGAGGCCTTAATGATGTGATTGCCAGGGAGGGAGCACCTCCTCGCAGAAAGCCTCAGTGCCCTCGCCCAGGGTCTGCCAGTTCACAAGGCATTATCTCCAGCCCACCCCAGCCTAGTCTCTTCCTCCCAGCTCTATTTATGTCCAGGGACCCAATAGCCTTTCAGCCGCCCAGGTTCACAACCTCAGCTCTGCCCACTTTTCCCACCCCCACATCCCCCCAGCTGCCAAGGCTTGTCAGGTTGCAGCCACAACAGCTCTGGCATCTGTCCCTGTCTCTACATTCACAGGCCACCACCCCAGCCCAGGGCCGCTGGTCTGCACTGCTATTAGGGCCTCTAATTGGGCTTCCTGCTTCCAGGCCCTTCCTCTTCAGGCTGGCCTCAATAGCTGCCATGACCACCTTCTAAAGGCACAGGTCTGACCATGTCATTCCCGACTCAGAAAACTCTGGTGGCCTTCTGCTGCCTCTAGGACAAACACTGCCCTCCATGGCCTGGCATGGGGGTCTCCACGGCCTGGTCTGGGGATCCTCACATCCTAGACGCAGCACTGCCCTCCATGGCCTAGCAGGGGGACCTCCACAGCCTGGCCTGGGGATCCCCACATCCTAGAGGCAGCACCAACTCCACAGCCTGGCATGGAGGCCTCCACAGCCTGGCCCGGGGATCCCCACATCCTAGAGGCAGCACCGACTCCATGGCCTGGCATGGGGGTCCCCACATCCTAAAAGCAGCACCACCCTCCATGGCCTGGCATGGGAGCCTCCACGGCCTGGCACAGCAGAGGGGGGCTGCTGCCGTAGCCTGATGGTATAGAGGGCCTCCAGCCTTTCCAGCCCAATTTCATGCCACTGCCTTTTCATGAATTGTCCTCCTCAGGCAGGTGAGGCTCCCTGATTCCCTCTCACCCAACTTTCTATCCCCCACCTAGGGATGATGTCGACTTCTCTTTAAGACCATCGTCCCATCATCATAGAACTAGTGAGCCCCAGGACCCTGCTTCGTACTAAGTTTCCACTGTGCCTCGATTAGGGAAAGCAAATCTGGAATGTGTTTCTGGTATTGTTTTAAAAGTACGTGGTGGATTAACACAGTCCAGAAGGTATAAGCTGTATGCTCCACATAGTGGAGATGAAGGTCAGAACCAGGCACCAACATAAGCAGGGTTAGTGTGAGACTGTGCACATGTGTGCACGCACACATACCACACACACGCGCGCACACACACACCACACACACCCCCCACTCACATACCACACATACACACACACACACACACACACATACACACACACACACACCCACCCCCTCACGGGCCCAGCTCAGATGCCATTTCCTCCACAAAGACTCAGCCAGGCCAGGTCAGGGAAGGTCTTCTCCCTCCACTGGACAGAACAGATGTTGTATGACTGACTCCCTAATGCATTTAGTATGTGATACTGTCAGTTGGGTCATTTGTTTTATCTTATTCTGCTATTATATTTCATGAGAGTAGGGACAGTGTCTTATCCAAACTTTGTGCCTTCTCAGCTGGAAAATGAGACCAGAGGGGTTTGGAGGCCCCCTCCAGCTTTAAATCTCTACTCCTACGAAGTCACTTAACTTTTCTGGGCCTTCGTTTCCTTATCTGTAAAATGAAGAAGCTGGATTAGATGGCCTCAGAAGCCTAGGCCCCTTGGACTCCAGGGCCCAGCCTAGAGCTGCATGCACAGGAGGCATTGAATGTTGGCCCAAAAGGTGCTCTAGAGAGGTAAGGCGAATCATCCCAGCAGCATAAGAAAATGCTGGGACTGTAGGGCCCAGTGACCCCCCTCCCCCCAAGGAGGTTACAGGAAAAAAGGCCCGGGTGTGCACAAGCCCTCAGAGCTAAGAAGAGAAGATACACCCTGCTGGGGAAAGGCTGGGCCCCAAGTAAGAGAAGAAGGTGAAGCATGCCAAGAAGCCAGGCCAAGGAAGGTACAAGGTCGGGGGCGTCCATGCAGATGGTGACCAAGATGATAGAAGAAGTGGGGATTCCGAGCCCCCAAGCTGGAGACCCAGGCTAATCAACAAGAGGGGAGCCAACATTCTGCCCGCTGTTTGGCTGGACAGTGTCTGGGGTAGGTGGCTGGGGCGTTTGGGCCAATGAAATCCTGATGAATGCTGTGGAACTCGGACTGACAGTGTTCTCCTCCTAAAGCTCTCCCTTCCACAAAGGCTGTGCATGGTTTCAAGTTCTTGTCACCCACTCTGCCTCTGACAGTGTGTGGCTGCGGTGGTGTGAGAAGTGGCACCATTCCCATTTCGCTATAGCCAGGAAGGACCAGGAAGTGGCCGTCTAGAAAACTTCCCAGGCCCCGGTCGCCAGGCTCAGACTATCACACGCCAATACGATACACACTTCCGAGCCAGGCACTGGATAGCCTCGGGGGGCGGGGAAGAGGGAAGTCTGAGAACTTGTACCATGGGCTTGGCCTCTTTCAACATTTCAGTGCATGTCAGTGCCCAGAGCTTAGTCTGACTCTGACAGTATCTGAGTGCGTATGTGTGGATGTTGTCAATTCATCCACTGGTTCACGAAACAAGTATTTGCCACCACTGTGTGCAAGGCGTGGGACCAGCTTCAGCCTGGTGGAGGGAGAGGGCAGAGAACCAAAACACAGTCTAGGTGTCTAGCCCAGCCTCATCTGCTCCCCCGACAACTCACTGATGAGGTGAGGCTGAGCAAGAAATCTAATCCTCCCGTGTCCTTGGGCAAAGAGGAGAGTGACTTTCGAAATGAAGCATCCCGTCACTGGCCTCTGCAACAAAAAAGGATCCAAAACTAGCCCAGACAACTTCAGCTTTCTTTTCCATTGACCTTTCCCTTCCCTTCCCTTCCCTCCCAACAGAGATGATACTTTCCGGAATGGACCCAAGCCATGGCCGTGGTGGGCCACACAGAAGCCGGTGGGCTCACCCGAGACGGGCTTGGTATAAAGAAAATCTTACTAAGAATCCCCCCACCCTGGAAGGGGCAAAGAGAGGCTGGACGCCCACTGGTAACCGGTCTCTAAAGGGGGTCCTTGTCCAGGCTGGGCTGGACCGGAGCGCCACTGAGACCCCTTCAGGCTCTATGTGTCAGAGAATGTCAGCCCCTGAAAGACAAGTCTAGCAGAATTAAACAATCCTCCAACAGCTACTGAAGGGAACAGACTTGGGGCAGAGGAGCTTCCTGAATGGGGTCCTCCTGGACTTTATCTCACTCAAACAGGGCTCTTTAAGAACAAAAAAAAAATGCCCAAAAAAAGAGTAGAAGGGGTGAAAATACCAGTAGCTTAAGTGATAAGAAGCAGGGGGAAGACTTGAAGAGTCTTTGTGAGGACCAAGACAGGGGAGAGAAAAGAACAGGGTCCTGGAGGCAGGGAGAAAGCTGAGGCCCAGAAGCCATGTCTTTGGCCTCTTTACTCTTCCTGCCCTCTTTGATAAACCCAAGCAAGGGGACCAACAGGTCGCTAACCATTGGACCTAGATGATCTAGGCTTGGAAATCCAAGGCACTCCACAGCAGTGAGTTTATATCTCCTGGAAGATACTTGGGGATCTGAAAAGAAGGTAGAATTTTTTTGGGAGGGGGAAGAAATATAACATTTTTCTAAGCAAAATTAACTCTAATCCCTAAAAACATATACTTACAGTTCAGCATTCTTTGGGAACGGAGTTGGGGGGAGAGCATCCCATCAGCAAAGAGCAAGATGCCAACCCAGTCTGCCCACCACCCAGCATGCCCACCATGCCTGGCGAGGAGCCCCTCAATCATCTCTCACTTAAGAGTGAGCGAAGAAGAGCAGCGCGGTAAGGAAAGGAAAAGTCCTTACTGGATTCATGAGGATAAGTGTTCACAACAAGCTGAGCTCAAGGGATACAAGAAAAGGGCAAAAGCCTGGTGGGCGCCTTCAAAGAGTTCATAGCCCATAAGGCAATGGTGTCCAGGCCAGGGAGCAGAACCAGGGGCCCATCCGATGACTGCTGGAGTAGCAGTAACCTGGATGACAGCTGTCATCAGTGGGCTCATGACCACGAAGAGCCAAATGGCCCTGCTCCTCCCAGGTGCGGCCTCTACTCTGAAGGATGGAGTATCTGCAGAGGCTGGCATGTTGGGGCAGAAAATGTCCAAGGTAGAAATGAAGACAAGAGCCATTCCTTAAAGGCTAGGAACCACATACAAGGGTGCTTCAAATGAAGAGTAAGAGAAATGCAAACCCAAACGCCACCAAGCTGTCATCTCACAGCCATCAGATCAGTAAGGATGACAAAACCGGAGGATGACAATTGCTGGAGGGGCTGTGGGAGGCTGTGAACTGGCCCAACCTCTCTGGAAAACCGCTTGGAATGCTACTTGAAAAGTCATGAAGCTGACCCAAGGACACCATTATTAGGTATGGAGGAGGAAGAGGAGGGGGGAGGAGGAAAAAGAGGAGGGGGAGAGGAGGAAGAAGAGGAGGAAGGGGAGGGGGAGGAGGGGAAAGAGGAGGAGGTCAGAGACACATTTATAAAACCACTTCTAATATCCATTGTGTGTTGGGTGCCCATTAACTGGAGAAGGCCAAACAAACTGAGGTAGAAGGCCTGCTCATTGTCTCTCCCTTAATCTGTAAACTCCAGGATTTACACTTGCCCTCTCTCTTGTATCTTTGTATTCCCAGGGTTTATCAAGCACCTGGAACAAAGTCGATCCTTAATCAATCCTGGCTGGCTGATGACCCCAGAGGGATGGACCATTAGAAACGATCCAACATGAAGGATCTGGGGAAGCTTGAAAAGCCCCTTATGAACTCATGCAAGAGCGAGAGCATGAAGACCACCGGCATGTGGAGGGAAAGCAGAGTGAAAGCCCTCTGGGCGCTGCCCAGCTCGGTGCCTGGGGGGATTTCCGAGGGCCGCCCAGGGGAGCAGCATACATCCTCTCCGAAGGGGCAGGGGGCCTACAGTGTGAAATGACTTGGCCAACCCAGTGATTTGTTGCCAAGGCAGGTTCTACCAGGATGCGGAATCAGTATGAAGGAAACAGCAATAAAAGATTTTCTAAAATCCCCATTTGCCAAATTAACTGTCTGGTGAGAGCACGTGGGCCACAGGGAGGCACGTTTAAGGCTGCACAGAGCTGGTCAAGAGAGCAGTCCTTAACCTCCTGGAGCTTACGACACTACAATTTTGTGGAAGAATAAGGGCACTGGCTGTTATTTAGGTTTCAAAACAGAGAGAGGCCTCACCCTCCCTTCTTGGCACCCATTTCTACCCCAGGGACCTCACAACATGGAGGGCAAAGAGCCCGGCTGACCCTCCTGTTCACAAACATGAAAATATGATCAAGGAAAACTCACCTCTTCCTGATCCTTTACAGAGGTGGGGGGCCACAGGGGAGCATCACTGCATGCAACAAAAGGTGCTGTCTTTGCTGAGTTGTTTTCTCTCCCTCTTAAAAAAGTTGTTACAAGAGACAGGTCTCTAAGAGGGGAGGGACATACAGGGAGAAATCTAGATGATAGTTTAAAGAAAAACCAACCCAACCCTATTTTCTTTTACAAAAGGATTAGAAGCCAAGCAAAGGGACAATAAGAGGCACCTCCATGGCTAAACGGATATACCACCAGTAAGCCTCAGTCTTTCAAGGTCTTTCCAGTCCATCAGAGTCACAGAAAAGGCGTCAGAAAAATAGTCTCCAGCCCCGCCAGGGCTGCGAAATTATCATTAATAATAACTCAGCTTTCCGTCCCACTAAGTGAGACTGGTAGCACAACTATCAGCATTTCCATTTTAGTTCTGAGAAAACTGAAGCTCAGGAGGTGGACTTAGGGGGGAAGCCAGGCCTTCCTAGGTGCTCTTGTTCTGAGGCAGTCCTCACACACACATCCCTCGTTCATCTCCCTCCCAAATGACATGCTCCGGGGGAAGCGGAGCCACCAAGACCCCACCCCACGAGCCTTGGCCAAGACTCCCCCATATCCCAAATTCATTTGTGACATGACCACCTCCAGCACAGCCAAGCCAAGTGAAAAGAGTACCCCAAGCTGGGGGCCAGGAGCCCCAGTTTCTCTTCCCACCTCTCCTCCTAGCTAGCTTTTCCGCCCCAGGTGCCACCTTTCCATTGGTGGACCACCACCGATCCAGGCCTCAGTTTCTCCATCTGTAAATAAGGGTTGGGCTAGACGTCTGAGCACTGAAAACATCCAATTCAGTGAAAAGGAAGGGGAAGGACTGAAAGGGGACAAGGCAGCAGCTTGAAGAGAAGCTATAAACACCAGGTACCAGAGACCTTCCCTCTGAGACCAAGCCACCCACTCAGCAGGTGCCGTGTGAGCTTATTTGTCTGGCTACCTAGATCCCGGTCCCTGGGGGCACCCACACGTACACTCTCTCTCTCTTCTCTGCCTGCAGAAAGCACAGGGCTAGGGCCCATCCCATCAATAATGGATTATCTCACCTGGCACACGGGGACCACACATGTGGCCCTCCCTCGGCTGTCCTAAAGCCCACACAAGGGGATGCATTCCCTGTCCCTTCCACAGGCTACCCAGAAGAATCAGCATTTCTAGTGAAGGTGTGCATCCACACCCATCTTTCCCAAAGCCCCAGAGCTAGGAAGGCAGGCTCCAGTCTACACCTGCGCCTCCTCAAGAACAGCCAAGCCATGCTCGGCAGGCACCTCTGATAGCAACCGTGAGCTGAGCCAGGCAGAGCTGAGCCTAGACAGACGGACTGATTAACTACTACCAAACTCAACATCATTTCACATACCCCCACCCTAAAACAAAAGAAAATCGTGAATATTAATATCATCTTTCATACCAAGGATGTGAATTAAAAGAGCATGGGGAAAAATGTTCAGCTTATGTAAGTTCACAATGTGTTTTAAAAAAGAACATCTATTTTTAACTCTAGGCTTTAAAATATAAGTTTTATCTACTTAAAAGGAGGAACAGAGGCCAGCATGATGAAGTAACTTGCCCATGATCCCTCCAGGAGCAAGGACCAGAGCCGGAATTATATAAAATGGGAGCCATTAGGATTCTCTACCTCCCCACCCACCACCCCAAGGATCCCACCACACAAAATCACTCCTTCACACAAGCAAGGAGGGTCATGGCAAGCACAAAAAGTCCTTCTCGGTGCCTCCAAGGCAGGTCCCAAGCGTTGATCTAGGCTTAAAGGGGCTCTCCCCTGTCCCCACCATTCTTACCCAGAAGAGCGTTGGGTCACAAGAGGCCCCTGGGAGTGGGGAGGGGTGGTGATACCTACAATCAGGTGCCAGGCCTAGCACAGCAATTATGGGGTATGTAGTAGGCACTTAATAAAGGATTCATGAACCAAATTATGTGCCCCAAGGCTATTTCTGGGGTCTCAGTGGCTTCAATGGGAAGAGACCTGGGCTGAAATCCCCACTCCCACCCTTGCTAGCTGTGGGACTATAGACTCATCAGTCACTTAGCCTTTAAGCCTCAGTTTCCTCATCTGTCAGGCAGGCTTATGTAACACAGGACTGATTTTGCAGGGTAGCTGTGATAACCCAATGGGACAGTATATTCAGGAAGCTACCACCACCCCTGCATAAGACTGAAGGTCCAGAGTACCCTCCAGGATAGTAGAAACAGCCCTGGACTTAGGTTAGGAGGTCCAAAGAGGGCGGCATGGGGCTGGAGCTGGAAGATCTGGGTTCAAATCCGCCTTCTGATGCCTGTGTGACCTTCAGCGAGTCACTCACTTAACCTCCTCAGTTCTCCCATCCGTAAAACGAGTGGGTGGGCGGGGTGGCCTCAAGGGCCCTTCCAGCTCTAACCTCCAACCCTCTTACTACAAGCCCGAACCTCCTTAGCTGGGCAAGTCACAAGCCACTGTCCGTAGACCTCAGTTTCCCTATCTGCAAAATAAGGCTGGTGAATCGGGTCTGAAGATCTCCAAGACCTCTTCCACCCCTGCACCTCGGGTACTCCCTGCATCTCTGGGTACCAAGTCTGGGCTCTCGGACGCCCACCCACTCTCTTTGCAAGGATCCCCCCATCCCCCACCCACAATTACCCCGCCCCCCTCCCCATCACTCAGCCCTTAGGACACCTCCACAGGGAGGTCCAATGGCACAAGGGGATGGACCATCACGCCACGCCACGTCGCGCCCTTGGTGGGGTGGGGGGAGAGGGTCACTGCACACACAGCCCCAGGGAAGCCCGGGGCTCCCGGGCACGGAACGGGGAGGGGCAGGGGGATTAGAACCGAACGGGCGAGAGAAGGAGGGGGGATTAGAACGGAGCTGACCAGACAGGGCTGGGGGATTAGAACGGAGCGGACCGGACAGGGAGGGGGGATTAGAACGGAGCGGGCAGGAGAGGGCGGGGGGATTAGAGCGGAGCGAGGGCGGGGGGGGGGGGCACATCTCCTCCTCTTCCTCCCGGCCCCGCCCCCCTCGGCCCCCCCCAGCCCTCCGGCCCCAAGGGCCCGCCCTCCCTCGCTCTCCCTGCCGACTCCCTCGGGCGAGGGGCGGCAGTTACCTCAGGAGCCCATGGCGGGCCGGAGAGGAGGCGGCGGCGGCGGCTGGAGCCCGAGTCCCTCTGGTGCCTGTGTAGCCGCCGGGGCCGAGATGACTGGAACCGCGCCGGGAGCCGCTGAGAAGGCGCGCAGGCGCACTGGGCCGCCGCCGGGGGATGGGAGGGGGAACGGGGGGAGAGGAGGAGCTTCGGAGGGGCGGGGCCTGCTGAGCTGAGCTCACCCGCGGCGCCTTAAAGGGACCGCGCTCCCCGCCCTGGTTTCTCTGCCTGCCTTTTTCCTCTTCCCGGGCTTCAGCCCTTCTCTTTTTCTTTCTTTCTTTTCTTCCCTCCTTTGCGCTCATCTTTCCCTCCTTTTCTCTCCACTCTGCTTTTCTCTTCCCATTTTGTCTCTTCTTTTCCTCCTTTTCCTCTCTTTTCTGTTACTCTCTCCTCTGCCCTTTTCTCTCTTCTCTGTTTTTCCCTTCTTTTCCTCCTTCCCTCTGGTCTCCTTTTCCTCTCTTTCTTTTCTTTTATCTCTTCCCCTGCCCTTTTCTCTCCTTCTTCCTCCTCCTCCTCTGCGGCCTCTTCTTGGCCCGCTCCTAGAGCCCCCTCCCCGCGTCCCACCGCTCCCCCCCCCCCCCCACCATCCAGTGGCGCGGAAACTGACCCGGCCTTCGTCAGTATCACTGGCATTGACATAGTCCGCACACACGAGCCTGCTGAGCGCTCCCGGCATCTTTATCCACATTTTCCAGACGAAGAAACGAGGCTCAGAGAGGTGACGGACCCTAGGAAAGGTCACAAACCTGGTAATGGTGGGAACCGGATTTGAAGATCTCTCTGGATTCTAGGATCACCAGGAGAATCCCTCCTCTGTGTGACCCTGGGCCAGTCACTTCACCTCTGCTCGTCTGGGTTTCCCAGCTATAAAATGGGAACGTAGCACAATCTCCCAGGGTTATAAGAGATAATCGTTGTAAAGCCCTTAGCACACTGCTTGGCACATAGTAGGGGTGTATAAATATTAGTTCTTATTATAGTAACCCTTCCTCTGACAGGTAATAGTTGTATGACCCTGGGCCGGTCACTTAACCCTTCTGCCTCAGTTTCCTCATCTGTAAAACGAGGATCATATAGCACCTACCCCCCAGGGTTGGGGTTGATAATCCAATGAGATCATATTGGTGGGGCGCTTAGCACACAGTAGGCGCTCGGTCAACGCTGGCTATTTTTATTATTTTATCACCCCTCCTCCGACACTTTCGGGCTGTGTGACTTCGGGCACGTGTCTCTTAGCCTCGATTTTCTCACTGGCCAAATGCGAGTGATGATACTACCCGTGAGGAATCACAAAGACAATTCATGCGACAACATCTGTGACAAAGACCCTGGAAAGCCCTAAGAGCCCAAACGCGGCAATGGCCAACCCTGTGTCTGGAGGATTGACGGATCAGGAGGAAGGCTGCCTGCCTGCCTCCAGACAGAGGGAATGGACTCCTGCAGCAGGAGTGAAGAGTGCTTTTGGACACGGCCAAGGACGGAATGTGTTTGGCTTGCCTCTGCATGCTTGTTATAAGGCGTTTCCCCTTCTTTTTCTTTTGGTCTTTCTTTCCTTTTTTCTTTTCCTTTTTTCAGGGGTGGAGAAAGTGGGAAGGAAGGGAAAATGCCTGATACTTGAAAAAAAATTTAACTTAAAAAATGCCTTTGGAGGGGAGGCCAGCAGAGTGACGGACCAGGTGGAGACCCCAGGCCTCAGGGAACCTCACCTGCAGGTTTCTACTCTTCCTTTATTCCCTGATCTGCTGTCCTAGGGCAGGAGTGAATTATTCTGGGATGGAAATTAAACTAGATGGAAGAGGAGGGGAGTGAGTGAAGGATAAGTTTAAATGGAAATTGGGTCAGAGAGCCTTTCCCTGTCCCCCTGGTCCCTCAAGACACAGATTAGGTCTGGAATGGCTCCTGCTCCCCTGGGCCTTCCAGGCCTCACTCCAGTCAGAAACTATTTTATATCATTATAAATGGATAGAAGCCATTGATCTTTATGGCCTATCCCATGTGTGGATAGAGCACTGGGCCTGGGCTTAAGTTCAAATCCTGCCTCAGATGTTTACCTGCTGTGTGACCCTGGGCAAGTCACTTAAACTGTCTGCCTCAGTTTCCTCAGCTGTAAAATGGAGATTAATAATAGCACCTCCTTCCCAGGGTTGTTATGAGAATGACATGAAACTATGAGAGAATAATGGTAAAAGATGCTTAGTGCAGGATGTGACACGGAGCTTCATAGATGTTTGTTGGTAGATGGATTGATTGACAAGTCAGCCCCCTCACTTTTAGGATGGGGAAACTGAATTCTGTAACAGTGGAGTCTCATGGCCAAGGTCACACAGATAGTAAGCGGTGGAAGTGGGATTCAAGACCAAGTCTCGTACTGGGTAACTTTGTCTTTCCCAGTATTCTCTGGACCTCAGTTTTTACGTCTGTGAAATGGGGAAACACTCCTTGCATTGTCTGCCCTACAGGGTAGTCGTAAGGAAAATGCTTAGAAAAAGAAGGGAAAGCTTTAGAAAAACAGGAGCCGTAGTTGTTATGCATTTTCTTCCTTATTTCAGAAGAGGGATGGTGTTCAGATATGGGGTTATTCTCAAGCTCACTTAGCAATTTAAGTTGGACACAGAGACTAGTTTCAGCCTCCCAGGGATTAGACAGAGGCTCCAGGCCGAATACGACCACAGGCCACCTCTTACTCTCCCTCCCCCTCCTGTTGAAAGAAGCCCCTCTTCCAAAGGAGCTTCCAAGGATAAGAGGGCAATGGATGAAGTTCTGCTTTGAAGCTGGAACCAGTGACCTGTAGTGGACAGAATGATGGACTTGGAACCTGAGTTCAAATCCTGCCTCAGACACTAAGTATGTGACCCTGGGCAATTCACACCCCTCTCTGGGCCTCAGTTTCACCCTCTGTCAAATTAGGGGTTGAATTCCATTCTTGTTTCTAGTTCTGAAATCCTGTGATCCCTGACCACGTGTGGGATTCGAGTCAGGCAGCGTGAGCTTAAAACAGTCATTTATGAGCTTGTTAATAGCAGCTGTGAATCCTGGAAGTTTCATCACCTGTCTGCGTGTTAGCTTCTTCATCTGTAGGACAGAGCTATAGCCACGGCCCCAGGCCCTCAAAGGGCTGTGAAGATCAGCAAGCTTGTTTGGTCCGTATAAACTGTAAAGCACTGTGCACACATGAGAGGCATTACTCTGGATATTTTGGACCTGCACTATTAGAAGGTCAGAATTTCCCTTCCCTTTCTGAGTCCCAGAAGCCAGAAGCAACCTCTGGTTCCTCCCCACTTTTGCTGTTGTTCAGTCATACCTGACTCTTCATGGCCCCATTTGGGGTTTCGTCAGCAGGGACACTGGAGTGGTTTGCCACTTCCTTCTCCAGTTCATTTTACAGATGAGGAAACTGAGGCAAACAGGGTTAGGCAACTTGCCCAGAGTCACATAGCTACTAAGTGTCTGAGCCTAGATTTGAACTCAGGTTTTCTTGACTCCAGGGCCAGTCCCCCTGGGGAAATGTGCCTGTTTTGGCCCCTAGGGAACCCTCAACAGCCTACACTCCCAGCTCTCACCTCATGCCTGACGTGACTTCATCTTCCATCCCTGTCACGTATGACTGAGCATCACCCACACAACCAGCCCCACAGCCTATCTTGGCGCCTACCCATCTGGTCAGGTTTTATTGAAGCCCTACTGTGGACAGGCCATCAGAATCCACAGTAGGGTCTTTCCAGTTCTGGGCTTATGATCTTAAGTCACTTCACCCCTCTGGGTCTCTAGAAGGCCTCTGAGGGCCCTCTCAGCTTGGGTATTTTTGTAAATGAATCTAAACTCGTTCGGTCTTGTATTGAAGCACTTCTGGAACAATGCGCTCAGTCCTCAGCACCACCTTTAAGGAAGGGCACTGGGCCAATATCATTAGGCACTCTTTCAGTCGGGCAGACTTGGTTTCAGGTCCTCCGCACAGACTGGCTGCATGGAGGCTTCCTCTGAGCTCTCGCTGTGTGGAGAAGGTGCCTGGCATTTGAGGGCTGTGCCAGGAGAAACCCATACCACCTGGTCACTCAAGCCTTCGAAGTAGCCCCCTGGGAACAAAAATTCTGCCACCCTGAACTGCATTCCTACGGGTCCATTAGGAAGGACTGGAAGGTGTTTGCTTCCCTGACTCCGAAAGGCAAGAAAATTTCCCAGAACCACTTCCCGCCTGAGCAGAGTGTTTATTCTCTCCAAAGAACTCAAGCCAAAGCTAATAGTTCTAATTGTTGTAAATGGCCCTAAATTAGGGATGCCAGGTGTTGGTGTTTTCAATACCGGAGATGAGGGAAGCATCGTCTCACTGGACGGTCGGGGGAACAGAGAAGTTGTTCATAGTGTCAGCTAAATGTGTTGGAGGAAGTTTATGAGGGTCAGAAGGTTGGCTTCCCAGAACCAAGAAGTGGGTACGTGAGCCCTCATGGATACAGCATCACAAGCCTGGACTGGGAGGAGCCCTTAGACGTCCTCCTGTTCGTCTTCTTAGAGTTCCCATGAGGGAAATGAGGCTGAGAGGCACATGACTTGCCCCAAATCACACAGGCTGTGTGTGGAGTCTGGATTGGAACCCAGGTCCTCTGAGGTCAGAATCTCAGAGTTGGAAGGGACCTCAGCGACCTGAACAAGAATCCCCTCAAGCAGCGAACTCTACCAAAGGTCACCCAACCACTTCATGATGATATCCAAGGAGGGGAAGCCATCTCCAAAGGCAGGAAGTCTGGCCTGGCGTTAACCCTAAATGTGCCTCTTTACAGCCCGGTGATCCTGGTTCTGCGCTCTGGGACCAAGCAGGATAGGGCTAGTCCCTAACTTCATACACTTGGAGTCAGTGCTCAGGCCCCCAGGCTCTGGTCTTCTCTCCTCCCAGCTAAACTCCACCTCTAGCATTCTTCCTACATACCAGCCTGCCTCCCCCCCCCCCCCCCCCCCCGCCACCCCCACAGCATCCTCGAACTGAGGAGGACCTTGGAGATCAGCTCCAGCCCCACAATACATGACAGACCTCGGCGGAGGGGGTGGAGGGGACAGGAAGAGAACACACCTACTACGTGCCAGACACTGCGCTAACAAGCCTGCAAGTCACGATCCCCATTTTACAGTTGAGGAAACCAAGGCAGACGGAGGTTAAGTGACTTGTCCAACGTCACACAGCTAGTAAGTGTCTAGGCAGCGTTTGAACTCAGATCCTCCTAACCCCAAGCCCACGTGCCCCCTAAGGGAGAGTGGAACAAAATGTCCAAACGTAGGCCATCCTTGCGTATGTAGGATACTTCTTGGCTCTATTCTAAATGAGTTTCTTTAACGAATTTTTTAATTTAAATTTTATTGATTCCCTCCTTTTACATTTCAGTCATTTCTAGATCTTCCCATCCCCCTTCACCCAGTGAGCCTTCCGTTGTAACAAAGACAAACAGTTCAGTTCAATCGGCCAAGGCATCTGGTGCTGCGTGCGCTGTTCAGTGCCCGTAGGCCCCGAGCCGTCTCTCCTAGGAGAGGAGTGTGACGCGCTTCCTCCTGCTTTCTCCAGGGCCAAGATGGGCCCATCAAATCATTCAGCTTCCTTCGGGGGAGGGCAGGGGGCGGTTCTTTTCCTTTAGGTTATTGTAGTCCTGACCCGGACTTGGAGTCAGGAATCCCCAAGAAAAATTAGGCTTCTGATGCTTCCCAGATACGTGACCCTGGGCAAATTGCTTTACCTGGCTCGTTTTCTCACCTATCAGATGGGTTTCTGTGAAGCTCAAATGAGATGATCCGTGCGAAGCGTTCTGTAAACCTTATAGCCCGTACAGATATCGGCCGCTACGATTATTTCATTCTGCATCCCTTCGAATGCATCTTATTTTTCTTTAGCACTCCGTTAGAACATAAGCTTATTGAGGACAGAGGACAGGGGCTGTTTCCTTTTTGTCTCGGAGCCCGCAATGCCTCGTACAAAAATACAGCAGGCGTCTCATTGAATGGTTGTAGACTGACTGAAAGAATCCCTTGTAATCATTGCTTCTCTGAGGACAATGATGCCTCATCTGTAAAATGAGAGGGTTGGTCTGGATGGCCTCTGAGGTCCCTTCCTGCTCTAAATCTAAATCTTTGGTGATTTGATCACCAAGGTCACTAAAGGGGCAGGATCAGAATTTGAACCCAGGGCCTTTGACTCCCAAGCCAATGGGCGTGCCAACTCTCAAGGTTTGAGTGAGTAGAGTGATCAGAGCTTGGACCCCCAACGGCTTGGAAAAAAGGCCTTTCGGGGACTTCTCCCTGGGCAAATGGCTGTGGATGAACACCTCCCTCCGGCTGGTTCCCATTTGGGTGCCCAGCCCAGTGGAAGGCTGGGGTGTGCTGGGGCCATGGGCTTGGAAGTCATCTGGGTGAAGGTGGTCATTGAAGTCATCAGAGAGGGTGAAGTTATGAAGGGAGAGAGGTATGGAAGGAGACAAGGAGAGCTGAGGAGGATCTTGGAATCGCCAGCACCAAGCATGGTGCCTGACACATAGTAAGCCTTTAATAAAGGCTTGTTGAATGAATGAATGAATGGCGTGGCCTTGGGCAAGGAGGATGGTGCTCATATTTCACAGATGTCCGTCAGGAGGAAGATGAGCCTGTGAAGACACAGTGAGGAAGCCGTCACAGCCCCAAGGATTCCAGGTCTCAGAGCCCAGGAGAGAGGCCCCTGAGCTCGCAGTCTGACCCAGGTGGGCCTAACAACTCACCTAGGAACATGCGCCAGTGCAGCTTTCTCTCCTCCCAGCAGCCCAAACAAGCTGATGAACAGGGTTAGTCATTGTGTCTGAAGGGGTGGTTTGTCCCTGGCCCTTAATTGGTTAATTTTATTAAAGTTTTACTGACTCATTCTCCTTTTAGACTCCATAGTCATCCTGATTATCCTCCCCCAACACAGAACCCTCCTTTGTGACAAAGAAAAATGATTAAGTAAAACAGACTGATACAGCAATAAGTGACGATAACTACTGTTTATGCAGCGCTTGAAGGTTTGCAAAATGCTTCACATGTGCTAACTCCTTTGATCCTTACGACAGCCCTGGGATATAGAGGTGCTGTTGTGATCCCCCTTTGGACAGATGGGGAAACGGAGACTGCGAAAGATTAAGTGACCTGAGGAGGGTCACAAAGCCAGTAAGTGTATTTCTACCTTGGTGAGAGAGTGAAACTCACTAGAAAGCAGGAAAGCAGGAAAGAAAGAAAGAAAGAAAGAAAGAAAGAAAGGAAGGAAGGAAAGAAAGAAAGAAAGAAAGAAAGAAAGAGAGGAAGAGAGGGAGGGAGGAAGGAAGGAAGGAAGAAAGGAAGGAAGGAAGGAAGGAAGGAAGGAAGGAAGGAAGGAAGGAAGGAAGAAAGGAAGAAAGAAAGAGAGGAAGAAAGAAAGAGAGGAAGAGAGGAAGGAAGGAAGGAGGGAAGGAAGGAAGGAAGGAAGGAAGGAAGGAAGGAAGGAAGGAAGGAAGGAAGGAAGAAAGGAAGAAAGAAAGAGAGGAAGAAAGAAAGAGAGGAAGAGAGGAAGGAAGGAAGAAAGGAAGGAAGGAAGGAAGGAAGGAAGGAAGGAAGGAAGGAAGAAAGAAAGGAAGGAAGGAAGAAAGGAAGAAAGAAAGAGAGGAAGAAAGAAAGAGAGGAAGAAAGAGAGGAAGAGAGGAAGGAAGGAAGAAAGGAAGGAAGGAAGGAAGAAAGAAAGAAAGGAAGGAAGGAAGGAAGGAAGGAAGAAAGAAAGAAAGGAAGGAAAAAAGGAAGGAAGGAAGAAAGGAAGGAAGGAAGGAAGGAAGAAAGGAAGAAAGAAAGGAAGGAAGGAAGGAAGGAAAAAAGGAAGGAAGGAAGAAAGAAAGAAAAGAAAGGAATGAAGGAAGGAAGGAAGAAAGAAAAAAGAAAAAGGAATGAAGGAAGGAAGGAAGAAAGAAAAAAGAAAAAGGAAGGAAGGAAGAAAGAAGAAGGAAGGAAGAAAGAAAGAGAAAGAAAGGAAGGAAGAAGAAGGAAAGGAAGGAAGAAGGAGAAGGAAAAGAAGGAAGGAAGAAAAGAAAGAAGAAAGGAAGGAAAACAAAAAAGAAGGAAGAGAAAATCCAAGAGATGAATCAGGGACTGATTCTTCATTCTCTGGAAGGATTCTCCAGAAGTTTCCTCTGCATGGCAGGCTCCCTGAAGGCACTTAAAAAGAACAGGTGATCTTCCAGGAAGATGCCTGCTCCCCATCCCCAGTGCTTGAGCTGGCTGTGCCCCCCTCCACTGTTACCCAGATGACCTCATACCCAGGCCACCGCACCCTCTGAGAACATGACTCATAGAAGTGCAGAGTTGGAAGGAAGCTCAGAGGTCATCTGGCCTGACTGCAACCTGAATTCTCTTCTCCAGCATGAATCAAGGCAGGCAGGAGAAGTCAGGTGTGGGTCATAGCGACTTTGAGCTCCCGGGTTAAACCAGGCAGGGATGAGCTATGTGGTCATGAGCAAGTCACTTCCCCTACTTTAAGACTAAGTTTCCTTGTCTTTGAAAATGGGGAGGGCAGAAGTGTCAGGTTCAGGTTGGGTCAGCACTTTGGCATTTCTTGTTGGGGAATGCCAAGCCTGTTCAGGGCATCCACCCTGTTTACAGAGGAAGAAACTGAGTACTCAGTGGTTTGAGTGCATAGAATTACAATCATAAGCCTCAGAGTTTGAAGGGACCTTTGAGATCTTCCAGTGATTCAGGGGTCCTTGACTTTGGGCACCAGACTGCTGAAGCTTTGTGGGGAAGCCACGCTCAAATTAGGAACTGCTACATTTCAGTTAGTGAAAATAAAGATGGAATTCTTTTCCCCCCTAAGTTACAGAAATAGTATGGCAGAAGGAATAGAGGACCAGGTGTGGGGTCAAGAAGGAGACTGGGTTCAGATTCCACTGCTTGAGGAAGCGCACACAGTTACATTGGCCCAACTCATTATCCTCCAACCATGACACCCCATCTTCCCCCCCCTTGTCTGCACGTTCCTAAAGAGCTCGGCTTCCTCACTTTGACTTCTTTGAATCCTTAGCTCAGCAGGTACTCCCTCTAATACAAAGCCTAGCCAGGGGTGGGGAACCTGGGGCCTCGAGGCCACATGTGGCCTTCTAGGTCCTTGGGTGTGGCTTTTTGACCGAGTCTATCTTTTACAGAACAAATCTTTTTATCAAGAGGACTTGTTCTATGAAGTTTAGATTCAGTCAAAGGGCCCCACTTGAGGGCCTAGAGGGCCACATGTGGCCTCGAGGCCCCAGGTTCCCCACCCCTAGACCCTCCTCCTCAGAAATTACTTTATATATATTTATATGTTTTATATATTGTAGATTATAGCACATTATATATTATTATAGATTTATATATTACTTTGTTTTATATATTATATTATCTGTTGCTATCACTTTATATATGTGTTTTGTATTTCATATATGTATTTTATATTACTTTGCATATATTTATATGTGGTTTGTATAATATAATCCATATATTACTTTATATCTATGTTTTGCATGTTATATGTAATATATGACATATACATTAACATATATGTAATATGATATAACATTTAATCCATTATTTTATGTCTGTTGTGTTTTACATATTATATATTATTGCCCATTTATATATTTGCATATATTTGTATCTTTTCTACATTTTACTATATTATATTTTATGTATTCCTTTGTGCGTGTTTGTGTGCGTTTTATTCGTAGGCTGTTTCTGCCCACAGATTGGAGGCTCTTTGAGGACAGGGACTTTTGTCTTTGTCTCGTACAGCCCCTGGCACATCTTGGCCATCTGATGCTTTCTGTTGTTACCAATGGTGTCACCATGGATATGACTGAGCTTGTCTGAGTCCCAGTTTCCCCATCTGTAAATGGTGATAGTCACAGCCCCTAATCTGCATAGTTATGGGGCTCCAATGAGATGATGGATGTAAAAAGGGCCCCAGTTCCCTTGCTCACTTCACTCCCATCTCACTCTCTGTGCTGCCTCCCCAGAGGTTCTCCCCCCACAGCATGCATTTCTGTTTTGTCTTTCTCTATCACAGTATATACTCCTTGAAAACATGGACTGTCTTGTTTTCTTGTGCATAGCACAGAGCCTGGAACATGGCAAAATAATAAATCATCTATCTATCTACCTACCTACCTACCTATCCATCTATCCATCCATCCATCTATCTATCTATCATGTATCTATCTATGCTATTTACACACCATAGTATAAATGTCAGTTTTTATTATTATGGATGGTGAGACTGAGGCCTGGAGACATTAACTGAGTTGTTCAAGGTTGTATAAGTAGTAAATACTGAGGATGAAATTTGAACCCAGTTGCTTGACTCCAAGCATTGTAACCAGAATGGCCTTTGTTTTCTTTGAGTGACTCAGTTTATCTCAGTGAGCTTTACTAGCTGCTAAGCCCCAGGCCCAAACCCCATTAGGTGTTAACGTAATCCATGTGGATGTGAACCTTCCAGGGTCCTAAGGGGAGGGGCCAACTCAAGAACCAATCACCAGAGCCTGAGCTCTGGTGATTCAGATGATGTTTGATGTCTGAAGCCCTATAAGAAGGGAGGACAGAGCCATTTGTGTGGGGCTCTGGAGATGGTGTTGATGAGGAGACTCCGGGCAGCTGTAGTTAAGGAGCCCTTCAGCTTGTAAACCTGGATGTTGAAACTTTGTTGAACTCTGGTAACTATCTGTTGGGACTTGAATCAGGCAAAGTCAGTTGATGTTTGTAATTTGTTTGCATTTTGTTTTGAAGTTCAGGATGCTGGTTTTTTCCCCTGAACTAACTGAATGATTTTTGAATTAAAAGTAAGCCTGTCGACCCCTTCACCTTGCTTTCCTTAATTAAGCAGATCAGAAGAAACTGTGCTGTTGGCAGCTTTCTGGGTGCTGGCTGTGGGTGAATCTTATACCCCCACAGAAGCTGCCAGCCACATTGTTAAAACAAGCATCCTCTCTTTTTTTTCTCTTTCTTTTTTTTTTGGCAGGGCAATTGGGGTTAAGTGACTTGCCCAAGGTCACACAGCTAGTACATGTGTCAAGTGTCTGAAGCCAGATTTGAACTCAGGTCCTCCTGACTCCAGGCGGGTACTCTACTCACTGTGCCACCTAGCTCCCTCAATTGCCTCCTTTCTCAACAAAGAATTACCTCATCATTAGCCTGAGAGTAGAGGCCAGGCCGAGTGAAGAATTGGTACATTTATAGGTTGAAAACTGGAAAGACTTTTGAGGTCACCTAGTCACAGAATCATGGAATTTCGGCATTGGAAGGGACTTTGGTGACCGTTTAGTCCAGTACATAAGTGACAAAGAGTCCTCACTACAAACATCTCAACCCAAAGTCTTCTTCCCAAAGCTGCCCATTCCACTGTGGGTTGGCTGATTCACAGCCTCTTTGCAATCAACCAACCAATCAGCCAGCTTTTAAGCACCTACTATGTGCCAGGCACTGAGGATACACATACAAATGGTGAAGCAACCCCGGTTCTCAAGAAACAACCCCCATTCCAATGGAGGAAACAACAGTATGTAGACGTATCTAAAGAATAAACAGAAATGAGTCCAAAGTGGTTAAATTTGGGAGGGAGGGCACCAACAGTATGCTGGGTCTTAAAGAGAAAGACAGATTCTCCAAGACGAGGCAAGGAGGCAGCGGATTCCAGGCTTGAAGACCAGAGAGCAAGCCAGCTTGGCTGGACCAAACCATGTCCCATGAAGCTGGAAAGCCGGGCTGGGGCCCGTTCATAAAGATCTTTAAAAGCTAAACAAAGGGTATATTTTTTTAGCCTGGAGGTAATGGCCGCTTGTTAGTTGAGTAAGAGGGTCACGTGGTTAGATCTGTGTTTGAGGAAAATCATTTTGGCAGCTGTATATAGGATGGACTGGAGCAGGGAGAGGCTTGAGGCAGGGAGACCCATGAGCATGCTGGCACAATAATCTGGGCAAGCGGGGATGAGGGTCTGAACTACAGGAGAAGTAGAGAAAGGGCATGGAATGGGGGAGAAATTCAGCCTCTGATTGGATGGGGAGTAGGTAATAGTGCTGAGGCTACAAATCTGACAGAACGAAAGATGTGGAAACTGAGGCACCCAGGGTGAAGTGACTCGCCCAGTCACACAGCTAGGATGTGTCTGAGACTGGATGTGAACTAAGGGTTTCCTGACTCCAGGCCTGGCGCTCTCTCCACTGGGCCACCCAGCTGTTCCATGATTCAGGTTACGTCTTTGTAAAATGCGGATAATAGTAGCAGCTATCTCGCAGGTTGTTGTGGGATCCAATGAGTTAGCACATGTGAAGTGCTTTTCAAACCCTTAAGAGTTATTATTATTATTATTAATAGGATATTGGGGAGGAATGGGTCATACAACCTAGAAAGATGGGTTGGAGCCAGACTGTTACGGCTTAAATGCCAAACAGAGGAGTTTGTGTTTTCTCTTAGAGGCGATAGCGAGTCACTGAAGCTTCTTGAGAAGGGAGAGGTCCGTTCAGTTGTGTGTGCAACATGGGCCTCAGTTTTCTCATCCATGAAATGGATGCGTTCAACCAACAAGCCTCGAAGGTACCTTTCCAGCTGGTGCTTCTTTGTGCTCTCACTTCTTGGGGCCTCTTGCATGGACCCCCTTTCTAGCCCTGAGAATAGCAAGGGGATTGGAAGAAAAGTTGGGGGAGAAAGCCGAGTCACTTGATTATTTTCTACTTTATTACTCCAAATTAACGACCACAATAAAGCTCCAAAAAGTCCAATATTTACACAGGAAAAAAGTACAAAATTCCCCCCAAAGTTCTTCAGTATTTTTTTTCCATTTTTTTTAAATTACAAAGTAATAAAAAGATTTACTCTTTAGTTAAAAAAAAAGAAAAAAAAGACAGAGAAAGAGGGGTAAATAAATTAGGAAAAATAGCCCAAAACAAAAGCAAAAACCAAACAAAAACAAAAACTTGTGTTAAATAGAAAGCACTAAAAAAATCCAATTCCCCCTGGGCATTTCATCCTCTCATGGATCCCATAGGTGCCCACATCTGGGGAAACAGGGCAGCGGAGGGGGTGTGGCTCCCAACGATTCACTGGAAACCAATTTCTTCCCATTTGTCTGATAATCATTCCCAAGGATTTCTCTTCCCCAACAAGGATGGTGAGGGTGGGGAATGTTCCCCTCAGCTGTAGGATTGGATCCAAGGAGGGCTCGGGGTTCTTCTCCTCCTTTCCTGGGCAGCCCAGGAGAGGGGCCTTCTGGGCATCAAAATCGGGATAACCAAACTGAAGTGTGAAGGGGTTGGGGGGAGAAGGGGCCTGTTGTCCCACAGCATCCTGCAGGGACCCTCCCAGGCCCTTAACGCTCATCCTGGAGAATACACAAACCCAATAGACACGCACAGGCACACTCTCGGACATACCCACAGCCACACCATCCATCACTGCCCCCCACCCCCACCCCCCTACCCAGCTTTCTAGAAATCCTCTTGAGGCTCTGGGCTCACAGCTGCCTTCCCTTCCCTGCCAGGCTCCAGGGAGTAGGGGGAGAGGGAGTGGCCCAGGCCCCCAGCTCGGCCCAGGACACCCCCTGTATCAGTGCTAAGGAGAGAGAGAATGGGGCAAGGATGTCAGGAAGCATCCAACGGCTTGAGCCCAGTGACCCCACGAGTGACCCTGGAAAGCCGGCGTCTTCTGAGGCTTCAAGGCCTGTCTAACCAAGAAACCCAAGCCCCCAGGGACAGAGTCAGGGCCTCAGGGAGTCACAAGTTTACTTTCACAAAACAAAATGAAATCCAGACAGCTTCTGCCATGTGCAAGCCTTCCCTTTCCTCTTCATCCAGAGGTTGGCTCCTCAGACTCAGAGGATGCTCAGATCAACATTGACACAGAAAACAGGAGTGTGGGGTGGGAGGGCAGAGGGGCCCTGACCCCTGGAGATCCCCAGCCTGGGCTAGGAGGAGGAGAGGGAGAGCCCCCCACGCCCCATTGTTCAGGGGTGGCAGGCATGGGGAAGGGCTTGGTGTGGCTCCAGGAGGGGTGAGTGGTGGCGTTCCCAAAAGGGTCCCTTGGGGTCTAGAGGGCAGAAGGCAGACTGGGGAGGAAGGCAGATACCAGGGCCAGAAGTCGGTGCAGTGGGAGCTTCGTGTCTCTTCTCCATTGGCAAAAAAAGAAGAAAAAAGAAAAGAAAAGAAAAAAGAAAGAAAGAAAAATCCCAGAGAGCAACAAAAATCTGTTGTCTGTTTTGTGGGATTTTTTTTCGTTTTCTTTTTGTTCTTTTTTTAAGTCTTTTTCAAAATTTTTTTAAAAGAAAAATACAGTGAAGACACTAGAAAGGGACAAAGAAAGAGAAAAAATTAGGATTGACCTCTCTCCTGTATCCCAGTCACTCCCTGCTTCTCTTTGCCCATGCCCTGTCCTCCTCTGATAGACTATACGAGCTCCTTGAGGAAGGGGATATTTAACCCAAGGAAGGGGATATGAACTCAAGGAAGGGTACGAATTTGGTTTCCAAAATTGAGCTGTGTGACCCCAGGCAAGTCAATTTACCTCAACTGTATGCAGGGAGTAGGGACTTAGTTAATGTATCTTTATTAAATCCAATCTGGTGGCAGGCCCAGATGTCCTGCCCTTCCATGCCAATGTCCCCAGGGGACGAGGGTGGGAGATGGTCGACTTTTCCCCAACTTTCTCTTTCTAACCCCAGGGACGAGTGCTCACGCGTTTAGGGTGGCCAGCACAGAGTAGCTGCTTAATAAATTTTGGATGACCCTTCCTAGCATCATCTGCCCTATCCTGTCCCTGACTCCATCTCCCAAAGGGAGGATGCCCACATGGAGGAGCTGGGACACCCCATCGCTGTCCTTGGACGGCCCCTGGAGAGCAGGTCCTAAGGCTGGGGAGATGGGCAGGGGTGAGGGCAGGGGCTTTGGTCACCCCAGGAAGAGGGTGACTTACCTAAGCAAACACTGGTCCGGTGGCATCTTCCCCTCACTTCCCGAGGTGGTCAAATGGCACGCTTGTCTGGAGGAGAACAAGGGGTATCCAGATTATATGTGATTGTAGACAGAGCTGAAAGGTGTCTTGGAGACTATTAAATCCAAACTCCTCATTTTACAATATTACAGGCCCAGAGAGGAGACGGAGTCAATTTACAAAATGAGGAAACTGAGGCCCACTTCAAATCCTACCTGTCAAATGTCACACATGTTGGAATCTCTGAGGCAGGATTTGAACCAGGGTCTCCCCTGACTCCATACCTGGTGCTCTATCTATCGTGGTAACACTGCTTCTCTGGGCAGCTAGGTGGCACAGTGGATAGAGTACTGGGCTTGGAAACAGGAAGACTCATCTTCATGAGTTCAAATGCGACTTCAAGACACTTCCTAGCTGTGTGACCCTAGGCAAATCACTCAGTTTCCCCATCTGTCAAATGAGCTGGAGAAGGAAATGGCAAACCACTCTGGTATCTTTGCCAAGAAAACCCCAAATGGGGTTGTGGAGAGTCTGATATGACTTGAAAGGACCTGACAGCAAGAATACTGCTTCTCTAGACCACAAGTTCCATGAGGGCAGGGACCAAGTTCACTGCTACTCTTAGATCTTCCCCTCAGGAGCTTACCTAGGGCTGGGGGCATAGTAGCCTGGTCTTTAGAGTTAGAAATGACCATGCTTCTGGCATCTCTTTGCTTCGTGAGCATGGGCAAGGCCCAACTCCCCATCTGAGCCTCAGTTCTGGGGTAAATGCAGCGCCCATCTTGAAGGGCTGACACGAGGACTCAATGAATCGATGTGCTTTATGAATGTCAGCTCTTATTACTTCAGTGCACATAGTTGGTGAATTAAAGGAATACATCAATTTTTAGTTCAGGATCCTAAAGTGAGTTGAGGGCAAAGGACAGAGTCCAGCTGTCTGGACACCCAGCCCACCGCTCTGTCCAGGCTGCCCCAGCAACTGCCAGGCTCATTGGAAATGGCCTTGGGCTGGGGAAGGAGGAGTGGGGAAGGAGTGTCTTTTCTCTCCTCGCCTGACACTAGACCTGAAATGAATGAATCTACTCCCTCCTTGTGTCCAGGTGAGATACTGTTCTAAGTCCTTCTCCCTCCCAGGTCCCAGGGACTTTTTTTGGCCCCTTCCTTCTGGACCACTCTGCAGTACCTGACAGTGACGACTACTGTGGATTCCTAGACACTCTTTCCTCTCTAAGTTGCCACGCTGCTTCCTTCTTTAGGCTGTCCAGCCACCTCCCTGACCACTCCCTCTCTGCCTCCTTTGGTGGGTCACCACCCAGGTCCTGGCTGCCTTAGCACTTCTTAGCCCAGAGCTCTCTGCCATGGTGATCTCACCAGTGCCCATGGGGTTAACCACCATCTCTAAACAGATGACTGAGATCTGGGTATCCAGCCTGGCTTCTCTCCAACTTCAGCCCCAGGTTGAACTTGCCTGCTGGACCTTTCAAATCAGATGTCCGCATGCCAATGTGGGAATCTTTTTGACTATGAATAATTTGTTACAAGAATCTTGGATGTTGTTTTTTTTTTAATTCCCCAATATTGGAGTTGGGGGCAGGGAGGCAAAGGGAGAGAAAGATGACTTTTATTCATTGAAAACTCTACAATTAAATTAAACAGCAAACAAGTGTCCCAAACTCAACATGTCCAAAACAGAACTATCTTGACCCTTAAATTCACCCTTCTTCCAAATGTTGCTGGTTGGTTGAAGACACCATTATCCTTCAAGCCATGCACGGACATAAGCTCGGAGTAATCTTTGATTCCTGGCTCTCCCTCACCACTCCTATCTGATCATCTGTGAAGTCTCTTGCCTCCAGTCCCTTCTCTACCTTCACTCAGCTGCCACCTGAGTTCAGGCTCTCCTCACCGGTGGCCAGGAGCCCCACTTCCTTATTGGTCTCACTATCTCCAGCCTCCTTCCAATCCAACCTTTGCACAAGTGCCAAATTTGTCCTCCCAAGCACAGGCCTGAGCATGCGACGTCCTTTCTCAAGAAGCTCCAGGGGCTCCCTATTTACTGTAGGATAAAATACAGACTCCCCTGGTTGGCTTTACCATGTCCCCAGATTATCTTTCCAGACTTATTACACATTCCACTCCCTCCTGCACTCTGTGCTTCTGAGAAGCTCTCGCTTCCTTCAGATGTTCAGCTCATGTCAAGCCTTTCCTGGTGTCCCCAGTTGCTAATGCTCTCCATGCTTGGAATTACTTGATATCCATCTTTCATCTATTCTCTTGTCTTTTACATTACTTTTGTTTTCCAGTGTTTTGCATTCTACCCAAGCGGGATGTAAATTCCTCCAAGGCCAGGAGGACTTCCTTTCTGTCTTTCTCCATCAGCATCTCACACCGTGCTTGGCACTTAATAAAGACTCCTTAAGTCCTTCAACAAATTCTTGTTGAACACATGAATGGATGAATGAATGAACGCATGAATGAATACATGAATAATGGATGGATGGATGGATGGATAGATGGATGGATGCATGCATGAAGCATGGACATCCACTCACCTGTGATGCAGAAATCCGAGATACCTCTTGGCGTCCTGTGAGATCGGAGGAGGAGACGTTGGCCGGGGCTCCTCGGTGTAACCTCATACTCACCTTCCTCTCCCTGTCTACCCGTGAGATCGCTCTGGGAGAAGTATTGCCTAGAGGAAGAGAAAAAGAAAGGATGCTCTCGACCACCACCCAGAAACGGACAGGGAGAGATAGCAGCATATTTGAGGTCAGGAGGTTCGAATCCTGTCTGGGACATTTACCAGATGGGGGACCCAAGGCAAGGGTTTATTGTGTTTTTTGTGTTTCATTGCATCCCTCGTACTTAGAACAGTATCTTACAGACAATAGGTGCTTAATAAATGCTTATCAACAGACAAATCTGTTTCTCCTCTCGGGGACCTGAGGACCTCCCGGCTCTCAATGTTTGATCCTAGGACCCCTGCCCTGCCCCCCAGCCTCTCCCAGCCCCCAGCCTCACCAGCTTGCTGGATGCGGGAGGCTGGGTTGGAAGCCACGGGCTCGGCCACGTTGCGCAGGCGGTTGGCAGCTGCACCAGCAGGGGGTCCTGGGGGGAGGGCCCGCGTAGCAGATCCTCGCAACTGCCCCATCCTCTCCTCTCTCTCGTGCTCCCGCCGCTCTCGGTCCATATCCTCGGGGTTCCGGGCCGCACCCTGTGGGGTGGGGGAGGGGAATACAGAACAGGGATGGGGAGAGGTTGGCATCGTCCCAAAGAAAGAGCAACATCAGACCCCAGAAAGGGATTCCCAGACCCGAGTGATGGGCAAGAGAGGACCACCAGCTTGAGTTCCGGAAGGCACCTTAGAGACCATCTTGTCCAATCCCCTCATTGTATGGAAAAGGAAATGGAGGCCCAGAGAAGGGGCAGACTTGCCCAAGATCACGCAGGTTATAAGAGGCAGAACCAAGATTTGAACCCAGATCTTCTCAGAGCGAAGCCAGAAGAGAGAAGGAACACGAAGAGATGAAGGAGGAAGTCAAGAGGGTCCAGAGTAAAAGGAAGAAGTGGGGGGAAGGGGTTTCTGTCATGCCCCACCCCAGCCGGCCTCTCTGTGTCCTAGGGGCTACAGGGCGGTATTGCTGTCCACAGTGGCTCTGGTTACCTAGCCTCCAGCTGATGGCTAGAGCCAGTGGGGCCACCCAGGAGCCCCTAGGAAGCAGGAGAGGGTGGGAAAGGCCGAAGCGGCCGAAAAGTCCCCTGGGGTGCTACTCCTCAGCAGCAGTCTCCCCAGTTTTTAAGACAAGATTTAGGGGTGAAAGAGAGCGAGAGGCCAGAGAGCTGAGCGCAGAGCCAGTGACGGCAAGTTACCTAATTGGTCCCGGGGCGCAGCGCAGGGAAGGGCAGGGGGCTGACTGGAAGGGGGCCGCATCTGTAGGGGAGAGAGCTCAAGGCTGAGTTGGGGGGGGACACACATATACACACCTTCAATCCCAGAGTCACAGTCGGGGTATGAGGGAGAGCGGGGAGAGGAACCGCCTCTCTGGAAACAGAGCTAGGGACTACACCTGTACTTTCACTGGTATAGGGAACTCCTAAACGAGTAAAGTCTCTCCACCAATGCAGGTTAGCACCTTCTCTGCAAGTCACTCTTAAAAAGTTGCATATGGACAATGAGAAATGACCAGGAATGGAACTCGAACCCAGGTCTTCACCTCTAGTGTGTGGGGTTAACATTTTAAAAGTACATAAGATGTTCCACCCAAATGTTAAGTTATTCTATGTAAGCAGCATGAGAAAAAACCACGCCCTTCCTTTATTAATTAATGAGGACCCAGAAAAACTCCACTTTAGAGTAACCAAAAATGCATCTTCTACTTTATCTGTTGGACATTTCCATTTAGACCAGAGATCCAAGTGGGATCTTTCTGGGGCAGGCGAAACCCTCCAAGGCCCTAGGAGACCAGGCTTTCCCCAGGTGGTGGGAGGGCTGGGTGCTCCCAGGTTCAAGGGGAATGTCAGAGGCCCAGACTCTCAGAGTTGGAAGAGACCTCGTGAGAAGCAACCAATTCAACCTGTAGCTGAGTTGAAATATTCTGTCTGACTCCCCCACTGAGTCACCTCCTGCTCTCCCGAACTCGGAGGAAGAGCCCAGAATTCCATAGGGTGCTCAAGAAAGGGCTGCTTGGTCTCAATGATCCCTGATGGGAGGAGCTGCCTGATCTTTCTGTAGGCCACATCTGCTTTGCGCCCTGTCCCTCCTCTCCTCATCCCAGCCCCAAGTTTTGCAGTTACCAGGCAGAGGTATGTGAACTGAATGGGTAGGAATGTATACCACTGCCAGCCCTACCCCTCTCCATGCTGGGAATCCCAGCAAACCTCAGCAAAAGGAAGCGTCCTAGACATACATCAGGCGTGAAGCTGCAGACTGGCCTTTCTGCTCCTCCCACACGACACTCCAGCTTCATCTCTAGGTCTTGGTACTAATCATCCTCCATGCCTGGGAGGTCCCCCCTCCGCCTGGTAGAAACCTTTCCTTCCTTCGAGGCTGAGCTCAAGTACCATCATCTCTTTAGGAGATTTTTTCCTGAGTCCCTCCCACTTGCTAGGAATGCTTCCCTCTCTCTCAAACGATCGTGTTAATTCTGTCTATATTCATATATGTAACTGCTATCTTTGAAGGCAGGAACTGTTTTTTTCTTTGCATTCCCAGTGCTTAGAATAGCACCTAGCACACAATAGATGCTTAATAAATGCTTACTAATTGATACGGCCAGGTCCCGATTTGCTGCGGGAGGGAAAGACGGAGCTTTAGGGATCCCTGCTGAGGGGAAGGCCAGGATGAGACCTGAATTCTTCCCTGCCCTCCCTCACTGATGGGACCACCAGAGAGATAAGAAATTCTATGGAACATGGCATCTGTCATTCCCCAAACTCCCCTTCTTCTCCCTTTCCTCTTCCTAATAAAATATCTTTTTCACATCTGCTCTGCCAGGCATCCAAAGGGGCCCTTGGCCCTAGCAGCAGAGACTCAGACCCCCTCTCGGGGGAGGGAGGGTTTACTGATTTGGCAGCAGCAACTGCTAGGGTTTGGAACTAGAAGTGACCAGAAACAAGTATGGGGAGCCCAGGATAAATGGAGGAGCAATTTTAAAAGTTCTTGCCTAAAGGAGAAAGATTCAGACAATGCTCCCCTTCCTGCCCCACTTAGCCCTCACCTACTCTCTCGAAAATCCCATCCAAAGTCAACATGCCATGAGGGTGGAGGTATCCCAGACTAGGGCAGACTAGGGGCCTAAAGACCCTGTAATACAACTCCCACATTTGGCAGAGTGGGGCAAATGGGCCCCGGAGAAGCAAAGAGCCTTGCTCAAGGTGACCCTGTAAGAAATGGTTTAGGCAGGACTCAAACCCGGGGCTTTTTTCTCCCAATCCAGCTTTTTCTGATAGCCACACAACTGATAGGGAGGAAGACCCGGAGGCTGGAAAAGTGACGCGGATTGCCTCAGAGAAGCTCAGGCGCACGCACAGAGTGAAAGGGACCTCCCAAGTGAGCCGGCTCCTCCCTCACTTTCCCTCATTCATCCTCAGTGAGGGCCGGGCCTTTGCCCTGGAGGATCTGAGCAGACACGGTTTACACCGCCGCAGGTCATTAAGTCAAAGGCCCCCGGCTTTACAGAATCTTGAGCGGCTGGTATCTAGACACTTCCGAACTTCAGTCCCTTGGTCTATTCTCCAGACCAGATTCAAGGGTGAACTAAGCCTGGCCTCTTTCCCCAGGTTCAGGACAGAAAAGAGGGAGGGAAAGAAGGCAGAAGAAAGGAAAGGGAAGTCAAGAAATAGAAACCTGAATTTTACTTTAAGGTTGGCAAAGTGCTTTACAAATATTCTCGTCTGGTCCTCACAACAACCCTGTGAGGTAGGTGCCACTCTTATCTCCATTTTACAGATGAGGAAACTGAGGCAGAAGGGTAAATGACTTGCCCAGGGTCGCTCAGCTAGTAAGCATCTCAGGCAGGATACGAACTCTGGTCTTCCTGAGCCCAGACCCAGTGCTCTGTGTACTACAGGGTCAGCTGCTTACGAGATCTTGACCTCTTCCCTTCGGACACACCGAGATGGAGCGGGGGGAAGACGCAGCTTAAAGCCGTACTGCATCTAGAACCAGGAAGGTGAGTGTCCTGCCCCCCATTTTAGGAAGGACATTAAGAAGCTGGTCCGCATCCAGAGAAGGGCAAAGAGAATATCAGGAAGCATGGAGATCCCACCATCCGCAGATGTCTCCGCTCTCCATCTTCCTTCATGTAGGAGTACAGACAGATTCTGAGGACCTGGAGATGCTCAGCCTGGAGAAGTGAGACTTTGTTGGGGGAGACCTCAGTATCTTTAGGGATGTCACCCAAAAGAGGGATTAGCCTTGTTCTGTTTTGCCCCAGAAGGCAGGACAAGAGTGGTTGGAGGCTCCACCCACTTGGCCTTCAGCTCAATGAAAAATATCCTGCCACTCAGAACTGACCCAAAGGAGAGTGGGATTCTTTGATAGGTAGTGAGCTCTCCATCACTGGAGGTCTTCAGGTAATGGCTGGATAACCACTCATCGGGGATGTTGCAGAGGGGTTTTTGTCTATCCTTGGGATGACTTATTGTCCACTTGTTTTCTGAAGATGTTCTCCTTCCCCACATGGGGAATCTTCCAAATCACTATGGCCAACAGAGGTGGGAGATCAGGAACCTGTCCACTCATGGCAGCCAAATCCAAAATAAAGTGGACGCTTGTCGAAGGCCCAGCCACAGGCTCACAGCAAGAAAGTGGCCGTGGAATAGTGGGTGTAGATGGTCCCACCAGCCTTCCCAAGAGATGCCACCAACCTGAAGGTCCGAGGTCGAGGGGGAGGCATTGCCTCATCTGGTCTGATATCCCAGTGACATAGATGAGAAAGAGAGAGTCTCAGCATGAAGCACCTTCCAGGACTCTTCAGCCTTCTCCAAGGTAGGCTTATTAGGCATCCCCCCTTCCCTCTTTCTTTGAATGGATAGTCTTAAGAGGTGGTGGATGAGCTCCCCCTCCTTGGAGATCTTCACTCCATCAAGTATGTTAGAGTTAGGGGCTCCTTTCTGATATGCATTGGCTACTCTCAAGTTCTGTGATTCCTAAGGGTTCTGTCTCAGAAGTCATGGCCCTTGCCAGGTCAAGTAGAGAGTCACAGTAGTTTGAACCCTCCTGAAATGGCTAGTGATGTTGGTGTGGTGTTAAGGCTGGAATTTCTCATGGTCCCTGAAAGGTGTTGATGTCTTGGGAATTTGTGACCAATTTGTAAATGACAAGGAAGAAAAGACCACACACACACACACACACACACACACACACACAGACACGCACACACACAACTTTCCAGGAGAAGACCTTCCCATGCCTTCTATGCCCATGTCCCCTGGGTTGAATGGATGGAAAGTCTATATCCTCTCCTGAATCTCCAGCTTCTGGCTCTGGAAGAGCCAATGAGGTGTAACCACTGAGGAGGCCTGCAAAGTTTGAGGTAAGGAGGTGGCAAACAGCAGTTTAGAGACCCCATGGCAGTATCTCCAAGGCCTGGCTTCATCCTCTAGCTGACCACGTAGTGTGCCTTTTCTACCATGAAGGACTTCAGTCATCTCTCATTTGGGAAAAAAAATAGCTGACTAGCGAGAGGAATGCCAGGCTGCTTCCCAGGCCATGAGGGCAAGACGAAAAGGAGTCAGAATGAGACCACTGCTATTGATAAGGAGCATCCATCACAGCAGTCTGCATACCGCAGGTGCTGACTAAATGTTTGAGTAGAAAAGAGGAGCTGGAGAAGTGGGCATCCCTGGAGGGGATGGGTGAGGATGTGATCAGCCAGGAGGGGACAAGAGACCTGCCCTTCAGGGAGAGCGGTCCGTGACACTTGGCAATGACGACATTAAGAGACAGTCACGGCCAGGTGAGTAAGGAAGAGGCCTTTTTAATGAGCTCAAGTTTGGTACAGAGATCACTGGTAGGCCATCAAGATGGCGGTCTAGTCCCATCTGGCATCCCCCTTCGGTCATCTCCACCGACAGCCCAATTCTCTGGGCAGGTCAGAGTACCAGCTCAGGATGCCCTCCTAGGGACCATCCAAGACAACTCGCCCACACCACCTCTGCTCTGTCACTATGTCTTGGGGCGGGGCGTGCCCCAGGGGCTGGAGGACCCCATTCCTGGCTTGCTCTCTTGGTCACATTTTGGCCCCAGCCTGGGCGTTATCCACAGGTCCCGGTATAGTAGACATTCTCAGCTTTGCACTCACGGTGCCTCCGTGAGGTCAGAACTGGGGCCCTGGGGTCCAGACCACGGGCCAACGGCTAAGGTGCCCCATCTCCTCCATCTCCTCAACCTCCTCCACCTGCTCGTCTGCACGGCACGGGGTGCCCAGGGGCGTTGGGCACCTGGAAGGGGACACAGAGCACAAAGTGGGGGAGCTCAGCTGCCTGGTACCTGGGACATGACCGCTGAGAAATAATCAACAGAAGCCAAGGGCAGGCCGAGCCAGCAGGTCCTTACCAGTACATAGGTTGGCCCGAGTGGCCTGGGTGTGGGCTGACTTCTTTCTCGAAAGAATGAGATTGTCCTGGGGTAGCTCCCTTTCCCGGAAGAGATTTAGAAGAAACAAGACATGGGGATTTTGGAAGTCCTAAAGCAGTCCCCACCCTAGTCAGGAACCCATAGAAGCCCCTTCCAGCGAAGGCAAGATGGCAGCCATGCCAGAATATATATCCCGAGGGATGGCGCTTGGCCTTCCCCCCAACCCTGGGGGGAAGGAAAGGAGAGATGCTCTTGGCATCCTAGCTGTCAGCGAGGGAGGCTGGGGGGAAGAGGGCCACACGCAATGCAGCGTGGACAGCAGCCACGGGGAAAAGGAAGGAGAGCAGCAGGGCCGCGGCGAGGAAGGTGGTCAGGCAGCTCCCAAGGTACCCCCAACCCCCCCAGCGAGAGGCACGGAGGGGGTCGAGGGAGAGAAGCCAGCTCTTCGGGCCCTGGACTGCAGGATGAGCAGGAGACGGGACTTCAGCTCCGTCTCCAGCCTGGCCCTGCTGACAGAGACAGCAGTTACCCCAGTGGGGGCCACCTACCCTCTGGGCCCCCACTGGTGCTGCCTCTCGCTGGGACAAGGGGGAGCGGGGAAGGGATGGGCGCGCCCAGCCAAGCCGAACCCAGAAGCATGCTGCTGCTTCTGCTGTTATCACCTACCGCCGCAGACCTCAAGACCACCAGACCACCTCCCATATCTCTCCGCTAGCTCCTATGGCCGAGAGCCGCCGCTCAGGAAGGGGGGAAGAGTGGAGGGGGGTGACTCACGAATTTGAGCATGTTCCAGTCAAAGACATAGTCATAGGAGAAGCCCTGACGATGGAAGAGGTTCCGGAAGAGCTGCCTTAGATATGAGTAATCGGGCTTGTCATCGAACCGGAGAGAGCGGCAGAAGTTGAGGTATGTGGAGAATTCAGCTGGGAGACAGGGAAGGGAGAGAAGGGAGAAAACAGTGAGACTCTCCCAGACAACAAAGCATTCCTGTTCTGGGCCAGAGAGAGGCTTCTAAGGCATTGAGTTACATAACTGCGCAAACCAATTTTTTTGAAAAATATTTTAACCTCTAAAATGGGGCAGGGAAGGGGTCAAAATTAAGGCGGGGGAGGGGGGAAGCTGTCCCTCAGCATAGTACCATTCTTTTTATCTATTCTGTATGTATCTTGTTTGTATATAATTTGGTATGTTATCTCTGCTCCCATTAGATTGTAAGCTCCTTTAGGGCAGGAACTGTCTTTTTGCCTTTCTTTGAACCCCTAGCACTTAGCACAGCACCTGGCACATAGTCTTCTTGTTGTTCAGTTATTTTCAGTCATGTCTGACTCTTCATGACCCCATTTGGGGTTTTCTTGGCAAAGATACTGGAGTGGTTTTCCATGTCCTTCTCCAGCTCATTTTACAGTTAAGTGACTTGCCCAGGGTCACACAGCTAGGAAACATCTGAAGCTGGATTTGAACCCTCTTAGTAGGCATTTAATAAATGCTTGTTGACTGCTGACTGACTGGTGACCTCTGACCTGGCTATCAGCTCCCTTCAGATTTAGCCTAGATAAGAATAAAGCCTTGTCAGAGCTGGAACACTGGTCACTGTATTTGGTCAGACTTAAGGCATATCTAAAGTAAAGTTGCCCAGTTTGGCCTTAATGTATCTCTTTGTTCTTTTGGTTTGTCATTTGAAATATTAATTATTTTTAAATATTAAAATTAATATTTTAATGTTACTTTTCAGTTCCAAATTCTCTCATTCCCTCCAGCCCCCCCCCCCCGCCCCACTCATTGAGAAGGCAACTGAATATATTTTGAAAACTAAACCTGTGATTTCACTGGCATAAAGAGCTCCTGGAGAGGGAGCTGTCTGCTGCCTCTGAAGATGGACCCCTGCTTTGCCAGTCCTAGTCTTAAGAAGATGCCTCTGTTAGCGGGCTTGGAGGATCACCGATTTAGAGCTGAAAGGGGAATTAGATGGCCTCCTTTACTTTAATGCCATATAAATTTTCACATGTACTCACTATGTCTCCCATTTGAAAGACAAAACCTGCTCCTCACCTCCCGAAAGAGGTGACAGACTCAAGCTGCAGAATGAGACCAACATTTTTGGACATCGCCAATGTAAGGTTTTTGGGGTTTTTTTAAAAAAATTAAATTTATGTAAGATCCTTGTGAGTAGGAATTGTCTCACTCTTTGTACTTGTATGTCCAGCTCCTAGCTTAATGCCTGGTACAGAGTAGGAGCTTAATAAATCTTGATTGATTCTGCTTTGTGAAGGGTCTCTGAAGTCACTAGGACTGTCATGTTTGAGTCCTGGCTGACCAGGGCTTCTCTCTTTTATGTCCCTGGAAGAGTCCCTGGAAGGGACTGCTGGCCCCTTCTTAGTCACCTTGCCCATCACCCAACCATGCCAACCACAGACCTTTCATTGTCCTCAACACGGTGGCCTTGGGCCAAGCAGGGAACAAGGAAGTTGTCAGCACCTCGGACAGCGCCAGAGGTGAAGTTTATCTCTATACCTGTGTTGTCTTTCTCTTTAGAATGGAAGCTGGATGCAGGGGGTGATCCACTTTTATCCTGTATCCCCAGCACCCAGCCTGCGCCTGGCATGTAGTGGTGATTTCATGAATGCCTGTTTGATTCCAGGTACTAGAGCTACTTACAGGGGTATCCTTTGCAAAGGACCTCGATGGGTGTGGACATCTTCTTCTCACTAATACGTTCATACTTCTGCCTCTTGGTGGCTGCTTTGAGGCCCTGCCAGGGCAGGGAGCCCAGGTTGAAATACATGAGCACGTAACCCAAACTCTCCAGGTCATCGCGACGGCTCTGCTCTGTAGGGGGAGAGAGGGAAGGAGACAGTCAGGCACCAGCTCATAGAGCCAGGGAACAAAGAGAGAAAACACCAGAGGCCCCAGGAAGCAGAAGCCAGCAGTGCCGCCATTTTAAATCTGTCACCCCAGAGAGGCTAGACTTGGGTTTGAATCCCACTTCAGACACTTCTTACTAGCCGAGCAGGGTACCCATGGGCAAGGTCCAGTTTAATCTGGACACTCTCCATCCCTCTTTTGCATGCCTCCTGGAATCTCATAATCTCATCTGGTCCAGTCTCTTGGCCCATGCAAGAACCCCCTCTGCAGCCTCTCTGACTGGGTAAGGGTAGGGGAGAGTGGCACAGGTTGCCCTGCCTCTACCTCCCAGTTGGGGGCACTGCATTATGACCACCACCACCACCAGCAGCACTAATCAATGTTTGCTGAATGAATAAAGGAAGGCCCAAACCTCAGTTATGTATAGGTTTCAACACAGTTTGGAGGAGGGGTGATATCATTCATTCTCATGCCCATTACCCCACTTCAGGCCCTCATTTCCTCTTGCTTGGACTACTGCAAAAGCTAAGTGATTGCCTCATTGTCTCTCCCCCCCGCCCCCTCCCCAGTGAAATCTTTTTATCTTTTTTATGCACAGGTCCTTCTTCTTACACCCTCGATCCAAAATTGTCAACAGTCTTCACTGCTTAATCTCCCCGCCTAGGATAAAACCTGGACTCCTCAACCTGACATTCAAGGCTCCTTCCCTAGAGTGGTTCTAACCTACTCTTCCAGCCTTAACCCATGCTGCCCTTTGTACAAGTCCTGTGATCCAGCCAAAATCGGGCCACTCTACATTTCCTGAACAAGCTCTGCACTTTCCAGCCTCCGCACCTTTGTTCACATCATTCCTACCCCTGATCTAAGAATATCAAAATTCTATATCTATCCTTCAAGGCTAAACTCAGGGGTTAGCTCCTCCATGAAGGAGGGTCCCTGATCCCCCCGTATATTTCTGTGTATATGTTACATACTCCTCCTAGGCTGTAAGTGCTGTGAAGGGCAGGGATGCCTTTGTGGCTCCCCCAGAACCAAGTATAAGCCTATGCATGTAGTAGGCACTTAATGAATGAGAGAATTTGTTTGGCTTGACTCTGCATCTTTATTATGAAGGTTTCAGTTTTGTTTTTTCTTTTTTCCCAGCTGAGGGAAGGTGAGAGGGAAAGAAAATAAAATTTTGTTAAATAATTTTTTATAAAGAAATTAAAAATTAGAATAAAGGAATGAATAATTAGCTTAGCCTTTCAAGAAGCACCAGACCCCATCTGCCCAGTCCTGGGAACAACAAATGTCAGGCCAGTAAGACCCAAAGGATCTTGGGTTGGCTTCACTATTTACAATCCAGGTGAGATGTCCTCTAATGGCTCTTCTGGCTATAGATATCTATGAACTTGAGATTCTGTATGTCTATGGTTTATCACTTGACATGCCCACCTTTAAGTCCTGGGTGGCATCTCAAATTCATCATTTCCAAACATAAACCTATTACCACATAGGCTGGAAAGGTTGTGAACCAGCAGACTGTTGAGGCTCTGAAATGCCAGTCCGAGCAGTATGAACCCTACTTGAAGGGCAGCAGAGAAGACTTTTGAGCAGAAGAGTGACCCAACTATTTGAATAAGGCAAGTCCATATAGCAGTGAGATAAAGGTTGGAGAAGAGAGAACAGGGGAGGTACAAAGACCTATTGGAAGGAGGCCATTGTAATAATCTGGATAGATGGTTAGGAGGGTTTCTGTCACAAGGCAGCAGTCCTAATGGATCCTTTCTGAGCTTCGGTCCCTAGCTCAAGCCTTCCCTTCCTCCAGGAGGCTGCTCCCCTTGGGCTATTGTGAGGTCTCCCCTTCCTAGAGTTCCTCCATTCATTAACAGTCTGGACCACAGCCCTTTTGATATCAAATGGTGCTCCTTGTTCTATTCTTTAATAGTACATTAATAATAATTATATCATGTAAGATCGTGTTTACACACATGTGTAGTTGTTTGGCAGGATTCTTGAGGACAGAGCACACAGTAGGTGCTCAGGCAATGTTTTTTGAATGAGGCTACCAGTAGAACCTTCGCTGGCCTCCATCCATCCTGCCAGATAAAGCTCTCATCACCCCAACATTCCTTTGCTCAAATACCCTCAGTGGCTCCTTGTGAACTACAAAATCAAGTCCAAACCACCTGAATCTTTCCCCACTGACATGGTGCTCAAGGCCCTCCAGAAATGGGGCTCTGAATGGATTTTCCAACATTTGCCAGGCCTGGGGTCAGGAAGACTCATTTTCATGACTTCAGAGCTGGCCTTAGACACTCACTAGCTGACACTTAACCCTCTCTGCCTCAGTTTCCTCATCTATAAAATGAGCTGGAGAAGGAAATGGCAAACCACTCTGCCAAGAAAACCCCAAACAGGGTCACGAAGAATTGGACGACGCTCAACAACAACATTCCACGATGTAATACGGACTTCCACTCAAATGGAATAACTTCCTATCCCCTGAAGATATCCACATTTTTCTAGCCACCCTATCTTTACTCATGCTGTTCCCTCTACATAGAAAGTTTCCCCTAACCTCCCCTATCATTACCATCCCACTTATCATTCAAGGTCAGGCTCAAACACCACCAGCTTGACGAAGCCTACTCTGACCTCTTGCAGCCAAGAGTGACCTCTTCCTTACCTGAACCTGGCACTCCCCTCCCATATGCCTTTAGCAGGTGGTAATTCTCATTCTGGGTGTCTGGCTCTCTCCTCCTTACTCTCTTCCTTACTTATTGCAAGCTCCTTAAGGTCAGGGCAGGAGGCTAACATTCTAGCACACGGTTTAGGAGTTGTTGCTTTGTTTTTAAACAAATTCAGAACAATAGCTAACATTCTGGTTGTGCTTCAAGGATTGCAAAGTACCTAATGTGCTCCCTTGAGCCTAGAACAGTTCTGGATCCTGCTTATTATCCCCATTTTTACAGATGAGGAAAATGAGGTTGAGAGAGGTGCTTTGGCGCTGGTCACACAGCTACTGTTTGAAGCTGAATTTGAATCCAGATCTTTCTAGCTACAAGTCCTATTTTATGTCTGCCATGACAGCTGGCTGAATGAATGAGGAGCCAACATACACTCAGGAAGTTAGATTAGTTAGAAAAGAAAAAAAAGATTAATGGGCTTTGGGAGAAAGACTTGGACTGTGATCTAGAACTTCACAATATCATTATTTAGGACCCTAAATCTAGGGTCTAGAATAGATCCTTAGGTCTAGGGAAGGGAAAGCACATTTATATAGCGCCTAGTGTGCTAAATGCTTTACAAATATCTCATTTCATCCTCAAAATAACCCCTTGAGGTAGTTTCTATTTTTTAATTTGTTTATATATTTAATCTATTTTAAGCCCCATTTTAGAGTTGAGGAAAATGAGGCAAAGAGAGGTTAAGTGACTTGCCCAAGGTCACACAGCTAATAGGTGTCTGAGGCCAAATCTGAACTCAGAGCTGCCTGACTCCAGGCCTAGAGTTCTATCCACTGCACCACCGGCTGCCTCAGAGGCCATCTAGCCCAACTCTCTCATTTGACAGAGGAGGAGACTGAGGCACAGAGGGGCAGAGCCAAGTCCTCTCCCCACCATGGCTCTGGTGATATAGAAAGAGCACAGGCCCATCATTAAAAGATCCTCGCTCATCCCCCAGCTGTGTGACCCTGGGTAAGTCCCTTTTCATCTCTTCTGTGCTGAGCACAGACATAAGTGGGGTGGCCTATGCTGTTTCCTCAGTTATAAAATGAGAGAGTAGGACTCGATGACCTTTGAAACCCCTCCCCTCTCTAAAACCATGACCTGTATGACTCCAGTGACCTTGGGCAGGTCACTGGACCTGTCTGAGCCTAGGCTTCTTCCTCTGTGAAATGACCCTTCCAGCCTTAGAGCCAGGATCCTGTGATTCTGTGATGCTGGGCAAGTGACCCTCGCCTCCTTGTCTGTAAAACAGAGATTGGACTCCGAGGTCCTTGTCTAGGCTCCAATGAAGAGCATCTCTCAGCACAGGGAGAGAGGAGCCCTGAACTGTGTTGGAGGAGGGAAGGCCCACGCTGACAAAGGGCAGTGTTTATGTCCTTCCACGAAGTGTTATTTTAATGGCAATTAAAAAGATGGAGGGGAGGGAGCATCTGGAGCCATTTCAACAAGTCTCCTCCAGCTCCACGACCAAGATTGGTTTATACCTTGATTTTCCCCACAATAGAAAGGCAGGCACCAATACATGGGTAACAAGAATCCTTCCCTCCTGGTCCGGATCAAGGCTGATCCCCTGAGCTCTACCTCCTTTGCCTTCCTCCTTGCCCCAACACTCGCAGCCATAGTTTCACCCACGCAGTCTAGCTCAAGTCCACACTGGTGGAGGGTTCAAGTGTTCATCTTATCCACCTCCTTGCTTTCCAGCCCTGCCAGTGCTTTCCTGTGACTTTAGACAAGGCATTTCCCCAATCTGGACCTCAGTTTCTTCATTGGTCAAACTGACCTAATTAACTCTCAAGACTAGAAAAAAGGTTCTCTCGGGCAGGGAAGGACCTGCCATCTGCTTTCTCTTAAATCCCTTGTATAAGCTTAGCCTCATGGGGGTCATCGTCCTAGACCTTAGAGGTCAGCCAGTCAAATCCTAGAAGCCCAGCATTCAAGGATTGGAAGGGGCCTTGGGGCCATCAAGTCCCTAACACACCAAAAGAGCCTTCATTTCACAGATGAGGTAACTGAGGCCCAGTAGCACCAAATATTTGACTGGAATGTGAAGAGTACGACAAATTTTGATAAATAGAAGCTATTTCGAATGTCCCCAGGCAGTCCCCTATTTTGAACAACCTTGCATGAGTCTTTCAGCAAAAGGAAGAATCCTTTCTTGATTACTTCCTCCTCCCCATTTTTCACATCTTGGGTTTGCTAAAAGAGACATCTAGTTGCAGAGACCCTGCTAATAATGGGAGGGAGGCAGCAGAGTGTACTGGAGTGTACTGGACTTGGAATCAGGAGAGACCCAGGTTCAAATCCAGCCTCTGACACTCACTAGCTGTGTAATCATGGGTCAGTCATGTAACCTCTGAGCTTCTTCATCTATAAACTGGGGGAATGATGCTAGTACTTAGTTCTAGGGCTCAAATAAAAAAACGTTTAAAGCATTTTGGCAATTTAAAAATACAATGTTTCAGCTGTAAGGTCTTTCATTTTCATCTTTTTCCATGGGTTTCAGATGGAAGCAGGCTTGGGATAAGTTGTTAATTCTGCTGTTATTCTTTTAAATTTAATGTTCTGTGGACTATTGCAAAGGTAGATAAAATGACTCCTTTTTGCGATTGACTAAGAATGCTGGGACATAAGCTGCTTCTCCTTCGGATCATTTAAAGCAGCCTCAGGACAATTCCAGCAGCAGACAGGATGACATATACTTCATACTACCTACTGCTGCTGTTGTTAGTACTATAAATGGTACTACTGCAATGGGGGCTCAAGTCCGTAGCCCTAGCTTAGAGTGCACACGGACTCAAGAGGACAATCACACCCATGCTCAACCTCGTTCTCATTTTCCCCGGTTCAGGCCACTCACCAATGCCCAAGTGGGTGTTGATAGAAGCATAGCGAGCCGTGCCAGTCAGATTTTTGTTTTCCCGGTAGGGGATATGCTGGTGGGTGCGAGCGTCTCGGTATTTCTTGGCCAGGCCAAAATCGATGATGTACACCAGGTTTCCCTTCTTGCCCAGCCCCATGAGGAAGTTGTCAGGTTTCACGTCCCGGTGGATGAAGTTCTTAGAGTGGATGTACTCAATGCGGCTGATCTGGGGAGGAAGGGAGAGAGGGGTGGTAACTGCGAGCGCCCTGATTCCAAGGAGTTGAGAGAGAGAAAGAAAACTGGGCAGCAGTCGGTATTAGACCAGATCAGGAAAAGATCTGACCCCAACATGGCTCTCCCCTCCTCTCATAGCGATGCCTCCAGTTACTCTACTCTGTCCCCTGACCTACTCTCCTGCCTCTGGGTCCTTGCTCAGGCTGTGTCCTGTGCCTGGAATGCCTTCTTTCCCTTTCTTTATCAGTTGTATTCCTACCCATCCTACCTGTCCAACTCAAATGCTAATCCCTCCAGTAGGAGAATCTCCCTCCATTACCCTCTAGTGCTAAGACCCCACAGAGTAAAAAAAAAAAAAAAAAAGAAAGAAAGAAATATGCCCTCAAGGAGCTTCCACTCTATCAGAGGAGACAACAACACACATACATAAGGAAATATGATATATTCCAGGTCCAACACTTTGTTCCTCTTTAAGGTCTGCAAAGTGATTTACACATACTGTCTGCTCCTCCCAACAACCCTGAGAAGGAAGGAGGGGGAGGGGGTGTTGTTGAGTCATTTCAGTCACGTCTGATTCTTCGTGACCCCGTTTGGGGTTTCCTTGGCAAAGATCCTGAAGTGGTTTTGCCATTTCCTTCTCCAACTCATTTTACAGATGAGGAAACTGAGGCAAATGGGGTTAAGTGATTCGCCCAGGGTCACACTGCTTATAAGTATCTGAGGCTGGATTTGAACTCAGGTCCTCCTAACTATCTCCATTTTGAACATAAGGAAACCAAGGCCCAGAGAGCGGAAGTCATCTGCCCAAGATGGCACTCTTGGGAACCAGAAGACCAGAGACTCCCTCCTAGGTCCTCTGGTTTGTCCTGTGTTACCTCCCACTCCGCAAGACAAAGAGCCCTAGACTAGGAGTCAGGAAACAGCAGTTCTAGGCTCTCAGCTCGGGCGATTGTTGGCTGGATGACCTTAGTCACTTCCCCCTCTGGAGGCTTCAGGCTGCCCCCTCCTTTTAACCCAAACCCTTACTTCCCCTGAGGACATCATATCCCAGCAACCCTCACCACTGGAGGCCACTTGGCCTCCCTCAATGGCCTCCCCACAAACACTCCCTTCCACTGTCACCCAACAAACTTTCTTCTTTCAAAAGCATGAGATCATAGGACCAGAGATCCAGGACTGGAAGGCGCTTCAGAGGCTGTTTGTCCAAGCTTCTTTTACAGAGGGGGAAAGTGAGACCCCACAAAGTTAAGAGACTTGCCCAAAGTTACACATGCATGAAATCATAGAGCTGGGAGAATCCTCAGAGGCCATCTGGTCCAACCTCTTCATTTCAAAGATGAAGAAACTATAGACGTTTTAAACTCAACATGCCCCAAAACACTCATTATCTTTCCCCCTTGATGCTCTCCGGGGAGGTGACTGGCTTAATTAAGGGCATACAGAAAGTAAGCATCTGGGATGGGATCTGAACCCAGATCCTATAAGATCAGCTTCGGTCATCTCTCCATCTTGGCTTTTGGTTTCTACTGACCTTCAGGCCATTCTCCCAACTAATTCCAGTGACTGGCATCTAGCTTATGGTCTTCTCCATCTAATCCCCTGCCACTCCTCACGGAGATGTCAACATTTGACATTGTCGCCAACATCCTGAGCCCCAACAACCTGTTCCATCATACTCCATCTGAGCCTGCTGAATGTCCTTGGAGAAGAGACCAGAATAGGCCTAACTTCATGCACTTCCTCATCAGGGTTCTCATTAATTATTATGGTTGCGACTGTTTAAATCAGTAATGTTTCTCTTCTGTCCCCTCCAACTACTACTTTTTTTAGATTGAACCTGTGATCTTATTTATTGATGCAAGGAATTCTTAGTGAGGAAATCGTCTCTACCAATATAGATTAGGGCCTGATCGGCAACCCAATAATCTTGGAGAGCTTCCTGGAGGACCAAGAGGTCGCGTAATTTGCCCAGGGTCACATGGTCAGGATGCCCAGAGTCACACAGTGAGGATGCTCAGGGTCACACAGTCAGGATGCTCAGGGTCACATGGTCAGGATGCCCAGAGTCACACAGTCAGGATGCTCAGAGTCACATAGTCAGGATGCTCAGGGCCACACAGTCAGGATGCTCAGGGTCACACAGTCAGGATGCCCAGAGTCACACAGTGAGGATACCCAGAGTCACACAGTCAGGTTGCCCAGAGTCACACAGTCAGGATGCCCAGAGTCACACAGTCAGGATGCTCAGGGTCACATGGTCAGGATGCCCAGAGTCACATGGTCAGGATGCCCAGGGTCACACGGTCAGGATGCCCAGAGTCACACAGTCAGGATGCCCAGAGTCACACGGTCAGGATGCCCAGGGTCACACGGTCAGGATGCCCAGAGTCACACGGTCAGGATGCCCAGGGTCACACGGTCAGGATGCCCAGGGTCACACGGTCAGGATGCCCAGGGTCACACGGTCAGGATGCCCAGGGTCACACAGTCAGGATGTTTCAGAGGCAAAACTCAAGCCTGGGTCTTCCTGTCTCTGAAGCCATTTCTCTACTGTCTAAGCTACTCAGCCTCTCTTTCCATCTTTAATCTCTTTGTATCTTGTTCCTCACAGTGACTGCTCCAAACTCAGGCTGCCAACACACCCACACACCATCTCACTCCACTGAGGGTATATGGAGAACATCCAATGGCAGTTTCCTCCTCTGTCCCTCAGATGGCATCAGCATCTCCTTCCTCCTGGTTGCCAGTCCCCAGAGACAGGTTTTTCCCATTACCCACTAGATCTCCTCCCTTTATTTCCCACCTTGTCCCTAACTCCCTCCCGGCTCAGTTACTGCTGCCTGTCTTTTCCTTGCCACTGGCTTCTTCCTATCTACCTACAAACACACTCAGATCTTACTGATCCTTTAAAAAAAAGGTTTCCTTTGGCCTTTCTACGACATCCAGCCACATTCCGTCCTTTCCTCTCCATCACTGCTTAGACTTTCAAAATTTTGCAGTCTGTTTCATCACCATGTGTCAACCTCTCATCATCTGATTTTCATCCCCCATTCACTAGTGAAACTCATGTAAAGTCATAAAGGATTCATGAATGGCATGTGGGGAAACCTACCAGATTTGGAGGCAGAGGGCCTGGGTTCAAATACCAATGCTAATGCTTTGGAGCTGTGTAGCCTTGGGCAAGTCACAATTTTTCTAGGTCCCATTTCCTGGAGTATAAAATGAGAGGGGACTACACTCTACGGCCCCTGAGGTCCCCCTCTCTCACTCAATGAGGTAGCCTGACTCTTTACCAGGGCTAACCCCTGGACCTGCTCAAGCTACCTTGTTCTACTCCTTCTTCTCCAACAGATTGCCCCACACTGTCATCCTCCCCTGTTTCATGTTCATCCTCTCTCTGTCTACTGGCTCATTCCCTACTGCCTACACACATACCCACGTCTCCCCGATCCTGAAAAAACCCTCACTTGATCCTCCCCTCTCCCATTCATCTTATATCTCTTTGAGAGGGGTTGGGGAAGGCTTCCTGTAGAAGTTGGGACATAAAAGAAGCCAGGGAGGTCAGTAGTCAGAGCATTCCAGGCACAGGGAATGGCCAGAGAAAGCTCCCAAAGCCAAGATATGGAGCATCTTCTTTGTTCGTGGACCAGCCAGGAGGCCAAGGTCACTGGACCAGAGTACATGTTGGGGAAGGAGGTGTAGGGAGACTGGAAAGTGAGGAGGCGGCAGGAGTCAGCTAAGCCAATGACTTAAGAGACGACAAACATGAGGAAGAAGGGGTATGTGGTTTCAGCAGAGAGATCCGAACTCACCATCTGGTCAGCCAAGAGAAGGACGGTCTTGAGGCTGAACTTGCGGGAGCAGAAATTGAAAAGGTCTTCCAGGCTGGGGCCCAGCAGCTCCATCACCATGACATTGTAGTCTCCCTCTGCGCCACACCATTTGATGGAGGGGATCCCCACTGCGAGGGCCAGAGGGAAAAGAACATCACACCAAGGTCACTGATGATGGGAGCCCCAACTCTCCCCTGACAAACCCATCCCCCACCACCAGGGAAACCCCAAGCCCTGAGACACAGACCCAGGGATTCCCTTTGTCAAGGACTTCTAGGGTCACAGAACCTCTTCCCCAGGACTCTGGCAGCAAGGAAGGAGGTGGCTCAGTGATTCGCCCAAGGTCACACAATGAAGAATTACAAGAGCCAGGCCTTTTTCCCCTACATTGGGGCCTCCAGCAGCCTCCAGCAGAGGCTGTGTGTCCTCGAGGGCCCCACTCACCTCCTCCCTGCATCATCTTGTAAAACTTGCTCTCGATGTGCAGCTGGGGGTGCTTTGTTTTCACACATTCCAACTTAATGGCCACCTCTTCCCCAGAAGCGATGTTGGCACCTGAAGAGGGAAGCAAGGCAGGATAAGGTCAGAAAGAGATCATGGGACCATAGCTTTGGAACAGAACTGGGAGGGACCCTAGAACAGGGAACATCAGAGTTAAGAGGGGCCTTAGAACATGGAATGTTGGAGCTGGAAGGGAACCTTAGAACATGAAACGTCAGGGCTGGGAGGGAACCTTAGAACAGAGAATGTCAGAGCTAGGAAGGAACTTTAGAACAGGGAATGTCAGAGCTGGGAAGGAACTTTAGAACAGGGAATGTCAGAGTTAAGAGGGGCCTTAGGACACAGAATGTTGGAGCTGGGAGGGAACCTTAGAACATGGAATGTCAGGGCTGGGAGGGAACCTTAGAACAGAGAATGTCAGAGCCAGGAGGGAACCTTAGAACACAAAATGTCAGAGCTGGGAAGGAACTTTAGAACAGGGAATGTCAGAGTTAAGAGGGGCCTTAGGACACAGAATGTTGGAGCTGGGAGGGAACCTTAGAACATGGAATGTCAGGGCTGGGAGGGAACCTTAGAACAGAGAATGTCAGAGCTGGGAAGGAACTTTAGAACAGGGAATGTCAGAGCTGGGAAGGAATTCTGGAGAACATCTGGTCCAAAGCAGCCATTTCTACAGAGATGAAGCAACTTGTGGGGAGCATTCCCATTGTGTTTCAGGGTTCGGAAATATAACATCACTTGATCTTCACAGTAACCCTGGTAGATGCAGTATCTTTCCCAGGGTCACACAACTAGTCAGTGCCTGAGGCTAGATTTGAACTCAGAGCTTCCCAACTCTAGGTCCAGAACTCTAATGCCCCACATCATCTAAGTTGTCCAAGGTTATGGCATGTGGCAGAGCCAGGACTGGAACCCAGGTCCTCTGACTTCAGAAGCCCAGGGCACTTCCTACTACGCTACCCTGTCACCTCCGTTGTCTTTCCGTCTCCAGCACCTCCTTCGCACCTATTGCCAGCTGGTAATGCCATAGTGCACAGAGTACCGGGACTGGAGGCAAGAAGACCTCAGTTCGAATCCAGCCCCAGACAGACTAGCTGCAAAGTCATCATCTCCCTACCTAATCATAAGTACCACGAGGGAAGGAGGGATTCTATTTTATCTAAACAATTGTCCCTTACCCTGCACTGCATCACAAACTTAGAATTATGCAGGGGAAGCAAAGTAAAAGACATAATCACAGGAGAGGGAGTCTGATAGCACAATCTGGGGGTACCCAATGGATGGCCCATTTGTGCCATTGGGACCCACCAAATGACAAAGAACTCAAGAGAGGCCCCAGCACATTGGATGGACCTTCTGTGACTGCCTCAGGGGGTGACGCACCCCACGGATGAAACCTCAGACTCACCAGAGTATTTGAGTACCTCTCCCAGTCCCTAACCCAGCGCTGGCACACAGCAAGTGCCTAATAAATGCTTGCAAGATGAATGGCTAGGGAATGTTAAGCGGGATCTAACTTTGCAGCTTTGTCCTTATTTGCTCCCCACCCAAGTCGATGTCATGTATTTGTTCAGTAATGACCAATTGAATGCCACCCCACACACCCACCACCATGATAACACAAGGGGGTGAGACCCCGGGCGCAAAACCCAAAGGAGCCACTTCTTCTTCCTCCCATTCAGCCTTGTCCTCTCTTCTGTCATCTCTCCACACATCTGTCCAATCCTACTTGCCCTCCACTAGACCTGCTCTATCACCAAAGGTCCATTTCCATGGAACCACTCATCAACAAGTCATTCATTAAACATCTATTAAGCACCTACTAGGTTCTGAGCACTCTCCTAAATGCCTAGGGGTGATACCATTCCCACTTCCTTGTAGCTGATAGAATGTTAGAGCTGGAAAGGGGTTCTGAGGAAGAGGAGAGGGTAGTCTTACCAGAGTGGCCAGAACACTGGACATGGGGTCGAAGGGCAGGGTTCAAATTCCAGCTCTGCCACTTACTATCTGTAGGGTCTTGGACTAGTCACTTCCCCTTGGTACCTGAGCTCCTTCCTCTGTAAAATGAGGAGATTGGACTCCTGACTCATAAGGTATCTGAGCTCTAGATGGATGATGACCCTAATCCAAAGGGCTCAGCCTCCATCAGCCTCAGCTCTGGCAGACAAACTTAAACATGGATCTTCTTCATAGCGAACATATCCCCCAGGGTGGGAAACATGACCTGTGACTCCCCTTCTCCCACCCTAGGGTCCTTTCCCACCTGAATCTTACTCTCAAAGCTTCATCTGGAGCCATAGCAGCTACCCCTCAACAAAGGCTCCAGCCCTAAGCCAGGGCTTCGAGAGCACTAAGCTTCCTGGAGAACCTGACCACAGAGGCAGATGTCGGCCCAACATCTGGAAACTCTTCCTGAGAGTGAGAGCCATCCCGATGTGGAGTGGGGTGCCCGGGGAGGTGACCCACCCCATGTCATCAAACAGAGGCTTGTCTGGGCTATTGTGGGGGATGGGAGCTTTGTTCAGGCAGTAGTTGGACTCGATGGCCCCAGAGGTCCTTTCAAACTCTGCAGTTCTCTGGTTCCTTGGAACAGATCCATGGGACCTCGCCTTTGAGCCCCGGGCTTTCTCCTACGCACATTTCTCAGCCTTACTGCGGTCTAATTCCCAACTTTCCCACCTTGGTCCTGGAACCTGCTTGGTTCCCTGGGGTTAGAGACTGTCTACACCTGATCCCAGATTACCCATCTACCTTTGGCTCTCCTCGCTGCCACTAACTCTTGGTCCGTAGTTCTGGCACCCAACTCGTCCTTCCCCTCTCTGCTCCCATACATTCCAGGGCACGATAGTGTGCTGTTTCTAGGGTTTAGGACCACACACAGTTAAAACATAAAGAAAAAGGCTGTGGGAAAGGAAGAATACCTCCAGAAGAGAGATATGAGGGAAGGTACCTTTTCTCCTTTGTAGAGGTAGGAGGCAACAAAGGCAAAATGTCACACACACTGTCAGACATAGCTGATGTGTTGTTTAGTTCTGTTAAAATGCTTCCCCCACCCTACTTTTTAAATTTTCATTTTGCTATCCATCTAATTTCTTTCTTCCTTCCTTCCTCTCTCTCTCTCTCTCTCTCTCTCTCTCTCTCTCTCTCTCTCTCTCTCTCTCCTCTCTCTCTTCCTTTCTTCCTTCCTTCCTTCCTTTCTTTCTTGTCTCTCTCTTTCTCTTTCTTTCTTCCTTCCTTCCTTCATTCTTTCTTTCTTTCTTCCTTCCTTTCTTTCTTTCTCCTCTCTTTTTCTCTTTCTCTCTTTCTTCCTTCCTTCTCTCCTTCCTTCCTTCCTTCCTTTCTTGCTTTCTTTCTTTCTTTCTTTCTTTCTTTCTTTCTTTCTTTCTTTCTCTGTCTCTTTCTCTTTCTCTCTTTCTTTCTTCCTTCCTTCCTTCATTCTTTCTTTCTTGTCTGTTTTTTGAGGCTGGGCCTCCCTATCTCACCCAGGCTAAAAGTACGGTGGTTACTCTTGGGTTGGTCCCATTACTGATCAGCACAAGGAAGGGCAAGGAGGCAGATAAGCATTTATATAGCGTTTACTGTGTGCCTGGCACTGTGTCAAGCACTCTACAAATATTATCTCATTTGAGCCTCATGTCAACCCTAGGAGGTAGGTGCTATCATTAGCCCCATTTCGCAGTTGAGAAAACAGAGGCAAACAGAGGTTAGATGACTTGCCCAGGGTGATGTGGTTAGCCCATGTCTGAGGCCTCCCTGACTGCAGGCCCAGAGTCTGCTTCCTTTTCCTGTTTCCCTCACCTTAGGCATCTGGAGGCCACCATATTGGTGTGATTCGTTAGCCCAACTGCAAACTCAAGAGATCTGCCAGTCTTGTTCTCCCCCAGCAGTGGGATTCATGTTTTCCACACTCTGCCTGGCTTTTTGTTCTTTGTCACGGGGGGCACTTCTATGGAAAGGGGAGAGGAGAGGGCAATATTTGGAAATGAAGTAATGAAACAATTAAGAAAAGAGAGAGACTATCTATTAAGGACATCTCCCCAGTCCAGGCTGAGTGGATGCTCCTAGCTAGCTATTCTCGTCCCCTGGACCACTTGGGCTCTCCACAGAGCCCCCACCCGGTGTCCTCGGCTCCTCAGGTCCCAGGCTGCCCCCAGACAGTTTGAGATCGGCCACTAGAGTGCTCTGAATGGAACCTACTGGATGGCTCTGGATTCCAAGCCCGTTCCCAGCCAATTAGGGAATCTCCTGAGTACTCGGGGGGACCCCATTCCTATATGGTGGAGAGGATCCTCCCATCGAGGATATTAATGCAGGTGCATCCTTTGCCCAGAGGAAAGAGACTAATTTAATTAGGCGGTCCATTTCCCTCCAAGTCCATACAAGACAAGACTTCTCCTCAGATCTGCTGCCCAGCAGGCCCCCAGAAAAGTGGGGGAGGGAAACTTCCCCATCTCTCAGCATCTCCTCTACTTCATGAACTTAGAAAGTGGTCCAGACAGTCCCTCCTCCATGGCCCCATTTGCCTCCCAGCTGTCTGGCAAGATGGAGGCTCATAGATTCTATCTATGGGTCAACCACAGTTCCAACGTGCAATCAAAGACTAAACACGTACCTTCTTCTTGGTCTCGGTTTCCTCAGCCAGCAATGGGCTGAATGATCCAGGGAGGGGGTAGAACCACCCTCTCATCAAATATCTCTGAAACCAAGATAAGCTCACAGCCATGGAGGGTGCCTTTGTATGGCCCTATCTGGAGGGAAGACACACTCGACTATCCTGACACCCAGCTGAGACTCAACTATCCTGACACCCAGGCAGGACTCAACTATCCTGATACCCAGCCAGGACTCAGCTATCCTGACACCCGGCCAGGACTCAGCTATCCCGATACCCGGCCAGGACTCAACCATCCTGACACGCAGCCAGGACTCGACTATCCTGATACCCAGCCAGGACTCAGCTATCCTGACACCCAGGCAGGACTCGACTATCCCGATACCCAGGCAGGACTCAGCTATCCCGATACCCAGGCAGGACTCAGCTATCCCGATACCCAGCCAGGACTCAGCTATCCTGATACCCGGCCAGGACTCAGCTATCCCGATACCCGGCCAGGACTCAACCATCCTGACACGCAGCCAGGACTCGACTATCCTGATACCCAGCCAGGACTCAGCTATCCTGACACCCAGGCAGGACTCGACTATCCTGATACCCAGGCAGGACTCAGCTATCCCAATACCCAGCCAGGACTCAGCTATCCTGATACCCGGCCAGGACTCAGCTATCCTGACACCCAGCCAGGACTCGACTATCCTAATACTCAGCCAGTACTCAACTACCCTGACACCCAGGCAGGACTCGACTATCCCGATACCTAGGCAGGACTCAGCTATCCCTACTACCCAGCAGGACTCAGCTATCCCTGATACCCGGCCAGGACTCAGCTATCCCTGACACCCAGCCAGGACTCGACTATCCTACTACTCAGCCAGTACTCGACTACCCTGACACCCAGGCAGGACTCGACTATCCCGATACCCTAGGCAGGACTCAGCTATCCGACACCCAGGCAGGACTCGACTATCCCTGATACCAGCCAGGACTCAGCTATCCCGATACCCGGCCAGGACTCAACCATCCTGACACGCAGCCAGGACTCGACTATCCTGACACCCAGGCAGGACTCGACTATCCCGATACCCAGCCAGGACTCAGCTATCCCGATACCCAGGCAGGACTCAGCTATCCTGACACCCAGGCAGGACTCGACTATGCTAACACAGCTGCTCTAGGTCTCAGTTTCCTGTCCTGCAAAATGAGCTAAATGGCCTTCGAGGTCCTTGCCAGCTATAGATCTATGGCGCTATGATGCAATGATCCTTTGACCTCTCTGATCCTCAGTTTTCCTTCTGTGTAAAATGAGGGGCTCGGGCCAGGTAGCCTCTGGGGTCTTTTCCAGCTCCAAAGCATTGCTCTTACAATCTGAGCCGGCTCTCCAGCCTCCCTGACAAGGGGCTGGAGAGAGCTGGAAGCCAGGTGCACCGTGGGCTTCTTCTTCTCCGTCTGCTTCATGGCCCCACCGTCACAGGAGTCGGGGCTGGAAGGGGCCTTCGATATCATCTGGTTCAATTCCATCATCGTCATCACCATCGTCATCATCACGATGAGTAAGAATAATAACCGATATTTATAGAAACCTTCAAAGTTTGCAAAGCTCTTTACATAATTATCTCCATGGATCCTTGAAACAAACCTTTGAGATAGCTAGGACGGCTGTTATTATCCTCATTTCACAGATGGGAAAACTGAGGCAGGTAGAGGTCAAGGCACTTGCTCAAAGTACCACACCCAGAAAGCAGATGAGGGAGGATTTGAAGCTGGGTCTGTCTACTGGGGATCATTTGGCAGATGGGGAAACTGAGGCCCAAGTAGCCGCAGTGACTAAAATGGTCACCCAAGCCTCATGACTCTCGGTACAGGGTTATTTTCCACTAATAATTATAATTAGACGCAGCATTTATAGAGGAGCTGAAGGTTAGCAAACACTTTCCACACATTATCTCACTGGAGTCTCACTAACAACCCCGTGAGGCGGTCGATGCAGGCCACTTTTCAGATTCATCTGTAATTACCGCCATTGTGGCTATTTTACAGATGGGGAAACAGAGTCAGGGAGTCGGTAAAGTGACTGGCCCAAGGCCCCGCAGCTGGCAGGATTGCCCCAAGGCCTGACTTCCTGACATGGAGCCCATCATTCTCCAGATGCCGCAGGACCCACCATGAATCCCATTCTGTGGCAGGATGAAACACAAGAGACTTGGATGCCATCTCTTTCCTCTTTAAATAGTTCTCCCAGAGAACTGGGTTGATGTGAAAAAAAATGGCTTTTGGTTTTGACCAGTGATCCCATCACTGTTAGAAACTCCCTCTACCCAAGCAGGTCAGGTTGGGAAGGAGCTGGTCTTAAAAGTAGCCTGAGATACTCAGAGGTTAAATGACTTGTATGGGGTCACCAAGTAAATGTCGGAGGCAGGAGTCAAAGGTTTGGAGACTCCCTTCCCTGAGGACCATTTCCCCTCCTAGAAAGTTGCCAGTGGCCACTGGGAAGTTAAGTGACTGGTCCAAGGTCACACAACCAGTGTGTGCTAGAGATAGGACCGGAACCCAGGTCTTTCTGTGGTCAAGGCCCCTCCAAAAAACCCCAAACGGTCCCAGATTGGTAAATTCTTCCTGATTGAAAGACGATGTACAAAGCGACTCCAACATTGCAAATGGAAGGAACAACAAAACAATCAGAACTGAATTTTGAAATGATTCCTTTAAAGAGGTGGGGGACGATGAGTATGGAGTACTACACACCCTGCATGTCAGACTCAGTTGATATTTGGTTAGTTTGGCTCCCCTCCCCTCCCCACCCTCCTTTGTTTTATTCTTTAGTTTAATAAAGCACTGTCTGAGAGGGGGCAAAAACAAAGAAACGAAGTTGATAGAAAAATAATTTTACAAATGTTAATTTTCCTTGTAATTTGCAAGGCTGAAAGTGGTCCTTTTCTTAAAACCCATTCACAGACCCAATCAACCAACCAAAGAACATTTATGGGGCACTCATATTATTATCAACCACGTACCCTCTTCTCTTGCTAAGTGCTGGAAGCTACAAAGATAACGAAGCAGTGACTTGACCAAGGACCATTGGTAGTATGTGAAGAAATCAGGATTTGAACCCAGGCACCGTGACTCCAAAGTAGAGCTATCTCCAGTATCCCCCAAGGATGCCCACATCTCTAAATGGAGTACTCCACGTTCCCTCCCAAGTGGAAGGAGCAGAAAGGAAGATTTTGGTCCAGCCTTTCCAGAAGGCTACAGCCCTGAGAACCAGCCTAAGGTGGCAGCATGTCTAGGGGGTTAATGAGCTTCTCAGTACTGGACATCATGAAGCCAAGGTCCTCTCATTACTTGTTCATAGAGTCAATCATACATCCAGAACTAGACAGGACCTCAGAGGCCCAGAGAGGTGTCGCTCAGGTAATAAGAGCAAACGTGGTATTTGACCCTGGGCCCTCTGATTCCAAAAGCAGTGTCTCCTTACTCTGTACCCTTCTCAGAAGTAGGCAGAAAGGAATCCATGCTCAGGCTCAGGATGGATTGAGGCCTTTGAGCTTCCCTCCAGCTCTGAGATCCCAGAAATCCCAGCAGGGCCTCCTTGCTGTCTGTCACTTTCCTTCTCTCTGGGCCGTATCTGCCTCCCCTCTAAATGAGGGGGTGGACTCAGTGGCCTCCGGGTCCCTTTCACCTTCTATGGAGCAGCGGCAGGGACACAAGAGAGGTGGGTGTCCAGCGGAACCTACCAGACAATGGCCAGAAAGATCTGCACATGGCAGGCAGGCCAAAGGGCAGAGTCTTCCCTAGCAATGCACCAGGGGGACTAGAAGGCTATGGGGTGTCTGTGTGTGATACGCAGTCACTAGTGTGTGCGTGTATGTGTGTGTGTGTGTGTGTGTGAGTGTATGTGTGTATGTCTGTGAGTGTGTGTGTGTGTGTGTGTGAGAGAGAGATAGACAGATAGAGAGAGAGAAAGAGAGAGAGAGATGGGCAGTCACTAGTGTGTGTGTGTGTGTGTGTGTGTGTGTGAGAGAGAGAGAGAGAGAGAGAGAGAGAGAGAGAGAGAGATATGGGCGGTCACTAGACTGCCAAGTCCCTCCTCTCTCCACTCTTCTCTCCCACTTGCAGGGGCCAGAGTCCAGGAGGAGGGCCTGGCCACACCACCCTGACTGCCTGGGCGGCACAAGCTGTTCCAGACATTCATTCAAGAGGCTGGGAGTCCAAGGTGTTTCTCCAGTCGGACAGGGTGGGAGGTATCAAGGGGGCGGGGAGAAGGGGGCCAGGAAGGGTCCCTCCCCGGTTCCCCAGGCAACAGGAGAGGACTGAACGTTCCCTTCTAGGCAAGTGGCCCAGGATCAGAAGGCTGCCCCAGCCTCCTCCTTCCTTCAGGACACTGATCTCACAGATGTGCCTACCCCCAGGAGATCCAGCAGCAGGGCCAAAATGTTCACAGATGTGAGAGACTCTATCTATCTACTGGACACATAGCCGTCCCGGCTCCCACCCTGCCTGCCCCCATCAGGGCAAACAAGTCTGCTGAAGGCCTAGGAACCAGGACTCCAGTCCCATTGGATTATATGGTTCAATGAGTTAGAGTCAGAAAGGATTGTAGAAACCATCAAGTCCAATCTGTTTGTTTTACAAATGAGGAAACCACATCCCAGAGGTCACGTGACTCACCCAAGGTCACCCAGCTCATTAGTGGCTGAGCTGAGGCCTACAGCCGGGTCTCTTCTCTTGGGAAGGAAGCTCACCTGGGGAGGGGCTATTTTTGTCCTTTCCTGTTCTCCTCCCCCATGCAGAGGCCTAGAAGTCTCCCATAGTGAGGACCACAAGGACAGGAATGGAGGCCATCAGGGTGGCTGCCCTTGGGACGGTCAGTTCTACTCCGCTTGGACCCACCAGGCTGAACTTGGAGCAGGGGTGGGAAGCAGGTTGAGGCTTGATACAATTTGAGCTGACCGCAAGGTGCATGGGGTGCCTCCCCCTCCTAAAGCAGAAAGAGCTTGGATGACTGTTCCGGCATGTTCTAGTGAAGATCCTCAGAGGGTCTGGGCTGGACTAAGGAGCTGCTGAGCTCCCTCTGAACTATGAGGCTCTGAGATCTGGGATTAGAGCAGCTGTGGGCTGGAATACATGGTCTCTGAACTCTCTGACAGGCCAGAGGCTAGATACAGGTGTGGAGAACCTGGGCCTCAAGGCCACATGTGGCCCTCTAGGCCCTCAAGTGCAGCCCTTTGATTGAATCCAAACTTCACAGAACAAACCCCATTAATAAAAAGATTTGTTCTGTTAAACTTGGACACAGGTTGCACCCAAAGACCTAGAAGGCCACACGTGGCCTCAAGGCAGAAAGTTTCCTACCCCTGGCCTAAGGTCATATAACTAGTAAATACCACAAAGAGGATTTGAATCCAGCTCCTATAACTCTGGAGCCAATGCTCTGTACCTCACTGCCTACTGGGAGTGGCCACTGACATAGCACATTACACTGAAGACTCCCCACCCCAAAAATCCCCATTCCCCACCACTGCCCAAATCCCCAGCCTTTCAACTTAGGGAAAACAGCATTGGCTGCATCAAAGGATCTGGGTTTGAATTCTGGGTTTTCTTCTTACTTCCTGTGCGAACTAGGGCAAGTCTCTTCACCTCCGTGGGCCTCAGTTTCCCCATCTGTAAAATGAGAGGGTTGGATCCTGAGGCCCCTCCCTTCCACGTCATTCAATGATCTTTAAAGCCTGTTCCATTTCTAGGGCCTCTGACCTCTTTGGCTCCCCTGTTGCGGACTGGATGGGTCCCTCCTGATGGAAAGCAAGGAACGGACTCTTCCTGGGAGCTCTCAGCCCCCTTGGTGGAGTCGGCCTGAAGAGGAGGAAGCGAGCAGAGGGCACGCTTCTGCAATTTTGCTCTTTGGGCTGCTAAGAATCGCAGGGAGCACAGAAGGGGAGGGAGGAAGCGGCGCTAGACTCCCACTCTCCATTTCTGGTTCACTATCCCCAGCCCTGCCAAACTGGTTTCAAAATCAGGAGTGGGGGTGGGGTGTGCAGACTTTGCTGGGGGCCCGCAGGCCTCTCTCACCGATTAGACATGGTTCTGGGCTACCGAGGAGGATTTCTTCCAGCAGGATGAGAGGAGGAAGCCTGAGCAGCCTGAAGAAGGGTAAGGCCACACAGGGCCCGAGTTAAAGGACCCGGGTGCCCGTCCAGTCCCAGTCACTTACTCCCTTGCGATCTTGGACAAGTTTCTAACCCTGTCTGGCCTCCCTCTCCTCACCTGCAGAGGAAGGATACAAATACTAGTCCTGCTACATGTTATATGTTAATGTCTCCCAGGGGCTACTGTTGAGATTTGAGAGAACTGTTGTCAAAATGGTTTCTCTGTAGTTAGAGGGCCTGGGTTCAGATCTTGCCTCTGATGCTCACTACCTGGGTAAGCTTGGGCAAGTCACTAACCATCTGTAAGACGAGAGATTGGCCTCAATGACCTGGAAGGCCTTTCCAATCCTAGATCTAGGGCCCTACGGTCTTATGGTAATAGGTATGTAGGAGGAGGGGAGGATTTAGGTCTGGAACAAACCTTAGAGAGTGCCTGGGGTTAAAAAAAATCATAATAACTGTATTTCACTATAATTCATTTCCTTTGTTTTTTATGCATTTAAAATCGTGATTCTGAAGAGTTCCTAGGCCTCCCCAGCCTGCCAGAGAGGTCCACAACAACACACACAAATAGGCTAAGAACCCCTACCCTAGTTCAATCTTCCCATTTTATTTATTTTAATCAATTTTTCATTTTTTTGTTTGTCCTGACATTGACAAGTATGAACATTTTCAATAACCCCGAATTTTACAGATGAGGAAACTGAGTCCTAAAGAATATAAGTGACTTGCCCAAGGTCACACAGCCAAATCTGTGGCAGAGCTGAGATTAGAACCCAGCCAGATGACCAGTCTGGGACTCTTTTCCTCCCGTGGACCACCCTGACCCTCGGGGTGTGTGCTGTGTGAGGACAAACAGACCAGACCCCTGCAGGCCGTTTTCTGAATCCCTGCAAGCTTTCTCCCCATATTTCAGATGATAAAGCAGAGCTAGGATTTCTACGCGGCATTGAAAAGGGACACGAGGCTAGCAACCACAGAAAGGAGAGAAGATGGGACTCTGAGAAGAGTAAAGTAAGAGAGTCACAGATCAAGGGGATGAAAAAGAAATAATCATATGAAACGGGCAACCTTTCTTACTAGCTCATGTTTCTAAAGACCACTCTTTCCCTTCTGCAACCCAGAGAGGCAGGTAGTAGCAAGAATGTTTATCCCTGTTTTTCAGAGGAGAAAATTAAGGCTCAGAGAGTCCTCCCGACTTGCCTGGGGCTGTCCAGAGCCTCTGGACTCCTTGTCCACACGTCCGTTCTTTCGCCCACCCCACCAGGCAGGTCCCAGGAAGCTGTGCCTCTCTATCCTGCACATCTGTTAGGATGTTAGAGTGGTAGACCCGGTGCTGCCCTCACTAAGAAAAGCACAATCTGCTCAGAACTTGAAGGAGTCGCCAGCCTGGGTTCAGAAAATCAGAGCTAGAAGGGCCTCTCGAGGTCATTCATTGGGCAAATGAGGAAACTGAGACCCAGGTCACACACCTAACAAAGGGCAGGGGCAGTATGCGAATCCAGGTGCTCCTGACTCAGAATCCAGGGCAAGAGCTCAGCTCCCCTCCCCCAGCCTTCTAATCCCAGAAGTAGCTGTTCTGGGTGACGAGGTTAGGGAGTTCATTTAGGCCAAGAAAAGCACAGACATGGCCAAAGGCTTCGCCACCCGGCCGACCCCACCTTGAACCCAAACCACACTCCAAACAAGCAAGAGGCCTCTTGAGAGGCGGGAGACACCCATGAGGCCGCGCCTGGCTAGTGATGGGTAAGCCCTTCCTTTTCTTACAGCAAGCCTGGGAGGCAAGCGCTGCAAACATCATGCCCATCCTGCACATAGGGAAACTGAGGCCCAGAAAGGCAACTTACCCCCAAATCTACATTGCTACTAAATGTCAGAGCTTGGATTCAAACCCAAGACTCCCGATTCCCAGAAGAGCGGTCTTTCCACACCCACGAGGAGGTGCTCCCTACTGCAGAAAGATATTGATAACACCAAATACCAGCTTCCTAGATCCTCCTGAGATGTTCTAGGAACCAAATCCTTCCTCTCCCGCAGCCCAGGGTCCAGGAAAGGGAGCTCCCACTGTAAACACCTCCTCTTAAGGATCACAGAGGTGCGACAGTGGTTAGAGCACCAGACCCGGGGTTCAAATCCAGCCTCAGCTCGTTCCTAGCTGGGTGACCCTGGGCAAGTCGCTTCACCCTGTTTGCCTCAGTTTCCTCATCTGTAAAATGAGCTGGAGAAGGACATGGCAAACCACTCTGCCAAGAAAACCCCAAATGGGGTCACAGAGAATCAGACATGACTGGACAACAGCAAAAAGATCACAGAACCTAGAGCTAGCCCTCAGAGGTCATCTGGCCTAACTGCCTCATCTTGCAGATGAAGAAACTGAGTCCCAGGGGAAGGAAAGGGACAGCGTCACCCAGACCACAAGTAGCTCTAGGTCCTTCGACTCCAAATCCAATTGGGTTATCTCTATCTTTGTATCCCAAGCACTGAATGCGAGACTGCGCATACAGTAGGCACTTAGTGTTTGCTGAAGTGTTCATGCGTTACCCAGAATTCTTCCATTCTCCTCTGCCTTTCTGGGTCCCCATTCCACCTCCAGTCTCTTCCACTGGAACAGAGCAGTGATTCTCAAACTTTTCATCTCAGGACCCCTTTACATTCTTCAAAATATTAAAGACTCCCCCAAAAAAGCTTTTGTTTCTGTGGGTTATATCTATTGTTATTTATCATGGTAGAAATGAAAACATCTTAGTATAATTATGAAAATGGTTTTGACCTTGCAGACCTCATGAAAGGGGCTTGGGGACCCCCGAGGTTTCCAGAGGACACTTTGAGAATCACGGAAGTAGAGAGAAGAAAAGGTTAATTTCCTGGAACCACAGATTTAGAGCTGGAAAGAACGTTCAAGCTCATCCGGCCCAACCCTTTCATTTTACAGATAGGGAAACTGAGGCCCAGAGAGGGAAATGACCTGGCAACGTCTCCCCGGAAATGAGTGACAGAATGTTGATTTAAAGCTGGCTCCTCTGACTCCCAAATCTGCACTCTTTCTTTCTTTCTCCTCGGGGCCTTGGACATTATACGGCCCAACCCTCTTGTTCTACAGAGGACGCAGGCAAAGTCCAGAGAAAGAAACATCTCGCTGGGGGTCACACAGCTGGTAAGAGTCACAGCTAGATTTTGAACCTTTGACTCCAAATGCAGTTTTCTTTCCAGTAAATCACAAAATCCCCACTGCTGTCCTTGCCTCATCTCCCCGCTCCCAAAAGGGGAACCGAGAACATCTATGGGTGTCTGTCATCTGACGACCAAATGGGGGTTTCTGACCCCCCCTCGCCGGTTCTGCTGCGGGCAACCCCGAGCTGGGTCGGGCAGGCCCAGGCAAGGCTGCCTTCCCGTGCGTGGCTCTCCCCCTTTCCCTCCTCCCTTCCCACGAGGGCTGGAGCAGATGGCAGAAGTTGGAAGGGGTGAGAGAGTTAAGAGGCCCAGAGACAAAGGGAGCACAAAGCTCTCTCTCCCTTCCTCCCACCCACCGAGGGAGGGGCCCAGCCATCAGGAACCGGAGCCCCTGACAACCCGTCGGCAGCGGCAGCCCCAGAATGCTTTGCCCGACAGACAATTCCCAGCACACAGACGAGCCAGCCGAAGGCCTTTCTGGCAGTCCCAGCCTCATGGGGCCGGGACTGCCAAAGCTGTCCCCTCCTGGCCCAGAACAGCCTGATCTGCCTCCTGGTACCCTCAGGACCCCCCACCCCGGGGCAAGCCAAGCGTCAGACGTCTCCAGGGCATTCCAGGCCCAACAGATCCTGCCAGCAGCTTCTCCCTCCTCCCCCCACCCTTACAGCCAAAGCAAACCAATTGTCCTTCCTCTAAACCTGTCCCCCGGCAGCATCCCCATCGCCCCGCCCCTAGCATTCTTTGATCTAGACCCAGCCAGAGGTTTCCATGCAACCTTCTCTGAGAGGCCAAGTCATAGAAGGGAAAGGGCATCGGGTTCAGAGGCCCAGCTATCACCACCATCATCATGGCTGTTGTTATGATAATAACCATGGCTTCTTTGTACTGAGAAGGCTTACAAAGCACTTCAGACATGTTATCATCTCGTTTGATTCTTGAAGCAGCCCTGTTGGGGTCCCCATTCTATCGAGAGGAAACTAAGGCAGGAAGAAGTTATGTGACTTGCCCCGCCCCCTCCCCAGTCACACAGCTAGTAAGGCATGACTCAAACTCAGGTCATCCTAACTCCAGGCCCGGAGCTCTAGAACACGGTTCTGTTCCTGTATGCCTCTGAACAAGTCACTGCCTCAGTTTCCTTCTTTGTTAAGCAGGTCACTCCCAGTTCTGACATTCTATGCCCTGATGTCCCTGTCCATTTTGATATCCTAGGTGTCTTTGAGAGACAGTGAAAATAGTGATGAATTTGGACTTGGAGCACCCTGGGTTCCCATCCCATGTCTGATCCTTCTTAGCTGTGTGACCCTGAGGGATGACTTCCATCTGTCAAATGAAGACATTGGGCTGGATCGCCTCTAAGCTCCAATGTTCCATGAGCTTCGGCTCCTGTTCCCTCTGTCCCACAGCTCAGAATGTGATTCTGCTGGGCTCCCCAGCCCTTTCCACCCTTCCCGAATGCTTATCACACTCGAGGGAGCAAACGTCCAGAGACTGGTATACTGATCTCTCCCGGTGAGTTCCTTGAGTGTGGGGTCACCAAGTCTTCCTCGTCTATTTAATCCTGGTATACAGTGGTGGTTGATAAATGCTTATTAGATGAATGAATGCATGAACAAATGAAGTAAATGAAGCCATCTACAAATTGCACCTCTGGGGATTATGGCAAAACAAGAGGGGGAGAAAGGGAAGGATGGGACCTGCCACCTGTGTGACCTTAGACATGACCTTCTTGGGCCTCAGTTTCCCTCTCTGTAAAATGAGGTAGATAAGCTCTGAGGCTATCCAACTCTAGAGCTATAACCTTGTGGGTCAGAGGTTAATCCTAGTCCCTTGGAGAAATCCCTGCCCCTCTCCTATTGTGGAAAATAATGAAGCTGGCCTTGACCTCTCTGGCCCTACCAGCTCTTAGTTTGACAATCCCTTTAGACCCAAGCCACAGGGACTTGCAAAGGTCCAGCCATCGGGCAGTCACCTCCCTGCCCTCCAAATGGAGAAAAGAAATTCCTTCTCCCCTCAGACAGAAGGAAGGCAGATGGAGCCGATCCAGCTTCCTTTTCTCCCTTTGACCTCTGCCCTCAGCCCTACCTCCTGTTCATGCTAGTCTGGAAAACAAATGTTTTTGGAAGGGTTAGTGAAGAAGAAAGACCAAGCCATCCTTGCCCCACTGCCAGCTCCATGGAGGCCAAGTTGGCAGGACGAGGACCAGTTCATAATGCAGGGTTCCCCTGAGGATACCCCTGCCTCCAACTCTGCTCCTCATCCCCAAATAGGGGGCTTTGGCACCTGGTCCCCATTTGGCCAGAGCAAGAGGCACCAGAACCACGCTAGCCACACCACTAACATTTGAGACAAGAGGTCTGAACATAAATATCTACATTGCTACCTACCAGCTGTCCTCCCAGGGGCAGGCCAATGGGGATGCCCCCAAGCCCCCTGGCCTCCTTCTGGGCCCACATGACAACCCTCCAGACAGCCCAACAGTCCTAGAAAGCGACAGAAGCCACGATGGCGGCCCCGGCCTTCCTCCCCACCTGCAGAGTCCATCTGCTATCACCCCCACTGAGCCCCATCGCCCGGTTGGAAGAATTGGCCAGAGCTCTGAACAAAGGGGGGAACGGGTCATCAGTGCCATGGAGCACCAGGAGGAACACAGGAGAGGGAGAAAGGGTTCCAGAGGCCAGCCTGACGCTGATATTCATCACAGGTTTCACGGTCCTGGATAAGAGGAACAGGCCAGGCCAGAGGCCTTCCTTGAATTCACAAATGAACTGCCAGCCAAATCCCACAGCACCTTCAAGGGCAAGAAGACCCCAGGAAGGGCTGGAGAGTGGGAAGGGAGGAGAAAAGGGGGTACCCAGAGAACAAGCAACCACCAATCCTCCCCACCTCAGAGAAGGGGAAACCTGAACCCTGAGGAATTCTTCCAAACAATTCCTGGCCAATGGAGACTGAGCCCAAAGGGTGGGAGAATGGAGAGTCAAGAGGACACCCAGAGTTTTGAAAGGGGTTTCAGTGGATGGCAAGCTCAGCCTGAGTCAAGAGCGTAACCGAGAATCCCCAAGAGTGAATGAGATTCCAGGCGGCATTAAGAGAAACACAGTGCCCAGGACCAGGGAGCCGACGGCCCTGCCCTGCCGGATCCCACCTGAAGGATTGGGTTCAGTTCCAGGCGCCGAAATTTAGGAAGGACATTGATAAGCTGGTGAATGTCTAGGTGAGGGTGGCCAGGATGGGGCTCAGTGAGGATCGTTTGAAGGAACTGGGAGTAATAAGCCTGGAGAAGGGAAGACTCAGGGAAACACGATCGGTGCCTTCAATTTTCTAAAAGGCAGAAGCAGGCTTGGGCTCCAGAGGGCAGAAAGAGGATCAATGTGGGGGGGGGGGCGGCAAGGAAGAGAGGCAGATTGGGGTGAATCATCTCATCAGCCAGCATTGATGTAGCACCTTCTATGGGCTTTCTAATGACCAGAGCGGTCTTCAAGAATGGGCTGGCTACCTTGGCATGTAGTGAGCTCCCCGTCACTGGAAGTCTTTCAGCAAAAGCTGGAAGACTATTTGTCAGGGATAGCATAGATAATCAAAAGAACGATATTTGCTAGCCCTTCTACGGTGCTTTAAAGTTTGTAAAATTCTTTATGAATATCATCTCATTGGAGCCTCACAACAACGCTGGGTTTGCTGTTGCTTGGTTGTGTCTGACTCTTTGTGACTCCATCTGGGGTTTTCTTGGCAGAGATACTGGAGCGGTTTTGCCATTTCCTTCTCCAGCTCACTTTACAGAAGGAGAAACTGAGACAAACAAGGTTAAGTGACTCGCCCAGGGTCATACAGCTAGTAAGTATCTGAGGTTGGATTTGAACTCAAGCCTTCCTGACACTAGACCTAGTAACTTTAGCTACAATTTGGTGACAGTGTGGGTGGGACGAGTTAGGGTTCAACCCCAAACTAGAACAGTTTGGAAATAAGCCAACATTCCTGCTCAACATCAGGGAGAAAACAAATGCTTCCATGCTCTCAGGTATGTTGTTACCTGGCATTCCCCACAAGCACCGGGATTTGTATACAGCAGGTGCTTAATGAATGTTCATCTTTAATTGGAATTTCAGAGTCGTCATCTGCCAGATGGGGTTGGGGAGGAGGGTTACGAGCCTAGATGATGCCCAAAGTTCTTCCCAGAGCTTTTTAGGCCTTTGGAACTCAAGCATGCTGGGGCCGCCATGTTAGTACAACTGGACTTGAAGCTAGAGGAGTCTTGGCACCTTTACAATTGGCACCTGGCTCCCCTGGGTTAGCCAAAACACTTCCCGAGGAGCTACCTCTTCCTCAAAGCCTTCCTTGATAACTCTTCATCATGCAGACCCCACCCTACAGTTAGCATCTGTCTCTCTGCTCCATGGGCATGAACCACTCTCCCAAGCTGGATTATAAAGTTCTGGTCAAAGACCTATACCTCTCTGTCCTTCCTCCAGTGCCCAGCACAGGGCCCTAGATACAGGGGACCCAACGTATGCTATGAGAACACCATTCAAGGCTCCAAGTATGCACCCTCAAACACAGATTGGGGGGAGGGGGTTAGAAAGCTGCTCTAGCCCCAGATCCATGGTAACTCAGTTTCCTTCCACAGGCCTTTATCAGGTACCCTCTAGGCGCCAGGGCCTGGGTAAGGCACTGGAGATGCAAAGACAAAAACCAAGCAGGAAGCTCACATTCTATTGGAGGGATCTTAGAGGATTTCTAGGCCAATCCTCTTACTGGGCCCCAGGTGACTAACCCAGGGTCACATAGCTAATTAGGGTCAGTGGTGGGATCTGAACCCAGGCCTTATCCTGGCTCAGAGTCCAGTATGCAAAGGACAAAAGATTCAAAGTCAAAAAAGTCCTTAGAGATCACCAAATCCAACCCCTTCATTTTACAAGTGAGGGAAACTGAGGTCCAGAGGTCAAGTGACCTCATACTGACTTCACAACTTACCCAAATTCATGCAGCTAGTAAATAATGGAGCCAATGTTCAAATTTACATCCTCCATCTGCCTGGCACACAGTAGGTGTTTTACAAATGCTTATTTATTGACACTTTCCATTAGATTAAGATGAGAGTATCTGAGCTCTGCTGGGGGGTAGGGGTGGTCCTTGGAAGACAGATGTTGCTCTGTCAGCCCATCCGCTAGCTTCACCTTCTTACTACAGGGAGGCACTGAAGGATGACATCAATGCACGTAGTAAATGCTGATTGGTTAACAAAGCTCTTCCTTTCTCAAAACCACCATCAAGACAGATCACTGATGAAGCTTGCGCCCCATTCCCCCATCCCCCAAGCTTCAGATCCCACCCAGACCCATAGACTCAGAGACTAGACTTGGAATCAGAAAGACTTGTGTTCGAATCCCAGCTCAGACAGTTATTCTGGGCAAGTCACTCTGGGCCTCAGTCTCCCCTCTTGTAAAATCACAGGGTTCAGACTAGATTGGTGACCTCGAAGGGCTCTCCTGGCTCTGCATCTACCATCCTAGGGGATAGAAAGGCCACGTCTGACACTAATCAGTTGTGTGACCCCCACAAATCTGTCTATGAAGAATTTGCAGTGAATGGCCTTGAAGGCCCTTCCCAGATCTAAGTCGAGGAAGCTCTAAGAGGAGGGGGGTGAGAAGCAGTGACTCACCCAAGGTGCTACAGCGAGTGAACAGCAGAGGCCAAGCCCCTAACACAGGGGTCCTGATCTCACACCCGGAGTTCTCTGCACACCCCACTACTCAGATCCTATCTCCTCACCAAGGACAGAAGCTCTTGATTCTTGCTAAGTCTAAATGAGGCTCCCCAGCTCCTGCCGCACCTCAGAGGTCCTGACCATCTGGAAGCTCCATCCACAGGAATTTTGTTTTGGTCCAGACCTGTCCTGTTTAAGATTTCATTATCATAGGGAACTCCCAATATGGAAAACTCCCTCCACTGATGCAGACTGGCAGCTCTTCTCTACCTCAAGGACCTAGAGTGACACGCCTAGCCAATATGTGTCAGAGGCAGGATTTGAACCCAGATTTTCTTAACTCCTGGATGGCTGCCTCTCTATTCCTTTACCAAAATAAAATACAGGGGAGACCAAACTCAGAAAATCCAAAGGTTTAGTGAGGCTCTGTGATAGCCTTTCTCAGCACCCCCATTTCCTCCCCCCATCCCCAAACAGGAAGAATTTCCTACTGATTCAAGTTGTCCACAACTGGGCCAGGCTGCGGTTAGGGGAGGTGGGCTCCCCAGCGCTCACCAGGGTCAGTGGAATGGAGATTTCTGCTCCGGTCCAGCCTGGCCTGGGAGGGTCTCTTAGCTGCCCTGGCCCTGGAGGTTTGGGGCTTCTATGTGCATCCAGCAGACACCAAGCTCACTGCTCCTTGCTGGAGGGGATTGGCAGCAAGCCAGGAAGAGAGAAATAATTCTCAGTGAAAAAAAATCCAAGCAGGGCAAGCTCAGACTTTGAACAGGAAGTGTTTCCGGGCAGGGAGGTCCCCAAGCTCCTGGAGCAGCCACTCTGCGCATGGGGGAGCCTGCGTCACTTTGGACACAAGACCCAGGAAAGACGACTCAAGAGGGTCAGATTGCAGGGAGGGATCCCGGCTGGGAAGGGGGTGGGGAGGACCGGAGGGGATTGACCTCAGGGCAGAAGCTGCCCCGATCGCTGCTGGGTTTCAGTGAACGCTCCCTTCCAAGGGAGTGAAGGGCAGGCAGGCGATCTGAACCCGCCTGGAGCCTGTTCCCACGGCCCAGGCTGGAAACCTGGGTCACCCCAGCTGGTAATCTGAGCTAAAAATATCTCTTGCTGCTGCTGTGGCAGCAGCAACAGGGACAAACCACCTTTACTGGGAGGGCTCAGAGCGGGTCAAATGCCCGGCTGGGTGGAAGGGGGCAGGGGAGGAAACACAGGCCTCCTGGCCGGCCCCACCCCAGAGTTGTCCTTCCATGGGGCCTGGGCATCTCCAAAGAGCATCTAGCTCCACCGCCTTAGACTTAGGACCAGAGATTTAAGGCTGAAAGCTCTGTCTCCCAAGTCTGACTTTCCTTTTATGGATAAGGAAACTGAGGTCTGGAGAAGAAAAGCCATTTGCCCAAAGTCACATAGCCCTCAACAAGAACCCCCCAAAACCAGAGCCACTTACCCAAGTAGATGTCCCCAAAGGAGCCACTGCCAATTTTTCGGCCCAACCTGTATTTGTTCCCCACACGAAGCTCCATGATTCAGTCTCACTGTAAGGAAAGAGAGAATTGGGGAAACCCAGGTCAGGTGAGGCACAGGACTACGGAGGAAGCCAGTGGGGGGGTGGCTCCTTCCTCAGGGACCCCACCCATCCCTAAGGGCCAGGAAAAAGAAGAGGGTGGCTCTCAGGAACCTGGGGTGAGCGATGTGCATGTCTTCCTTTCCAGTAGGGGAAGGGGAAGATTTGCTCCCTCTCCTCCCATTTTCTCTGTGTCCCAGGGCACCCAGGTGTTCAGCCTGCCAGGTACCCACACCCTGGTCATGAGGATCAGCAAGAGGGGAGAAGAAGAGGGTTTCTGGAGTCAGGGAAGGGACCATTCAGACTGGGCACCCACTAGGAATTAGCCACTCATTGACTCTCAGTGGGAGGCCAGCCTCAGAGTGGCTGCCCAGAATGGCCCAATGTCCCTGCGAGAGAGGTGTGGAGAATGGGGAAGCTAGAGGAGTGAACCACCACTCAATTCTGACTCAATGGGTAGGGAAGTACAAATGACCCAGATCTTCCTGTTGACCCCCTGAAACAAACAAGAGCCACTCTTGGTTTTGGGGGAGATAGGCTATGCTCCCTTAGAGGGAGGACCGTCAGTCTTCCACAGCCTGTCCCCAGCTCCCATGGGCCAGCTCATCTTGGGGAGATTTGGGGGTGGCCCTGGGCATGGGGCCACAGACACTTAGATTATCTCCCATCTGAGGGTCTCACCCTGGCCTGTCAGGATGCCCAGAGAACATTCCCCCGGCTTTGTCCCCGATTCCCTTCTTGATCATGGTCTCTGGTCTGGATTCTGTCCAGATCTTACATCTAGAGCTGGGAAGGACCTCGGAGGACTTCTAGGCCAAGCCCCCCATTGTAAAGGGGAGGATCCTGAGGCACAGAGGGGCCGATCTGCTCAAGCTGACCAAGTTCACAGATCTCACGCTGGACAAGATTTCAGAAGCCGCCTAATCTAACTCTTCATTTTCCAAATGAAACCAGCTCTGAAATTAAGTGACTTTCCCACCATCACACAGCTAGTAGGTGTCTGAGGTAAGATTGGAACCCAGGTTTTTCCTGACCTCCAGTCCAGAAGGGTCCTCCTTGCTACATCCTGCTGCCTTTCCTTCAGGCCTAGAAGTGGGGGACAGGCTTGATATTATTGGGGGGCAGAGAAGGAACTGCTGAAAATATCTGGCCTTCAATACCCAGTCCCTTCCTCTGACTACCCCCTTTAAAAAGGGGTGGGGGGCTCCTGAGAATTCCTCAGCTAAGAGCCTCCCCAACGACAAACACTCTCTGACATCTCAGGAGACCAGAGTCCAGGGTCTCAGAGGACCCAGGGCTGGAAAGGATCCTAGGAGCCTAAGGGACCTCCAAGATCATCTTGCCCAATCAACCCAAGATCATATAGTCAGTAAATGGTAGGGCCAACATTTGAACCTGTGTCCTCTGACCCCGAATCTAGTTATTCCTTTTTGTCCGCCAAGCTTTGGGGCATCTTTTAAAGTCTGAGACAGAAAGCCCCCTGAAGAGTTAGTCACATCCCATCAGCAGGTTGATAGGCTCCAGAGAAAAATAGGATGGGTAGGGTCTTTGTAGGATTCCCAGTCCTGAGTGGGATTCTCTGGAGTTTGGGAATATGAGAGTTGGGGGTGGAGTGAGATTGGATGCAGAGGACATCGAATTTGCTTCTTTTCCTTCTGGGGGGCCAGTAGGCCCATGAGGCTCCTGGGGTCCCAAGACCATCACAAGAAAAGATCTCTGGCCCACGAAGAAAGATTTCGATCCAGCCCCATGTCCTGGGGCCCCAACTTTCCTGGCCAAGAGCCTTGAGATGGCTCGGGCTGGGGGTCTTTGGCTACTTGAGTTGTGGGGGTGGGGCTTAGGGACCACTTCAGGAGATTCTGTCTCCCCTCCATGGGAAAGCAGGGACGTAACAGGACTCCTAGAATGTGAGAGCTGATATTTTGAGATCAGTTCGGCTGATGTGCTCATTCTGCAGCAGTCCAGGAAGAGAAAGACACTTGTCCAGAATCATACAGGAAATTGCAGAAAGCCAGGCTGGTCTCCTAACCCTCCCTCTCCCCTCTGCCCGTCTCCCTACTTGGCCTCTCGCTCTCAAAGACAGGGCATGTTACATCACAATCCAAGACAGGCCCATCAGATCTGCCCTTCCCTGAATGTCTAGACCCATGGTCAAATCGCTGACCAGAGGCTATCCAGGGTCAGCTGGGGGACTGTAGGCCAATCAGGGCACCTCTCCCAGACTCGGTTTCCCCATCTGAAAATTGAGGCTAATACAATCTGCACTGCCCACCTCCCAGGGACATTCTGAGGAAAGGATCTGGTAAACCTTAAAAGCACCAAAATGCTATTTGAATAACAACACCCAGCACTGCCATGAAGTTCCCCGAATGCATCGTCTCATTTGAGCCTCACGACCACTTTTGAGGTAAGCACAGATATTATTGTCCCATTTTACAGATGAGAGAACTGAGACTCAGGTGAAGTGACCCACCAGAGATGGCACAGCCAGTGTTAGATGAGGATTCGAACCTGGTCTCTCCTGACTCAAGTCCCCAACTCTTCCCACTACACCACTGCCCCCCCCCAACGTTCCAAAGGCCTGATGCTGCATAGCCGTCTCTACCTCACTCTGGACAAATCAGGAGACTGAGAAATGGCCTCCTTCGGAAGGAAACCTGCTCACAGTCTCCTGCAGACAGATGGCTGGGCTTAGGTACTGTTCACTTCCCGTGTGACCTTGGGCAAGTCACTTCCATGCTCCAAGTCTGTTTCCTCTTTAAAATGAGGGGCTCTGTAAAATGAGAGGGTTGGACTGGATGGCTCTAAAGCTTCTCCTGGCTCAAAATCCAGGGGTAATTTTGACCTTCTCCTGCCCACCATACACACACACACACACACACACACACACACACACACACTCTCATACACACACACCATACACACACCACACACACACACACACACACCTTTAAAACTGTCATGGATGCTACACGACAAACATTTACAAAGGTGCTTACAGGAGGCCAGCCCACTCACTCCCTCTCTTTCCCAAGTGTGTACTCTCCAAAGGGAGAAAAGTGGATGCACACAATGAACCTCCACTCACTCACACATGCTCCTGACGTACGTTTTTGGCGTGTGCCAACTCAGGGACCACACATCCAGGCCTGGGCACTCATAGGGTAGTGCCAATAAATACGCCCTCATCCTATATTACATAAATACCCACGCCGGGTTAGGTAAACAGACATGGAGCTTGTCTGGCCCTCTTACATAAATACCCCACACACTCTTCCTGAGCTGTCAGGAGGAAAAGCAGAAGGAAGAAACATCCAACTTGATGGGAAATTGATCCCGGGGAGAAGCTGATTCCCTATCTCCCTCCCCTCCAGCCCTGCCCCCAGTGTCTCGTTCCTCACAGCTCCACAGGGGTCCCCAGGGGCCTGGGAAGTGCTCCCTCTGCCCCAGGCCCTAGAATACAGAATAAAAAAATCAGAGAGGAGAGGACAAGGGCTACTCAGCTACATGGTAGAGACTAGGGGAGGACAGAATGTGCCTCTGGAAAGAAGAGAATGCTTTGATAAAGAGATAACTAGAGCTTTTTACTCCAAACACTCTGGCTCTCTTAATGTGGGGAAGGGGCCAGGAGGCTGAAGATTGGAAGAGAAGAGAAAGAAAGAAATGGGTGTTCTCTCTCTTTATAAAATAATTCCCCAAGCACCTCCCCCACCAGCCCCTTTTCAACATCCTCTAGCCCCCCTCCATTTCTTTAGATCTGGACAATGTTTTAAGTGGGGGGGGGTGGAGGGTGGGAAGAAGATACACCCTAGAGATGAAAGCCGAATACACAAAAGCAGACATTTTAAGAGAACATTCCCAATTCCTTTTCTTCCTTGTCTCCCCCCCTCCAAAAAAAATCAGTCCTCTGATTTGATCTGAGTTACTTCAAAAGAGCAAGCAGGGGAAAAGTGTTGGGGGGAGGGGGCTCACCCGGCTTCGAGGCTCTGGGTGTTCAAGGGACTCTCAGATTCTCTAGATATGAATAAACGTTCTTTCTCTCTATACACACACACACACACACACACACACACACTCATAGTCTGTCCATATATATAAATATATATTTATATATCACAGACGCCACACACTCAGAGAAAAGAGGAAATCCGAATAAGTCATTCTACTGCCCCCCCCTTCCACAAAAGAAAATCTGGCTCCGTGGCCTGTCTTATCCGACACTATTCCCAAAGTCGTCCCCCACCCCAACACACATCTCCATCGGCACCCAGAACACTTCGGAAAAAGTAAAAGAAAAGGATTCCCCCCCCCCGCCAATCTCCAATAGGGTGGGGGAAGAGGAGACAGTGATGTGAGACAGAAAGAGAAAGGGAGACACATGGAGAAAAGGGAGAGAGATGGAGAAAGGAACACGGAAAAAGAGAGAGATAAATAGAGAAAGAGACCGGGAACCGAAGGAGAAACAGGGGAGTGGAAGGAAGAGATAGAGAAAAAATGAGAGAGAGAGAGAGAGAGAGAGAGAGAGAGAGAGAGAGAGAGAGAGAGAGAAAGGGAGGGATCGAGAGAACGGCAGAGAAAGAGACGGAGCTAGCTTAGAGAGACAAAGATAGACAGAGACAGCGAGCAGAGGGACGGAGCCAGCCAGTAGCAGAGACAGAGAAAAGAGAATGGTGGGGAGGTGATTGGAGAAAAATACAAAGACGGAGGTAGGAAGAGACTGGCAAATAAACAGTTTCAGAAGCCTCCCCCCAACCAGGGCCACCGTAGCCTGCTCGCCCTGAGCCCCCAAACGCACACGTACACGCAGCCTGGCTCCCCAAGCCTGGGGTCCCCGGCTCCCCTCTCCCCAAGCAGCGGGTGCTCCCAGCAACGAAAGCCCGTCTCCTCGTCCGAGGTTCCGAGCCTTTTAAATGTCCAATGGGAGAGGGGGCAGACTAGGCTGAAAGGAGCTCCTCCGGCCTAGCGGGAGGGGGTCCCCCCCCTCCCCAGCCGCTCCCCGGGAGCGTTTCTGCAAAATAATCTTATGCCCCAGAATGGAGCTCTTTTGTGCTCGGGGATCGGCCCCGGGGCCTGTCACCCAGGGGCCAGCCGGGCTCCGTGGGTGAGTGTGTTTGTATGTGAGTGTGTGTGCGTGTGAGTGTGACACTGTGTGTGTGTGTGTGTGTGTGTGTGCGCGCGCGAGCACCCGCTCCTTTCCCCCCACCCCCATTCCCATCCCTCCCTCCCCCTCCCCGTCTCCCAGCAAAAACAAAGGGCCAGAGGAGCGCCCTTTCCCCCCGGCTTTGCCCCCCGAAACGGGCCCCTAGCCCCCCAATATTTACCCCGCCGGGAAGGGGCCGGTGCCCAGCTCCTGCTCCGGGCGCTGCCAGGGACCCAGGCGTCCAAGGGCTGGAGGATGCAGGAGGATTGGGCTGGGGAAGGAGGGGAGGTGAAGCTACACCCAGCTCGCAGCCTGGAGCTGCTAGCCTGCCTGCCTGCCTGCCCGCCCGCCCGCCTGCTAGCCTGCCTGCCCGCCCGCTGCCCGCCCGCTGCCCGCCCGCCTGCCTGCCTCTCTCCCAGCTGCTGCCCCCTCCCTCCTCCCCCTCCCTCCCCTCCCCCTCCTCCCCCCGCCCCTCCGGCCTCCGCGTGGGGCTGCGCCGCTCCCCCTCCCTCGCTCGCTCATTGACTTTCATTGAGCCCGCTGGCCAAACCCACTGATGTCATCCTGCACAGCTCACCCCCTCCCTCGCCCGTTTAAAGGGACACTGCCCGGCTCCGGGCTCGCGGCTCGGCCAGGATGGCCGGCTAACCTCGACCTCACCCGAGAGCCCCTCGAGACCCGAGCCCAGGCCTCGGCCTGACCGGGGCGCCGCCCTCCACGCTGGCTGCGAGCTGATCGAGTCCTGGAGGACAGCGCCTGGCTCGGGGTCTCACGAAGCTCTGCCTCCCCGCGGGCTAGCCTTCTCTCTGGCCTGGGGCTGTGCGCAGCTCACCCGCCAGAGATCTCCCCCGCATCGCCCCGAGAGAGGGGAGGCTTCTTTTGGTGGGTTCCCGTCTCACGGCCCCGCACACCAAAGTTGCCTATTCAACACTTGTTGATCGATTGTCTCCGCGCGTCTGGTGTACATAGTAGGCGTTTAATAAACACGCGACTGTACCCTTGGTGCCTAGCACTGAGCCGAGTTAATGGATCGATTGTTAAGTGTTTGGGATAGGTGGATTTATTCCTAAGTGCCCAAAGAGAAAGTGAAACCTCGCCTTCCCCTCCCCCATCTCGCCTCCTTGCACAAAGGTAGGGAAGGAATAAATGCGGAAATCTGAAACCTGCTCCCGACTGGATTATTCATCATGAAATTAGCAAACAAACCACACGCAAGACTGGCCCAAAGTAGGGAGAGGAGTGAATCGGGGTAATGGAGAGAATGCTGAATTTCGGGTTTCGCGATGCCCGTGGGTTCGAGTCCTCGGCCTCGGTCTGCCATTAACTACCTACCTGTGCGACCTTAGAAAAGTCACTTCCCCTTTCTGGGAAGAAGGACTAATATCAAAGCAGGTGCTATTATCATTCTTAATTTACAGATGGGAAAACCGAGGTTCACATGTTCCAATGTTTACACAACCTGTAAATATCTAGAAGCTAGATCAATATTCGAACTCAGCTCTTCCAGACTTCCAAGTCGAACACTGCACTAACTGCCCCCAAAAGGAGGGAGTTAAACTATATGACTTCTAAGATCGGTCAATCAACAGATGAGTATTAAGCCACTACTACGTGTCAGGAATGAGGACATAATCCATCGATGAGCATTTACTGAGCACCTAGTCTGTGCTAGACACAGGGGACAGGACCTGGAATTCCAATCCCTAGGTTGGCTCTCAATACACAACACCATCCTTCCTCAAAACTCCCACGGCTCCTTCTCGCTCCACCCTCTCGGCTGAGAACGTTGCCTCATATAAATAGATAAATTTGAGACCATTCCCCTTGAGAATCCTCCTCTTCCTTCTTCCTCATCTCATGGCCCTTAGGAGTGTTTCTGTCATATGAGTGCCTTCTGCCACTGTCTCCTCCTCCACCCCTGTCTCACATAATGAGGTGGCGGTACCAAGGCTGACCCCGCTACCTTCTCAAGTGACTCCATGCCATCCCATCTCCTTCAACAGATAGCCCCTTCTGACATCCCCACTTTCACTTCTTTTCAATCTCTCCCTCTCTACTGGCTCCTTGCCTACTGCCTACAGACATGCCCAAGCCTCCCCCGTCCTCAAAAACCCTTCACTGGATCCTTCCATCCACAATAACTATGGTTCTATCTTTCTTCTGATATTTATGGCTAAACTCCTCAAAAAGGATGTTTACAATAGATGTCTTCACTTTCTCTTCCCTCACTCTCTTCTTACCCCCTTACTCTGGCATTTCCAAACTCATGGTTCCGTCTAAACTCTCCAGAATTCCCATTGGTCTCTAACTGACCAAATGCAGTTCTCTGTCCTCATCTTCTCTGACCGGGCAGCTAGGTGGGGCAGTGGATAGAGCACCAGTCCTGGAGTCAAGAGGACTTGAGTTCAAATCCAGTCTCAGATACTTAGTAGTTGTGTGACCCAGGGCAAGTTGCTTAACCCTAATTGCCTCCCCCAAAAAATCTCAGCTCATTCTCCTTGACCTCTCTCCAGCCTTTAACACTGCTGACCACCCTCTCCTCCTTGATACTCTCTTCTCTCTAGGTTTTAGGACACCCCTCTCTCCTGGTTCTTCTCCATCTCCTTTGCTGGATCCTTCTCCAAATGATGCCCTCTAACCATAGGTGTCCCACAGGGCTCTTTCCTGGGCCCTCTTCTCTTCTCCCTCTATACTACTTCCCTTGGTGATCTCAGTTCCTATGGGTTTAATTACCATTCCTATGCTGATGTTTATCAAATCTACCAATCCTGTTCTAACCTCTCTGCTGACCTTCAGTCTCACATCTCCAACTATCTTTCAGACATTTCTACCTGGATGTCCGTTCAGTAGACATCTTAAATTTAACATGTCCAACATGGAACTGACTAACCCTCCCTCCCTCAACCCTCCCCTCCTCCCTCCCTGTTACTGTCGAAGGCAACACTATCCTCCCAATCTCTCAGACTCCCAACCTGGGAGTCATCCTGGATTCTTTTCTATCTCTCACCCCCCCACCCCCATATCCAATCTGTCTCCGAGGCCTACAATATAATTTGTGGGAGAAGGTACTAGCAGCTGGGGAGATTCAGGAAAAGCCTTGAATAGAAGGTGGTGCTTGAGCCAAGTCCCGAAAATGGTCCTTTCTAGACCTCGGAATGGGGAGATATGGATTCAAGTTTAGCTGTGACAATGTGGCTTAACACTGAACATAGCACCTAGCAGAGTGGCCTGTCCATACCTTGGTACCACTCATTGATTCTCAGCTTCCTCTCGTAGAAAATAGGAGTAATAATCCCTTCCCACAACTTTGTTATTCCCTTGTGAATTTAAAATATTTTAAAATTATTTAAAATTTAAAATATTTTAAAATTATTTAAAATTTAAAATATTTTACAGTTATTTTAAATTTTGAATATTTAAAAAAATTTAAAATTTAGAATATTTTAAAATTATTTTAAATTTAAAATGTTTTTAAAAGATTTTAAGTTTAAATTATTAAAATTTAAATTAATTCATTAAATTATTAGTTTAAAAACTGTAGATAGCAGAAATTCAGTGTCTTGTATACATACAAACTCTTTTCTTCCTTTATATATTGGAATGTTTTGTTTGTGGGCAACTGTCAAATTCATAATAAAAACAATTTTTTAAATAAAAAGGCTATAAAAAAACTCATCTCCCCAACAGTCCTATGGAACTCCTGAGACAGAAATCTGAAATGGACTTCTGAGACAGAGACTGGCAGAGGTTTCACAGAAGTGCCAGGCAATGAATATCCGTCTGGATACCCTGGAGGGATGGGGCAGAATGGAAAGGCTCCCACTGAAGGAAGCAGAACAAAGCTTTGTTCTGGGGTATATGGCTTTTCAGTGAAGTGGGCAGTATCTCTGCTGCACAGCTAGCCTAAGCCTCTTAATACATGCTTCGGGCATTCAAAAACACTTATGAGCTGTGTGACTCTGGGCAAGTTGCTTAACCTCTCCAAGTCTCAGATTCCTTGTCTGTAAAATGGGGATAACAAAAATAGCACCTACCTCCAAGGGCCATCATAGGGATCAAAGAAGATCATATTTGTAAAGCCTTATATACGTGCTAGCCATAATGATTACTTTCAGGCTTGTGGCTTATCACTCTCCTCTCACTCAACATTCCCCAAGCTATTGCTTCCTCTCCTGCTTTTTTCCTTTGTCAGCTTTCCTCCAGGTCTGGAAGGCATGTCCCCTGTCCTCTGCCTTTGAGGCTTGGCTCAGATGCCACCTCCTCCAGGAAGTCCTTCCTGATCTCCTCCCCCCACCCCCAGCCTTGGTTGTTAGTACTTAATACCTCTCGAACTATCGGAAAAGAGGATCATGGGATAAGATTTGGAGCTGGAAGAGATCTTTGACTTCCTCTAGAGGGTGAGCTCCCTGAAGGCAAGGACAGTCTCATTTTTTGTATTTGTATCCCCAGCACATAGGACTATGCCTGGCATACAGTAGGTGCTTAATAAATGCATGTTGGACCATAATTATTACCCATAGTAAAGTAAATTGTGACTTTCCAGTGGCTCCTTATGTTCTAGATTATCTTGGCTTCTCAATAGAAAACTCAGAACACAAGACTATGTATGTATATATGTGTGTATGAATATCTATGTATTTGCATATGCATATGCATACATACACAATATATATGTGGTCTTTAGCCTGGATTTTCTATTGAGAGAGACAGACAGAGACAGAGAGAGTCAGACAGAGACAGAGAGACAGAGAGAAGATGAAGAAGGAAAGTAGATGATGAAGACAAAGATGAAGGAGAAGAAAATGAAGAAGAGGAGGAGGACAAAGAGGAGAAGAAAGACATACAGATACACACATACACACATACATATGTGTATGTGTACATATTTATGCATATTATACACATGTGTACACACATGTGCACATGCATAGAAATCTATCTACTATAGGACCACAGGCTCAGCCAAAAGCGACCTTCGATGCCACCTAATCCACTTCCTCATTTGATAAATGATGTGACTTGACCCCCTTCACACATGTACTAAGGCACAAGCTCTTCAAATCAGGCCGTCGAGGCCAACCACTCACACTACAGAGAGGAAAATGAAGGTGAGCTGGCCACACAAATAGTGAGCATCAGAGATAGGATTTGAACTCACGTTCAGACTCAGACTCCAGGCCCAGAGTTCTCTCCATTATGCCATGAGGCAGCTTTCATCCTGCCTGTGCATCTTAACTCCCCCTCCCCAAGTGCCTAAAAGAGTGCTGCGCACACGATGTCCTTTGTGCCTGCAGGGAGGGAGTTAGGAAGGCTGGCTCCCCGGTGGGCAGCTTCTCCAAGGCTGTTTTTCCCCAGCAGAAGAGAAGAGAGGACCTCTCGGGAAGCTACCCACATTCCCTGTCACAGTCCACCTGATGGCCTGGGGGTGGGTACAGAACGTGGCCACAGAACTGAAGCCAAAGAACAGAATTAATTGAATCTCATGGTGATTGCAGCCCAGGACCCCCTCTGGTTTTATTAAATGCTTGGTGTTCTAACAAGTTACAGTTAAGGAAGAAGCAGGAACAAGGATGTTAATGACAAGGAAGCCTGAGTCCAGCCTTTCAAGACCCTAGTTTCTATTCCTGGCCTCTGTGTTGGCAAGCTGTATGACCTTGGATCAATCGCTTCCTTCTGAGCTTGAGTCACTCCATCTGCAAAACGGTCATAATAAGGCCTCCTTCCTGAACATGGTTGGGAGAACTAATTAAGGCTTGCTACGTGCTTTGAGATCTTTGGATGAAAGGCTTGGAATGGGTTATTAAGATGATGATATTTACACCATGACGGGCAAGCCTCCAAATTAAAGCAGATACACTCACGGGAGCACATGATGACATGAGCCAAGACACCAACCCTCGAGGAACCCAAACCCAGAAACTGGGCACCGAGCTGTGAAGCAGCAGACGCACACACGCACAGACTTCCATAATAAACACATACCATTTAAGTAATAACACCACTCAGGGCCTTCTGACTGGTTTGAAATCATCCATTTTACCTCTGTACATTCCTAAAGGCGGTGGCCCTGCCCCATCCCTGGAATGCACTCCTTCCTCAGCTCCACCTGTCGAGATACTTCAGAGCCACTTCCCCCATGAAGCCTTCTGAGATCTGCCCTGTGCCCTCCTCCCTTTTGCCCAGAGACCTGTGTCTGAATTTCCCATCTGCCCCCATCACACCCTACCTTGGTATACCTGCTACACGGTCTACCCCAGGAGAAGGCAGACTCTTTGGCCATACCTTATGGTATGTCTTTTTTCATCTTTGTCCCCCTGCTTAGCATAGTGCCCCCTGCATTGAGGATGCATTTCATAAATGTATTATGCTATGAATTGCTATTCTTCACCCCCTTTCATGGGCGTCTCCATCTAGGCCAGGGAGGTCTTAACCTTTTCAATGTCCTGGACCCCCTGGCGGCCAGTCTGGTGAAACCTATGGACTCCTCAGAATCATGTTTTTAAATGCATATAATAAAATACACAGGGTTACAAAAGAAATTCATTATAATGAAATACAGTGAGGAAAATATTTCTTGAAAACCCTTGATTCTGGAGCTGAACTTAGAGGTCATTTATTCCATCTCCCTCAGTTTACAGATGGGGAAACTGAGAACCAGAGATTTAGGTTGATGGGATCAGAGATGTAATGCTAGGAGTCTTGGAGGTCATCTCAAGATCCTTACTAGCTGCGTGAGCAAGCCTCTTCATCATTCTGCCTCAGTTTCTCCATGTGGAAAATGAGGTGGTTGGGCCAGATGGCCTCCGAGATCCTTTCAGGTCTCAGTGTAATGATCTTATGAACCTGAATCCCGTAGAGGTTACTTGACCAAGGTTGCACAGGTAGGATTTGAACCCAGGTGCATAGATGCACAGTTGGGACCAATGGTAGAGTTCACCTAGACCAAGGTGAACCTCATTTTACAGATAAGGAAACTCATCCAGGGTCACACAGGTCATAAGCCTCAGAAGCAGGATTTAGATCCGGATCCTCTGGTGTTCCAGATAAGGAAACCGAGGTGCCCCCAAAGGGCACGCTTCGAGTTAACAAGAAGAGACAGAAATTCCTGCCGCCTACTCTGGGAACCTCGTCGGGCCCCACTGCCGGAATCTTTCTGTTCTCCCCTCCCCGACATGGGAAGGGAAGCAGACAAATCCCAAATCCTGAGATCCAGAAAATACCAGGCTCTCAACAGAACATTTTTCTGGGTGTGGGCGGAGGGAATCCAGGGGAAGGTTGGGGAGCCGCGGGCCCAGCAGAGGGACCCCAGCAGAGCTGAGCTGGGGGTGTGAAGAGTTTTCTGTTTTTCCTCCCTCCTTGCCCCCCCACCGCCCCCCCCACTCTCTGCTCCACCCAGACAGCGTGGCTTCCCTGCTATCCCTACTCTCTGTAGAGACAGATTTCAATGTATTATAAAGGAAAACCTCCCTCACATTTAGAGCCCTTCCATAAAGGATTGGGCTGCCTGAGAGAGGAAAGGAGCTCCCCATCCCTGGAGGTATGCAAGCAGATTCTACATCTCATGGATGCTGCAGACTAGGACGGTGTGGTCCTAAGGTCACAGATCTCAGGCTGAAAGATGCAGCTATCTTTCTTTCTTATCACTCGGTTCATTTTGGCTGAGCCATGAGACAGTTCTCTAAGGTCCATTCCTTTCTTAAGGGTCCTGAATTCTTTGCCCCTGCAGGCTGGGAGCAGCCTCTTCCCTACTTCTATCTCCCATCCCTTCCACTCTCCAGGTCCCTCAGGTCCTTTAAGACTTGACTCAAAGAATGTCTCCCCAGGAAGCCCTCCTTGCTTCAGCAGGAACCATAGATCACCCTCATGCCATCCAATCTCCCCTCCCATCTGGGTACCTATATAAGTGTGGGCCTTAATGAGATTCTCTCGAGCTCTCTGGAGAGTCACATCCTCTCTGGGCTGGGCCATCTGTCTCCCTCCTAGAGGAGGGAGCATCAGAGAGTACAAAAGTCTGTCAGGGAATGAAGGTACTGCCACTGACCTGGCAGAGCTGCTCTGAATCAGCTGGTGACTCCACTCCTCTGGGCTCCAGCTTATCTGGAGAGGATGGAGTCTGAACCAGCTGACCTCCTGGTGTGGACATTCCATGTTCTAAGACTCCTGAGCTTTTTCTACTAGCACCAGCTAGCCCCTTTGAGTGCTGATATTCTAGGTTCTATCCTAACATTCCATGTTCTAAATCTCTCTCCTAGCCCTGACATTCCCCGTTCTGAGGAACTTCCCTGCTCTGACATTCCGTTCTAAGGGCCCTCCCAGCTCTAATATTCCCTGTTCTAAGGCCATTCCCAGCTCTGACATTCTCAGTTCTAATGCCCTTGCCAGCTCTGACATTCCCTGTTCTAAGAGCCCTCCCAGCTCTGACATTCCCTGTTCTAAGGCCCCTCCCAGCTCTGACATTCTGGATTCTAAGTACCCTCCCAGTTCTGCCATTCCCTGTTCTAAGGCCCTTCCCAGCTCTGACATTCCCTGTTCTAAGGGCCCTCCCAGCTCTAATAATCCCTGTTCTAAGGCCATTCCCAGCTCTGACATTCTCAGTTCTAATGCCCTTGCCAGCTCTGACATTCCCTGTTCTAAGGGCCCTCCCAGCTCTGACATTCTGGATTCTAAGTACCCTCCCAGCTCTGACATTTCATGTTCTAAGGTCCCTCCCAGTGCTAATAATCCCTTTTCTAAGGCCCTTCCCAGCTCTGACATTCCCTGTTCTAAGGGCCCTCCCAGCTCTGACATTCTGGATTCTAAGTACCCTCCCAGTTCTGCCATTCCCTGTTCTAAGGCCCTCCCATCTCTGACATTCCATGTTCTAAGGCCGTGGTATACTCTGTCAGTCTAGGATCTAAATCAGAACATTCTTTGAGGACTCAGCTTAACCTCACCCTTAAATCCCCTGCCCCCAGTTCTCCAGGCTATTCCTGTCATCACAACGTCATTCGGTAAATAGATGAGAAACATGAGGGATGAGCATTAAGACGGCTGATGATGAAGAGTACAGCTGCCGGTTCTAAGGGGAGTCTGCTTGTCAGGGTCTTGGTGCATGGGCGTGACAGATACAAGACAGTCTTCGGTGGCCAAGGGACAGGGCTCCTAGGCAGCTGCTTGTCTCTCCTCCCCTCCCCTTCTGGGGCTCTTGCCCAGCTTTGGCAGAGCTGAGCTATCCACGAGTCCCCTCCACCCTCCTCCCGCCCCACCCCCCACACACACCATGGCGGACCTGCTTCCCCACACACCTGGATAGTCTTCTCTTTCAAGTCCCCCGGGGGGCAGTGCTGCTCAGAAAGCACCGGCCGGCTTCACCAGCTGCCTCCTCCTGGCCCAGTCCAGAGAACTTGGCTCTGGGTTCATTCTCCTTGGCTGATCTTCCTTCTTCTGGCACCTGAACTTCTCCTCCTTTCTGATCCTCCACCTAGCTCTGTCACTGCGTATTGGGCTGCCCTGCCCTGCCTCTCCCTCTCAGTGGACGCTGTCCAGGGCTCTAGCCCCGGCCCCCTCCCTCTCTGCTCCTTTTATAGGCTTCCCTGGAATGATCTCACTGTTTCTCCTTTCCTGGTCATTCCCCCGTGGTGGCTCCTGCGTGTTCCCAGGTTTGGGCTGCTCTCCTCTGCTCTGTCTGCTCTCAGAAACTTCTCCCACGTGGCCCTGGCTGGCTGGCTCTCAGCCCCTTCGGCCCCTACCAGCTCCACGTGGCCCAGACGATTCCTGATCCCCATCCAAGAGGTCATCCTCTTGGTCCTCAGAGAGCCAACACCCTCTCCCCGTCTCTCCGGCTCAGTCTTAGCCTCAAAATTATATATGCCACTGGTCTTTTAGCAGAGTCAGCTCCCAAGAGAGCCGGAATCTGTCTTTTCTATACCCAGTGAATGCTAATAAAAGTCAAGAAATAAGCAACAATCCAAATACACTTTCTGGAGAGGTAATGAGTAGCCCGACACTGGAGGTATTTAAGCAGAGGCTGAAAGACCATTTGTGAGAGATGCTGTGAAAGAGATTTCTGTTCAGGTCTCAGTTAGACTGGGTGCCCTGTGGTCCTTTCAAACTCTGAGCCTCCAGGGTTCTAAGCCTCCTCCTTCTATTCTGCCAGTCCTCAGTCCCTCTTATTCCCAGGTCCTCATGCTCCTCCAACAAGGCCCTATTTCTGGCACTGTCCACCCCTCAGGCCCTACTCAGCCTATAAACCTTTCCCTCTGCCCAATTCCTCATCTATCTAGCCTTCACATAGATGCCAAAATAACCTGCCTAAAAGCCAGGTTACTCCCTAGCTCAAAACCCTTCCCTGGATCCCATCACCTGCTAGCTGAAGTACAAAATTCCCCACCTGTTGTTTAGGGCCAATTCCAACCCAGCTCCAATCCAGCTCCAATCCGGCTCATTTCCCATCATTCCCTGAGTTCACAAACGGTTCCATCCAAAGTGGAGTAGTAATGATTCCCTTAATTCGGGCTTCCAGTTCGCCTCCTTCCCTGGAGCATTGATCCCCTGTACCTGGGGAGGGGGGTGTGGTGTGGTGGTGGTAAATCCCCCTCCTTGCCTCCACCTTTCAGATTCCTTCTCTCCCCCTAACCCTCTGCTCCAGTGCCACCTTCTGCATGGCTTTAACCTCCCCTAGTCCTCCAGGCGAGAGTGCTCTCCTACCCCCCACCCCCGATATTCCCAGACCACTTTGTCCTCAGCTCTCTTTTCCCCCACTACAGGGCACCTGTATTTATATCTGTATCTACGCCTACATTTATATATATATATATGTGTGTGTGTGTGTGTGTGTGTGTGTATACCATATAATTATATTACATATAAATGGAAATTGTATTTATATTTAATAAATTTTATTACATAGAAATTATGTATTTGTCTATATTGTCCACTTATTTATTTATATATACACATTATATTTACATATAAAGATAATTTATAGAAATATAAATAATATTCATATGGTATACATTTATGCAAAATAGAAATATTGTTACAAGTACTGTTATATGAATTATTAATACATTGTATAAATCATGTATCGTATAATATAATTATATATGAGAGAGAGACAGAGAGAGAGTGTAAAGGGCAGTTAGATGGTTCAGTGGGTAGAGCACCAGGCCTGGAGTCCCATCATCCCCTGACTCATCTTCATGAGTTCAAATCCTGCCTCAGACACTTACTAAGTGTGTGACCCTGGGCAAATCACTTCCCCCTGTTTGCCTCAGTTGCCTCATCTGTAAAATGAGCTGGAGAAGGAAATGGCAAACCACTCCCAGTACTTTTGTCAAGAAATAAAGAGTCAGACATGACTGAAAAAATGACTGAACAACAAAATATAGTCCGCAAACAGGTTAGAAGCTCCTTCCTCCCTCCCCAGGGTAAACACCCCGAGGGCAGGGACTGAGTCCTTTTTCATCTCTGAATCTCCAGCTCCTGGATCAGGACCTTACATGAAGTAGATGCTTTAAAAACGTTTACTGACTTGAATTCTGAGTGTTATGTCCACCGGACCACTGGGCCTGGCTCTCAGTCCTGAGGCAGTATCTTCTGGGACCCGAAGGTTCTGCCCTAAGGGACATGGCCTTCTCAGATCTGGGACCTCAGTCCTGGGTCCCAGTGCCCTGAATGGGGACAGTCTCCTCCAGTGCACTAGATCTCACTGGCTCCAACTGGACTTTCCGTTGTCCCTCCTGACCACTGGCTCTGGATCTGGGGGTAAAAACTAGACCCAAGATGTCTTTGGTAGAAGACACTCCCAGGTTGAGAAACTCCCCCTACTGATATAGGTTGGTTCTTGCTCTGCAATCTTGAAAGCCTTAGAGTTTCCTGGGGCATTAAGAGGTTAAGTGACTTGTCCAGGGTCATACAGCTCATTTGTGTGTGTCAGAGGAAGGATTTGAATCCAGATCTTCCTAACCTCCAGGCCAGCTACCCACCCACTCTAATTCTGAGAACCAAAACTGAGTCGATCTTGGGAATGTCTATTAACCACCTGACAGTCCTGCTGATCATCCCTACTGGGACCTGCAGAACTCCAAACTCCTCTTCCCAGCTACAGCAGTTCCCCAATCGGAATGCAAGCCCCCTAAAGTCAGGTCATTCCATAAGTCAGTCAACAAGCATTTATTAAGCTCTTACCAAATGCCAGACACTGTGCTGAGCTCTGGGCTTACAAAGAAAGGGAAAAAAGAGTCCTTGCCCTCAGGGAGCTTACAGTGGATGGGGAAGAAAACATGCAAACTCCTATGTACAAACAAACTAAAAAAAGGATCCATTGGAGAGTGTCAACATATGGAAGGAGCCAGAGTTAGGGGGGCTGAGAAAGGTTTCCTGTAGAGGGTGGGATTTTAGGTGGGCTTGAAGGAAGCCAGGAGGCAGAGATAAGGAGAGAGAGTACTCCAGGCATGGGGCACAGCCAGACAGAATGCCCAGAGTCGGGAAATACATTGTCTTGTTCAAGGAACAGCAAAGTTGCTGAGTTGTTTTTTAGTCATGTCCAACTCTCTGTGACCCCATTTAAGGTTTTCTTGGCAGAGATACTCGAGTGGTTTGCCATTTCCTCCTCCAGCCCATCTTACAGATGAGGAAACTGAGGCAAACAGGGCGAAGTGACTTGCGCGGGGTCACACAGCTAGTAAGTGTCTGAGGCTGGATTACTAACATCAAAGAGGCCAGTGTTAATCTTCCCAGAGAACGTGTTAGGGGGTGGAAGGATGTAACAAGGAAGAGAAGACTGGAAAGGTAAGAAGGACCCAGGTTATAAAGGGCTGTAAAAGCCCAGAGATTCTACATATGACCCTGGAAGAAAAAGAAAGTCGCTGAAGTTGACTTCGATGATCAGACCTGGACTTTATGAAGATCACTTTGACAGCTGAGCGGAGGATGGGCTGGAAGGACAGAGACTTAAGACAGGGAGACCCACCAGCAGCTAATGCAACAGTCCAGGTGTGAGGTGATGAGGGTCTGCACCAGGTGGTGGCAGGGTCAGAGGAGAGGAGGCCAACCTTGCAGGCGTTGGATAAGGGGAGCAGGCCAGAGAAGGCGAGCCATTGTAAGCTGGGGTGACCAGAAGGACGATGGTTATAGAGGAGGCACAGACTATATTGCTTTTCCATTCCTATCTCCAGTGACTGGCGCAGAACTTTGCACGTGGCGCTTAATACATATTTTTTCTTTCATTCATTCATGTCTGTCTGTCAAATTTTCCCGAAGTGCTTTGCTCCTTGTCTCATGCCCATGTTACATTCCCTCCCCTCCCCTCCCAACCTCACCTATTCTTTAAGTTCTTTAAGAACAAGGACTATGCCATTTTCCATCTTTGCATGCTCAGTTCCTAGAATGAGTCCTTGGAGATGATAGGTGTTTAATCACTTGAGAGCTGCCTTCAGAATCAGGAATCTCCACCTCTAATACATACTAGCCATGTGGCCCTGGACAAGTCACATAACCTCTCTGAGATCCGGACAACTCACCAACATTATAAGTAAGAAAAGGTACTGATCTCCATTGGGAGGAGTTTACTCACTGGGAGTTCCCTATATCAGTGACATCTTAGGTCCAGTCCTATATAATATACACATATAAATGAATATCCCTGCCTATCTATCTATAGCATATACTTCTATGTATGCAGATTGTCCTCACCAATACAATGGAAGGGCAGGGCAGGGACCGTTTCTTTTTCACTTTGCATCTCTAGCACCTAGCACACGGCTTGGCACTCAGTGCTTAATATATCATTATTCAGGGATGGATGGATTTCCTGAATTCTGAAATGCCTCCCCCTCTCCCATCCTGCATTTGCCCTAAACAACTGTCCCCCACCCCCACGCCACCCACCATTGTTCTCCTTTCATAAACTTCTCCTCAGAGCCTACTCCTTCCATTCCCAAAGAGGGAAGTCCAAGAATTCCCAACCCATGATTACTTGCCATCTCAGCATGTTTATTGTTCTTGTTAATAATACTGCATCCAACATCAGGGGTGAAAACCCCACACAAGCCCTCCCTACAAGCCAACAGCTTCCTGCCTGGGTAGGGCACAGACCAGGGAGCACAAGATTGAATAGGACCCAGCCTGAACCAGAGGATTTGGGAACTCCAGAGCTGGAAGGGGCCCTGAAGGTTGTCCAGACCAACCCTCTCCCACCTGAGTGGCAGAACAGAGGCTCACAGAGGGTAAGGAACTTCCTCAGGATCACACAGAAAGTCTCAGAGACAGGATGGGAGAGAAGCTCACACAGCTCTGGGTCAAATCCTCTGTCCTAGTGTGTCTGAGGCCGGATTACTTACAGCAAGGAGGCTAGTGCCAATCCTCCCAGAGAACTTGTTGGGGGCGGGACGAGGGGGAGGAAAGAAGACTGGAAAGGACCCAGGTGCTCTGGGCCACACTGTCTGCCAAAGGTGCAAAGATTGTCAGAGCTGCAGCAGACCTTGGAGATCAGCTAATCAGCCTCCTCATCGGACAGAGACAGGAAATGGAGCCCCAGGCTCTCAGAGATGCTCTGGCCTCTGTACATCTCCTATACTTGGTGGAAGCCTAGAACTCAGGCTCTAGAAGGAATTTTCAAGCATAGGACATCAGAACTGGGAAGGAGCTTAGAATATGGAATGTCAAAGCTGGAAGCGCACTTTGAACAGGGAATGTCAGAGCTGGGAGGGAAGTTAGAACAGGGGATGTCAGAGCTTGGAGGGATCTTACAACAGGAAATGTCAGAGCTGGGAGGGGCCTGAGAACAAAAAAATGTTAAGAGTTAGGAGGGACATCAGAAGACAGAATGTCAGATATGCAACATGGAATGTTCAGAGCTTAGAACATGGAATGGTAAAACTGGGAGGGACCCTAGAACACTGAATTTCAGAGATGGGAGAGACCTTAGACCAAAGAATGTCAGAGCTGGGAAGAGTCTTAGAACATGTAATGCAAGACCCAGAAAAGAACACAGAATTTTAGAGATAGGCAGGACCTTAGGAAGACCTTAGAACACAGAATGTCAGAGCTGGGAAAAGACCTTAGAACATGAAATGTCAGCTTCAGGAAGGATCTCAGAACAAAGAATTTCAAAGCTAAATGAGTTCTCAAAACAGAGAATGTCAGATATCAGAAGGATATTAGAACAGAGAACATGAGGAGTATGAGAGAGCTAAGAACATAAAGCATCAAAATTGGGAAGAATGTCACAACTGGAAAACTGTCCCAAGCTAGGAAGGAGCTTAGAACATAAAACGTCAGATCCAGGAGGGAGCTTAGAATGCAGAATGTCATCACTAGCAGAGATCTTAGGACAGAGAAGTGACCCTAGAATCCTAATCCAGCTCCTCAGTTTACTGAAAATGAAACAGGCTGTCCGCTATGCAATGAGTACCCCAGGGCACCCTGATTTTCTGCAGCAGGGCCTCCAGCCCCAGCCTCCTTGGCCTCCCCCTTCTCCTGTTCCCTAGTCTTGACCTCCTTCCAATCTCTACTCTCCCTGAGACGAGCCTGGTCTCCCTTTCCTCCCTTTTCCAAACGGTCTCATTTTATGGGGTCTTAGCACCCTATAAAAACATCTTTATTTACTCCTCTTGTTTTAGATAGAAGGAAACTGGGCCCCAGAGATGTTAGAAGACCCCCAGAGGTGCATTGCAGAGCCAGGAGGACCCCTACACACTGAATCTTGTGCAGGGTTACTGAGTAATAATAAAACTTGAATGTTAGTGTGCAGGGAAGGCTTTTCAAACATAGAACTCAGAGCTCATAAAAAAAAAAAAACCTCAGAAAGCCAGTCTCAGAGTTAGGAAGACAAGGGTTTGAATCTTCCTTCTGACTTCAACTGGCTGTGTGATTCTGGCCAGGTCACTTCACCATTCAGCGTTCCAGGCAGATCCTGAAAATTCTACAGTTGCGGTTACTGACCAGCATCGTTAGAGAGAGTTTCTGTGCCAGGAGTTCCCTATGCCAGTGAAATCACAGGTCCAGACAAAGTCAAAGGCCTCTTCTAATAGTTCTTTAAAGCACTTTCCTCACAAGGGCTCTGGGAAGTGCGTAGAGCAAATCTTATCATTCTCCATTTGACAGATGAGAAAAATTGAGGCACAGAGGGGTTGAGTGACTTGGCCAGGATCACACAGTCTGGTCAAAGCCAAGTACTCCTGAATCCAACCTTTCTACAGCTTCCCATCTCCAAACACATTCCTCCGGGGAGGGAGTGATTCGAAGATAACCAGACAGAGCAGGAGATCAGCCCTGGAAGGCCACCCAGACCCTAGCTCCTTCCCTTTACAGCAAAGTGCCCCCCTCCCTGGCCCTTCTTTTCTGACAAGCACAGCCTCTGTGCCCTTAGCCAGCCCTTCACCTCCCACCAAGTTCTCTTAGCAGGTAGTAGTTACCTAAGGGATGATCCAGGAGGCCCTGCAGAGATTCTCACACCTGTCCCCTCCAGGTAGGACTCAGCCTGGCTTAGGTGGAGGGAGAGAAGCTGCCAGGCTGGGAGGCGGGGCAGCTGGCGTCACCCCAACGCAGTCCTCATCCCCGCCCTGGCTGCCGGTGGCCTTACGAACCCAACTATTTCATGGTTCTCATTCTTAGAGGGTGAAATGGGGGTGAGGCCCTGATTCCTTCTAGAGCACTTCATATGTCCTGGGGAACCTGGGCTGCAGGCCAAGGAGGGCAGGAGGAGGGATTGCCCCCTGGAGGGGCCAGGTTTGTGGTAAGCTCATGGGCTTTCAGAAGGCTACTTAGAGATTCTCTAAGATGGACCAATACCTCCCCTTGTGTTTTTACAGAAAAGGAAGCTGCTTTAATAGAGGCATACAATCCTAAATGAGGGGACCAGTAGCCCCCTAAGCCCTCCTCTGGTCAGGCCACTTATGGAGGATGTTAGGGTCGGGGACTCCACTTAAAGAATGTTGTCAGTAGAATACCTCCAGGATAGTGAAAAGCTGGGAGGACATGCCATATGAAGCCCAGTTGTGTTGGTCCGGGAGCAGAGTAGGCAAAGGAAAGAGGGGGGTGGGACAGACAACATGTTTCCTGCATTCCAATATTTGAAGGTTTGCCAAGGAAAAGAGGGATTCGCCTAGCTCTGTTTGACCCCGGAAGGAAGAAATGAGGGTGGGGTGGGGGCATGGAGATTAGGAATTGCAAAGAGGCAGAATTGGGCTCCAGGTCAGGGAAAATGTTCCAAGCATTGGCGCAGAAGGGGCTGCCCCAAGAGGTAGCTGGTGGCTCTTAGTGGGAGACTCTAAGCAGAGCCTGGCTCCCCAATCGGAGGGAGATGTTCCAGAAAGGAGTCTTTTTAAAACAATCCATTTGATTCATGCCTCTTATCTTTAGATCACAATCATTTCCCACCATGACCCCCTCCAAACCAAACCCTCCTTATGACATAGAAAACAATTAACTGAAAAACAGGTGATAACAGAAACCTTGGCACCAATCCTTCCTCCCAGCACCCCACCTCTGCCGGAAGGAAGAGAAGTCTTGTTAGAAGAGATTCTCGGCCCATTGAAGTTATGATGAGATGGCTGCTGAGATCCCTTTAGAGAGTTAAACGTCTGTGATTCCACGAGGCCCAGAGAGGAGAAATTACTTGGTCAAGGTCTCTTAGCCAGACAGAGCTGGATTTTTTCTCCCCCTCCCCCACTTCCCCAAAGTGAATGCTCTTGGCCATGTCTTTGCTATCAGGCATCCTAATCACAGTCATCACCCTCTTGGTCATCACCATAATCACTATAATCATCAGCTAATATCTAATGTCTCTCATTCACCCCCCTCCCCTCCCCTCCCCTCCCCAAGTGTTCTTTGGATGCCTCAGCATGCTGGACAGATGACCCTGTCTCTCAAGGGCTTTGCCAGCAGAGAAGAAGCGGGCCCTTTGGTTCTTGTGGTCGCTGTTCTTCAGTTGAGTCCAAATCTCTATGACCCCATTTGGGGGTTTCTTGGCAAAGATACTGGAGTGGTTTGCCATGTCCTTCTCTGGCTCATTTTTACAGATGAAGAAACCGAGGCAGACGGGTTAAGTGACTTGCCCAGGGTCACACAGCTGGAGTCTTTCTGGAGGAAGACTCATCCTGCTGACTCCGGGCCTCGCCCTCTACCCACTGCACCACCTAGCTTCTCTAAGCAGGTCCTACCATAAGAGAAAGACCTCCCTTGTGGACCTGAAGTCAAACTGTGGGTTTGCTGTCCAAAGACCAGACCAGCTAAGTGCACAGAGACTCATCACCCAAAGGTCATTCATCAGATAATGTGTTTTTCCCCCTAAGCATGGCAACTCAGGAAACTGTTTACTTAGCTACAAAAGGGTTGCAATCTGCTTATGTGGAGGGTCCACCCACACCAGTGAAATCACAGATCTTTGACACAGTGACACTTACTAGCTACGTGACCCTAAGCAAGTCCTTCTCTCCTCCTCAGTTTGCTAATCTGTAAAATGGGGATGGTATGTACTTTGTAGGGCTGTCAAGAAGGATCTTTCAAAAGCGATATGCCTGCAAACCTTAAAGGGCTGTAGAAATGTTAGCTATTATTCAATTAGATTCAACAGGCATTTATTAAGTGCCTACGGGGTACCCCAAATACCGCATTGGCGTTTTCTTGGCAAAGACACTGGAGTCGTTCGTCATTTCCTTCTCCAGTTCATTTTACAGATGGGGAAATTGAGGCAAAGAGGGTGCAGTGACTTGCCCAGGGTCACACTGCTAGTAGGTGTCTGAGGTCATATTTGAACTCGGGTCTTTCTGACTCCAGGCCTGATATTCTATCCACTGTGCCACCTAGCTGCCCATACACTTAAAAAAAATAACCTATATATAACTAAAACTTGATATAGAATCTATTATTCTTTGTATATTGCAGTATTTTAGTTTGTTGAGATTTGCTGTATTTTATATTTGCCATATATTATATAATTGTATACAAATATATATTTTAAGGTGCCTACTATGTGCCAGGGATACTAAGCCAGCCAGAGAAGAACCTGTCCCTGCCTTTGAAAAGCTTCCATTCTACTGGGGGTGGGGGGGGGAGGTGCAGAAAGGCTTCCTATAGAAGGCGGTGTTTGAACTGAGCCTGGAAGAGGGTTCGAATTCCTAATTCTAAACTGAAGGGAGGCAGAGGTGAGGAGGAAGAGTATTCCAGGATAGAGGGGCAGACTGCGCCAAGGTGGTCTCTAAAGCTCCTTCCAGCTCTCAGTCCTGTGGCTCTTTGAGGCGGAGGAATGTGGAGTCAGTCGGCAAAGACAGGTCGGAGGCGGGTGGTAAGGGCTTGTCAATGCCAAAAAGAAGCGATCGGGAGCCACGGAGGCTTCTTGAGCTGGGATGTGACATCGTTATTTTTGCTTTCCTTACTTTCCACATCACCCATTATCAGGCTTAACCTCTCTCTCTATCTAACACTAAGATAACCAGCAGAAACATGTAGAAAATCCAGACAACCAGCTGTTCTGCCGGCCGGAGGGCAAATAAGCGATTGGTCCAAGTTTTCTATTGAATTACACGAGGTCACGTCTGAAGCGATGATCTTCCTCTCCCCCCAGGCTAGAATGCCTAGCAGACTCAATTCTGCCATTAGTGAGGCAGGTCGGTACTGCAAAGAGAACTAAGCTTGGAGTCAGGAGCCCTGGGTTCAAATCCCAGCTCAGCTACTTACCTACTATCAAATCGGACCTAGTCGATTCAATTCTGAGACTCAGTTTCCTCACCTATAAATTGAGCAAATAATGAGACAGTAAGACTATAAACAGTAAGAGACAAGCTGGTGTCCCAGAAAGCAGCCCGGATCTGGGTTCAGAGGAACTGGGTTCGAATATGCTCAGCTACTTGTTACAAGTAAGTTAGTTCCTTTTGGGGTCTCATCTGTAACATGACATTGAATTGGGGCGCTTATCTAGAGCTGGAAGGAGCTCCAAAGGCTATTTCGTCTAACTCCTCCACTTTCCTGATGAGGAAAATAGTACCCAGGGAGAAGAACCCAAGAGTGTCTGGAGTCTGGAGTCTCCTGGGTGTAAAGGAGGAGGTTTGCATACAGTCACACTAGAGAAAGCCTGGAGTTTTCCTAGGAGACAAGAATAGGGCTGTGCTCCGTCCCTGTAGCCTCTAGAAAGCGCCATGAGGAATGGGGGGTGGACGGAGGAGGAGGTGGAGCATCATGGCACTAACTGGACTAGCCCCTAGTTTTGGGATTAGGAAAAGAGGACCAGGCAAAGAGACCTTCCTGCCCCCAACCTAAACAAGTTTTTGACCCTGTCTCCCCTCAAGTTACGTTTCTCCTTCTTGCGTCTCTCCTCCATCTCACAGGCAAAGTTCTAAGAAAGGATGTGGGAGCGGGGCTCTCTTGCTGACATCCTACTCACTCCTCCCATGCCATCGCTCCACTGAGACTGCCCATGCCAAGGTCACCAGTGATGTCTGTGCTAAATCAGACAGCCCTTACTTATTGCCCAGCTTTCCTGTTCTCTCTGCCCCTGGTTTCCACAGTCGACTCCCCCTCCTTCTGAATACCCTCTCCTCCCTGGGGCTTCCTGGGACACTGATTGTTCCCAGCCCTCATCCTCCCTGTTGGAATGATCCTCCTCAGCCTCCTTTTACAGAATCATCATTGTTGTCCTGGACACCCTTCAAGGCTCCGACCTGGGCCCCCTTCCTTTGTGCCTCTACATTCTCACTGATTTCATCAGTTCCTCCAGGACCAGCTATTTTATCTACGGAGGTGATGCCTAGATTTACATATCCAGCCCTCATCTCTCTCCTGAGCCTCAGTCCTGCATGTCTGACTGCCTTTTAAACATCTCCATCCTGATGTCCCAAAAGGCATCTCAAACTCACCATGTCCAAGACACTATCCCTCCCCTACCTTTCCTCTTCCTCAGAAGGACACCTTCACCCCTCTGGCAACCCAGGATAACCCTCAGGCTACCCTCCCATCTCCCCCATTCCCAATATGGTCAGTCAGTACCAAGTCTCATTTCACAACCACAGTGTCTAGTCTATCTGTCCCCTTCTCTCTATTCAAATCAAAACCTTCTTAGTCCAGATTCTCATCACTTACGGTTAAGGATAGAACGTTACACTAGCCGGTTTCCAAGGTCTCTTCTACCTTAAACATTCTAGATCCTACAGATCCTCCCAATTCTGACATTCTGTTTTAAGACCCCTAGCTTTAACATTCTGTGTTCTAAGATGTTCTATGTTCTAAGGTCCCTCCCAGCTCTAAGAGTCTAGGTTCTAAAGTCCTTCCTAGTCTTGAAATTAAATGTTTCAAGGTCTCTCCCAGCTCTGACATTCCCTGTTCTAAGGCCCCTCTCCACTTTGACGGTCTGTGTTCTAAGGTCCCTCCCAGCTCTGATATTCTAGGTTTCAAATTCCCTCCTAATCCTGAAATTCCATGTTTTAAAGTCCCTCCCGGCTCGGACATCTCCTGTTTTAAGACCCCTCCCAACCCTGACATTCTACATTTTAAGGTCCCTCCTAACTTAGACATTCTGTGTTCTAATATGTTCTGAAGTTCTATGTTCTAAGGACCCTCCAAGTTCTGACATTTCCTGTTCTAAGACCCCTCCCAACTCTGACCTTCCCTGTTCTAAGACCCCTCCCAGCTTTGACATTTTGTGTTCTAAGATGTTCTGTGTTCTAAGGTCCCTCCAAGCTCTGATGTTCTAGGTTCTAAAGTCCCTCCTGGTCCTGAAAGTCCATGCTTTGAGGTCCCTCCTGGCTCTGCCACCCCCTGTTTTAAGACCCCTCCCAACCCTGACATTCTATGTTCTAATATGTTCCAAAGTTCTATGTTCTAAGGACTCTCCCAGCTCTAATAGTCTAGGTTCTAAAGTTCCTTTTAGTCCTGAAATCCCATGTTTTAAGGTCTCTCCCAGCTCTGACCTTTCCTGTTCCAAGACCCCTCCCAGATTTGACATTTTTGTGTTCTAAGATGTTCTTTGTTCTAAGGTCCCTCCCAGCTCTGGTATTCTAGGTTCTACAGTCCCTTCTAGCTCTGAAGTTCCATGTTCTAAGGTTCCTCCCTACTGTGATATTCTCTGTTTTCACATCCCTCTCAGATCCGATATTCTTTGTTCTGTGGTCCCTTTCAATCCTAGCATTCTGGGTGCTTCTATCCTGTCTAGCTCTTAATCCTATGGATTAGCAAGCCAGGCAAAGGAACTGTCTCAGTCTGTTGCCCTAGCAGGGCTCATGGGCACACATGAATTTTAAACCGGATTAGGCCCTGCCCTCCAGCCTTACCCAAATGCCATTCAGCTGGAGTATTTCCAGCTCACCACTGCCAGGGTTAACTTCCCAGGAATCTACTTGCTGCTGGACTGGCTGTCAGCCCTGAATTCAGAACTGGGTCTATCCAGAACCTGGAGGAGGGGCGAGGGAGCCATTCCCTCCTCCTCTATTCTGTACATGGTCCACAAATCCCTCTGGGGAGCTATCAGATCCAGGATGAGATGACACACCCAGAACCCTGCATGTTTGTGTGTGTGTGTGTGTGTGTGTGTGTGTGTGTGTGTGTGTGTGTGTGTTTAAAATTGAATTCCCTCAAACAACCAGTGAGTAACTGGATGTTTTCAAAATAATTGGTTATTGGCGTGGGTCCAATCATTTTTTTCAGGGCACCTGCATTGGCCAAACATTTATTTATTCATTCATCAAACATTAAATGCCTCCTGTGTAGGGACTACTATGCTAGGCACTTGGGGAAGTAGGAAGTTTCGAGAGGAGACTGTTCTTGGTCTCAGGGACCAAGGAGATAGTCACACAGCCTTGATGCCCCCTACCCCCACACCCCAAGGCCCCACCCCCGCTCCCATATACCTACCCTTTTTCTCCTAAGCAGGCAGAGTCTACTTAGGGGGCAAAGGAGGTGTCAGGATAGATAAAAGCCTTTGACTTAGAGCCAAGAAAGACTCGAGTAAAAACCCCACTTTAGATATTTAATAGCTGTATAATATAGGGCAAGCCATTTCCCTTTTCATAGTCTGTTTTCTCATCTGTAAAATGGAGATAACCAAAAGCGCCTCCTTCACAGGGATGTTGTGAGAAGCCTTTGCAAAGATAACATAGGCAAAGTACTTTTTAAACCTTAAAGAGCTCTATGAATGCTAGCTGCCTGTGATTACGTTAAACAATGAAGGCAGTGTGGCGCAGCTCTTAGCTCTAGACTGGGAGTCAGAAGGCCTGGGTTCAAGTCCCAGTTCTGCCGTTTATGTGATGCCGGGCAGGTCCCCACCCTGGGACTCAGTTTCCTGCTCTGTAAAATGAAGGATTGGACCCGATGGCCTCAGAGGGCCCTTCCATATCCAAGCCCTGTGTGAGATGACTGGTCACTCAATCATCCAAGCTGTTTGACTGACTTAGAGCCCTTGCTGTTCCTCAAACTTGGCATTCCATCTCCTGCCTCCTCCCCCACCTCTGAGGATTCCTGGCTGCCTTCCAGGCTCAATTCCAGCCTTCCTCCAGGAAGCTCTCCTGCTGCCCCCTCCTCCTCAAATGACCTTGTACCTACTGAGCTGTGCACCCGCTGTATCCCCTGGAGAAAGGGGGCCTCTTAAGGGCAGGGATCATTGGGTTTTCTCTTTCTTTGTATCCCCCAATACCTGCCCGGCATACAGAATGTGCTTAATAAATGCTTCTTAAATGGATTCTTTTATGGATGCTCTTTTCTCTCTCTTTTTATATCTCTGGCTCCCCCTGACTCACAGGGACCCCCTGCCCGTATTATAACCAGTAGCTATAGTCAAAGAAAAGAACAGCTAGGTGGCACCATAGTGCACAGAGCAATGGGCTTGGAATCAGAAAGACTCATCTTCATGAGTTCAAATCCAGCCTCAGACACTTAGGAACCGTGTGACCTTAGGCAAGTCATTTAACCCTGTTTGCCTCAGTTTCCTCATTTGTAAAATGGGCTGGAGAAGGAAATGGCAAACCACTCCAGTATCTTTGCCAAGAAAACCCCAAATGGGGTCATGGAGAGTCTGACACAACTGAGAACAAGTCAACAACAACACAGTCAAAGAAAGCAAATCAACACATTGACTATGTCTGGCAGTGTGTGCCTCTTTCCACACCTGGAGTTCACCACCTCTCTGCTGAGGAGCAGGAAGCATATTTCACCTTCAGTCCTCTAAAATCAAGACTTATCACTATATAGATCAGAGTTCAGAAGTTTTTCCGATGTAATTTTCCTTGACGTTTTGATAGACATCGTGTAAATGGCTCCCTCTGTTTGATTTCATTTCAGCCTGCATTCGTTCACACAAGTCTTCCCAAGTTTCTGAACTCTTCGTATTTGTCACTTTTTCACTTTTCTTTTCTAAATTTTCTTCTTTTTAAAATTTTTTCTTTTATTTTTTTCATACTTGTCATTTCTTACAGAGCAGTGATGTTCTATCACATTCAGATACCACTGTACCCAGGGGGTTAGTTAATTTAAATAAATGATTAAGTTCAATTGAAAAATAATCCAATCCAATTCGATCAGATAACTAGTTAATTTTTTCAGTTCAAAAAACGCATTACAGCGGCATCAACCTCCCACTCCTCTACTCCAACAAGCATCAATTCCACCCAAAACACCACTAAGTTTAGTCAAAAACCAGCAAGTTCGGTCAAGAAAATGACTTGTGAATGAAGAATTCGTCTAGAAGGGCTAGAGTCGGAGCCATGCTGTGGAGAGACATAAATACCGGGCTAGGAGGGGCATGAGAACATTCTATAGGGTCACTCTGGAAAAAAGGCCAAAGGGGAAAAGGGAGCCCTCTGCTCCCTTTGCTGGGGCAGCACAAAAGGTGGCTCCCCCTAAGCGTTCATCCTCTAAAGATGTGAGATGGCTCATTCATCATGAGACATCACCAAGTGCCTTTAGCCATATCTCCAAGGTGCCAATGGGCACCGTCACCCCCTGATGGGAGAGACTATCCAGCCTCTCAGATGAAGATTCAACCTCCTGTAGGTCCCCTGAGACGAGCCCCCCGCACCCCAACTGCTCTGACCACTGTCTCCTCCAATCTCATACACTGAGTCATGGAGGCCAAGAAGGAACATTGCTCCCTGAGCACAATTCCCAAACTCAGACTGAGTTCTAGGTCTGACGAAGGGGATCTCTTTTGCAAAGCCTCACAATAAAAGGACTTTTTGTATTCATTCTGGAAGCCACCTAAGGATCTGCTGGACAGAGAACCAAGGAATCCCCCAGAGAGAAGAGAAGATTCCATTCCTTGTTTTTGTATCCCTGGCACCTAGCACTGTGCCTGGCACTTAGTAGGGGCTTAAGAAATGCTTGTTGGTTGATTGATTGACTCTAAGGGTCGTCTAACACGATCTCTCACTCCATGCAGGAATGTGCTTAGCAAACCTCTAGGTTTGCTCCACCACTGGGGCAGCCAGGTGGCACAGTGGATAGAATACTGGGCCTAGAGTCAGGAGGATCTGAGTTCAAATCCAACCTTAGACATTTACTAGCTACAGGACCCTGGGCAAGTCACTTAACCCTGTTTGCCTCAGTTTCCTCATGGTAAAGCACTCCAGTATCTTTGCCAAGAAAACTCCAAATGGGGTCAGGACGACTAGGATAAGGCCGAAAGTAACTGAACAACAATTCCCCACCACTGGGCTTTTGCACGGGCTGTTTATTTCCTATATCTAGAATACACAGCCTCTTCACTTCTGGATCTTAGAATACCCTGCTTCCTTCACAGCCTGGCTCAGGTGCCCCCACCTACGTGAGACCCAAACCCCTCCCATCCCCTGGCCCTGGAACGCTCTCCCAATTTGTCATTTCATCCTGACTTCCCTCGAGGCTCAGTTCAAATCCCAGCCTTGCTAGTCTTTCGCTCCCCACTCCCACCCTCATCCCCCACAGCCTCCTTAGGAGGTTACCTTGTATATTCCCTGTACTTTACCTTGTGCATTCGTAATTATTTGTCTCCCCCATCAGACTGTGACCTCCAGAGGCAGTATTTGTCTTCTGCCATTTCTTTGTATCCCCGGTGCTTAGCACACATAGTAAGAACTTAATAAATGCTTGATGACTGACCTTGAATACTTAAGTGATGGGGATCTCACCAGCTTCCAAGGCAACCTGCTCCATTGTGGGACAGCCTAGACTATTTACAAATATATTTGTATATTTTTTAAAATAAAATTCGTATTAATCTCTTTTGCTTTTACATCCTTTATTATCCTCCATTGTATACCTTCCTCCTCCTCATCCTAGAGGGCCTTCTCTATATTGAGTTTGCAATGTGCTTCGCACACATAATTTTACTTTGATCCTCCCCAAAGCCCTAGGCAGTGGGTGCTCTGGGCATTACGATGCCCGTTTCACAGATGAGAAAGCTGAGCCTGACAGCGGCTAAGTGACTTGCCCACAGACATCCGATTAGAAATAAGGTCTCCCTTAGATTGAGCCAAGGCCTGTCTCGCTGTCGCTTCCCGAACCGGTCCTGGATCCGCTCTCCGGGAACAAACAAAACAGAGGCTGTGCCCTCTTCCCCATGACAGCCCGTCAGATATTTGAAAACAGAGGATCATGTTTCCTACCCTTCCCCCTCCTGCCCTGCCAAGTAATCCCACAGGCTGGTTTCTCAATTCCCAGGGATCAGATCATAAATGAATCGGTTCCAAAGAGAAAATCTACCCTGCTCTCAGGGCCTTCCCCGGTGTCTAAAGTTTAGATAAGACAGGATCTCTACCAGAGGCAAGAGGATGAAAAGAGGGTTGCAATTGGAGCCAGAGAACCTGAGTTCAAATCTGAACTCAGCCACATATTGTGACCTTTGGCAAGTCACATCCTTTCTCTGGGCCTCAGTTTCCCTGTCTGTAAAATGGACTCGATGGCCTCTGACATCCCGCCCAGCTCAGGCTCTCTATGGCTCACAGCTTCTCACTTGAGTCTCACATTGGCTGGGTGCAGAGTGGATGCCACAAGCATTCATTTTCAGACTTGGCAGCTTTTGGTTTTGTTTTGCTTTGTTTTTCACTTTGAATTTTTTTTCTGGATTGGAACAACAAATAAAACGGGTATTTCCATATACAAGCTAGAACAGAAAAAAGAGGCTCATACACAAAACAGAGAATCTCTATTACGTAGAGTTTGCTTTTCTCCTTAAACATATAACCAATTCAACACGGAACTTAACAAAACTCTGCTGCTTATCTGTCATTCTTTCTCATCTTTCTCCTTTTTCTTCTGTGTATTTCGTTTAAAAATGCTTTAAATGCTCCTCTCCTCTTTATTTCCTCTTCTTCCTTCCTTCCTTTCTTCCTTCTTTCTTTCTTCCTTCCTTTCTTCCTTCTTTCTTTCTTTCTTTCCTTCCTTCCCTCCTTCTCTCCCTCCTCCCTTTCTTCCTTCCTTCTTTCCTTCTTCCCTTCTTCCTTCCTCCCTCCCTTCCTTCTTTCTTTCTTTCTTTCTTTCCTTTCTTTCTTTCTTTCTTCCTTCCTTCCTTCCTTTCTTTCTCTCCTCCTTTCTTTCTTTCTCTCCTCCTTTCCTTCTCTCCTCCTTTCTTTCTTTCTTTCTTTCTTTCTTTCTTTCTTTCTTCCTTCCTTCCTTGCTTTCTTTCTCTCCTCCTTCCTTTCTCTCCTCCTTTCTTTCTTTCTTTCTCTCCTCCTTTCTTTCTTTCTCTCCTCCTTTCTTTCTTTCTCTCCTCCTTCCTTCCTTTCTTTCTTTCTTCCTTCCTTCCTTCCTTTCTTTCTCTCCTCCTTTCTTTCTCTCCTTCTTTCTTTCTTTCTTCCTTCCTTCCTTTCTTTCTTTCTTCCTTCCTTCCTTTCTTTCTTTCTCTCCTCCTTTCTTTCTTTCTTTCCCTGTTTTGGAGAAGGAAAGAGTATCCCAACCCTAACCCTCTCTCTTTCCCACCTGCCAAAAACTAAAAAAACAAAACCCATTGCTACAGGTTTCAATAACCCCATTTCACCGATGAGAGAACTGAGGTGAGGTGACGTGCCTGCGGTTATACAGCTGGTGCCAGAAGCAGGAGGTCTCTACCGACTGGAAGTGCAGCATACCTTCCACTGCTAATGCTGCCCCAAATCATAACCATAACAGAAGTAACAACAAGCCACATTTGGACTGTCCTTGCAGGTTTACAAAGCCTGCTCCCCAGGGCTACCGTGGGGAGGCGTTCAGGGGTTATTTTGCCATATTACGGCTGACATCTTTTGAATACCCATGCCCTTCCGGTGGTGCTGGGTGGCGATGAGTCACTGGAACACCATGATCCCGAAGAATTGCAATTCTGGCTCACTCAGGGGTCCTGGAGAGCCACTGGGGGGTAGGGGTGGGGAGGGGTCCTGAACAGGTGCCTGCTCGCTACTAATGAGGAGTTACTAAAAAGAGGCAAAGCCAAAGAATCCAGGAAATAGAGAAAAGGGAGGGGAAAAGGGATGAATAGCCGGTGGGCAGCTGACTGTGCCTTTGGGAGCCGTGTGAGGTAAGGAAGTTCAAGGAAGTCTCCTCCCCCTCTCCATATACACATACATAATAAAAGCTAACATTTACATAGTGCTTACTATGTGTCAGGCCCTGTGCACTTTACAATCATTATCTCATTTGAGCCTCACAACAACCCTGGAAGATAGGTGTTGTTACTACCCTCGTTTTATGGAAACTGAGGCAAACAGGCAGAATGACTTACCCAGGATCATACAACTGGTAAGTGTCCGAAGTCAGATTTGAACTCAGATCCTCTTGACACCTCTTGACATGCTGGCTGCACCCTCCTGTGTGGGAATCATGTGAGAATAAAGACGAGAGTCATCCAGGAAGGGCAGGTAGGGAGGGGTGGCTGCCTGCACGGCTGGAAGGAATTCTCGAGTCCAGTGGAACATTGCCCATGTAATAGAAAGAACCTTGTCCCTGGAATCAGAGAGGCCAGTTCAAATCCCACCTATGATACTTATGAGCTGTTTGACCGACTGTGGGTAAGCCCTAAGCCTCAGTTTCCTATGTATGTCCCTTCTAGCTCTGGGTCACTGCCCCTCTGAACTTATTATTAATGAACAGAAGAATTTCAGAGAGGTTAAGTGGTTTTCCCAACGACACACAGCTAACAAGTCAAGGAATTAGAGTGCCCAGCCCTGACTACAGCCTCCGGACAAAGCCTTCAGCAATACTAGTAATTCGTGTTTACGCAGCGCTTTAGGGGTGACAAAAGACTTCGCAGGTGTTTTGCTTCCTCTGATCCCCGCTACAGATGTTGACAGATGGGGAGATTGAGACAAGCCCAGAATCACCCAGCCAGTAAGTGTCTGAGTCGGGATTCAACCCAAGATCCTCAAATGCAGGCCTCCATCACTCTGCCTTGTCTCTTCTAAGTTCAGACTTCTTGGTCTGGCATTCAACGCCCCCATGCTCCAACACTGACCTATTTTTCTATTGTTATTGTCAGAGAGGCATTGTGCTTGAATGGAAGGAATGCGAGCCTGGAGTCCAAGGGCCTCAGTTCAAATTCTTCCTCTGACATTTATGAGCTGTGTGACCTTGGGGAAGTCACGTGAGCTCTCTTTGCCTCAATTTCCTTTTTTGTTAAATAAGGGATTGGACTAGATGGCCTCCGAGAGGTCCCTTCCTGATCCAAACGTGTGATCCTAGCGACCCTCACTAAAGTCATTACCCTCTCTCAGCCTTGGTTTCCTCCCCTGAAAAATGAGGAGATCGGACTAGGTGACCTTCTTCCATTCCTCCTCAATAATTCCTCTCTCCACATTCCCTCTGCCTGGGAGAGCCAGAAGACTTGATGGAACACTCGTCTGACAACTAGATCCGGATGCCTCCGCTTTAATTCTCAGCTTCGCCATTCACAAGCTGTGTAACTTTGAATGGGTCTCTTTCTGAGCCCCGAGCCTCAGTTTCCATGTTTGTAAAATAGTCTTTGTCTTGATTAGCTTATGAGGTGTTTATTTGGCGGGGGGAGGGACAAGACTGTACAAATGGAAGATGTTATTAACTCCACAAGCCAAAGAGAGGGGAGAGGTCATCTTGTCCAGCCCCCTGCCTTCACTCTGCTGGATGGACATACCTGATGGGGATGAAGATGAAATAGAGGAGGAGGAGGAGGAAGATAAAAATGAAAATAATGCAGATGACATAGAAGAGTGAGGAATATGCCAAAGAATTCCAGGTTCCTGCTTTGGCAAGGGCCTTAAGACATTTTTTAGCCCAGCCACCTGACTCTCTTGGGCCTCATTCAGGCCTTTCCTCGTCACTTCACCCCTGGACTATTGTCACAGCTGCCTAACTGGCCTCCCTGCCTCCACTCTCTTCCTACTCCATCCCTCCCCCCCCCCCCCACGCACAGATGCCAAATAGATAGCGCGGAAATGACCAGGACACACCCCTGCTTAGGAAACTCTGGTGGCTCCCAATTACCTCCAGGATAAATTCCACACTGTTTGGCACTGAAAGCTTGACTCCAGCCTGCCTCTCTGGGCTCGTCATGTATTTCTCTCCCTCGTGAAGCCTGCACTCTAGACAAACTGGTTTGTTTGCTGTTCTTTATACACGGCATTCCATCCCACCGCCACACTTTTGCTCAGGCCATCCCCAATTCCTAGAATGCCCTCCCTCCTCACTTTTGCTTCTTGCTCCCTGTATGACTTGAAAGTTCAGCTAAGATTTTTATCACCCAGATTTTCCTCCCTATCCCTCCCTCACCTCTCTTCAAAGAGGCAGCCCTCATAACTAATAATTTTTAAGAGACATGAATCAGAAAAGAAAGATTTGTCAAAACCAATTGATGTGTCAAAGCTATCTGCTATTGTATGCCCTATTCTCCACCTGTGGACCCCCACTCCCCACCCGGACGAGGCCGGGGCAAAGGGGTGTCTCCTCGTTCCTCTTCCTGGGGTCCGAGATTGTTTTTTATCATTTGAAATGTTTGGTTATTATTGATTGAATGATGAAATGGATATGGTGATGAAGATGAGGAGGAGGATGAAGATGAGAGTTGGAAGATCTTACAGACATTTTATAGAGGAGGCAGCTGAAGTCACAGATGTGCTGTCAATCAATCCATCAATACACATCCATCAAGAGCCTGCAGTGTGCCAGGCACTGTGCTAAGCCCTGGGGATGCAGAAGGCAGTCTCTGCCCTCAAGGAGCTTATAATCTAATGGTGGAGACAACATGGAAACAAATGTATACAAAGCGATCTACACATTTAAACTCAGGCCTTCTGACTCCAAATCCAAGACTTTTTTCGCCACTCTATGATACTGTCCTCTCTTCATGATGAGGATGGAGAGGAAGGTGGAAACTTCAGCAAGACCTGAAGGGATTTGGAGAGGTCATCTTGTCCATTCCCCTGTGTTTGTATATAAGATTAAAGGATCGTAGCTATGGAGATGGAAGGAGCCTCGGAGGCCATCTCATCAATGTCTTCGCTTATACGGAGGCAGCCAAGGCTCAGGATGGTCCCAGATGGTAGTAAGCGCCTGAGGAGGGATTCGAGCCCAGGGTCTTTGGCACAATAGCCAGCACCCTTTCCCCTGCCTCAAGGCCAAGCTATGTTTAGACCGAGGAGGTCTTTGAAGGGGAAGATTCTCTGCCCTCAGAGATGGTGATGCTGCCCTGGCTATCCATGGCCAGGGGCAATGACCACCATGCCCAGCGTAGTAGCCAACTTACTTGGCATCCGTCAGCAGCTGACAAGGCCTCCTCACCTAGCCTGGGTCCAGGTGGAGAGGAATTTAAATGGATGACTCTGGCCTCCTCTGCCCATCAGGTGTCTGATCATTTCCTATGAGACAACTTAACATAGTAAATCTTCCTGCCTGCCCCAAAGAATCTGTTCTTCACTGTCAGCATTCTGGACTCAAAGCTGGAAGGGTGCTTTGAGATCAAGGACACCCCCCCCCCCCATCTTAAGAGAAGGAAACTGAGACCTAGATTAGAAAGTGCCTTATCCACAGTCAGAGCTGGGACTCCCACCTCCCAGGTCTTGTGCTTCTGAGTCTGGTGTCCGTTCCCTTGTAGCCTGCTGCCTGCCGTTTTCCAGATGAGGAAAAGTGAGAGACTTGCTCACATGGGCAAAACTAGGAAGCAGGAACTCTAATCCAGGTCTTGTGATTCTGAGTCTGGTGTCCGTTCCCTTGTAGCCTGCGGCCCGCCCATTTTACAGACAAAGAAACTGAGGCTAAGAGAAGGAAGAGACATGTTGGCTTGAAGCACAGTTCTTCGACCTATCAAAGGCCAATCCCAGAAACTACCCACTCACCATGCCGTATAAGCTCCAAAGAGCTGGAGGAATTTCAGATGCCATCAGCCATTCTGCGCCCACTACGCCCAGGGCATGGTGTGAGATGCTGGGGCGGGACAGGGGGTGAAAGAGGAGAGAGAGAGAGGAGTCTTGGGGAATGTTAAAAGAGGAACCAGATGGTGGAATTTCAGGCACTGTGACAAGGGTGAGGGAGATGTTTTGGAATGGGAGGCCCTTGAATAAAGCCCCAGGGGGGATAACCTGCTTCTCCATGTGAGGTTCTCTTGGTGCCTGGCCACCCAGGTGGGGAGAATCTGGAGCTGGGAGGACTCCTAAAGATTACAGTTTCATAGACTCAGAACATGAAGGGGTGTTTGAGATTAATTAGTTCAACTCCCTCATTTTGCAGGTCAGGCCACCGAGGCCCAGAGAAGAAACGTCCCAAGGACACATAGGTGGCACATGCTAGAGCCCGGACTTGATGGGTCCCTCTAGCCCCAGACTTTCTATTGCACTCTGTTCTTTTCTTACCTTTATTTGATAAATGGATAAACTGAGGCCCAGAAAAGTTGAAAATCTTGGGGTAATGGGCCCAGAGTTTGAAGTCAGCTCTGCCGCTTGCTACCTGTGTGACCTTGGGAGACTAACAATCTCGCTCACCTGAATTGCCTCCTCCACAAAATGACGGGGTTGCATTAGGTGGCCTCCAGGGTCCATTCTAGATCTAAATGTGATCATCAATCAGTGGGCTAATGCCGGGCAGGGTGAGGGGGACCACACCCCAGGTTCCTCAATCCTGGCTGGGTTCAGCAGAGAGGTTAGATCCTGGACCAGGGTCAGAGCCGAGCAGGGATCAGAAGCCAGGCCTCCTGCTCCCAGGCTCCCAATGCTCCTCCTAAGACACCCGCTGCCAGGAAGGAAAACCCTGGGGAGCCCTGGCTGCCAGATGGTGTTGTGAGCTCCCGGTATGTTCATGGGGGGTAGGGAGAGAGGCCCCGCCTGCTTCGGGGGTAGAAATACGTGGGCTACGTGGGAGGGCCCGGAGGGCCTTTGGACTGAACATGGCAGCGCCTGGGGGAAGGGAGGAGGACACCTCGGGGCTGGACTAGGGGCTGATTCCAGCTCCCCCCAACATTCCCTTTTTTACTGATCGAAAAGCCTTTTCCAGCTCAACAACCTTACTTTTTGTTTTGTTTTGTTTTGTTTTCAATTTTATTTATTCCATTCTGAAATTGAGAAATAAAACAAGCATTTTGGGGCAGCTAGGTGGGGCAGTGAGTAGAGTCAGGAGGACCTGAGTTCAAATGTGGTCTCAGACGCTTGACCCATGTACTAGCTGTGTGACCTTGGGCAAGTCACTTAACCCCAATTGCCCTGCCAAAAAACAAACAAAAAAAAAACCAAGCATATCCATAACACAGTAGAATAGAAAAAAAGATGATTGTACATGAAACTGCAAATCTATTGTCTGCAACTTCCTTTTAAATATATAATAATCACGTAACTTTCTTTTCTTTCCTTCCCTCCCTCCCCCCCACCCTAGAGATGGCTACAATTAGACACGATATGTATATATGTATGCACACGTACATACATCCATACACATATGTACATGTGTATAGATGTATATATCTAATCCATACTATACATACTTTAATCTACCAGTTCTTTCTCTGGATGCAGGTAGCGTCTTCCTTCACACGTCCTTTGTGGTTAATTCAGGTGTTGATAATAGTCAAAATGACTTAGCCACTCAAAGTCATTCTTAAAACAATGTTGCTGTTACTGCGTACAGCGTTCTCTTGGTCCTGCTCATTTCACCCTTCGTTATTTCGTGCAAGTCTTTCTATGTTTTTCTAAGATTATTGAGCTCATCATTTCTTCCAAGCACAATAATATTGCATCCCAATCCTATACCACAACTTGTTCAGCCATTCCCCAGTTGACGCGCATCCCCACAATTTGCCACCACAAGAAGAGCTATAAATATTTTGGAACATACGGGTTCTTTTCCTTTTCCCCTAACCATCTTGGGAAACAGACCTAGTAGTGCTATTGCTGGGTTAAAGGGCACAGGCAGTTTGATAACTCTTTGGGCATAATTTAAGATTGTTCTCCAAAATGGTTGAATCAGTTCACAATTCCACCAACAATGAATTGGAAAATCCCAAAGACTAAGCTAAAAAGTTAGTTGGAACAATGGATAATTTTAGCAAAGTAGCAGGACATAAAGTAAATCCACATAAATCACCAGCATTCCTATACATCACAAACAAAACCCTGCAAAAAGAGATAGTAAGAGATACCCCATTTAAAATAAGTCTAGACAGTATACAATTCCCGGGAGTACTCCTGCCAAAACAAAATTATAACAAACTTTTCATACAAATAAAATAAGATTTAAGTAATTGGAGCAATAGTCATTGTTCATGGGTGGGCAGGGCCAATATAACAAAAATGGTGATTTTACCTAAACTAATTTATATATCAATTCCATCTCAATTAAATTACCAAAAATTTATTTTACCAAATTAGAAAATTCATTTGGAAGAACAAAAAGTCAAGAATATCAAAGGAACTAATGAAAAAATGTAAAGAAAAAAGGTTTAGCAGTACTAGATCTTACACCATATTATAAGGCTGTAACGATCAAAACTATCTGGTACTGGCTAAGAAGTATAAAGGTAAATCAGTGGAACAGAGTAGACATACAGTTTACAGAAACAAATAAATATAGTAACCTTGTATTTTGCAAATGTAAAGACTTAAGTTTTGGGGATAAGAATTCATTATGGATAAAACCAGAAGGCAGTCTGACAGGAATTGGGCATATCTTACACTATTTACCAAGACAAGATCAAACTGGATACGTAACCTGGATATAAAGAAGGCTATTACAAGGAAATCTGAAGAACACGGAACATATTATCTATCAGACTTATGAAGAAGTGAACAATTTATCAATAAACAAGAGATTGAGATAGCAAGCAGTGTGAAGTGTGAAATGGATAATTTCAATTAAATTTAAAAGGTTTTGTACAAGTAAAATAAACATAGCCAAGATCGGAATTCAGAAAATTGGGGGAAAAATTGATAGATGGATTTTCAGATAAAGGTCTCATATCTAGAATATGTAAAGAGCTTTGTCAAATTTATAAGAATATGAGTCATTCCCCAATGGCCAAAAGGTATGAACAGGCACTTTTCTGATGAAGAAATCAAAACAATTTATAGTCATAAAAAATGCTCAAAATAATTGTTGGTCAGAGAAGTGCAAATTAAAACAACCTTTTAAAAAAACCTAATTTTACACCTGTGATTGGCAGGGAAAGTAACAAATGTTGGAAGGGATGTGGCAAAATTGGGACATTAATCTTATTTGCTAACATTCCATGGTCTAAGGTCTATTCGGTCCTTGACATATTCCATGTTCTATGGCCCCTTCCAGCCCCGACATTCTCCATTCTAAATTCTCTCTCCAATCTGACACTTTGCATCCTAGGGGCCATCTCAGCTCTGACCTTCTTTGTTCTAAGCTCCCTCCCACTTCTGACATTCTTTGCTCCAAGGTTCCTCCTGAACCTGACATTCTCCATTCTAAGCTCCCTCTCCCATCTAACACTTTGCATCCTATGGGTCATGTTGGCTCTGGAGCTCTTGATTCTAAGCTCCCTCCCTGCTCCCGTATTTCTCCATTCCTCACCCATCCAGCATCAAGCCTAAGGATGCTCCAAACCTTTGACAGCTCTGCCCAGGACTCGTGCTGCCCCCTTGTGGCCTACGTGGGGTAGTACAATCTCTAGTGAGAAGGAGTTAGGAAAAGAGATTGTTTTTTCAGTACCCAAAGCTAGAAAGGCCTTTAAAGGTCATCTCCTCCAACCCCTACAGTTTTTTTTTTTAAACTACCAAAAACTATTTGTTTGGAATCTGCTGCACTAGCAGTAAAGTTCTTGGCACAACAAAACGCCCAAATTTTGCAAAGTAGTTTTGGGAGCTTAGTAGAGTGGGCAGAGAAGTGGCCTTGGAAGGACAGGAGAAGAGGGAGGAGGACCTGGGTTTGAGTCATGCCTCTGGGCAGACTGTTGATTCATATATCTTGAGCCGGAAGGGCCCCCAGAAGCCAATCTGATCCAGGCTCGTTCTATCATTGAGAACACCGAGGCAGAAGAGATGCAGTTTGACAAGCCAAAGGTCCCAGGATGTGGACTCGGAGGGCGGCTGTCCTCCGACCTTGAATCTGACGGCCTCGCCAATCACACCGGCTTGCTGCGATTTTCATTGTCACTGTGATTACTGACTAAAGCAGGAGCTGGCGCTTTGGTAGTGCTTTCTAAAATGATTTCATTAGCTTTCCTCTGCTTCACGCTCGTCTCATTTAATCATCATAAAACATGATGAGGTAGAAAATTCAAATTGTTTTATTTCCATTTTCCAGATTAAGGGGAGTCACATGTCCAGGATCGCTGGTAAGTGGGGGAAACAGGATTTGAACTCAGGTATTTGTGCACTCAGAAGGAGGAATCCTCGATTTACCATCATAAAATTGTGTTCTTAGCTGTGAGAGACTGTAAAGGCCCCTCATTTTACAGAGGAAAACCTGAGGCCCAGAATGGGAAACAGGGTTTACTCAAGGTCACACAGGGAATAAGAGGTGAAGCCAAGATTTGAATCCTGGTCCTCTGAGGCAGGTCCTCAGACACTGATCCTGGACAAGTCACTTAACCCTGTTTGCCTCAGTTTCCTCATCTGTAAAATGAGCTGGAGAAGGAAATGACAAACCACTCCAGTACCTTTGCCAAGAAAACCCCAAATGGGGTCGCAGAGGGTCAGACACGACTGAAATGACTGAGTCACCTCTGAGGCAGAATCCAGTGAATAATTAGGAGACACTGGGCAAATTAAATCCCCACTCTGGATTTCATAGGATCCTAGCTTTAAGTCCAAGTAGATGGGGATTTGGGATCTTAGACGCAGGGGAGAGGCAAGGGAGAGGGCCCCCATGGGGAATGGGGAGCAGAACGTGGTACCTGGGAGAGACCTCACAGGACAGCTTGTCCAGCCCCTTTACTTTACAAGTGAGGAAACTGAGACCTGGAGAGGCTGACCTTCCATGGCCACATCAGGGGCCAAATTGGTACCCAGTTCCTCTGGCTCCACAGTATCATCCTACATCTTCAGTACGAAAGGGGAGGAGCGCTGGACTGGAATATCTCTACAACACATTCCAGCTCTCGATCACATGGAGCTAACTCTGTTTTCCTGTCCGCTGCATCCCTGTTGCCAAAGCTACCTGCTGCCACACCACAGGGCCCCTGCTTCTACCAGTGAGGACCCCCGCTGCTCAGATACAGTCTAAGGAGAGGCTGTGGCCAAAAATACTCATCGCCCTGCGGACAGCCTGGTGACAAATCCCTCCCGGCTCAGCGCGGCTGGTCCTCCTCGATAGAGACATCTCCCATCTCTGAGATGGGCCCAAAGGCTTTCCCAAGCATTGGCCCCAACTTGGTCTGGTCCTGGCACAGACTTTGGGAGCCCAGGGTTGCCAAGAAGAATCATGGCCCATCCCCTTGGTGCCAAGGCGCTATCCAGTTAACAAATTGTTCTCAGGCACACAAGTCCATCAATCCTCCCAAACGACCTTGGAAGGCAGGCTGGGCAGGATAAATATACTCATTTCACAGAGAAGGTAACTGAGACCGAGTGGCAAGGGACTTGTCCAAGGTTACACAAGAGGTGAAGGGCAGAGCTAGGGCCCCTCATTCCAAAACAGAACTCCTCGTCAGATAATCATAGCTAACGCTTGGGGGCTTCTCCATCTTTTCTGTGTCCTGGACCCCTCTAGCAGTCTGGTGAACACTGTGGTCCACTTCTCTGGATCATGTTTAAAAGGTGCAAACAAAATGCATAGGATTACAAAGGAAAAGTTATATTAAAATATAGTTATCTATCTATCCATCATTATATCCATCCATCCATCCGTCCGTCCGTCCGTCCGTCCATCCATCCATCCGTCCGTCCGTCCATCCATCCATCTATCCATCCACCCATCTAATAATCTTTTCTCCATCTAATAATCTATCTGTACATAAATATGTGTGTATAGGCATATGTGTGTATATTTATAGACACACACATGCATGTGTACACATAGGTATACATGCATATATTAATAAAAATTCATTAACCCCAGCTTAAGAACCTCTGATCTAGAGCTCTCTCTCCTCTGATTCCCCCTTGAGACAAAACAGGGCAGGGGGAGCACACTAACAATTTGGGAAATCAGGGAAAACCTCCTGAGGGAGGTGGCATTTGTCCCAAACCTTGAAAGGACCTCAGAATTCCATCAGAGAGCCTGCACGCAAGCACCAAGGTAGGAGATGGATGTTGTGCTCAGAGAACAGCCGGGGAACGGGCCAGTTCGACAGGAACAGAGAGTGCATGAGGGGGAGGAATGTGTCATCAGCCTGGAAAAATCAGCCGAAGCCAGATTGTGAAAGGCTTTCAATGCCAGACTTGTCAGTATCAGGTTAGAAAGGCAAGGAGGAGCCATGGAAGCTTGTTGAGCAGGAGAGGGGCGAGGCCCGAGTAGCATCTTAAGACCCTCCCTCTGACCATGTTGGACGTCCCGGCCTTAAGACTTCTTTCCTTAAGAGGTTCAGGCTATAGTGGAGGAGGGCAGTCTAGGTAAGGAGAAGAAAAGGACCCAGGAGGGACTCGGGGGCTGCCTTCCACAGGCTTGGCCTTGTCCAAGGTGCGGTGGGTTGCCTTTGGAGGTAATGAGTTCTCCATCATTTAAGCAGAAACTGGGTGAGTTAGGGATGGATCTGGGTCCATGTTTCCTCCATTAGAGAATGGAAGCTCCCTAAGGGCAAGGGCCATTCTCAATCTCAGTAACCTCAGAGCTGGCACAGAGTAGGCGCTTTATGAATGCTTGTTGATCGGTCGGCCCGTAATCCTGTTATTACCCTCAAGGAGCTGACATTGTGATATTTTTTCCTTGTTCACCTGAGGTCTTTCTCTGTGCTTAGGGAAGCTGGTTCTGCCCACTCTCTCATACTAACCAAGAGGACTACCAAATTTCCCCTGGGATTTGGGACGGACACCCCATAAGGTGTCCTCCTGTGCCTTTCCTTTGAGTTAAGCGTTGTCCTCTCCCTGATTCAAGAGAGAAGTCAGGAAAGCTGGGTAAGGGCTAGAGTGGCAAAAATACCGGATTTCGAGTAAGAGGACCTAGGTTCAAATCCTGCCTCTGCCACCCCTTATATATTCTTGGACGAGTGATTTAATTTCTCTGGGCCTCAGTTTCCTCCTCAGTAAAATGAAGAGATTGGACTCAGTGGTCTCTCAGATCGCTTCCAGCTGTAAGTCTAAAATCCAGGATCGTCAGCTACTTCCCCTCTCTGGGCCTCAGTTTCCCCATCCGTAAAATTAGGGGTAATCAGATAGCAGAGTGTAAGAAAGATCGCTAGTCATGGAGTTAAAAGATCTGGGTTCAGCTCCTATCTCAGAGGCTTAATATCTGGGTAAGGGAATTTACTTATTATATTCATTTATTATATAATATCATTAATTTATTACTATTAAATAATATTTACTATTTACTTATTAGCACCTACTATGTACCAAACACTTTTACAAATATTATCTCATCTCAACCTGGGCAAGGAGAAGAAAAAAAGCCTCTGGAGAATCACTTGTCTTCTTGGGCCTCAGTTTCCTTGTCTGAAATGACAGGATCGGGCTAGATGGCCTCTGAGGCTCCTTCTAGGTCTGTGGTTCTCTGATCTCTCCCCATTCCAGAGCCCAGAACAGCTGGAGGGGCTGCAGTGCCCGAGGTGACCTCTAGGCAGTGCTGCCGTCACAGCCAGACTAGACAGATGCCTAAGTAAGGCTCTGTGAGCTGTCCCCAGGGAACGTTCGATGTCCTTGCAGCTGTACAGCGGGCAGGGATGCAGAGGCCCTGAGTTCCAGTCCAGGCATTGAAAATAGCTTAGGGCAAAGAATTTCCCCTCTCTGGACCTCAATGTCCTCATCTGTGAAATGGGAGGGTTGAGCAGGCTGGTCTGTGAGGTCGAGCTTTCCATCGTAGGTTCATTTGGGGAAAAAATGCTCGTTCCTTAAAATCAAGGTTTTTAGTCTCCCTGGCACTCAGCCCAAGGTTTAACGTGCTTAGCAAATGCTTATTGAGTTAAACGAACGGAGCTTCCTTTTCCTCTTCTGTAGAATGGGAATGATCCTTCAGGGTTTTATAATTTGTGGTCCTGAGCCAGGCCCTTCCCCCGACCATGTTCCCTTCCTTGGGACACAGTCACAGATAGAGTCATACAGACAGGGTCGAAGAATCCTAGATTTAGAATTGGGAGAAAGACTTTGGAGTTGGAGGATCTGAGTTCAAATGCTTTGCTAGCTGGAACCACCTGGGTGCCCAAGTAACCTTGGGCAAGCTTATTCCTCTCTCTAGGCCTCAGTGGCCTCTGGAATCCCTTCCATCTGTGGATCTATGAAGTTCTAAGTCATTTCCTCACCTGTGAAATGGGGGAATTCAAGCCAATAGCCTTTGGGATCCCCTCCAGCTCTGGGTCTAGAATCTTATTGTGTGAGTGACCTTGGTCCATTGCCCATGGCCCGGCTTGCCTGTGTCCTGCCCCTGCATCTCTCCTGTCCCCCTGCCGGGTCTACTGGATGAGTTCCCCCACCCCCAGCCTTCCCCTCCCCTCCTTTCCTCTCCTGCCGCCTCCTTGGATGTGCCCAGAAATAGCTCCGTTCCCCTGGTGAGTTCCCACCTTGCAAACATGGCAGGGCGAAACTGTCCCTGTCCCGATGATCGTCACTGAGCCAAGGCAACCTGGAGATTCATTCCTTTCATTTCCTCCCCTCAATTAATCTGTCCCTGCGGCACCCCCCACCGAGGGTCTTGTCTGCTGTCTTCTGCCCTCGCAGAGCCCCAGGAACTCTGAGCTGGAAGGTACCTCAAAGGTTGCGGTGACCTCTCTGCACATCCCCGATGCTGGAAGCCCTCCATCCATGGGGAGCTCAGTACCTCCGAAGACTCGTCTCAGTGGCACTGAAGGGCTGTGTTCTTAGGGACAGCCCCAGAGGGCCAGGACAGCCTCTGCGTAGGCTAAGGGAAGCCTCAGTGTTTAACAAACAAGGAACACGCATTCATACATACGCATATTGGAAAGTGTTTTTATAAAGATATGTGTGTGTTTTATATGTGTGTATATATTATATATAAAATATGTACATGTATGTATACATAATATATATGTGTGTATGTGAGTGTGCACAGACATGCACATACATGTGTTCAATGTGTCTAAGACTTTCGATTCCTCTTAGATTACTGGAGAAATGTCTCATCCTCCTCTCAGGGAGGACCCCTGGTTCCTGGAGCTCCTATTGACTGGTACCACCATGCATTTCAAACCAATACTTTTCCCTCTGTTCAAGGAATCCTGTGCCCGACACTTCCCTGCCTTACATTTTCATAGGGTCAGAAGAGAATAGATTTAAAGCTCGAAGGGTCTTTAGAGACCATTGAGCCCAACCCCCTCATTTTACAGATAAGGAAACTGAGACCTCAAGGGTCACACAGCTAGTAAGCATCCGTTGTGAGATTCACACCCACGTCTTCTTGACTCTGTCCGCTAGGTCACGCTGTCTGGCCTTGTCTTTCAGCGCAGGCATTGCTTCCTACTTAATAAACTCTGGTGGTTCTTTATTATCTCCAGGACAAAATCTAAATTTCTCTGTCTAAGTCTTTAAAGCTCTTCCCAGTCCGCTCTTGGACTTCTTACGCTTTATTTCCCTCCCTCTGTTCTCTGATCCACCCAAACTGGCCTTTTGCTGATCCTCACACATGACCCGTCATCTCCTATCTCCGGGTCTTTGCCCAAGCTGTCCCCGCCACCTGGAATACTCTCCCTTTCCCCCTCTGCCTTTTAGAATGCCTCATTTTCTTCAGAACTCAGTTCAGGCTCCACCTTCTTCATGAAATCCCTCCTGATCCCTCTCTGCTACTGCCCTCCCTCCTGAAATGACCATACTGTTCTCTTGTGTACATTCCCGGCGTATCTCTATATGAGCCTGTTGTCTTCCTCATTAGCCTGTAAGCTATTTCATTTTTGCTTTTATAGGCCCAATGCCCAGCACAGAGCTTGGCACATAGGGGGTGATGCATAAAAGGTGCTTGTTGATTGGTTGGTTGGTTGGTTGGTACCTTGCCTCACAGGCCCCCTGCACGTTCTTTTGGAAGGTGGGAGTCAGATGGACGTTCAGGGGGAGGAACATCGGTGGGTTTAATAGATGCTGCTGTAGGCACCAGGGTTCCTGATTCTGCTGGCTCTGGGTACGGCTGACTCCCCTTCACAGCTGCAGGAATGTGCCGCCCACCAGGCCGCCCACCCAGCTTTAACACGCATGAACGTATCACCTGGCTGTGTCAGTAGCTGGAAAGAGGCAGATTAGGTGGAAATGGGAAGACAGCGGGGGCCGTAGCTGGAGACCTGGCTCTGACACTTCCTAGCTGTGTGGCACCTTGGGCAAGGCGGCCCCCCTCTGGAAAATGGGCAGAATGAGCTCAGAGTGTCTGTGAAAAGCTTATGGAGCTGGAGGAGCAGGTGATGTTTGTGCTCCAATCGGCCCATCCCCAGCCGGACCCCTTGGGAGCTGGGGGGAGAAGGGGGTGCTTTTGTACCTTAGCAAGGCTGGTTCTTAGACAGTGCACAGCTGGCCCTTAAGGCCTGCGCTCCAGACCTCAACAGAACACTGTGTAATCACGATGACCAAACCTGACCCCGGAGAAAGGGTGAAAAATGTATCTCCTTCCCTGCGTTGCTGAAGTGGGGGGGCTATGGGTACAGAACCCTCAGTACGCTGTACTGTCAGGCCCTGCCAATATGGAGCTATTTGTTCTTGCTTCCCCCCCCCCCAATTTCTTCTAAGGGATGACTCAGTGGGGGGAGGGCAGAATATATTGGGAAATCAATGCATTCGTAATAAGAGGCATCTTTTTCTTTCTTTTTTCTTTTTTTTTTTTTTTTTACATATCCAATGTGTGAGGCCAGATAGCGCTCTCCAGACCTTAAATGGCAGTAGAAATGTCACCGTCATAAAAGTGATGACTGTCCTTATCGCTAATATTAGCAGTGGTACTGGTGGCAGACCTGGGGTGGGGGCGGGGGGCAGACTGCCTAAATGTGAATTAGGATCTTTCCTTATTTATAATTGCGCTATATTGTCTTTCCCATTAGGAACAGGCTTTCTTCAGGATGTGAGCTGCTAGGACCTGCCAGGGAGTGCCTAGGATCACCGAATCTCCGAAGAGGAAGGGAAGCCCAGAGATGAGCCCACCTAACCCAAGTGTCCACAAGAAACTGCCCTACAACGCCCTGACAAGAGCTCGGGCTGACTTTCTTTGAATACCTCCCCTTACAGGGAGCTCACTACCTACCATGACAGCCCTTTTAGCTTTCAGATAGCTCTCATTTTTAGGGAAGTTTTTCTTGACCTCCTAAATCTGTGCTTTGCAGTCGAGTCCCCCCACCCCCACCCCACCCCGCCCATGTTGCTCCAAATTCTGACCTCTGGGGACAAAGAACAAGTCCCATCACTTTTCCATGTGACTGCTCTTCAAAGACTTAGAAGACAGTTGAATTCAGCCAATTACTGCCTTGTCTTGGTTCCCAACCCTTCTCTCTGGGGTCCTTGAATTACGAATGTTAGAGTTGGGAGGGGCCTTAGAACAGGGGATGGCAGAGCTAGGAGGGAGATTAGAACAGGGAATGAAAAAATGAGGGAAAAAAAGAACAGGGAAGGTCAGAGCTTGGGAAGGATATTAGAACACAGAATGTCAGAGCTGGGAGGGGCTTTAGAATAGATGTCAGAGCTGGAGGGACCTTAGAATACAGAATGTCAGAGCTGGGAAGGGTCTTAGAAGAGGGAACATCAGAGCTGGGAAGGCGGTCTAGAACATGGAATGTCAGAGCTGGGTGGGTCCTTAGAACATGGACTGTCAGAGCTGGGAAGGGGGTCTAGAAGAGGGAACATCAGAGCTGGGAAGGCGGTCTAGAACATGGAATGTCAGAGCTGGGAGGGACTTTAGAATAGGAGATGTCAGAGCTGGAGGGACCTTAAAACATAGAATGTCAGAGCTGGGAAAGGCCTTAGAAGAGGGAGTGTCAGAGCTGGGAAGGCGGTCTAGAACAGGGAATGTCAGAGCTGGGAGGGGGTCTAGAACATGGAATGTCAGAGCTGGGAGGGGCTTTAGAATAGATGTCAGAGCTGGAGGGAACTTAGAATATAGAATGTCAGAGCTGGGAAGGGCCTTAGAAGAGGGAACATCAGAGCTGGGAAGGGAGTCTAGAACATGGAATGTCAGAGCTGGAAGGAACTTAGAACCAGGAATGGCACTTCTGAGCTTGAGGGACTGCAGATGTTCTAGTCTGTCCAGGCCTGCTCCGTATGCAGACCTCTCCCATCCCTTCAGAACTTGCTCTCCCAGCTCTGGTCCTAGCAGGGCCCCACTCTCCAGCCCCTGAGTCGGCCCATACTCTGGTCAGCTCCTCTCCTCAGCCACATCAATGGCTGGGTCCTGCCTCCCTGGTTGGATCCCCTTGCTCACACCAAGTCCTTCTCTTTTTTTTTTTTACCACCTATTGAAAGCCTACCTCTCTCACCAGGCCACCTCCTCCAGGCAGCCTACCTTAAATTCCCACCCCCATCCATACCAGAAGTGACTCCTGTTGTGCTTGCCCAGGTAAGGGTTGGAGAAACTCCCTCCAGTTCTTCAGTTGTAAGAAACTGAGGCCCAGAGCCAGGAAGTGGCTTCTCTAAGGTCTGCACAGCTAATAAGCAGACCCAGGATTCAAACCCAGGTCTTGTCCCTCTGTCTCTAGCACCCCTTCCACAAGCCCTGCTGCCTCCACACTGAAAGGATCGTTGTTACTGTTATCATATCCTACTGACCCCTCCCGCCTCTGCCTTCTTCCTTCCCTTCCCCCCAACTCCCAACAAACAAACCCCAGGAGGACGGTAGACATGCCTCTCATACTCTAGGTCTCTTTCTCCCCCTCCTTTTGGCCCATGTGGTTCCAAGAGGATTGGAAACTTTATTAAAAATAATTAAAAATCCCATTGTACAGCTGTGTGTGGTGGAAGGGTAGGGAGGATGGGCTGAAGCTGGGGGTGGGTGGCCAGGGGACCAGCAGAGGTGGGGCTGGTACATGAAGGGAGTGGCACTCCAGGCCTGACCCTGGGGGCTGCCTGGGTTGACACCCCTCATTCTGAGATAGCTCAAGGGCCAAGGAGCTCTAAGAGCTAGTCCATGAGGGAGAGAAAGAGGGGCCCGGCTTCATCTCCACATCCTGCCCTGGGAAATTGAAGAATCTGGGTTGGATCTCTCTTGCCTTTATATATATGTATATATTTACAAAAGGATGTGTGACAGGTCACAAACATGCAAGGTAAACCTTTCTTTCTACTTCCCCCAACCAGCCTTCCAGCCCTGGCTTCTGTGTGAGGCGTGCCATCCCCCCTGCCCCCGCCCTCCACATGTGTCCCAAGAGCCCTCCCAAAAGTTCTCCAGGGCAACTGGGGGCATGTCCTGGAAGAGCCTAGGGGTGCCACATTGGGCAGTTCTGGGAGGGAGTCAGGCCCACAGCAGTAGATGGCATGGGATGGTTGGCATGGCAGAACTTAGGGATCGGTACTTCCCTGTTGCCAGGGTCTAATTCTTGGGCACTGAAGTGAGAAGGCATGGGGGACAGACCCCTAATCATACACTCATTTTTCATGGCTTCATGTGGCCACCAGAAGGGTTCTCATGGCCTGGGTGGGTTCTGTCCTTGGGAGGGAGGAATGTTTGTCCCAGGGATACTGAGGGAGGGGATGTTCATGGTCTGCTGGTCCTTTTCCTGTCTAGAAAGAGGGGTCTTCCCACAAGGGGTCAGGGGATGGGGGCCCGAGATGACAAAGGGGACATAGGGCTAGATGAAGGGGGAGGAGGTCAGATGGCCGACTCCCGGCGGTAGGAGATGTTGTCAAGGGGTAAGGTGGACTGCATCCTCTCCAAATCCAGGTGGCTCCCAAACTCTAACATGCGAATGATGCCCCCATCTTCCTTGGAGCCGCCCTCCAGCCCCAAGCCAGCCACGTCCTCCTCTAGTTCATCTTCCTCCTGGCTCATGAGTGCCAGCTCATTCTCATAGCAGAAGGCACTGGGTGGTGGCGGCGGGGCAGGAAGGACCGTGATCTTGCTTTCCTGGAGCTCCCGGGCTGAGCAACAGGGTGTGCCAGCCACCTCGTAGGTCTTATGGAAACGTGAGTAGTCCACCTTGTAGTGGCTCTTCTCCTCAAAGACCACGGGCTCGAAGCGGTGGCCCCAGAGGATCTCACTGGCCAGGTAGGAGCTGCGGGCCTGGGTGGTCATGGCTGTGGCCTCGACCATGCCCTCCAGGATGACCACAATCTCAAAGTCCTCGGACTCCAGCTCCTCTTTGCCCATGCCATAGAGGGGGCTCTCCTCATCGATCTCGTGGACGATGATGATGGGGGACACCAGGAAGATGCGGTCCAGCCCAATGTCGTAGCCCACATTGAGGTCCCGCTGGTCCAGGGGCAGGTACTCGCCCTCCTCCGTCATGTACGGCTTGATAAGTTGGGCCCGTACATGGGCCTCCACGATGTGACTCTTCCTCAGGTTGCCCACCCTCCACATGAGGCACAGCTTGCCGTCCCTCACGGAGATGACAGCATGGTGGCTGAAGAGCAGCGTCTGGGCCCGCTTCTTGGGCCGCGCCATCTTGGCCATGATGGTGCCGATCATGAAGGAGTCAATGACGCAGCCCACAATGGACTGCACCACCACAGCCATGACAGCCAACGGACACTCCTCCGTCACGCAGCGAAAGCCATAGCCAATGGTGGTCTGAGTCTCCACCGAGAAGAGAAAGGCTCCCAGGAAGCCGTTCACATGCATGATGCAAGGCTTCGCAGCTGCCGGTGGTGGGCTCCCGCCTCCCCCGGGACCTGCTCCAGCAGGTCCCGATGCTGGGGATGGACTGGGGTCCAGGTCACCGTGGAAGAAGGCAATGCACCAGAAGAGGAGGCCGAAGAAGAGCCACGAAACCAGGAAAGCGGCGGAGAAAATCATGAGCATGTACCTCCAGCGTGTGTCCACACAGGTGGTGAAGATGTCGGCCATGTAGCGCTGGGACTTGTTGCTGAGGTTGGCAAAGTAAACGTTGCACTGGCCATTCTTCTTGACAAAGCGGTTGCGGCGTTTCCGCCGGGGGGCGTGGGCCTGCCCGTTCCGGCTGTGTCCGTTCATCCCGCCCCGGGCAGAGATCCAGTGGCTGTCCTCACCACCTGGGATGGCGCTGGACCTGGAGAGGAGACATGGCGGCCAGACGTTAGGTGAGCAATGAAAGCAGGAACCGTAATCATCTGCTGGGAGTGGAACGAACAGAGTCAGCCTCAGGGCTAGGAAGACAGGTTCGAGTCCAGCCTTGGATACATCCTGGCTGGGTGACCTTGAGCAAGTCATACAACCTCTCAGTGCTCTAGAACACCCTGCAGCGACAACAACTAACATTAATATAGTGATTTTACAAACATTATCTCATTTGGTCCTCCCAACCTTCCTGGGAGGTCGATATTGTTATCGCTCCCGTCTTACAGGTAAGGAAACTGAGGCAAACAGGGTTAAGTGACTTGCTCGGTGTCACACAGCTAGTAGGTGTCTGAGGCTGGATTTGAACTCAGGTCTTCCCGACTCCACACCCGCTGCTCTTCCAAGCTGCCTCTATTCAGACTCAGACTCAGACTACGGGAGGCGATAGGGGCATTGGTGAAGGGCGCTTCCTCGCTGGAAGTATTCTACGTGGATGAAAGCATCAGTCGGTTCCCAAAATAAGTCACCTCCTAAGTGGCATTCGGCGGGACACGGGCTCCTGCGGGGTGGGGGTGGGGGCTATCCTGCTTTTGTATTTGTGTCCCCAGGGGGTCAGCAAGCCGTGACTGTAGCGCAACAGTAGGCACTTAATAAATGCTTGCTGAGGGGTAGCAAATGGAATAATTATGAAATGATAGTGATGGTAATAAATCCCCTGCCTGTGTGGAATGCTGTGGTATTTGGAAAGAACTGGTATGTGCATTATCTCCCTGGATAAAAATAGCTCCTGTTTCTCTAGGGATTTGATGCTTCCAAATTGCTTTCTGAAGCAAAGCCCCGGGAGGTGTGTGAGCAACACCACAGTTACCATTCCCATTTCACAGAGGAGAAATGGAGGCTTTGAGGGGGAGGTGGCATGTGGGGTGGAAGGAAGCGCTGGACGGGGCATCAGGGGTCTGGGCTTGGAGCCCAGCTCAACCCTTTCCTGTCTCTGTGGCCTGGGACAAGTCCCTCCTCCTCTCTAGGCCTGCATTTCCTGGCCTCTCTGATGTTGGGAAGTTGGATAGGATGGCCCCTAAGGTCAAATCCACTTCCAGTTGTCTCCCACAGGCCGGTGAATATCAGTGCCCACAAGAAAACCCAGGTGTTTTTACTTATTCCAAGTCCAATGTGCTTTCTCCGCTACATTGAGGCTCTGGACGGGAGGCAAGGCAGGGCTTGGACTGGGTTCCTGGAGGCCAGGACAGGGCTAACAGGACCTCACAGAGACAGATTTCAGCTCAATATGAAGATCTTCCCAAAGATGAGAGCTATTCCAGAGGGAAGTGGGTGACGCGAGAGACAGTGAGCTCTCTGCTAAACGGGGAGTCCAAGAAGACGTCAGAGATGCAATGGTTAGTTAGAGACGTCACACAAAGGCTTCATGCTGCTGGCGTGGGGAGAAGAGCTGACATCCCTCTGAAGGCCCTTAAGACTCTGAGACCCCCATTTCACAAATGAGCGAACAAGCCCAGGAAGGAGAAGGGATGGGGGGGTGTAACAATGGTGGTAGCGGTGATGGTGACAGAGACGGGAGATGTGGCGGGCATGGTGACAATGGTGATGGTGACAGAGATGGGGTGATGACAGTCATGGTGACAATGGTGATGGTGACAGAGATGGGGTGATGACAGTCATGGTGACAATGGTGATGGTGACAGAGACAGGAGACACGGCAGTTATGGTGACAATGGCAAAGATGGTAACGGTGGTCATAGGGACAATGGTGATGCTAGTGGCAGTGACAATGATGACATGGGGACGTGGTAATAATGATGGTGATAAGAGGATGATGACCATGGGGATAGTGACAATGGTGATGGTGATGACCATGGGGATGATGGTGATGGCGAGTGGCAGCTGAGGTGCTGGTGTCCAGGAGGGTCATGGAGAAGTGACCTGGCCACGACCTGGGGGAGCCACGTAAGTGACCGCAGTCAGTCAGCCCCTTCCCAGCCATGATAAACGCCTCTTCTTGTCCCCCTCGCTCCCCCAACCATCTGGAGCAGAGAAGAAGGCAGTCGAGGGACCTCTCCACCCCCCGGGCCTTGCCTGGTGCCAGCCGAGTCTCCGCCACCAGCAGGGCCGGGGTGAGCAGGAAGGAGGAGGCCGGACAGCGGCTCCCGGTAACATTTTGGCCCAGAATTATGGAAGGCTGGGAGTTTCTATTTTCTGCCCTATTCTTCTTGCTGATCTAATTGTGTATCTGTAGCAGTGTTTATACACTTCCCCGGGTTCGGGACAACTCGGTTGCCACAGCAACAGTGAGGCTGCTGCCGGCGTCCAGGCTTAAGAGGCAGCGCTGTAATTTAGAGATCAACAGCTCAAGTGGTGCCAGCTTCCCTGGGAGAAACTCTCCCCGCCGTCTCCCCACCCAACCCCCCTTCCCTTGGCCCCTCCTGGCTCTGGGTGCCTGTGTCCTCACCACCCACCCTTAGTTAGAACAGCAGAGGAACATGATTGTCACTCCTCTGTGCTGGTCTGTACCATCACTGCCCAATCCCGCCCCCCGCCCCGGCCCCGCTGCAGGGGCCATTAGCCCTGGGGGCATAGCGGGAGGGAGAGAAGGGTGTGGGCTCAGCCCTCAGAATTGTCTGGGAAGCCCAGGAAGGTTCCTGCCGTATGCTTCGGCAAAACAGGCAGAATAGACAATTATTCCAAAGGCACCAGGAAGGTTACCCTGCCCCTTCCTGAAAATCTTCCTCTCTCTACTGTCACTATGCCTGAAATTCCACCATTAGAGCCACAGAATGGAAGAGCTGGAAAAGGATCCAGACACAGAAATCCACAGAAAGTGAAAAATGGAAGGCTTAGTAGAGGACCTCTAATTCCAATGCCTTATTTACAGAGATAGAAACTGAGGTCTGCAGAGGGGAGGTGACTTAACAAAAGCCCCAGAGGAAGTTAGCCAGCAGAGCTAGGACTGAAGTCCAGGTCTCCTGGCTCCTAGCCCTGGCTTTTCTCTAGAACACATCATAGTAGGGATCAATTCGCTTCGATTCTGAAGGTTTGGGGGTGGGGGTGGGAGGGATGGTTCCAAAGCCCTGTCAGAAAGCTCTTGTTTCTGGGAAAGGGGAAAACCACCTGCTTGTATTAACTGGCACCTCAGCTGGGATTAGCTGGCAACCAGCCAGGAGTAAGGTTAGGAAGCCGAGAAGGAGTGGGAAGATGGGTGAAATCTCCCAATTTTGGAGCGCTTCGGAGGGAGTGGAGGGGACAGGGAATGACATCAACCTGAAGGCTCAAAGACCCCGCCTCAAGTGCTGTTTGCATCCACTTCCCAGTACCAGGAGTCCTTCTGGGGAGACAGCCTCCGCCGGGGAGAGGAGATACTCACAAGCAATCAGGCGCTCACTTTCCCTCTCCTTCAAATGACCTTCTGCTCCATCCCTAAGTGAGAAAGTAGGACTGGATGGGCTCTAAGATGGTCATTCCCCACCCTGACAGTTAGTGTTTGCAGGTCGATTAAGTATTCATTCAATGCTTGCTATTTCCCAGGCACCACAGTAATGATGATGATGGTGGTGGTGATGGTGGTGGTGATGAAGCATTTATATGATGCTTTAAGGTTTATAAAGCACTTTGCAAATATTATCTCATTTGAGCCTCACAACAACCCTGAGAGGTAGGAGCTATAATTATTCTCATTTTACAAATGAGGAAACTGAGGCTGAGAGAAGTTACATGACTTGGCCAGAGTCACACAGCTAGTAAGTGTCTGAAACAGGATTAGAACTCAGGTCTTCCTGGCTCCAAGTCCAGAGCTCTATCCAACCAGCTGTACCACCTAGCTACTAGGGGCCAGAAATAGAAATAGATCATCCATTAATAGGCATTTATTTAGTGCCTCATACTGGGAGAAGTGCTGGAGTTACAGAGACAAAGCACACACACGAAACAGTTTGTACCTTCAAATATCTTACATTCTCTCAGGGGGAAATATCTAGTAATTGAAAACCAAATAATTTCTGGGAGAAGGGCTAGGTAGTGACTAGGTGGATCAGAATGGTCTTCCTGAAGGAGGTGGCCAGGAGCTGAGCTTGGAAGGAAATGAAGGGATTCCTGGAAGGGACGGGGCATAGGGAAATTGCATCCAGACCTGAGGAGGAGCAGAGCTCAACAAAGGTGTGGACAGAAGAGATGAGAAGTCCCTCATGGGGGCAGCAAGCCAGCTCATTTGGGTCGAATGAAAATCCCAAGAAGGGAGTAATAAACTTGCCGAGGAGTGCTGAAGCCAGATTGCAGAGGGCTTAAAAGCCAACCACAAGAAGAGGCAGCAGGAAGCTATTGGAGTTCTCTGAGCAGTGAAGGGACATGGTCAGATTCACTTGGGAAAATCCAATTGGCAGCTGTTCAGAGGAAGGGCTGAGGAAGGGAGAGATTGAAGACAGGAAGAGTAATTGGGATGTTAATGAAGTATTCCAGGAGACAAGGAAGGAGGGTCTGAGTTAGAAGGTGGTGGTGGAAATGGAGAAAAGGACAGGCAATTGACAAGATTCAGCAACTGAATGGCCCTGATGCTGAGCTTGGGAATGTGGGTGTCCAGGAGGATGGTGGCACCTTCAGCAGAACTAGGAGAGCCCAGCTGAAAGGGAGTTTAGGAAGGAAAAGGGATGAGTTCCCTTCTAGATATTGCTGGCGCGAGTCTCATCTCTATGCCCAAGGCTTGGCCTGAGTGTCTCCGGAGCTCCAAGAACATACCACGAACTCCCTCATGGGCATTTCCAACTGGATATCCCAAAGGCATCTCCAGTTCAACATGTCCAAGAGACAGCTCACTATGTTCTTCTAGTCCAGGAGAGGGGAGAGGATGGGAACAGATGACAATGGAATTGTCAAGATGCAGAGGAGAGATTAAAGCGAGGTAGCTTGAGAGATCTAAGAAGACGGTCATTTGTGGAAAAGGAAGGAGGGATTCAGAGCTGAGAAGATCCTTGTTAAATAATCTGAGCCCCCTGTTTCACAAATGGAAGCACTAAGGTCCATAGAAGAAAAATGAATTATCTAGGGAGCCACAGGTAGCAGCCAGGATCCAACTGAAAAACTGCGCTGCTCTCCCCTCATCACCGTGCTTGCTCCCAAGGCACCTCTCTGGCTAAATGGGACTGGGATGGGGAGACAGATACCACAAGGTTCAGGAAGGGTCCTGAAAAGTTCTTCTTCCCATGTTCCACTCCCACTATGGTCCCAGTGACAGACCGTGAAGCTCAGCCAAAGGGACTCTATTGGATCTAACTTCCTCACTCACTCTCCTGCCTCCAACAAAAACCTGAGACGAATCAAGCATCACCCCAACAGAGTGGCCCATGGCCCATGGCCCACCGAAGCTTGCAAACTGCAGTACTAGAAGGGTCATGAGACCAAAGGATCCAGAGATGGAAGGGACCAAAGAACCAAACCCAACCTCCTTCTACAGTGAATCTCCGAGACGTGAAGTGATTGGCCCCGAGCCACACAGCAGGTCAGTGGCAGACGTGGGACCAGAAGCCACATCCCTGAGAGCTAAGTCCAGGCTGGGCTCCTTCCTCTTGATCGTCTCTCAAGTCCAGGCTTAGGACCACACTGTGCCTGATGGAGCCGAGCCTGGAGCAGAAGGGAAAACCAGGGAGTGAGTACCAGGAGAATCTCATTTAAATAGCTAAGGGCGGGGGAGCCTTTGGGCATCTGCACAGCCCAGAATTCTCATTTCTACGTGACTTGATTCCTACCTGCTCTTAGATTCATTCATTGAAGTGTTTGTATTACCCACCTACTGTACTGTGAGCCCTGGGGGGTAGCGACAGGGGCTGGTTCATTTGTGAAACTCAATATGGAAAATCCTAGAAAGTCAGAGCTGGGAGGGAGCTTAGGACAGGGAATGTCACCAAGGCTGGAAGAGACCTTAGCATATGCAATGTCAGAGCTGGGTAGACTTTAAAACAAAGAATTTGCAAGCCAGAAAGGACACTGGAGATCATCTAGTTCCATATCCTTATTTAGCAAATGAGGAAACTGAGGCCCAGAGAATGAAAGCGACTTGCCCAAGGTGACACAGACTAGCTAGCCCTAGCTTGGGACACTTCACACAGCAAGCACTTAATATGTGCTTGTGGCAGGCGTTTATGTGGCTGCTCCAAGGGTGTCTTTCATGTTAAAGCAGAATCCTCCCTAAGGGCAGATGCTCCTTAGGGTTTGTACTATTCTCCAAGTCCTACAATTTCCTTTCTCTGGTAAGAAGTTCCAGCCCTCCCAGAGGAGGAGGCCCCCAAAGCTCCACCCTGTCTCCTCCGGGGGCCCAAAGACTTCCCTTCTCTCCTCTCACCCTACCTAACCTCCTGCCTCCAAGAAGCCATCGACAAAGCCTCCTCCACCCAAAACTCTCCCAAAACAGGCCTCTGTGTAAAAGAGGAGGGGAGGCAGAGGCTGGCCTTCAGTGCCAGCTGTAATGTCTCTGTTGGGAACACATCCCACGGAAATGCACAAAGGAATGGGGGACAAATACTGGCCCCTGGCACATCCTAGGAATACAGGACCTTCTGTCTCTTACCTCAGGGAGGGACCCACTCTTTGAGGTCAGGGCCCTGGGGAGCATGAGTAGGGATGAGCAGAGAAGGATCCGTGTCCCTGCTGGGGAAAAACCAGGAACAGGGCACTCCCCACCCAGCCTCCACCTCTGCCCTTCCACTCTCCCTTTCTAATGCCTCCCCATCTGCAGGGCCTAGGTCCTGAGAGAGCCTCCCTTGTCCAATATGATCTCTTGTCTGGCCTCTGAATTCTGGCTGAACTTTGTAGAAATCTAGAGCCCAGGAATCAGAAGGAATTCTCAAACACAGAACATGGGAGCTGGAAGGGACCTTAGAACATTGAATGTTAGAACTAGAAAAATGTCAGACCTTGGAAGGACTCTGGAATAGAGAACGCCAGAGCTTGGAAAGACCTTAGTACAAAGAATGTCAGAGCTTAGAGAGAGACTCTACAACTGAGAATGTCAGGGTTTAGAGATACCTTAATGCAAAGAATGTCAGAGCTTAAAGGGACTCTAGAACAGAGAATTCAGAGCTTGGAGAAACCTTAGAATGTAGAACTTCAGAGCTTGGAGGGACCATAGATCAAAGAATTCAGAGCGTGAAGAGATCTTAGAACCTAGAATGTCAGAGCTTAGAGAGAGACTCTACAACTGAGAATGTCAGGGTTTAGAGATACCTTAATGCAAAGAATGTCAGAGCTTAAAGGGACTCTAGGACAGAGAATTCACAGCTTGGAGAAACCTTAAAACATAGAATGTCAGAGCTTGGAGGGGACTCCAGGACAGAGTGAGTCATTGCCGAGAACATGGAATGAAAGATCTGGGTAGAACCATGTAATCTAGAATGAACATAAAAATGCTGGAAGCAAATTTGATCTACTATAACCCCTTTCTTTTTACAGATGAGGAAACCGAGGTCCAGGGACTGACTTGCCAGATTCCCGTGGTGGCAGAACCAGGGTAAGTGTGATTTGGTTCTTAGTATAAGTGCCCTTATATTGCAAACTGTCAAGTTGGAGAATGTTTTCATGTGTGAGTGTCTAGTCTTCTCAACTAAATCACAAACTCCTTGAAGGCAGGACTGTCTTTCACAATCATATGAAAACACCAACTCACCTTCGTGTACTACTCAGCGGCTTTAAGGTACCTTCCTCATCTCTTCCTCAGAACAGCCCTGAGAGGAAGGTTGCCAAAGCATCATCCCATTTGATTGTAAACTCCTTGAGGGCAGGGACTGTCTTTTGTCTCTTTTTGTATCCCCAGAACTCAGCACAGTGCCCAGAACATGATATGCACTTAATAAATGTTTATTGGTCAATTCCCACTTCATAGATGTGGAAACTGAGAGGGAGGGAGAATGATTTCTTCAAGTCACAGAGAGGATTTGAATTGGGTCTTCTACCTTCAAGGGCAGTATTCCTCCCACTATACCGCCCTGCCTCTATCCATGCCTATCTCACACCCAGACTGCAGGAAAGCCTTCTTAATGTTTGCCTTCACCAGCCTCTGGGCTCTGAGCGGCTCCACGCTCACCTTCGTTTTTTCTCTACACCTTTGATGAGGGATTGGACTCAACTCCAAGGTCTTGCTCCCTTTTCTACGGGCTGGGAGCATGAGGACAATTCACTGCCTGCATTGGGCGATCCCTGTTCTAAGGAGGGAGATGCCCTGTCCTGTTGCCTGCTCAGATTTACAATGGCTGATTCAGACCAGGGCTGGTCTGTAGCATGAGCCTGACCATGCCCCGCTCCTGCCAAGAACTTTCCATGGCTCCCTATTGTCTCTAAGATAAAACAACAGGTCTCAGCCTGGCAGTCAGTCTAGCACCCACATACCTTTCCAGCATGGCACAGTGGAAAGAGGGGGGAATTTGGAGTCAGAGGAACCTGGTTCACATCCTGGCTTTGTGACCTTGGGTGAGTCACTTCACCAAATGGCCCCTGAGCCATCACTTCTAGCTCCAAGTCGGCCACCCTTATTCTCCTTTGTGCACTCAGCCTCCCTGTGACCACTCATTATTCTCAAGCTCAATAAGCAACCTCCCACCTCCCTCTACTGTCTTTTTTTTTTTAGGAGAGGGCAATTCAGGTGAAGTGACTTGCCCAGGGTCACACAACTAGTAAGTGTCTGAGGTCCCATCTCAACTCATATCCATCTCACTCCAGGGCTGCTGTCCTATCCACTGCAGCGCCACCTAGCTGCCCCTCCCTGTACTTTCACAGGCCAGGCCAGGAATGCAATCAGTCCTCATCTCTCTGCTTTGCAGAATCCTCTGCCTCCAAGGGGGCACCTCTTCCAGGAAGTACCCCTCCCCCTCCTCACATTTCCCTGGAGCCCTCTCTGCTCTCTCCTCTGCCCCCATGTGACCCTAGACCTGTCTGCAGTCAACAACTCTGGGTCCACAATATATGCTCAGTCCCTGACCCCAGTCCAATATAAGCCTTTTGACAGCAGGGGACGTTTTTTCTCTGTACCTCATTGTCCAGCCCTTTGCCTGGTCCACAGTAGGTGTTTAATAAATTGAATGAAGGATGAGTATCAGTCTGGCATCGTGACTATTAATCTGACCTCGGAGTCAGGAGGAACTGAGTTTGAATGTGGTCTCTGACACACTAACCACGTGAGCCCAAGCAATTCGGTCAACCTCTGGGTCCTCTAGGCGACTCTAAGACCAAGGGGCACAGAAGGTGCCAACCTGCATGCAGAGAGGGAGTTCCTCCCTGGGGGCCCCTTTGCCAATGAACCCACCTCTCTGAGTCCCCATCTCTGACACCCACTGTCTCCCCTTGCCTGCCCCTCCCATCTGTTCCTCTCTGGGTCTCCCTCTTCTTCCTGATTCATTCACTCATTCAATGTATGTTTAACAAACCTTTATTATGAAGGTCATCAGAGAAATGTAAGTGTAGGGGATAAAAAGAGATGAGTCATTCACATAATCAGAAGAGAGAGGGATGGCCAGTGGGCAGTTTGGGTAGCCAAGCAAAGTCAAAAGATGTGAAGAAGGGTCACCAACATAGAGGGTGGAGCCCCTGTGGAATGGCAGGAGAGGCAGAGTGCTGGCTTTGGGGTCAGAGGGCCTGGGTTTGAGTCTCAGCTTTGTGTGACCATGAGTCCATTAACTTACCTCTCTCAGCCTCAATTTCCTCATTTCTTTAAAATTAAGAGGTTGGACTTACTATTGTTCGGTCATTTCAGTTGTGTCTGACTCTTTGTGACCCCATTTGGGGTTTGCTTGGCAAAGATACTGGAATAGTTTGCCATATTCTTCTCTGGCTCATTTTATAGATGAGGAAACTGAGGCAAACAGGGTTAAGTGATTTGCCCATGGTTACCCAGCTAGGAAGTGTCTGAGGTTGCATTTGAACTCAGGTCTTCCTGACTGTAGGCCTGGAGCTCTATCCACTGCACAGGACGGCCTTTAAAGCCCTTTCCAGTTCTAATTCTGTGACCCCAAGATCCTATGGTCTTTGTGACTTTGGGCAACTGTGTGGACCTCAGTTTTCTTATCTGTAAATTAAGGAAATTGGACCCAATGGCCTGTGGGGCCATGATCTTCTGACATGGCCAAAAGTTTCTCAGGATAAGCAAGCAGAGACGGACAGTCACAGGCACTGTGAGAAAGTGGCCACCTTGATGAGACCCCAGATACATTGGAATGAGTGAGCGGAGGACCTTAGTGAGGGCTCACAGATGACTGATGAGCTGGCAACCAGGGCTACCGAATGGAACACCTGAAGGGGACCTTGCACCGCCCCCAGGGAAGGCTCTGCGGCTACAAATTCAGTCCTGCCTCTGGCCTCTCTCCTTTCCCCTCCAGCCTCCACACAGCTGCCACACTGACCTTCCAAAAGCACAGGTCACTCAGCGGCTCAGCGAGCTCCTGAAACTCCCTCTGGCCTCCAGGGTAAAATGCAGATGCCTACATTTGGCACTGAAAGCTCACCGCTCTACAGCTGGAAGGTACCTTACTTAAAACACAGAATGTCAGGGCTCAATAGGGACCTTAGACATCAGAGATCTAGGGACTGGTGCAGGAGTCAGGAGGATCTGAGTTCAAATCCAGCCTCAGAAACCTACTAGCTCTGTGACCCTGGGCAAATCACTTATCCCCGATTGCCTCCAAAAGAAAAAGAATTCAGAGATCTAGAGCTCAGAACACAGAATGTCAGGGCTAGAGAACAGAGATCTAGAGCTCAGAACACAGAATGTCAGGGCTAGAGAACAGAGATCTAGAGCTCAGAACACAGAATGTCAGGGCTAGAGAACAGAGATCTAGAGCTCAGAACACAGAATGTCAGGGCTAGAGAACAGAGATCTAGAGCTTAGAACACAGAATGTCAGGGCTAGAGAACAGAGATCTAGAGCTTAGAACACAGAATGTCAGGGCTAGAGAACAGAGATCTAGAGCTTAGAACACAGAGTGTCAGGGCTAGAGAACAGAGATCTAGAGCTTAGAACACAGAGCGTCAGGGCTAGAGAACAGAGATCTAGAGCTTAGAACACAGAGCGTCAGGGCTAGAGAACAGAGATCTAGAGCTCAGAACACAGAGCGTCAGGGCTAGAGAACAGAGATCTAGAGCTCAGAACACAGAGCGTCAGGGCTAGAGAACAGAGATCTAGAGCTCAGAACACAGAGCGTCAGGGCTAGAGAACAGAGATCTAGAGCTCAGAACACAGAGCGTCAGGGCTAGAGAACAGAGATCTAGAGCTCAGAACACAGAGCGTCAGGGCTAGAGAACAGAGATCTAGAGCTCAGAACACAGAGCGTCAGGGCTAGAGAACAGAGATCTAGAGCTCAGAACACAGAGCGTCAGGGCTAGAGAACAGAGATCTAGAGCTCAGAACACAGAGCGTCAGGGCTAGAGAACAGAGATCTAGAGCTCAGAACACAGAGCGTCAGGGCTAGAGAACAGAGATCTAGAGCTCAGAACACAGAGCGTCAGGGCTAGAGAACAGAGATCTAGAGCTCAGAACACAGAGCGTCAGGGCTAGAGAACAGAGATCTAGAGCTCAGAACACAGAGCGTCAGGGCTAGAGAACAGAGATCTAGAGCTCAGAACACAGAGCGTCAGGGCTAGAGAACAGAGATCTAGAGCTCAGAACACAGAGCGTCAGGGCTAGAGAACAGAGATCTAGAGCTCAGAACACAGAGCGTCAGGGCTAGAGAACAGAGATCTAGAGCTCAGAACACAGAGCGTCAGGGCTAGAGAACAGAGATCTAGAGCTCAGAACACAGAGCGTCAGGGCTAGAGAACAGAGATCTAGAGCTCAGAACACAGAGCGTCAGGGCTAGAGAACAGAGATCTAGAGCTCAGAACACAGAGCGTCAGGGCTAGAGAACAGAGATCTAGAGCTCAGAACACAGAGCGTCAGGGCTAGAGAACAGAGATCTAGAGCTCAGAACACAGAGCGTCAGGGCTAGAGAACAGAGATCTAGAGCTCAGAACACAGAGCGTCAGGGCTAGAGAACAGAGATCTAGAGCTCAGAACACAGAGCGTCAGGGCTAGAGAACAGAGATCTAGAGCTCAGAACACAGAGCGTCAGGGCTAGAGAACAGAGATCTAGAGCTCAGAACACAGAGCGTCAGGGCTAGAGAACAGAGATCTAGAGCTCAGAACACAGAGCGTCAGGGCTAGAGAACAGAGATCTAGAGCTCAGAACACAGAGCGTCAGGGCTAGAGAACAGAGATCTAGAGCTCAGAACACAGAGCGTCAGGGCTAGAGAACAGAGATCTAGAGCTTAGAACACAGAGCGTCAGGGCTAGAGAACAGAGATCTAGAGCTTAGAACACAGAGCGTCAGGGCTAGAGAACAGAGATCTAGAGCTTAGAACACAGAGCGTCAGGGCTAGAGAACAGAGATCTAGAGCTTAGAACACAGAGCGTCAGGGCTAGAGAACAGAGATCTAGAGCTTAGAACACAGAGCGTCAGGGCTAGAGAACAGAGATCTAGAGCTTAGAACACAGAGCGTCAGGGCTAGAGAACAGAGATCTAGAGCTTAGAACACAGAGCGTCAGGGCTAGAGAACAGAGATCTAGAGCTTAGAACACAGAGCGTCAGGGCTAGAGAACAGAGATCTAGAGCTTAGAACACAGAGCGTCAGGGCTAGAGAACAGAGATCTAGAGCTTAGAACACAGAGCGTCAGGGCTAGAGAACAGAGATCTAGAGCTTAGAACACAGAGCGTCAGGGCTAGAGAACAGAGATCTAGAGCTTAGAACACAGAGCGTCAGGGCTAGAGAACAGAGATCTAGAGCTTAGAACACAGAGCGTCAGGGCTAGAGAACAGAGATCTAGAGCTTAGAACACAGAGCGTCAGGGCTAGAGAACAGAGATCTAGAGCTTAGAACACAGAGCGTCAGGGCTAGAGAACAGAGATCTAGAGCTTAGAACACAGAGCGTCAGGGCTAGAGAACAGAGATCTAGAGCTTAGAACACAGAGCGTCAGGGCTAGAGAACAGAGATCTAGAGCTTAGAACACAGAGCGTCAGGGCTAGAGAACAGAGATCTAGAGCTTAGAACACAGAGCGTCAGGGCTAGAGAACAGAGATCTAGAGCTTAGAACACAGAGCGTCAGGGCTAGAGAACAGAGATCTAGAGCTTAGAACACAGAGCGTCAGGGCTAGAGAACAGAGATCTAGAGCTTAGAACACAGAGCGTCAGGGCTAGAGAACAGAGATCTAGAGCTTAGAACACAGAGCGTCAGGGCTAGAGAACAGAGATCTAGAGCTTAGAACACAGAGCGTCAGGGCTAGAGAACAGAGATCTAGAGCTTAGAACACAGAGCGTCAGGGCTAGAGAACAGAGATCTAGAGCTTAGAACACAGAGCGTCAGGGCTAGAGAACAGAGATCTAGAGCTTAGAACACAGAGCGTCAGGGCTAGAGAACAGAGATCTAGAGCTTAGAACACAGAGCGTCAGGGCTAGAGAACAGAGATCTAGAGCTTAGAACACAGAGTGCCGGGGCTAGAGAACAGAGATCTAGAGCTTAGAACACAGAGTGCCAGGGCTAGAGAACAGAGATCTAGAGCTTAGAACACAGAGTGCCGGGGCTAGAGAACAGAGATCTAGAGCTTAGAACACAGAGTGTCAGGGCTAGAGAACAGAGATCTAGAGCTTAGAACACAGAGTGTCAGGGCTAGAGAACAGAGATCTAGAGCTTAGAACACAGAGTGCCGGGGCTAGAGAACAGAGATCTAGAGCTTAGAACACAGAGTGCCGGGGCTAGAGAACAGAGATCTAGAGCTTAGAACACAGAGCGTCAGGGCTAGAGAACAGAGATCTAGAGCTTAGAACACAGAGCGTCAGGGCTAGAGAACAGAGATCTAGAGCTTAGAACACAGAGCGTGCAGGGCTAGAGAACAGAGATCTAGAGCTTAGAACACAGAGCGTCGGGGCTAGAGAACAGAGATCTAGAGCTTAGAACACAGAGCGTCAGGGCTAGAGAACAGAGATCTAGAGCTTAGAACACAGAGCGTCAGGGCTAGAGAACAGAGATCTAGAGCTTAGAACACAGAGCGTCAGGGCTGGAGAACAGAGATCTAGAGCTTAGAACACAGAGCGTCAGGGCTGGAGAACAGAGATCTAGAGCTTAGAACACAGAGTGCCGGGGCTGGAGAACAGAGATCTAGAGCTTAGAACACAGAGTGCCAGGGCTAGAGAACAGAGATCTAGAGCTTAGAACACAGAATGCCAGGGCTGGAGAACAGAGATCTAGAGCTTAGAACACAGAGTGCCAGGGCTGGAGAACAGAGATCTAGAGCTTAGAACACAGAATGCCAGGGCTGGAGAACAGAGATCTAGAGCTTAGAACACAGAGTGTCAGGGCTGGAGAACAGAGATCTAGAGCTTAGAACACAGAATGCCAGGGCTGGAGAACAGAGATCTAGAGCTTAGAACACAGAGTGCCGGGGCTGGAGAACAGAGATCTAGAGCTGGAAAGGGTCTCAAAGTCCAACCTCTTCATTTGGTGGTTCATGGAAACGGCAATTTGCCGGAGGTCATACAGCGGTCTGTGTCAGGTACAGGATTTGAACCCAGGTCCTCAGACTGAAAATCCAGCACCTTATCCATTCAAGCTTAAATGAAAGAATCTCAGAGTTCACCTCATCTAACCTCTTACACAGTACAAGAATCTCGTCTCCAGCCTTCATGCCGAGCGATTACCCGGACTCTCCTTAAACACCTCCAGTGACAGAGAACTCACTACCTACGGGGAGAGACTATCTCGCTTTTGCCAGCTCTAATCCACTAAGGTCATCATTCTATTAAACCAGAATTCAGCTCCTCCCCCACCCCTCATTCCTGGTTCTGCTCTCTAGGGCCAAGCGATACTCATCTAATCCTTCTGCCACATGACGGCCTTTAAAGAGAGTGATCCTAATGGTGGTGTGCTTTGGGGAGGGAGGGAGGGAGTTATTTTCGGACAAGTGGGCTCTTCAGACTGAGGCTGCCCGAGTCTTCAATCACCACTTTGAGGCTCCTGGAGATTTGTGGTAGATGGGGAGACAGGCCAGGTGGTGAGATGGGATGGAGGGTCTGGGACCTGGATCCTCTGCTGTGGTCCTGACCTGGCCAGTCGCTCAGTGCCTGAGTGATCTTAGGGATGTCACTACATTCTCTGTGAAATGGGGAGATTCATCCTTGCTCTGCTGCCCTCTTCCCTCATCATAAAGAAGATTTCTTCAGTAAAGTGCTTGGGGAGCCCTTGGGGAGCAAGCAGGTGGGAGGAGTCAAACTAGGGGGGGCAAACTGGGGGGGGGGGACTTGGCCCCTTTGCCTAAGGAGAGGTGAGGAAGCCAAGCAAAGACTTCCCCAAAGCAGGGGCAGGTTCATGGTCATCAGGCAAATGGTCTTCACCATTTTTGTATCTTGGACCCCTCGGGTAGTCTGAGGAAGCCCACAGACCCCCTTCCCAGAATCAGGTCTTTAAATGAATGCTAAAATCCACCAGATTTCAAAGGCAACTTATTCTATTGAAATAAAGATGTACTTTTTTCCCATCTAAGTTCAAGAATCCCTGAAATCTATCCCTGGACATCTTCGGGGTCTGTGGACCCCAAGTTAAGAAACCCCGACTTAGGGGAAGAAGCCACGGGCCAATTTCAAAGAGAAGATATGGCTCCATGACTACAACCTTTCAGTATCCTATGGAGGCGAGTCTGCCAGGGGCTGGAGGGACAGGAGAGGAAAGGCACTGCCCCTCCTCCTCCTCCCCTCTCCCAACAGAACCTCAAAGAGTTTTTCTCAGTTACTTAGGGGGAGTGCGGAAGGAGCACCAGCCTGGAAGTGGAATGCTGGCTTCAAGTTTTGATTCTTCATTCTAAGCTCCCTCACATCTTAAGCTCCCTCCCAGTTCTGACATTCCCTATTCTAAGCTCCTTCCCAGCTCAGATATTCCATGTTCTAAGCTTCCTCCCAGCTCTGACACTCTATCTTCTAAGCTCCCTCCCAGCTCAGACATTCCATATTCTGAGCTCCCTCCCAGATCTGACATTCTATGTTCTAAGCTCCCTCCCAGCTCAGATATTCCATGTTCTAAGTTCCCTCCCAGCTCTGACATTCCATATTCTAAGCTTCCTCCCAGCTCTGACACTCTATCTTCTAAGCTCCCTCCCAGCTCAGATATTCCATGTTCTGAGCTCCCTCTCAGATCTGACATTCTATGTCCTAAGCTCCCTCCCAGCTCTAACATTCCATGTTCTAAGCTCCTTTCCAGCTTAGATATTCCATGTTCTAAGTTTCCTACCAGATCTGATCTTCCATGTTCTAAGCTCCCTCCCAGTTCTGACATTCTATGTTCTAAGATCCTTCCCAACTCTGACCTTCTATGTTCCAAAGTTCCTCCCAGATCTGCCACCCTTGGTTCCCGATTAACTGTACATCAACACAGGCATCAACACAGATGGGTGAATAAAGGCATACGAGTCTTTTGAGGGAGGGGCTACTCCCCCAGCTGGGGCCTCCCCACAAACCACCCCCCTCTACAAGATCATGGGGCATATATGCCCACTACCCTGCAGGAAGAAGATTAGATCTTGGATTGGCCCCAGGATGTGGGACCTTGACCCCTACTGCCAGCCTCCTCAGGGCAAGAAGAGCCTCCTATGGGAGGGGTCATGCAAACTGAAGGAACGGGAACACTTGGGCCCCTAGGGAAGGGGTAAATAACTCCTCCCCCTGCACCTTGCAGCATAAGAGATTTCTTCCCATCTCTGACCTCCTTTCCAGGCTCCTACGGCCTTCAAACCTCAAGCAATACCTGCTGCAATGGAAAGAGAATTGGCTTTTATGTCAAGAACATGGTTTCAAATCTTTGTCCCTTATTATCTATGTGACCCTGGGCAAGTCATTTCACTGCTATTGGCCAGTTTCTGTGAAATGAGGAGGGGTTGGACTAGGTTGTCTCTGAGGTCCCTGCATGTTCTAAATCTATGATTGTATGATGCCAGGTGGCACAGTGGGTAGAACACTGGATTGGAGACAGGAAGTTCTGCGTTCAAATCCTTCCTCAGACACTTATTGGCCATGTGATCCTAAGCAAGTCACTGTAGCCTCTCTCAGACTGTTTTGTCATCTCTAAGATGGCATTATTATGTTCTTATTAGCGTTATTATGAGGACCAAATCAAATAACATGCAAAGCATTCTGCAAACCTTAAATGACTACAGGAATATTTGTCATTATTATTGTTATTCCATCCCCTTCTCAGTTCATCTTTAGCCCAGATTACAGGATTATGTCAATAACTATGTCGATTGTGTCGATAAACCCAGATCGAGGGGTGTGTGTGTGTGTGTGTGTGTGTGTATGGGAGTGGGGGGGGCAAACACTGTGAGGGAGCCCAGCTGTATCAAGGGGACACATTTGGGATGCCTCCCTATGGATGCAGAAGCCATCCGTAGTCTGGCACATAGCCACACCAATAACATCGATGCTTACATTCATGATAATACTTCAGTTTTCTGAAACACTATCCTTGTCCTTGCCTCCTGCTAGACAGCAAGCTCCTGGGGCCCCACCCTGCAAACTAGACTGAGGAGGCCATGCTGGCTCCGTCCAAGGTAACAGTGCCGTGGGAAAGAATGAACAGACCTACTCTTCTGCTTGTGACTTTCAAATCAATTCCTTCTGAGGGCCTCACTCCCCTAGAAGTATTATGTCCATTAGAATGTAAGTTCCTGGAGGGCAGGGACTGTCTTGCTTTTGGATCTGTATCCCCAGAGCTTGGGCCAGAGTAAGAGCTTAATAAAAGCTTTTCATTCATTCACTTATTCATTCATTCTAATATTCATTTATTTGTTCTCTACCCTGAGCTTAAGCTATGAGGCTATGAGCGTAGTCAGTATCCCAGAAGACTTTGAAGAACTGATTCAGAGTAAATGTTGCCAATGCAAAGAGATGTTGCAAAGGTGAAATCGACAGAGCTTGGCACCATGTTGGATATGGGGGGTGAGAGATAAGGAGGAGTCCAGGATAGAACCTGAGAGGTCTATCAGCTGTCTACTGCTCCTCTGGGCCAGTCTGTCTGTCTCTGTTTGTCTGTCTCTGTCTCTGTCTGTCTTTTTCCGTCTCTATCTGTTGCTGTCCCTGTCTCTGTGTCTGTTTCTGTTTATCTGTCTGTCTGTCTCTGTTTATCTCTGTTTGTCTTTCTGTCTCTGTGTCTTTCTATCTCTGTCTCCATGTCTGTCTGTCTGTCTGAGTCTGTCTCTGTCTTTCTCTGTCTCTGTCTGTGTCTGTCTGTCTGTCTCTGTCTTTCTGTCTCTGTGTCAGTCTCTGTCTATCTGTCTCTGTCTGTTTATTTGCCTCTTTGGCTGCCAGCCCAACCCAACCAAACTCCCTTCTCCCCAGGCCCTCTGTTTTCCACCCTCCCCCATCTCTGTGCCATGGCAGCGCGGGCATTGATTGAGAGCCAAGGAGATGTTCTCCACAAGGTCAAGTGCAGGCTCCATCCAAACAGCTGCAGAGCCCCACTGAGGCACAAAGCCAGCCACCTGCCCCATACCCAGTTCAGAGGTTTGGGCCTCAGAGGGAGGTGGGCAAGACACATGATCCACTCTACTCCTCCAACAGCCTCTGCCCCGAGCAAGTGAGTGTCTGCCCTCTTTCTCCTCTGCTTCCTATGGACAGGTCTGTCCCTCCCCTCACTCCCAAGCCTCTTCCCTCTCCGACCCTGTGAGACTTATCTTACTTGAGAAAAATCTGGTCAAAAGTTCAGACTCTCTCCTGGCGTTCAAAGGCCTCGACTATCTGAGACCACCCTCCCTTTCCAGCATTATGTCTCTCCCATCTTGTCTACACTGCTCCATGTACTAGAGGCCAAGTATGGCGTTGTGTCCAGAGCTGTCACTGGAGGAAGAAAGACCTGGGGTCAAATCTGGTGCCAAGCACTTCCTAGCTGTGTGACCCAGGGCACGTCACTTAGCCTCTGACTCAGTTTCCTCATCTGTAAAAATGAAGGGATTGATCTCCATGACCTCTGAGGTCCCTTCCAGGGTACAGTAGATAGAGCCCTGGAGGCCTGAGTTCAAGTGTGGCTCAGACACTCACTATCTGTGAGACTGTAAGCAAGTCACTTAGTTGCTCTATGCCACAGTTTGCTAATCTGTAAAGTAGGGATAAAATGGTACCTGCCTCCCAGGGTTGCGATGAGGATCACATAATATGCTTCACCAACCCAAAGCACCATATACATGCCAGATACCATTAATACTATGTACTTAGTGATGGGGCCAAGCATGCCACATCCCTCCCCTAATAGTTCCCACGGTCTCCTCCCAAGCTTCAGTCCAACCTGCCAGGCAGGGGTGAGGGAATACCCTGGGCGGGGCTGGGCTGGGCACTGATGCCAGACCCAGCTGGGTGGGGAGGCGGCTCAGTGCCAATCACAGAAAGGCTGCATTCTCCCTTCTCCCACCCCTTGGACCACACTCCCAGCTCCTCTCCTGGGGAAGGTCTCGGTCAGGGGGCTAGTCCCAGGGGCATGCTGGCCTCAGGGCCTTGGCTGCCCTCCAGCCTCTGCCTTGGGCTGCCTCCATCCCCCACCTCCAGCTTTGCCTGGAGCTGGTATTTATTCCACTTCCTGGCCCCGAGCAGCTGCACTACAGCTGGGTCCTTCCCCTCTGGAGGAGGCCTGAGAACTGTGGGTGAAGGACGACCCTCGCTGCCACGAGTTGGGCCTCCCAAGCTCCATGCTGGTCAACTTGAACCCACCCTGAAAGGGCCCACCTGAGGCCCCAGCTTGACCTCTTTGGAAGAGCAGAAGCCTAGACCTTTTCTGCCATCAGTGACCTTGGGCAAATCATTAGCATAATAAAAAGAGGGCTGGATGTGGGGTCAGTGGAGCCCACTCTGTAACTTGTAAGCAAGTAACCCTGGCCAAGTGACTTCCTCTCTCAGGCTTCAGTTTCCTTATTTGAAAAGGAGGCCCTTGGACTTGGGGACCCCTTCAAGCTCCCAATTTTGTAAGATTACACCAACACCCCAAACCACTCCTGCCTTGTCCTGGGGTCAGGAACAAAAGACCCCTGAAGATAACAGAGCTCTCCGGTGACTGGAAGGATGGGCTAGAAAAAGGCTCCTGGGCTCAGATGATGTGGAAAATTTCTCTTGTCCATCAGCTTCTGTCCCCTTCCCCCAAGAGAAGGTCACCCCATTGACCTGGTCCAAGGCTCTCCTCACCCTAAGCCGTGGACCTAGCTGGAATGGACCCGAGAGGCCATCGTGTCCAACTCCTCCATTTTACAGATAGAGAAACTAAGGCACCATGGAGAGGAAGGCCCACAAGTAGAAAGTGTCAGAGGTAGGATTCAAACCCAGGCCCTGTGATGGCAGAGCCAGGCCCCCTTTCTGCCATATTGAGACATTTTCTTCCCCAAAGTGTCTTCTGAGGCCTCCTCCCAGACCAGGCCCAGGTGTCGGTCATCAAGTCAAGGGCCTGACATCCCTGACCTAAGAAACCCACAGAAGCGCCAATGTTTGTCATTGTCTTCCCATCCCCCTTGCCTGGCACATAGTAGGTGTTTTATACATGCTTGCCAAAAGAATCAACATGAATGTATCAGGGAACAGGTAGCCAGGTGACCTCAGTGTGAGACAGTGAACATCAGCCCTGGATTTAATACCAGTCTGCTGCTTCCTTCCTGGGTGACCTTGGCTAAGTCCTGCCCCTCTCTGGGTATCAGTTGCCTTCTCTGTGAAATGGGCATATTTATTACTGCTCAGCCTGCTCACCCTGTCTGGGGCTCAGTTTCCCTATCTATAAAATAGATTAAATGACCTCTAAGGCACTTTTCAGCTCTTGTCATTTAACCAAGAACTAGAACAGACCCTGGAGGTCACCTCAGCCCCACTCCCTCATATTATAGATGCAGAACCTAAGGGCTGGGGCTGGGCGGGGGGTCACATAGCTAGTTAGTGTCTGAGGCTGGACTTGAACCCAGGTCTTCCCAGCTCGGAGTCCAGCACTCCACCCGCTATCCCACAAGGCCTCTCGAAGGGAAGGGGCTAGATGACCTCTAAGATTTTCCCATCAGCCTCAGCCTCCTCGCTGTAAGATGAGAACGTTAGGATTGACGTGATCTCTGGGCTTCTTTAACATGCTCTAGGACCAGCCCCCCCACCCAGTCCCATCTCCCAGATACCCCCTCTCTGAGCTGGAGGCAGGTGACAGAATTGGGGGAGGGGGAACAGAAAAGGAAAAAAAAACCCCAGCCTCCCTCCTGTCCCCAGCCATGGAGGAGGAGGCACGAGCCTCCCACCTCCTATACCCCCCACCCCACCCACCACCCCTGGAGTGTGTGTGTGTTTGTGTGTGTGTGTGTGTGTGTGTGTGTGTGACTCAAAAGCTATTCATAGCTAGGCCGAACCAGCTGCAGCGTCACCGCCAGAAGGGGGCTCATCCTATATTATTATTTTAATTACCATCTGAATTAAAAGTTTGAGCACTGATCAGCCCACGTAACGAGGGGAAGAGGAGCGAGAGAAAAATAAAGATTAGAAAAGCAGGGCTGTACTCAGCGGTCTCCCAGGAGGATGACAGAGGCAGAAAGGTTACCGAGCCCCCACCCCCAGGCCCACCACCTCCCCCACCCCACAGCCCCACGAGCTGACAGTGATGCATTCTGGACAGACGACTGGGACACATCACCCAGCTCCCCATCACAGGCCTGCATTTGACAGACAGGGAAACTGAGGCCTGGGAGGGGACATGTCTGGGGTCATAAGAGATAGCATCTGAACTCCCTTATTCCACGTCTAGCGTCGTATCCACCATGCCAGAGTTACAGGATGGCAGACCTTAGAGAGGCCCATTCTATGGACGAGGAAACTGAGTCTCAGAGAGATGTGATTTGCTAACAGAACCAGAATAATAACGAGTCCCGTTTCACCAAATCTAGGGTCCAGCCCCCCCCTCCCAGAGAGGGACTACTTACAAGGAGCGTCCCCTGTGGCCTGGCCTCCCAGAGTCAGGAAGGAACGGGGCCAACCTTGGCCAGGGGAGGCAGCAGGGCTGGAGATCCAGGTCCTAGCTAACTCATTGCATGACCCTGGACAAGTCACTTCCCTTTTATAGGCCCTAGTTTCCCCAGATGTCAGAAGAGGGGGCTGGGCTGGAGGAGCTCCAAGGGCCCTTCCAGCTCTGACATTGCATGCTTCCCCTGCTAGGCTTCAGCTGATGAGGGTGGGAGGCGCAGTGGGTGGCTTGGTGGGGGGAGGGGGAGGGGAGTAGGAAGGTGAGCTGGAAGCATGACTCAGTCTTTCTCAGGATCCAGTTCAGATCCTTCTCCTCCCTTCCCTGTCCTAGGAGCACCACACCCCAAATCCCGAATAACCTTGAATCTCGCTCCCCCATCCCCCTCTGAATCCTCACTCCGGGTACCAAGATCCCAGCTCCTCCCCACCCCCACACAGGCATCTCTTCCATCTCCCCCCCCCCCTCCATTTGCCCTGCACAGATCTGGTTTGTACGGTTATCTGCGTGTTGTCTCTCCGATTAGAACGTGCATTCTGTGAGGCCAGGGACTGTCTTTACCTCCCTTTGCATCCCTAGTGCCTGGAACACAGTAGGGGTTTAATAGATGCTTACTGACCGACTCCAATTGCAGTGTTTGGACACTTGCCCACCTCTGCTTCATCCCAGACCCTTTGGCATTCAGTGCAATTCATCATGACCCATGGGCAAAGCAATGGGGGAACAGAGACAAATGGGAAGCAGCCACCTATCCTGACAATGGCTCCTAGTTCTATACAACTCAATAAAGTTTCCAAAGGACTTTCTTAACACGCGTGAGATAAGCAGTATAAATATTAGCCTGCCCCTCCATTTTACAGATGAGGAAACTGAGGATCCATGTCACATGAGGATAAATGGAAGGAATTGTGGGTGTTTGGTCTAGAGAAGACTCAAGGGAGCCATGATGGCTGTCTTCATGTGGAGGAAGGATTGGACCTTGTTTGGCTCTAGAAGACAAAGCAGGAACAATGGGGAAAAGTTGCAAAGTGATCAATTTAGATTTGTGATCAGGAAAAACTCCCTTGCCATTAGGAACTTGACCCAGCATGAAATGGGCTATCCCAGGAGATGGTAGGTGGGCTATCCTGGGAGGTAGTAGGTGGGCTATCCCAAGAGGTGGTGCACGGGCTATCCCAAGAGGTGGTGCATGGCATACCCCAAGAGGTGGTGGATTCCTTCTCTTTGGAGGTCTTCAGGAAGAGGCTGGATGACTACTTGTCAGGCATGTTATACTGGGGACTCCTTCTGAATATGGGTTGAGCCAGCAGTATGCTGAGGTCCCTACCAACTCCCAAAAGCTGTGATTCTGTGAAGCTCAGAAAAAGACTATGTGACTTGCCCAATGGGGTCACTCAGCTAGTGTCAGAACCGGGATTTGAACCCTATCTCTCTGGACTCCAAGTTCAGAGTTCTTTCTTATGGCCCAGTGGTCTCATTAGCCCATGATCCCCTTCCTCAGATCTCATTCCTCTACCCAGAGTCATTCAACCCTGGCCTCCTGGGAACATAGAAGGGGCCTTAGGAGAAGTATAATTGGGAGGAGTCTCCAATCACACAAAGTCAGAGCTGGAGAGCCATGTCATAGAGTGCAAATTAGGTTTAAAGGACCTGGGTTTGAATCTCATTTCTTCCCACAGCCTCTCACTCGCTGTGAGATGCTGGGCACTGATCCTTGGGTCTGGGCTTCAGCTTTCTCATCTGTAAAATTAGGTTTCCTCTACGGTCCTCCCCTTCTGACTGTAGCAACTTTGATTTCCTGCAATCCACTCATTTTACAGATAGGGAAACTGAGGCCCAGTTCCTTATGGCAGTGGCAAAACTGGGATGAAAAGTCAGGTAGCTGGAGTTCCCAGCTCAATGTTCTTTTTTGTTGTTGTACTATGTTATGGAAATGCTTGTTTTATTCTATAAATTAAAAATAGTATAAATAAATTTTTTTAAAAGCCACCAACAAATGACACTTTGGTAGATGAAAAAAAAGAAAGAAAGGGGAAGGAAGGGAGGGAAGAAGAGAAGAGAGAAATCAGAGATAGATGGAAAGAAATAGAAACTGAAAGAGAAAGAGGAGGGAAGAGACAGAAAAAGAGGAGAGGGGGAGAGAGGTGAAAGAAAGGGAGGAGAGGAGAGGGGAGGGGGGAAGAGGAAGGAGGGAAAGAGAGAGGAGGGGAGGAAGAAGATGGCAGAAGAGGAGAGGGGGGGAAAGGAAAGGGGAAGGGAGGAGAGAAGGACAAGAGAAAAGGAAGAAAAGAGGAGGGGGGAGGAGAGAGAAGGAGAGGAAAGAAGAAGGGAGGGGAAAGGAAGAGAAGGAAGGAGAGGAGAGGAGAAGTGGGGAAAGGGGAGAGAGAAGAAGGAAAGAGAAGGAAGGGGAGGAGAAGGGAGAGGAGGGAAGGAAGCAGGGAGAAGAGAGGAGGGAAAGGGAGGAAAGGGAAAAGGAGGACAGAAGTAATAAAGCCAGAGGAGGGGGAAGAAGGGAGAATTGGGGCTCTGACACCCTCTGGGAGGAGGCAGGGGACTGCACACCAGGTCACTCAGCAGCTCCACCAGCCCAGTCTCCTTTCCCAAGTCTGTTCCCAAGGGCAGGAGGGAGGGGGCTGAGCCACACAGGGGACTTAGCCATTGGTCTCCTTATCTGACTGGGGGTGGGGGGCTGGGGCCTGGATCTCCAGATGCCCCCATTGCTCCCCCTTTCTTGGCCTTAGGAGCTCAGGAATGCATTCCCCGGTGATCCCCACCCCCCCCCAGTCCTTGAGGGGGGGAACTGAACCAGAGCGTGGTTTCCTCAATTCCCCTTTGCTCCTACAAACTGAATGAGCAATGAGAACATTAGTCTGGGAGTCAGAAGCCCTGAGTTCAAGATCCAGCCCTGACCCTTTCTATCTAGGTGACCCTGGATAAGTCACTTAAACACACTGGGCCTTGGTCTTCTGTAAAATGTGCGTGAGGACACATGCCCTCACCACCTCCTGGAGTCATGGAACCTAAGGCACTGCAGAAATGCGAGTCATGATGGAAAGAAAAACAAATTCCAACCCCAAACTAAAAGCTGTGTAATTGTAAGCATCAGGAAGCTGGAAGGTAGAGTCAGGAGGACACTTACTAGCTGTAGGACCCTGGGCAAGTCACTTACCCTGTGCCTGCCTCAGTTTCCTCCCAGGAAATGGCACCTCCCAGGGCTGTTGTGAGAATCAAGCGAGCTCATATTTGTAAAGCGCTTAGCACAGTGCCCCACACATGGGAAACCTTCTAAGTACTACATGAATTCTAGTTATTATCAAGCTGGGTGGGGAAGAAGAGGTCGCCAGATCATGCTTTTGAGCTGAGAAAAGACCTCCAGGGTCACCGAATCAAATCCCCTCAGCCTTTGGTTTAGGAAAACCATGCCTCGAAAGGTTGAATGATTTGCCAAAGGTCACATGGCTGGGGTCCGAGGTTCTCCTGACCTCACTTCCCTGTCTGCGACCCACCTGCAGAGGTGGGGGGCTCTGGGCACGGAGCACGGCATACACTGCCAGGCTCAGCTGATGATGAAAAGCCTTTTTCTCTCTATTTTTTTTTAATTAAAACTTATTTTATCATTTCCTTGATTTTTGTCTTTTATTTTTTAATATTCGTACAGGGGATGGCTCTCCTGAGAAGAATATATGGGCAGGGGCGGGGGATGGGGGGGGTGGTTTGTTTTGTGACTGAGAGCTATCAATATTGTTGTGTTGTTGTTGTTCTAACCGTCCTGTGTGCGTACAGGTGCACCCCCCAGGGGCATCGTGGAGGGGGGAGAGAACAAGGATCGACTCCCTCAGCCCCACCCCCAACCCCACCTTTAGGATCAATGGGGACCAAGATGGGCATTCGATCTTGGGAGCCGGAGCATGTCCCAGAGATGCAGCCCCAGGGGCGAGGTGCTATAGGGGAGCCCCAAGGATGTTTTACTTCCTTTGGGGCTCTTGGATGGGTCCCCTGATCTTCGATTCCCACAAGGCAGGCTGTGGTCACGGATTGAAGTCCCCAAGCATTCATCAAACGCTTACTGGGAACCAGTCAGTGGGCTACGCCCTGGGGACTGGTTTGTTGTGGTTTTTGTGACTGGACCCACGGCGGGAGCTGCCTCTAATGCAGCCTGGCACAGAGTCTACAATTTAGAGTCTTAAAAGTTGCCAGGGGCACTGAGAGGTTGAGTGATTTACCCAAGGTCACACAGCTGCTGTGTGGTAGAGATGGGACTTGAACCCAGGCCTCGCTTGTCTTCAAGGCCAGGTCTCTATCATACGAAGACAAAATTGAAACAACTCCCTGCATGAAGGCTACATTCTACTGGGAGGATAGAAATGCAGCTTCTGCCTGAACACCTTTAGTGATGGAGAGCTCACTACCTTAGAAGAGGCAGTAGGGTCTAGTGGTTGGAGCAATAGACTCCAGAATTAGTAAGATGTAGGCACATGTTAGCTGTAGCCCAGGGGAAAGCGCTTGACCCTTCTAAGCCTCATCAGGTAAAAGGGGGATGACATATCGCATCATCCTTGTGAGAACCAAAGAGACTGTGATTCTGCCAACCACAGAGCACCATATAAATGGGCTGATGCTGTCATCGGACAAGCTCCTCATAGATGTTCCACTGCCCTCCATCCATCCAGACCCAACAGCCTCAGGCTCCCCGAAGGAGTATGGTGGAGAAAAAAAAAAGCATGCTGGATTGGGCATTGGGGACCTGGGTTCAAATCTCACCTTTAAAGCGTCCTACCTATGTGACCTTGGGTAAATCACTTAACCCCCCCCAGGCCTCAGTTTCCCCCTCTGTAAGATGAGAGAGTTGAACTAGATGTCTCTGAGGGCCCTGCCAGCTCTAGATCGATCAGCCTATGACTTCTTACGAGAGTCTGGTGCCAGAAAGGTCCGAGGAAGGACCTCATCGAAGCCTCAGCAAGCCCTGCCTGTCTGAAGAGTGGGAGAGGTCTGGGAAGCATCCCAGGCCACGGGAGTCAGACAAGCAACAAGGGAGTCAAGAGACTTGGGTCTGATCTGGGGAAAGCCCCATTATTTTTACATCTGTCAAATGGGTCCATTGAAGAAGAACACCTGTTCAAGTATTCTGTGATTCTAGCAGCCCCTGGGGGAACTAGAGACCTGACCAGGGGTAGGGTCCGAAGGGTCAAGAACTGGCCTGGGCACCAAGGGCCTGTCATCATCACCATTCTGTCTTCTAGCAGGATGAAGGAAAAGAGGAAATCCCAATATCCCGGCATGGGGTTATTTTTCACCCTTTACCTTTCTGTGTATCCCCGGTTCTTGGTACTGCTTTTAGCATCAGTCATTTTCATGCCTGATACTTTGTGACCCATTTGGGCTTTTCTCGGCGGAGAGATACTGGAGTGGTTTTTGCCATTTCCTTCTCCAGCTCATTTTACAGATGAGGAAACTGAGGCCAACAGGGTTGAGTGACTTGCCTAAGGTCACACAGCCAGTAAGCATCCGAGGCTGGATTTGAACTCAGGAAGATAAGTCTTCCGTACACTCTATGCACTATGGCGCCCCCTAGCTGCTTTCTCTTAGCACACAGTAAGTGCTGAATAAATGTTTGTTGACTGGAATTGTGTGTGAGGGGAGATGTTTGGGGAGGCCACTGAGGTGTGATCCGACCGGGGCACATGTACAAGTGTTCAGACATCACCCTGGGATTCTAGAAGGAGCCTGACAAGCCACCAAGTCAATGCCTCCATTTGGCATATGAGGAAATGCAAAGAGACTTGACCAAGGTCGCTCAAAGAGTAAGCATATGAGGCAGGATTGAACCCAGATCCTCAGACTCCAGAGCCAAGGCTCTTTCCACACTCCCTCCCTAAAAAACTACAGAAATGGGAGTCATTACCATTATTATGATTTTGCCTCCTACTCCCCCAGTCCCTCCTGACCCCTTCCACACCTTTAGGATCTGACACGGACCTACCATGAGGGGACAATGTGGTATAATGGCGAAAGCACTGGACTTGAATCAGGCAAGACCTCGGTTTGAATCCTGCCCCGACATATACTAGTAAGGGGCTTTGCTTCTCTGAGCTTCAGTTTCCCTTTCTGTAAAATGGGTGCCATAACAGCACCTGCTCCACCTTGTGCAGATCAAATGAGAGGAGGCTGTGATTCCCCAGGTATTGGCCCTCTATCCTCACTGACAAGTCAGAGAGGGTGGTCTCTTCTTTCTCTTTGTTTTACTTTGTTTGTACTTAGCTGTATACAAGAGGTGTCAAACACATGGGCTGATGTGGCCCACAACTGTCCTGAGTGGGCTGAATCAAATTAAAATGTAACTAGGAAATATTTATCAAAATAAATAAAAATACAGTAGAACATAGATAATGTTAGTATGTGGTTTTCTAAGTCAATATGTTGCCTGCAGGGATCCTTACATAGGGGTTTAGTGGCCTTTCTATTTGAGTCTGACACAACTGGTATATGAACAACTCTTCTTGCTCCAGGAGAATGTAGGCTCCCTTCAGGCAAATACTCTTTCATTTTATCGTCTTTGTGTCCCTACCACCTAACATAGCATGATGGCGGCGGTGGTTATGATGGTGGTGGTGATGATGATGGCGATGGCGATGGTGGTGGGGATGGTGATGTGGTATTGATGGTGGTGAAGGTGATAGTGGCAGTGACAGTGGTGGTAATGATGGTGGTGGTGGTGGTGGTGGTGGCAGTGATGGTAGGCTGGGAGTCAATGGGCTGACTCTAGAACTTAGTAACTTCCAGGGATAGCATGGAGTTAGGCAAGACATCCCCTGGACTGGGGCCTCTGGGGTGAAAAGCTCCCAGAATCCTCAAAGCTGGGCTATAATAGGGAGAAATCATTTTTCCAAGGAAGAGTTTTTGTTCCATGGGCATTCTAATACCAAAAGTAGGGCCATAAGATGGAACAGATCTTAGAGAGCATCTCCAATCCTCCCATTTTACAAGTAAGAAAATTAAGGCCCAGAGCGGGGAGGGATTTGCCCACAGAGAGTAAACAGCAGGACCAGGATTGGAACCAGATCTTCTTTCTCCAGATCTAGCCTCCTGTCTCCCTGGGGTGGGACTGAAGGAAGTGGGTCCCTGTGGGGAAGCGCTGACTCTTCATCCTTCCCTGCCGAGCCCCACAGACTCACCTGGCAATCAGGCGGTGATCAGAGTCAGCCCCAGACCTAAGAATAGAACCCAAGAGAGCTCTGCCTCCCCAGCCTCTAGGCTCTGCCCCTGGCCACCCACCCAACCTTCCCAGCCCAGGGAAAGAAGGAGGACCAGAGCATGAGCAAGCTCTGGAGAAAGAATATTAATAGCTCCCATTTCCACCACACTTCAAAGTTTCCAAGTGGCTTTCCTCCCATCCACCCTGGGAGGCAGGCAGGTGGCAGAAATACTAGCATCCCCATTTTCCAGAAGAGTCGAGTGACTTGCCTGTGGTCACGTGGCTAGACTCCCCAGGACTAAAGGCCGCATCTCCTAGTTCGGGATGCATTGTTCGAGAGACAAGTCAGAGATCAGTTCCTTCTTTCTCTTCTTTCTCTTCCCCTTTTCTCCATCCCCCCCCCACTCCCCCTTGCAAATGGTGATGTAATGTGCTTGGTCCTGGTGCCAATCTCAGAGAAGAGACGACAGATTGCGTGAGCCAAATTTGGCATCCAAGGGGGAGAGGCATGAAAAATGGAGATGTGGAGGAGAAGAGGAGTGATGGAACCTGGTAAAGGAGAGAAGTCGGGAGACTAGGAGCCCACCGGAGGGATGAGGCAGACGCATCCTGCTCTGCACAGCCCCACCACCCATGCTCCCTTCCTTCCCTCTTCTCTCCATCTCCTTCCCCACTCTGCTCCCAGCATCGCCCTCTCTTCTGCCTCCTCCTCTCCCATCCCAGCCAAGTTTCTTCACTGTCTCTTCCTTCTCCATCATCTCTCTTCTTGCTGCTTCTCCCAAATCCTAGCTGGTTCTCAAGCCAACCCTGAACCTTTCCTCCCTTCATTCTCTCTTCTCATCTCCTCCTTGGCTGCCCGCCTCTCCTCCATCTCTAACCCCACCCCCACCTCAGCCCCTCCCTTCCCAACCACTGACATTGAAAAGCTGCTGCCTCCCCTAGTTACCATGTTGCACGATGTCATGTAGGTAACATGTCCCTATGACTCAGTCGTCCCAGTGGAGGGGCTGGTTCCCCCTCAACACCCAACCAGGGGCATCTTAGTGCTCTCTTCCCGTCCCTCTGCACCCCCACCCCGACTCACCCCCACCTCTACCAGATCCAAATTAAGAACACATTCTTTTAAACACAGTTCTTTCCTTCTCTCTAGTACCCTGTTCTAAGAGATGGCTTTGGGGAATCTCAAGGCAACTGCTTCCTTCATCAAGGATCTCAAAGGGGACACAGTCATTCATCCAAAATACATGTCAAGGCCATAGGAAATCTGTGTCCAGTACTGTGCCTAATATACGGTTGGCACTTAATGAATGCTTGCCGATTAACTTTTTTCGAGGGACCATGAAAGGGCCCTGGAATCTCCCACTCTCTTCCTTCACTCCCAGAGGATCATCTTAGTTCACTTACTACCTATGTGGCCCAGAGAAAATCATTTAACTTTCCTGGGCCTCAGTTTCCTCATCTGTAAAATGGGAGGTTTAGATAAGATAACCTCTGAGACCCTAGATCTAAGATCCCTTGATTCTCAAGGAAAGAGCCCCACCTCAGTGTCTTCTCCAGCCCTAGAACTAGCCCTCTTCATCCTGCCAGCCTCCCAACATCCCCAGACATGACGATGGTAGCTCCTTCCCAGCACTTTGGGCTGACCATTTGGCACCACCGTTCCAGACAGCTGGGACAGTGGGATACAGCCAACGAGGAGAGGACCAGGGACCTGCTCCACCCAGACCCAAAAAACAAATACCAAAAGGTCTTATCCTAGGATCCCAAGACAATGGAAGAGCCCTCAGAAACCATCTAAGGCAACCCCTTGGTTTTACAGGAAAAGAAACTGAAGTCCACAGCAGTAAAATGACTTCCCCAAGGTCACATAGCTAGAAAGGAGAAAGGAAGGGATTCAGACCCAGGTCACTCCCTGGTGTTGATATACACTCAGTAACAGACAAACCTCCCTACCTTAATTAAGATGATAGAGTCCTCAAACTCAAGAGACCCTCCTCCACTGGCTGGTCTAGCCAGTTCTGACACAAATCTGACTGAAATACAGACCTACTGCCAGGTCTGAAAGACCCCTCCCTAAACTCAGAGACCCATTGACCACCCTCTTAAGAGCTGGGGAGCAGTGAGAGACCTGGGAGCTGGGACATCGAATGTTGGAGCCAGAAGAAAGCTTATTATTTAAAGGACACTGAAGCCTGGAAAGGTTAAGCCACTTGCTCAAGGTCACAAAACTAGTCAGCAGCAAAGTAGGGACTCGAACCCAGATCTTCAGAATCTGAATCATTCTCCTGATGGCTCCATGCTGCCTCTCCTGTTACACAGGTGTGTGTTTGTGTGTGTGTGTGTGTGTGTCTAAGAGTAGGGTGAATAGCACCCTACACAAATGTCTCTGTAATCACCCTCAGGACTGCATTCTTTGAGGACCAGATGTCTAAAAGTCTGTTTCCCTCCCCGCCATCATCAAAGCTGGCCTCAGCAAGGTTACTGCTGCTCCCTCCAGGCAACAGGTATGACATTAACTGTGTGACCTTGGGCAAGTCACTTCACTTAGATGACTTTAAAGGTCTCTTCCAGCTCTACATCTTTATGATCCCAAGGCACTTCACTTTCCTAGGCCTCAGTTTCCCTATCTGAAAAACTGGGGGGGGGGGTGGGCTAGATGGCCTCTGAGGTCTCTTTCAGCTCTAAAGCTATGACCCTGTAACCCAGATAGCTGATGTCTCCCACATCCAACAGCCTCCTCAAGATCCATCCTCAGCACAAAGTGGGAGAGCTAAGGGAAGGGTCAGGGTGGGGGAGTCAGGTGGGGAGGGCTCCCTAGAAGGGACTATTCGGTAAGGCCAAAGGGAGGACTCTCTGGTGCTAGAAAATTGGGGAGGGGGGGAGAAAGTTTAAGACTGAGTTGTTAAGAGGCTCAAGACGATAAAAAGACACTTTAGAAACCACCTCGTCCAACCCCCTCTTTTTACAGATGGGGAAACTGAGGGCCGGAGAAGTGATGAGACCTGCTGAAGGTCACACAGCTGCTCAGTGTCAGATCTGGGATACGAACTCCAGGTCCTAGGACTCTGAAACCAGGACTCCCCCCACCCCACCCCATGCTTCCTCCACTAGCCTATCAGTCTTCACAGCTCAGACACTGACCTCCCTCTTCCTCCCCTCCCCACCTCCTCCCAACCAGGCCGGGAGTTACTTTCTCCAATTTTAGGGTTGGTTCAAGCAAACTCAGGAAGCTTAGGAGGTCCACTACGTGGGCAGGGGAGAGGGGTGTAGTAGAAAGCATAGTCAAGAAACTGGGGTTCAAACCCTACCTTTGACACAACCTAGCTGGGAAACCTTAGGTCAGTCGCTCCATCTCAGAGCCTCCTCGATTTTCCCCACCTTGAAAGTGGGAACAACTACCACCGTTGGGGTCGTCGGGGAAGGGAAAATGTTTTGTAAATCTCAAAGTACTACAGAAATACGAGGAATAAGACAGAGGGAGACCACAAGGTAAAGATACGGCTCCCTTCCGGGGATACACACCTCATATGACCTAAGCTGAGATTTCTCCTAATTCTGGCTGAGAATTGAACTCTGAGGCCACTGGGTTAGGAGGACTGCAATAGGGCGGGGGTGGGGGGGTGAGAGGGGGCCGGTAAGGAAAAGGAGCCACAACCCGGGGAAGCGGAGGTCAGGCTCAGGGAAAGCAACAGGAGAAAGGGTAAGGACACCGTCGGCGATGCCCCTCCACCGCGTTCTGAGCCTTAGCTCAACCTCCGACGCCCCCAGACGGAGAAAGGCAGCGAGCAGAGGAGGTAGTCACGGGACAGCTCCGGGCTGGGGAAGGGAGGGAGCTAGCTGGTGGGAGACAGAGAGGGGGCAAGGTGGGGGGCTAGGGAAGAAACCCCTCGCTGCTCTGCCCACAGAAACAGCAGAAACCCCGAACTGAGAGAGAGAGGACGCGGAGAAAGACACCCTTACCTAGGGGGGGTCGGAGTTTCCCAGCGTAACCTCTGGAGGAAACAGCTCCAGACTGAAGGCCGGCGGTGGGTGCTACATCCCACGGAGAAATCCGTCCCTCCGTCTGTGGCTGGATCCGTGCTGGCGGAGAGAGGCGATGGGCGCAGGCCGGGGAGGAGGGTGGCTTCGATCTCCCCCCTCCCCCAAACTTGTCCTGCCCAGTGGGGCTCGAGGTCCCCTTCAGGTCGTGTCCCCTTCGCTCAGCTCGCCCTCGCTCTCCCTTCTCTCTGGCCCTCGCAGGCCAGGGCCCTCTAACTTTGGCGCCTGCCCCGGGCCTCAGCTCCTCGCTCTCCTGGCCTCCTGATCCTCAGCATCTTCTGCTGCCCCGAGGGGCAGATCCCCGACGGAACCTCGGGCTGCGCAGCCCAGGTCCCCTGCCCGCACGCCTCCTCGCTCCGCAGCCCGCGGCTCCTCGCTCCCCTCGCCTGCCTGCGCCCGCTCACACTTGCCTCTCTCCTCCAAGCTTTTTTTTTTCGCCACTCCCCCCCCTCCGGTTGTTCTCTCTGTCACTCTGCGTGGATCCCTCCCTCCTTCTCTGTCTCCCTCTCTTCTCTCAATTCCTCTACCTTTCCTCTTCTCTCTGTCTCACTCCATCTCTCCCCCACTCTTTCGCTCCCTCTCTCTCTTCTCCCCTCCCTATCTCTTTGACAGTCTTCTATGTAGTCCTCCCCCCTCCTCTTCCTGAGAGCTATCTCTCTATCTCTGTCTGCCTCCTCTTCTCTCCTCTGTCTCACTCCTTTTTTCCTCCCGTCTTTTTAACTGTCTCTTTCTCTCGATCCTCTCCGTCCGCTTCCTCCCTCCGTGTCACTGAACTCTCCTGTCTTTCGTCTCTCTCTCTTTTCCTCTCTCTCTCTCTCTCTCTCTCTCTCTCTCTCTCTCTCTCTCTCTCTCTCTCTCTCTCCTTTCTTTTCCCTGTTTTCCCTCTCTTCCCTTGTCTCCTCAGTCTCTCCCACTTCTCTCTGTCCTTCCTTTCTCTCTCTATCTCTGTCTCTCCCTATCTCTCTCCTCTCCTCCTCTTCTCCCCCTGCCCTGCCCTCCTCTGCTCTCCTCCTCTCCACGCCCTCGGGGCGGTTCTGCAAGCTCCGCTCTGTCGGCCGCCCCGCGAAGTCTTCGACTCTGGGAGCCCCTAGAGAGCTCTCTTAGCCCTGGGCTCCTTGCCCCCTCAGGGCACGTGACCCCCCACGCAGTGCACCCCTTCCCTCCCTGCTGGCCTATGTAGACGCTCCAGCCCCGACGCTGCTAGCAGGGAATGGGCGGGAGGAGCCAATTGAGCAGCCCGGGACGACCGGTGCACGTGGAGAGGGGCGATGCGAGGCAGCCGCAGCCAGCGGCGGGCAGCCCAGGGGCTGGGGGCTGGAACTTCGCTGCCTACTCCCGCTCCAGCTCCGGCTCCAGCTCCCCAGAATCCAGTCCAGGCTTTGCTCCTCAGCCCCAGGAGAGCTCCTCCCAGGACCCGCTCCAGTGGGGGTGCGGGAGAAACTCCAGGTCTTCTCCCCTCTGTGGGGGTAACCTGGGGAGCAGGGATCCCATCCAGGGTCCTGGGCTGCGGTCGAGACCACCCCTCTTGGAAATGGAACTAAAGTCACGGGGCCTGGGTTCAAATCCCCGCTCTCCTCCTTACTACCTGTGTGGCCCAGGGCATATCACTTAACGTTTGTGCCTCAGTTTCTCTATCTATAAAAAGAGAAGATTGCACTAGACCAGACCATCTCTAAGATCCCTGACAGAGCTCGACCCCTTGGGGACCTCTACCCTTCCCCCTTTCCTTCCAAGAAGACGGCTCCCGGGCCTTAGAGTCAGATTTTGAAAGGTATTCTGGAGGCTGCTCAACTCCTTATTTTACAGCTCAGAAAACCGAGACCCAGAAACGTTAGGCTCACAGGAAGACGCAGGATTTGAACCTAGGTCCTCGAGGACTCCAGAAACCAGGCTTACTCTTCCCCCTGCTCCCCACATAGACTGCAAGAGGGGCTCAGTGGCTGACCCGAAGTCACACAGACGGCGATGATTCCAGGTCCTCTCACTCCAACGGGTTCTGGACGCCCTTCCATTTCCCAGAAGGCATTGAGCCCCAGAGAAGGGGAATGATTTGTTCAAGGTCAAACGATCAATCAGGACTAGGAAGCCAAGCCTAGTTCTCCCGACTGCCCGGCTAGGGCTCTCCCTGCTATCCCACAGCCCCGGGACCTCCTCACCTCCGGGGACACCTGGACTGCGATGAGTCCGATGAGCAGACGCGGGGCGGCGCCAATGAGCCCGAAGCCTCTTACAGAGCCGGCTCAGCCTCAGGACCCTGGAATGGAGGTCGTGGCTCTCACACCCCCGTGTCACCAACTACCGAAACCTCCCTCCCTCCGACTCTTGTGACCCCCGACTCTCAAGCTTCCAGTCCCCAGTCAGCCTGGTCAGATCTTCCCTACACACACACACACACACACACACACACTCACATATAAACACACATTCACATATACACACTCACACATATACACATACTCACATATACACACATTCACACATGTACACACATATACACACATGCATATACACACTCACATATAAACACATTCACACATACACATATACACATACACTCACATATACACACATGCACACACATACACACAGACATACATACACACTCACACATACACATACACATTCACATTTACACACATGTACACACACTCACATATAAACACACATATACACACATTCACATATACACACATATACACATACATATACACACATGCATACACACACTCATACACACACTCACATATAAACACACATTCACACATACACATATACACACATGCACACACATACACACAGACATACATATACACACTCACACATATACACATACACATTTACACACATGTACACACACATTATACACGCATTCGCATATACACATACATATACACACGTGCATACACACATACTGACATACACACACATAAACACACATTCACACATACACGTTCACATACACTCACATATACACATACACATACACACAGACACACACAGACATACTCACATATACACACTCACACATATACACATACACACATTCACATTTACACGCATGTATACACACTCACATATAAACACACATTCACATATGCACACATTCACATATACACACATATACACATACTCACATACACATTCACACATGTACACACATATACACACATGCGCGCACACACTCACATATACACACGCTCACATACACACACATTAGCACATACTCACACGTATACACATACACACAGATACACACATACACACGCATACACACAGATACACACACTCACATATACACACATTCACATTTACACACATGCACACACACATATAAACACACATTCACATATGCACACATTCACATATACACACATATACACATACTCACATACACATTCACACATGCATACACACACTCACATATACACACACGCTCACATACACACACATTAGCACATACTCACACGTATACACATACACTCACATATACACACATACACACATATACACACAGACACACAGACACATATACACACACTCACACATATACACACATTCACATTTACACACATATACACAGACACATATGCATACACACTGACATATAAACATACATTCACATATACACACATTCACACATGTACACACGTATACACACATGCATACACACATATACACACACTCACATATAAACACAATTCACATATACACACATTCACATGTACACACATATACACATACATATACACACATTCACACATACACATATACACATACACTCACATATACACACATACACACACGCATACACACAGACACACAGACACTCACATATACACACACTCACACATATACACACATTCACATTTACACACATGTACACACATATACACAGACACACATGCATACACACACATACACACATTCACACACACACACACACACACACACACACACACACACGGAGTCATCCTCCCTGAGTTTCTCAGCATGTAATGCCCGGGGTTAGAACATTAGAGCTGGAAGGGGCCTCAGAGGCCATCTGGTCCAACCCCTCATTTTTCAGTTGGAGAAACTGAGCCCGGGCAAATTAAGGGACTCGCCTGCGTCTCCCACATGATAATTCAGTTCTATTTCAATTTAACAAATGTCCTTTTAGCCCTGGCTGTGTGGGGCCTCTGGACTGAGGCCTGAAGATAGAAAGAGAAAAACACCCAAGTTCCTCCTTCCCTTACAGAGGTTAGAGATGATATGATGAGCTCACAGCTAATGATAATGCTGGAGAGGCAAAGGTTAGGGCCTGGAGGATCCTAGAGCCAGAGAAGGGAGGGGCCACAGAGGCTGTGGACTCCAATCCCTTCTTTCTACATTTAGGGAAACTGAGGACCAGGGAGATCGAGTGATTTGCTCAAGGGTCCCACGAGGCAGGAAACATCAGAGGGTACAGGAAAAGTCAAACAAAATGTCTGGAGATAGCCGAGATGAAGGGAAACAGCAGGGTTTCCTGGAGGAAGTGACTCCTCCTGGCACTTCCCTGAGTCTGGGCACCAGGATAGGCAGGACCACTTTTGTGATCTTCCAGGTCTAATTCTTCTCTTGTCTCTGCACAGGCCGCCCCACCTCCAGTGGAAGGACAAGGTGCTTTCCCCTTGGGACAGGCCATGTGCTTCAAACTCAGTGCCAGAAGGCTGAATAAGAGAGCAAAGATTCACCTTGCAGAGAGATGGAGAGACAACTGGAAGGACTTCCTAACAGTCAGATGATGAAATGATGATGTAGCTGGATTTGGGAGTCAAAGGGCTTGAGTTCGAATCTTGACTCTTATTTTTGTAACTTTGGAACTTTGGACAAGTCGCTTCTCTCAGGGTCTAACTTTGGATATTTGTAGAAGGAGAGAATTTGACTCTAAGCCCCCCCTCAACTTTAAATCTGGTATTCTCTGTTATTGAGGAAGGCGAGGTCCTCACAACATCCTTTTCTTCTGAGGAAATCGCTTTTTCATTTTCTTTTTTCTGGCTCATTATGGAAACGGCAATCATCAGCGAATACAAACACTTTCATATAAAGAGGATTGTATATTAAGCAGCAAACTTCCATTTTGACTTTACTGTATAATACATTTAACAACATAGTAATAAAGTTGCCCTGTTTGTGTCTGCAGTTTTATAAAATCAAGTTGTACTGATATATTTTCTTTTACATTGTCTAGATGTCCCATATATCCTTGCCCTGTCCCTTCCAGAGAGCAATCAGTTATAACAAAGAATTTTTTTTAAAAGAAAGAAAAAAGTGGAAGGGAAAAAATCAGAAAAATCGATCAACACACGAAAAAAATAACATGCCCCTATAATCAGGGCTCCACACCTATACAAAGGAGCAGGGAAGGGTCTTTTCATCTGTCTTCTTTGGGGTCAAGCTTATTCATCATTTCCCAACGTTCAGTTTTGATTGTTTTGGAGTCGTTTATCTTTCTTTTCGAAAAGTTGTGCTCACTGTGTCTGGTGTTTCTCCGGCTTTGCTGATTTCACTCTGCATCAGTTCAGGTGAATCTTCCCAGCCTTCTCTATACCCATCACCTTCCTCAATCTCTACAGCACAGTAATAATATTGCATTACAATCATGAACCATAACTTTAGCCTTTCCCCTATTGATGGGCACCTAACTGCTTTGTCTGGGAGATTTTTAGTAAAAGAAGAGATGGACCTTTGCTTGGGGTGTTCTGAGTACTTGAATGAATGAATGAATGAACAAATGAATGAATGAACGAATGAACAAATGAAGGAAGGAAGGAAGGAAGGAAGGAAGGAAGGAAGGAAGGAAGGAAGGAAGGAAGGAAGGAAGGAACAGAGATTTATTGAGCACTTACTAGGGTAGCACGTACTGTGCTAAACCCTGGAGATTGATTCGTCCTAGTCTAGAGGTAAGGAGATGGCCCATGTGGTCTTTTAAAGACTTTTCCATAGAGAGGCAACTGGGTTTTGCTGCAAGAGCCTTGGATTAGGAATCAGAGGTTCTGGGTCTGGGTGCCAATTCTGCCATTTACTGCACCCTGGGTGACCTTGGGTTTGGATTCAGAGGCAGGAAGACCTGGGTTCATATCCTGCCTCAGACACTTATTCAATGTGTGACCCTGACAGGGCCTCAGTTCCCTGATCTATAAAATGGGGATGTGGATAACACCCACCTCATTATTGTCATCGGTTAGACGGTACATGTAATCACACTCTGCAAACCTTAAAATGCCACATAAGCATTAACTGTTGGTGTCAGAGCTGGGAGGGACCTTAGGACATGGAATCACAGAGCTAAGAGAAAACTTGGAAATTATCTAGTCCAACCTCCACATTTTACAGAAAAGGAAACTGAGTCCCAGAAACTTGAGCATTTTGCCAAAGAACAGCAAAAGTCAGTGGGACAGGCAGGGATATAGCCCAGGGTTTCCATGTCCCAGGCCAGGGTTCTCTGAACCCAGCTCCATCTACCTGAGATTCGCATACAGCCCCCTTGCCCTACTCTTTATGGCCATAAAGGTTAAGAGAGAATCTGGTTGGCCTACATTGTTTTCAAAGCCCTCTCCTATTTATTATCACATCTAATCCTCACGATGGCCCTGGGCAGAGCAGTCACAATTATCACCAGAGCTACCCAAGGTCACAGAGCAAGGAAGCTGTCAGAGCCAAGGTTTGAATCCTGGCCCTCCCCCTTGCTAGCTGTATGTTTAAGGAAGTCATCTAAACGTCTCTGGGCTTCCAAGTCCTTGCCTGTAACCTAGTTAACTTGACGTTAACTGGCTAGATTTCTTACTCAAAGAGCAAGCCTTAAACCCCATCCATTTTGGATCTCATGGATTGGACCACAATCAGCCCCTGCCCAGGCACCACTTAAAGGTATTTTTGGGCCCTCCTGGTTCAGAGTGAATGTAGTTAGTAACTGTTTCTCTTTTGGCCAGCAACCCTGAAGGTCCTGCCCTCCCAGTTTAATTTTTTTTTTAATTACAGGAGCCATCCCTTGATTTACTTCTTAAAGAAGCCTACTCACTGAATGGGTATAGCCTCATTCAAAGTAAGAACCTGAAAAGACCTTAGTTTAAAAGGGTCAAGGTCTCCCACTGCATCCTGGGTCATCTCCAGCCATCCTGATCCATGTCTGGCCACTGGACCCAGATGGCTCTGGAGGAGAGAGTGAGGCTGGTGACTTTGCACAGCCCTCCCTCACTCAAATCAAAGTCAATTGCAAGTCATGTCATCATCTTCCTGATGTTGTGGTCCTCTTCAAGGACGAAGGACAAACCACACACCCACAACCACAAGCAGAAGATCTTAGCAGCCACCGAACATTGATTACCCAAGACTCCTGACTCCCTAGCTCTTCCTGACACTCATGGCTGCCTCCCTGGACACCTTGGGGGACAGGGGGTCATGGGTTGGCTGGGGCAGGGGGAGGGGGCCTTAGGTGGGGCCTTTGGCCCAATGATCCCCTTCCCCACAACTGTCCAGTCCCTCGTGAGACTCTAGTACCACCCACCGGTCAAGTCAGCTGCTTCTCCTCTGGCCACATGTCCAGGTTTCCCTGGCTGGGGGTGTTGGTGGGGAATCTCATCCCCCTTCTCGCCTCCCCCTCTCCCCTCTCTCCCAGACCCAGGCCCCCAGCTCTCTGTAGTCACCAGGGTGGAATATTTTAGCACCTATAGAAAAGCCACCACAGACGGCGGTGGCAGCTGTTGCTAAGGAGACGCGCCCAAAAATAGCCCCCCTCCGCCAACCTTTCCTGCTGCTGCTCCTGCTGTGGGAGGGAGTGGGGAGGGGGAGTGGAGGGAGGCCAGTGGGGAGGGAGCTGGGGGAACACGGAGTCCCCTGAAGCTTGCCTGGCCGCCTGCAGCCTTCCACCCCCAGATCCAAGTTTGGGGGCCCATCTGGAAGGGAGGGGAGCACGGCTGAGGCTGATGTTGTCTCCTCCTTCATCTCAGGTCTGGGCCCTGGGAATATCAGCTCTCCTGACCCCAAAGGGTCCCCAGGCCAAGGGGCCAGTAGGCTCTGACTAAAGTTAAGGGGAAATGGAGATAGGATATCTTATTCTCACGGGCCTTAGACCCATAAGTGAGCTTAGATATCATTTAAGCCAGCCTTGTCATTTTTCAGAAGGAGAAACTGAGGCCCAGAGTGGGGAGGGGCTCCCTCAAACCCATACAACAGGTAAACGGCAGAGCTAGGAGGCAAACCCAAGAGGGGAAGGAGACAGGGGATGCAGTGGAAAGAGCTGGGGCTTTGGAATTAGAGGACCTTGATTTATGTCCCCTCCATTTCAGATGCTATCACCTGTGTGACCTTGGGCCCTTTCCCTTCTCTGCACAAAGAGGGGGGAGGGGGATTGGATCAGACGGCTTCCGAGCCCCCAGAATTCCAGCTCTAGGCTCAGATCGGACAATCCTGAGAACAGGACTGCTCAGGCAGGATTCTCCATCAACGTCTCTCCCTTTCTCTGATCTTAGCCGTGGTCCGCCACCCTGGGACTTGCACAGGCAGGCAGGTGAGAGGTCAGGAAGGGAACAGTCTTGTCTCAATCCCTGCCAGGGAATAAGAACATCTCTGTGCCACACGGCTGGTCCTTGGGCCACAGAGAGGGTGCCAAGAGCAAACAAGACCCCTCTCCTTAAACAAACTGGAGAGGGTAGGGCAGGCTCTGGGCCAGCTTCCTTTGGGTGCTAACCTGGAAGCTGGGCAGCCTCTGGGTTCCAGTCTTTGTGGGGGAGGCTCCCAACCTGCTGCTCCACACCTCAACCCCCTATATGCTCAGGGGAAGAGGGAACAGGAAAAACTGACCTGGGTGGGGAGAAAGTGTTGGATAAAATAGGGAAAGCGAGAGGGAGCCAGAGAAAGGGGCCTTGGGTGGGTGGAGTCAAGAGCCTTGAGTTAAAGACCTGACCCAGCCAGCCCCGAGGGACACTGGCTGGAAGAGCCAGGATTGCGGACAGAAGCTTGGAGGTGAGCCAGAGGACCTGGGTTCCCATCGGGCTCTGTGGCTTAGCACCTGTGTGACCTTGGTCCAGTCACCTGACCCGTTAAGAGGGTCTCAGTTCCTTCATCTGTAAATGAAGGGTTTGACTTAGCAAAGCCTCTTCCTACTCTGATCCCTCCAAATCTACCCCTCTGGGTCCCTCCAAATCCACAGCCGCTGCCGGGATGCTTCGTCCCCTTCGTCCCTTCCAGCTTCAGCTCGGACTTAGAGTCAGGCAAAGGAAGCTCGGCTCCCCCTCCCTCTTCCTTGTTCTCAGTTCTCCAGGGGTCCTCCAGCTCCAGCGGCTCGCCTAGCACTCGCCGTCACCCGGGAGACGCGGCTTGTGGCTTCTGGTTGCCGTGGAAACCCCGGAGGGGCCCGGCTGGGGGTGCGAGGAGCCTGTGGCTCTGGCGGTGGTACTCTGTACTCTCCGACGGGGTGAGGCGGATAGCCCCGCGAGCGTCTGGTCTGGGAAATGTGGTCAGACAATGAGTGATGAATTGTAGAGGAGGAAATTAAAAGGAGGTTTCGGAGCTCTGCTGGGTGCAGTAACTGATTGTGCCTTCAGAGGCCTCAGGGAGAAGCTCCTGCCTTCATCGAGGTGGTGAACTACAGGTGCCCGATGAGGCAGGTGTCTCTTGTCAGATGTGGCCATTGGTTAGCCCAACTGGACTGCTTTGTTCCAAGAAACAGAGGTGGGAAGGTCTTGGGATCTAGGCACCTTGCCTATGACCAGATTTTTTCAGGGAACTAGGGATGGCTTCCGTCCATGGTTGGGCTGGCTCTACTATAACTAAAAATGAGAATACCCAAAAAATGCACAGACCCCCTAGCCCTTTATACCCAACGACTCATGAGGTAGGATTAAGGATTATTCTTCCCCTTTCCCAGAGGGGGACACTGAGGCTCAGAGAAATTGCATTTCACAGAGTTTCAGAGCTGAGAAAGGGCATCCAGGCACATCAGGTCCAAGCTGTACTTGAACTCAATATTCTTGGCAAATGGTCATCTGGCCTCTGCTTGGCCACCTTCGGTGATGGAGGACTCACTACCTATGGAGGCAACTCATTCCACTGCAATGAAAGGACTCTAGGGAGATAGGTTGGGGGCCAGTTCTGCCTCTTCCTGGATGTGTGATGTCAGTGAAATGGGTCAACAAGCATTTATTAAGCTCTGACTGTGTACCAAGCACTAGCCTTGGGAAGACAAAGAAAGGCAAAACCATGGTCTCGACCTTCAGGGAGCTCACACCTTAATGGGCAAGACAACATGAAACAACCATGTATACACAAGACCTCTGCAGAGGAAGTGGACGGTGATCTCAGAAGGAAGGCTGGTGTTTGTGTTGGGAGGTGAGGAAAGGGGAGAGGGGAACTGGAAAACGTTGAATGCAGAAGGTGGCATTAGGCTTAGTCGTGAAGGAAGTCAAGAGCTGGGATAAAGAGACAAAGCTTTCCAGGTCTGGGGATAGCCACAAGCAAGGAGTGGTGGAGTGCGCTCCTCCAGGGCCTACCAGTGAGGTGAGTATCACTGCAGAGGATGATGGAGACTCAACTCCCTCATCTAGGAAATGGGGGGGGGGTGCATTAACTCACCTCCCAGGGCTTTGGGAAGGAAAGGTTTTACTTAATCTGAACAATTTAAAGTGCCAGAAACAAGGAGGCCCTCACTGGCTCTTCCCCTGACTGTGAGATTGTTTGGTTTTTTTTTTGGAGGGGGAAAGAAAACACAACTGGGGTTAAGTGACTTGCCCAAGGTCACACAGCTAGTAAGTGTGTCAAGTGTCTGAGGCCGGATTTGAACTCAGGTCCTCCTGACTCCAGGGCTAGTGCTCTACTCACGGTGCTACCTAGCTGCCCCTTGTGAGATTGTTTTTAAGGGGCCTTTCCAGGGTCACTAAGCCTTACTCAGCAGTCCTTTCACACCCCCTCACATCTGAATGCAGGGATCTGGTTACATCACTCTTGTGCTCCAGAAATCTCTGACCCTCAGTTTATTTCTCTGAAAAATCAGGAAGATCAACTAGATGATCTTTGAGGGCTCTCCCAGCCCTGACATCCCCTGTTCTAAGCTCCCTCCCAGCCCTGACATCCCCTGTTCTAAGCTCCCTCCCAGCCCTGACATCCCCTGTTCTAAGCTCCCTCCCAGCCCTGACATCCCCTGTTCTAAGCTCCCTCCCAGCCCTGACATCCCCTGTTCTAAGCTCCCTCCCAGCCCTGACATCCCCTGTTCTAAGCTCCCTCCCAGCCCTGACATCCCCTGTTCTAAGCTCCCTTCCAGCCCTGACATCCCCTGTTCTAAGCTCCCTTCCAGCCCTGACATCCCCTGTTCTAAGCTCCCCTCCAGCCCTGACATCCCCTGTTCTTAGACCCCTCCCAGCTCTGACATCCCTTGTCCTATGGATGCTCCCAGCTTTGACATCTCCTTTTCTAAGTATTCAGCAGGGATTCTTAACCAGAGGCTTGTGAAGTTGGTTTTTTAAGATATATTTTTATGACTGTATTTTGATATAATTAGTTCCCTTTCTAACTCTATATATTTTATTTTATGCATTTAAAACCATTATTCCATTAGCTTCACTAGATTGGGAAAGGGGTCAGTGATGCAAAGAAGATTCCAAACTCTTATCATGGTCATGCTCTGGAGGGTTTGTCCATGTCCGTCCTAAAATTTGGCACTTTGAGCCACTTCCCTGAATACCTCAGTGTTAGGAACAGAAAAGGCCCCTCTCCCTCCCCTCAGCTGCCTGTCCCTCCTCTGGCTGGGGCCAAGCAAGGCTGGTGAGGAGAGAGATAAAAGCCAGGGGGGTCCTGAGCTCCCCTTTACTCAAGAGGCCCCAGCAGAAGCACAGAGGCCTGGCCAGGGTCAGGGAGTGGGGACAATGAGCAGAATCTGCCAGCAGAGGGCCGAGAGGGAAAGATGGGGCTGCCCTGAAATCACTGGTGTTTCCAAGCTGGGTCTTTGGAGGACATTTATGTGTTTGTGTCAGTCAGTCACCAAGCATTCATGAAGATTTGTGCCCAATACTGAGAATGCTGAGACACAATTGGATCAGGCCTGCCTTGTAGCAGCTTACACTCAGTGATGAGCTAGAGAGAGAGCAACTGGGCAGGGCGGGGGGGGGGGGGGGGGGCGCGGGGAGAGAGAGAGAGGGAAATCGAGAGAGGGAGAGAGGGAGAAGAGAGAGAGAACATGTATGAAGGGCTAATTCCATTCCGGGCACTGTGGTTCTCACTGAGGATGAAAGACAAAATGAAATCAGCCCTGCCTTCAAGAACCTTCGTTTTGATGAGGGAGATGTCCATCGCCCTCCTAATCTCTGATCCCCGAGGTCCCCTTTGCCCTCAGACACCTCAAGAGTTCTCCAAAGGATTGAATTTGCGCTCCCGGGGGACAGAAGAGCAGGGAGGGGCACTGCAAAGAACCAAGAGCCCTGAAGTCAGAAGATGGCATTGGTGCTAATCCCCAGCTCTGCCACTTGTGACCCCGCCCCGAACTTTCCCATCTGTAAAATGAAGACCCCAGGATCTTTAGAGTCCCTTCCAGCTTTCCAAGTCAGATCCTAGGATTCTTAGGTTGCATTAGAAGAGATAGAGTATCCAGGATGTGGAAAGAAAGTGAGAGCACCCAATGGATTAAGAGATGGAAGGAACCTCAGAAGCCATTTAGATCAACCTCCTCGTTTTAAAGGGGGAAACTGAGGCATAGAGATTTACTGAAAGTCACAGAGGGAGTGAGTGACCACAACAGGACTTGAACCCAGATCTTCTGGCTCCAGAGCCAGGGCTCTTTCCAGTGTGCCACACTGCCTGCTTGCCTTAGTCCTTCTCAGACTGCAGCTAGTTTGACTGGACAATCAGCTCCAAGGTTCCAGCTCTGAGAGACTGAAGCTGAGCCCCAGAGGGGCACAACATCGGCCCAAAGGCACACAGCAGATTCAAGGCAGACTCCTGAGGACTTCATGCCCAGCCCTCCACCCTCCCCTCTGGTGGCTCCGTGGGTTCGATCCCCTTCCACTCACCTCCTCTCCACCATGGCTCAGCCCTACCAGCCTACCTCCCCTCCCCCAGATGGATGGCAGCTTCTCTGGCAGCGTCCCCCAGGAGGAAGCAGGGAGAGTCACCCAGCCTTAGCTCAGCTCCGGAGGGAGCTGATGAAGAAGCTTCCAAAGCCGACAGATGTTCCCTCAAATGGCCAAAAGCAGGAGCTGTGGGGAGGGCTTGGTGGGGTAGAGGGGGAAGTGTCAGGACTGGCAGCTGGGGGAGAAGGCAAGGCGGAGAAGGCTCCAGATTGAACTAGGAGGGATGCAGCCACACCTGATGGGTCTTTAAATAGCACTCCTTTAAATAGCATCACCTGAGGCTGGGGAGGAGCGGCTGGAGAGACCACCTGTTGGGCAGGAAGCCCTGCAGCTGGCATAACTAAGGGTGGGGAGAGGAGTGCAAGGTATACAATTAAAATAAGGCACATGCTGAGAAGAGCGGAAAGAGCTGATACTCCAGTCACCGACCAGGTTCAAATCCTTACTCTGCCAAATGAGCATTTACCTGAGTGACCTTGGCCAAGTTAATTGATTTCTCTGGGATTAAGGTTCCTTTACTATAGAATGAGGGACTTGGACTAGACCTGGAAGGTCTCCCAAATCATCCAATCAGAACCATCTTTTCATAGAATCATTGCACCCCAGACCTGGGAGGGACCTCCAAAGGCAGTCAGTCTTCCTACCATATACAAGGACCTCCCTCTAACAGCATACCTCTCCTCATCTCTGCTTAAAGATCTCCAGTAATGGGGGACCCCTCACAGCATCCCATTCTATCGGATACCTCTGGTTTTCAGGACATCTTCCCTTATGCTGGTACCCTGGAAAGCTATATGCTTTGGGTCAGCACGAGGAAACTGCCCTCCACCAAGGAAAAGCAAACTCCTGTGGTCACTGGATCACAGATCTAGACCTGGAAGCTTTCACAAAGTAGGTGATGGGGCCAGAATTTCAACCCAGATCCTTGGACACCAGTAGTTAAATCTGTTGCTTATGGCTGAGAAGGGTAAATGTGCTTGCCCAGGCTCACCCAGCTAGTCAGGATTTGAAGCAGATTTAAGTCCAGGTCTTCCTGACCCTACGACACTCCAGCCACTGCACAATGTGGTGGTCTTGCTACTGAGTTGAATACTCACTCCTCGTGTCTTGTCGTCCTTGGTCCCAGATCTGTCATCTGGAGCCACGGGGGTCAAAGGGTCTCCCTCTTACATAACAGCCTATTTGAAGATGGGCAGCTAGGTGGCGCAGTAGATAAGGCGCTACCCTGGAGTCAGGAAGTCCTGAGTTCTAATTTGCCACCGGACACTTACTAGCGGCCACCCTGGTCAAGTCGCCTATCATCTATCTGCCTCAGTTTCCGCCTCTATAAAACAGGTGTAATAATAAGCACCTGCCTTCCGGGATTGCTGTGAGATTAAAATGAGATATTTGTAAAACACTTTGCAAACCTTAAATAAATGCTGACTGTGGTTGTTTCACATTACTCTTCTGCATTCATTCTAGCCAAAGTCTTCAACTGTCTGTTTCTCAAACTCAGATTCCATCTCCTATCTCCTTGCTTTTGCAGTGTCTGGAATGCAGTGCCTTCCTCCTGTTTCCTAGAATCTCCTTCCCCCCTCTTCCTTCAAAACTCAGTTCAGGTGCCACATCCTGCAAGTAGGCTTCTCCAACTCCTCTCCCCTCATCCCCCACCCCATATTGTTAGCTTCCTCAAAAGGCTCAAGATTTATTTCTCAGTGCACGTGTTTTATGTACCGTGAGGACGAGGCTGTGTGGTTCATTTTTGGTCCTTGTCCCTCAGGGTCTAGCAAAGTGCTTGGCATGCAGCAGGTGTTTTAATGAGTGCTCCCTCAACTGAAGAAGATTAAAGATGTTTCCCTCTCTGGGCATCCGTTTCTTCATCTGTAAAGTGGGACAATAATACTTGCCTTACCTTCCCCCCAGGGCTGTTGTGGGGAAAGTATTTTGGAAAGAAGTTGCCCAAACATGGGCTATTATGTTCTTAGTACCACCGTCAAGCAGCAGCCCATCAGAGCAGACAGAGCACAGGACAGGGAGTCAGTGGGGCCTGGATTCGAACCCTGGCATAGTGACTTACAACCAATGTGACCTTGGGCCTCTGGGCCTCGGTTTCCTCATCTGCCGAAGGAAGGAGTTGCGCCAAAGTCCTGTGCAGACCTCCTATGTTTGATCTGTGACCATGCCAATCACGAGACAAGGTTGGGGAATGAGAGGACTGAGGAAGATCAGTGCAGGGCCTTGAATGGCAGGCTAAGGAGAAGATATTAATAGGGAGCTACTGAAGGTTATTTGAGCCAGGGAGTGACATGGTCAGACAAATGGGGAAACTGAGGCCCAAAGAAGGCCACAGAGCTTGTTAGCAGCTGAAACAAGAAGATTGAAATCCAGTGTTATTTCCAGTTCACTAGGATGCTTAAGGAATTGGAAGGAGAGCTTCTGGGGAGAGGGTATCTCTGGTAAGAAAGCTAGAAAACTAGCTGGGAGCTTGAGGGGAGGAGGAGACAGCACTCACCTCCCACTGGAGGTTCCTGCCCTCACCCTGTCTGCCAAGTATCTCCATCTCCCCCAGACTGGACAGATTCTTCTGCTCACTGGCTCCAGTTGGGCAGCCCCACCTGGTCCCTGTGGCTGGGAGAAGGTGGGGAGGGCCTGGCAGGAAGCAGGAGGGGAGCCCCAGCCCTGCCCAGCCACGTCCCTGAAAACTGGAGGAGAGCTGGCCACCTCAGCAGGAGGGGCCTCTCTTCCAGCTCCTGGACAGCTGCCACCCCAGCCGCCACTGCTTCCTCCTTCCTACGCCTTGCCCCAGCAGCGGCTCCCCTGCAGCCCACCAGTAACTTGAGGAAGAGGGAGGTCCGGGATTCCAATACTCCACTTCCTGGCTCCCCAGTAGTCTCCTCCCACCCCCAAGGCCCTGGCCAGCCCAGCCACGTCACCGCCTGCTCCAGGACTGGGGAAAGAGGCAGGGGTGTCCCGGCAGGAGCCCAGGAGCCTGGAAGGCTGCCTGGAGGGGACAGAGCTGGCTGGCCCCAAGGCTTGAAGTAGCCCAAAGTTGGCATTGGACCCAGAGGAGTGAAGGGTGGGGAGGCTAGACGGCTGGATGCTGAAGGAAGCCTGGGGCTGGGACAGAGGCGGGTCCTGGCTCTCTCTAGGCAGGGCATTCTTATAGAGGATAGGGGCCAGAGCAAAGAAAGCGAGTGGGAGAGAGTGAAAGCCTTCCACCAAGGGTTCTGGAAGGAAGGGTCAGCCAAAGGGGGTCTCAGGTTGTTCCTGGCACTGGGGAGTGGGCATCATGAATCTGTTCCGGATCCTGGGGGATGTTTCCCACTTACTGGCCATGATCCTCTTACTGGTCAAAATCTGGAGATCCAAGTCCTGCCGAGGTAAGTGACTGATGAAGCAGAAGGCGGGTTCAGAGGGAGAGAGTCAGGAGGGCAGAGGATGGATGAAGGACAAGGAGAGCTAGGCTCCTGCCCCTTCAGATTTGAGGGAGGGAAAGGTAGTTAGGAGACCAGGGCTCAAATCCTTGCTGGGTGATCTTGGGCAAATAACTTAACCTCTGGGCCTCAGTTTTCCCCTCTGTCAAATGGGGAGGCTGAATGAGGTGATATGTAAGGCAGGGGTCCAGAAAATCTGAGTTCAGATCTTGCTTCAGAAGCCATATGGCTCTCTGGGCCTCAGTTTCCTCAGCTGTCAAATGAGGGACCCACCTCACTGTGCTGCTGTGAGATATGAAATAATAGAAGTGAAGTGCTTTGTGAACAGTGACAAGCTATGAAAAGGGGAGCAATTGAATTCTAACTTTGAATAGCCTTCTCTCTTTTTGTCTTTCTCTTCTTTCTCCATGGCCCCTATTTTCCAAAGTGACACTCCTGGACTCTCCTCTTTTCTGCCCTAGCACTTGCTCTTCTCTTCCCCTTCTGCCTCTCATCACCCTCTCCCATGTCTGTGCTCTGATACCCATGAAACGGATGGTCCCCCCCCCGCCCCCACCCTTCCCCTCTCTGCCTCTGATTGGCTTGGAGATAGAATCTGGGCAGGGATGGGTGTGAAGGGCATGGACAGTCGCACAGGAGGAGGGTGTGATGTGGCAGGCGCTGAGGTGGGCGGGAGGCTGCAGAAAGGAAGGGAACCGCCAGGGAGAAGTGGAGCTAGAGAAAGCGGACCCCTCTGAGCATTCAAGGGTGCTAGAGCCGGGAGAGAGCTAAGGGCGTTAGACCATAGTCAGAGCTGCAGCGGACTTTAGAATGGTGATTCAGTCAGAGCTGGGAGGGGTGTTAGAACACAGTGTCAGGGCTGAAAGGGGACTTTAGAACACAGAGATTAAAGTTGAGAGGGACCTTAGAACACAGTATCAGAGCTGGGAGGGACCTTAGAACACAGTATCAGAGCTGGGAGGGACCTTAGAACACAGTATCAGAGCTGGGAGGGACCTTAGAACACAGTATCAGAGCTGGGAGGGACCTTAGAACACAGTATCAGAGCTGGGAAGGGCATAGAACACAGAGCTGGGAAGGGCATTAGAACACAGAGCTGGGAGGGACCTTAGAACACAGAGTTTCAGAGCTGAGAGGTACCTTAGAACACAGAGTATCAGAGCTGGGAAGGGAATAGAACACAAAGTATCAGAGCTGGGAAGGGCATTAGAACACAGGGTATCAGAGCTTTGAACAAAAACAAAGGATGTTAGAATTGGGAGGGGCCTCAGGAAATGGGATATTAGAACTGGGAGGGACTTTATCTAATGAAGCCCTCCCATTTTACAATGGTAGAAATTGAGGCCCAGCCAGTGGGGAGGATCTTGCCCACGGTCACCCAGCTGGACAGAGGCAGAGTCAGGCCTGGGACCCCGGCTCCTGACTTACTTCCTTCTGCATCTGTAATTGGGAGCAGGAGGATGTGAAGGGGGTAATGGGCCATTGGGTCTGCAGAGTGGCTTGGAGAGATTACTGAGCTTCTTCTGCCTGGATCCAGAGGGCAGAACCAGAGCAGAACTGGAAGAATGGGGTGCTTTGCAAATAACCACATTTAGGCTTAATGTTAGGAAAACCCTCCTGCCAAATGAGAACTGTCCGAAAGTAAACATGATTTTGTGATTGAACCTTTACTCCCACCCTCACCCGCATTAGAGGGCTTCAAGCAGACCATTTGTTAGGTATTTAATCAGAGGGATTCCTTTTGGGTCCGGACAAGAGGCCCACTGAGGCCCCTTCACCTTGGACACTGCGATGCTGTCTTCTTACCGAGAAGGCTTTCAGAGGGGACGGCTAAGGGTTTCTTGGACTAGTCACCCTGTGACTAAAGAATTTTCTTACTCACCATCTGAGCCTCCACCTCCTCATTCCCCTTCCCTAGATGCAGAACTTGGCATCTATGGACAAGTGAGGTCCCATGTGGAGACCTCAGCAGGTCCCTGCGACCTATCCTGACCCTTGCTTTGCACAGGAGCCCTTTGGGGTGGTAACTTGCTGCCCAGAACGGATAGGATCTTCTAGGCTGGACAGGAAAAAGGGGCTGGTAGAATGGCTCAGATCTGCCCTCATTAGCTCAATCCTGCTTCCCCCCTACCCACTGCACTTGGACCTTTAGGAGAGAAGCATGATGTCATTAGGAAATGGGATTTCAATCTGGGCTCTGCCAGTTTTGTGGCCTTAGGGGGATAACTTTCTCTTCCTGACCCTGTTTTCTGTTCTGTACATTAAGAGGGTTCTATTAGGTGCCCTCTGAATACCTTTCTAGTTCTACCCCCCAAAAGTTGTAAGTTGAAGACAGATCAATGGAAGGGCATACAACACAGAGTATCAGAGCTAGGAGGGACCTTAGAACACAGAATATCAGAGCTGGGAAGGGCATGGAACACAGAGCTGGGAAGGACATTAAAAGACAGAGTATCAGAAGGTGGACATTAGGGGCTAGACAGAGAGGTTGTATGGTGCCATCGAAAGACTTCGAGATTTGGGGTCAGAGGCTGTTGTTATTGGGTCACTTCAGCCATGATGACTCTTCCTGACCCCAGAGGACTTGAGTTCCAATCCTGACTCTAGCCGTATGACTTTAGGCAAGTCACAGCTCTGGTTCTCAGTCTCTTCCTCTGTAAAAACTAGGGGTTGGTTTTTAAAGGCCCTTGCAGCTTCAAGTCTTGGAACTTAGGAACTTTTCTCTGGAGATCCTCGTGGACTCCAAAGGCATTGTGGGTTTGGGCAGGGGAAGGGAGGGACCTGGAACAGAATCATTGACTGTAGATGAGATACAAAGGGGTCCAGCCCATCCAAGGCCAAGCTTCATCCACACAGTGGAGGGGCAGCTCCATCTTTTGTCTTTCTGGCCACCAGAGTGAGCTAATGGACTTAAAGCCAACTAAACAAATTCTTGTGACTCTGGGTCACCAGACCGAACTTTCGTGGGCTCCTGCCATGGCTGTTCTCTTTCCCTCAGCCTCTAAAGGCACAGCCACAGGGTGGGTCAGTCCACATGCCACCAGGAACGTGCCCAATCATCCATCGTTAGGAGATGGCCAACCCTACCATAAGAGGAGGTGTGGAATGCTGGATGGAGCCTGGACCTCATTTACCCTGAGAAGACCTGGGTTGAATCCTCTCTGGGATGGATGTGACTCTACACAACTCCCTGAAATCCTTTGAGCCTCAGTTTCCCCATCAATAAAATGCAAATAATGACAGTGCCCACCATACACGCTTGCGATGAGGATAAAATGAGCTAATGCAGATAAAGTATTTGCAAATCCCAGTGCTACAGAAGTGGGAGTTGTTACTATGTAAAGCGCTCTCTACCTGCATAATATAGAGAGTCAGGACAATGGATTTGGAGTCAGTGGACCTGGGTTTGAATCCCCATTCTGCTGCTTCCTTTCTCTCTGATGCGAGGCAAACCTTGTTCCAATCCTGCTTTGCAGTTTTCCTTTTCCGTAAAATGAGGAGCGCTGTCTTTGAAATCCTGAAGATCTGAGTCTGCATTCTGCTTTGGACACTTATTGGCTGTGTGACCCTGGGCAAGTCACCTAATTTTGATCCGTCTCAGCTTCCTCATCTGTGAACTAGGGATAAAAATAGCACCTAGCACATAAGATTCCTGAGGATCAGTGACATGATGTATGGAAAACATTATTCCAACCATAAACTGCTACATAATTGCTTGCTATCATTGTGATTTAGATGGTTGCAAGCTTTGGCTCCATAAAGGGAAGGACTAGGAAGGAAGGAAGGAAGGAAGGAAGGAAGGAAGGAAGGAAAGAAGGAAGGAAGGAAGAAGGAGGGAATATGGGAATGAAGTCAAGCTCTCCCCAGTCTCACCCCACCTTCAGTTACTCCCTGGAGGAGTCTAGCAAAGGCCAGATGATCCTCCATCAGGTCACTGACTGGGATGGATTGAAAGATCCGTCTCACAAATTCTGTGCTTCCAAGGTATGCACCAGGATGTTTGCTTTCTAATTAATTCATGCTCTTTCTCCCTGGATACAGGAATCTCCGGAAAGAGCCAAGCCCTGTTTGCTCTGGTCTTTACAACTCGATACCTAGACCTGTTGACCAACTTTATCTCCCTCTACAACACAGTGATGAAGGTGAGGCGGGGAGGGTGAGCTTTACAAGGGCTGTGTATTTCTGTATACATACAACCACTTTATTTCTAAATTACAGGTCTGACCGTGCCCACTTAAGAAATTTCTGTGTTTCCCTATTAGTTTTTGAGAAAAAGAGAAAGATGTCTGCTTGACAAGCCAACTTTTCTGTTTGGGCATATGTGACAGATAGAGATATGGATATAAATATATAGATAGACATGTGTATGTATAGATGTATATATACATGTATAGATATGGATGTTTCTATGTGTGGATGTGTGTGTATATACAAATAGACACATACACACATCTATATATACACCCCTGATATAGATTTACATACATATGCATACGTATATATGTATATATTAATGCGTGCACATGTGTATATATACACGATAGACAAACCCTTGATATATGCACACATGTGCATGTGTGTGTTGCATATGTATACAAATACACACATGCACATATATACATGTTATCTATACATATTTGTATCACACATATAGATACATATGTACATACATATGCACATAGTGTCCCAAAAGTTTTATTGCATTTTAAAATTTGAACAATTTCAGAAGTAAAAATGTTACTTACAAAATAAAACCAAAAGAAAGTTCAATTATTTAAATTTGTTTTATACTTATTCAGTTTGTGAATTTTGAGAAAATATATTTTGAACATTAATTTTAACTAGCCAGGGCACCCTGTTATTATGTGAATTTTGAGAAAATATATTTTGAACATTAATTTTAACTAGCCAGGGCACCCTGTTATTATGCATTGTTGGATGACACTCTCTCAGAGGGTTGAATGAGTACAGGACAGCTTCTTGCTCAGCCACTTCAGTCACCTGATCTCTCTCCAATGGACTCTCTGGTGGGGTCACGTCTAACTTGAATCCAAATTGAGTGCTTCAGATGATTTTAGGGTTAGGATTACAAATGCAATCCTTTTGGTCACTGAGCAGCTGAGCAGCTTTTATAAAGTTTGAAAATTAACTAGGGCTGCCCGTATGTATCACAAGATATGTTGAATTTCATTAAGAATCATATCAATATTTTAAAATAACTTTTTTTTTTGCAAATTTGTAACTTTTATGCTTGTGAAGTTGTTAACACTTAAAACTGCACTAAGACTTTTGGGATGCCCTGTATGAATTTACCCCCATCACACACTCAACCCTCCAGCCTCTTTCTGCCTTTGTTCAGGCTTTCCCCCAAACCTGGAATGCTCCTTACCTGTACCTCTTGGAAAATTCTTGCGTCACCTCCTGTAAGAGGCTTTTCCCTAATTCCCTCAGTTCTTATTGGCCTCCCAGTACTGGAAAATTTATTTTGTGTATGCTTTATATTTGCTTACCCCTATAAATGCTGTCCATTGGCACACATAGTGGGTGCTGAATATATGCTTTAAATTTTTTTAAAATAAATTTTTATGGCTACATCATTTTTTACATCATTTACATTTGCATTTTCTTGACAAAGATACCGGAATGATTTGGCATTTACTTCTCCAGCACATTTTACAGAGAAGGAAACTGAGGTGGACAGGTTTAAGTGACTTGTATTTCCCAATTTATCATTCCCCTTCTCTCACTCCCAGAGAGCCATCCCTTATAACAAAGATTTAAAAGGAGGGGAGAAAACAGTTTAGCAAACATAGGCAACCCCTAAAATAAGTCTGTGGTTGCATGCAGCGTTCTGCCCCTTTGCTGCCCACCTCTCCAAAGAAGGGTGGAAGGTTCCGTCTCTTCCCTGGGGCTAATGTTGGTCATTCTAATTTCTCAACACTTCGGTTCCATTGTTTTGTGGTTCTGTTGCTTTGCATTGTTCACGTGAAGCCCTCGCATGATTCTCCAGATTGTTCTTTTCTTAGAGCCCAAGAATCTTCCGGGGTCATTCCTGTCCCACAGCTTGGTTAGCCATTCCCCGATTAAGAAATGTTTGTTGAATTGCATTTCAGAGAGAATAAACATTTCTGTCGCTGTCACTTGCACATCTACTGGACTGGAAACTCCCAAGGGCCAGGGACTGTGTTTTAACCAGAGTCTCTCCCAGTGTTTAGTACAGGACCCTGTACCGAGGGACTGCTTAATGGAATGTTTGCTGAGAGAATGGAAGGGAGGTCAAAGCAACCTGCTTTTGACATGTCTTTGAAAGAATGAATTTCAAGCAATGCAGACTTTTACCAATTAGCACCAATGTTATTTCCCATGCTCCACCAGAAACACCTTCGGGGGGATGGTGTTGGGAGGTTGGCATGACCTTGGGTTCTCAGGGACTATGCCAGGGGAGCACAGACTGCAATAGATTAAGCATTTATGAAGCACAGATTAAATGCTGCGAACTGTGCTGCATGATGGGGATGCAACTGCATCAGCAAGGAGCATTTATTAAGCGCCTACTGTGTGATACAAAGAAAGCCACAGACATGGTCAGTGCCATCAGAAAGCTCACAGCCTAACTGGGGGACATGCGAGACAAACAACTACATACACACAAAATATGTACAGCTTAATGAAGTAGGAGACAATTTCAGAGAGAAGGGACTAGTTAGAGGGAAAGGGGCAGGGAGAGAAGGGGTGAGGGGGAGGGTTGGGAAAGGTTTTTTGTAGGAGATGGGATTTGAGCTGAGTCTTAGAAGAAGCCAGGGGAACCAAGAGACAGGAGAAGAGGGAAAGCATTCCAGGCATGGGGGACAGCCAGTTCAAAGGTGGGGAGTCAGGAAATGGAGTGCCAATGTCACTGGATAATAGAGTATTTTGGTGAAGGGGAATAAGGTGGTAAGAAGACTGGGAAGGTAGGAAGGGACCAGATTGTGAGGGTATTTAAGAGCCAAATGAGGATTTTATATTCCAGGAGAAACAGGGAGCCCCTGGAGTCTGCCAAATAGGAGAGGGATATGACTTGTGGGCAGTTAGGTGGCATTATAGTGGCTAGAGCACCAGGCCTGGAGTCAGGAAAATCTGAGTTCAAATCCAGCCTCAGACACTTACTAGCTGTGTGACCCTGGGCAAGTCACTTAACCCTGTCTGCCTCAGTTTTCTCATCTGTAAAATATACTGGAGAAGGGAATGACAAATCAGTCTAGTATCTTTGCCAAGAAAATCCCAAATAGGGTCTCAAAGAGTCAGACATAACTGAAAACAACCGGACAACAATACAATTAGACTCCTGTGCTTTAGGAAAATGAATTTGACAAATGGTGAAAGATGAATTGGAGGGGAGAGAAACTTGGAAGCAAACTTTGGCAGTAGTCTAGGCATGAGGTGATGAGAACCTTCCCCAGAGTGGTGGCATTGTCAGAGGAGCTAAGGGGGCATGTTGAGAATGTTGCCAAGGTAGAATCTACAGGGCTTGTAACTGATTGGCTATAGGGGGTGGTGGAGTTTGAGGATGTCTACCTGAGGATGACTGTCTAGGTTGCCAGCCTGGCAAACAGGGAGGATAAAGACATCCTTGACAGCAGTGGTGAAGTGAGAAAGAGAGGAGGGTTGGGGAGGAAGATACTGAGTTCATCGTTTGGGCTCATCAGATTTGATAAGACTGAAAACAGTCCCACCCCCCATTCCACAAGCTTTCCTTCCAAGGCCAGGAGTTCCTACACCAAGTCTGAAGGCTTCAAGTCCAGATTCCATGATAGATGTGCAGTGTTCAACAAGCATTTATTTGGCTCCTGCTCTGTGTCGAGCCCTGGCCTACAGGTTGGGGGTTCAAAAACAGATATGAAAATTGGTCCCTGCCCTGGAGGGGCTTACATTAAACTTGGCATTGTTGCTATCTTGGAGGCTCCTGCCAGTTGGCTGAGCCCAATCGCCTCCTAAGATGTTGGGCTGCTGGGATCTGTGTCCTAGGAGTATCAGTTATGCCCACCACCCCCACGTCTGAAGACTGGGCTGGCATTCTCAAAAGCCAAGTCAAAGAGGGGGTGTCAAGTTAAGTGTAGCGTTCCCTTGATCTTAGGGACCACAAGGTCCAGAGATTAAGGCACCTTATCCAGAATTCAAGGCTAGGAAAGCACCAAGAGGAAGCCAGGCCCTCTCTTTGGGGCACACGGGGTATAGTGCAGACTGGCCAGGGGTCAAAGGAATTCACTCTACCTCATCCCTCCTTTCATAGGTCATCTTCCTGCTGTGTTCCTACATCACTGTATACATGATTTACTGGAAATTTTGGAAAACGTTTGACAGTGAGAATGACACATTCCGCCTAGAGTTTCTCTTAGTCCCAGTCACTGGTCTCTCCTTCCTTGAGAATTACAGTTTCACCCCGCTGGAGGTAAGAAAAAAGAAAAGCTGCTCCCCCTTGCCCTGGTCTTCTTTGATGGTCTAAAACTCAGGGCTGAGAAACCTATGGCCTTGAGGCCACATGTGGCATTCGAGGTCCTTGGGTGTGGCCTTTTGGCTGAGTCCAAATTTTACAATGCATTCTTTTATTAAAGGGATTTGTTCTGTGATGTTTGGATTCAAAGGGCCACACTTGAGGACCTGGAGGGCCACATGTGACCTTGAGGTCGCAGGTTCCCCACCCCCGGTCCAAGTCCTCAGGCCTCCATGCTGATGCAGTTCCTCTTCCACAACACCGTTGCTGGCAAATATCCCTTGATCCTGCATTTGCTCAGGGAATTTGCCAGAACATGGCCTCAAACCAAAAGCTATGGGACAATTACACTTCCCTGGCCACCGTAGGTGGTTTTTGTTTTAATTACAAAAAAAATCTTTTAATTGCTTTCTTTAAACTAGCACAAATGGCATAGTTTAAACTTTAGAATATGCAGCTTAAAAAGAGCAGAAATCTTATTTGCTTAAGACCTTCTAAAAATTACATTCAGCATCACATTCTCAAGGTTAATTCACAAAATTAAGTCCAGAGATTGAATGAAGGAAAAAGCTAATTTTGGCATCCCAGAGGATCTAACCCTGGAGAATATTTAATTTGGACTTGGACTGCAGAACACCCAATTCAAGTATTGGTCCACATGATTTTCAGAAGATTTTCTGGCCTCCCAAGGCTGGGTCTCATTCCTAAAATGGGGGCAGGGGCGGGGGCGGGACTAGAGATATCTCTTGGGTCACTTTCAGCTTTAAACCTATGATCCCACAATTTTTGAAGACGTCACAAGAGGGCGTTAGTCCTGACTTTGCTATTCCCTTCTAGTATAGACTCTGACAAAGCACTTACCGACACGTCCCCATCACCTGTACCATGAGGTCGGCGTAGATGAGATCAAACATCATTTCCAGCTCTAAAACCATGATCCTCTAAGGACAGAGCCAACATGTACTCTGCCTCTTGCTACTTCTTCTTTTGGTTCTAGGATAACTGTTAATATTCATGCTCCCTCTTAAAGTTACCCAACGATAATTCGGCCCCAACTCATATTTGCCGATTTGACTGAAGCCTTGGGGTCACAGACTTAAAGCTGCAACAGATCTCACAGGCCATCTAGTCCAGCCCTCTTATTTTACAGATGAGGAACTGACTTCCAGAGAGGAAGTAACTTGTCCCCAGACGGAATCAGAGCCTTCTGACCCCATGCTGCATCTCTCCTGACCGCTCTTTCCTTTGGTTCAGATCCTGTGGACCTTCTCTATCTACCTGGAGTCTGTGGCAATCCTGCCTCAGCTTTTCATGATCAGCAGGACCGGGGAGGCAGAGACCATCACCACTCACTACCTTTTCTTTCTGGGGCTTTATCGAGCTCTTTATCTGGCTAATTGGATCTGGAGGTACCACACAGAAAATTTCTACGACCAAATTGCGGTGGTGTCCGGGGTGGTACAAACCATCTTCTACTGTGACTTCTTCTACCTGTATGTGACCAAAGGTAGGTGCCAGGAGAGGGTGAAAGGTGGGATCATTGTCGTTACCTAATAATGGCCACCCCCAATCATCGTTCCCCAGAGGAAATTAGTAGTCAACCCAATCAAATCAACACATCTTTCGCATCCAGAAGTGGAAGGCTTGCTTCTTCATCAGTCACCCCAAATAAAAAATTAGGGAATAAACAGATTAGTTTTTGAAGCTCAATTTCATCTTCCTTTATGCTCATTTGTAAACAAACTGGTCTATGCGATAGACCCCTTCACTCTTCATACAAGTTCTCCCAAGTCTAACTCTCCATACTTATTTCCCATAGTAATGACATTGCACTCACATGTTTATTCAGACATTCATTCCCAAATCACCACATACCCACTTTCACCCTCCCAAGTTGATATACTACAAAAAGTGCTGTATTTTTGTGAATATAGGACATTTGCGGGTCTCTAACTTCCTTGGTGTATATGACTCAGTATAGTCTGATTCGGGGACACATTTCTGCTAACGATGCATTGATGCACCTAACTTCCCACAGCCCCTCCAACATTGACTGCTTGCATTTGTCTTCTTCACTTCTCTGATGTGCATGAGGTGAAAGCTGAGTTTTAACTTGTATTTATATTTGGAACATTCAGTTTTTGATAGCTGGACTTTCTTCTCTTGAAAATTTCCCCCTCACATCTTTTGGATACATAATTACTGGGGAGCAGGCTTCTGCTTTTCCATTACTTGAATCTATTCTATATGTATCTCACAGACCTTTTATCAAAATATTTGATGCATTTTCTCCAACTTCTCTTCTGACCTCACTCATTTTGCTTTTGCAGAACTTTTGCTTTGTAGAATTAAGGTATCTTTTTTTTTCTTTCATGATTACCTCTATTCCTTTAGTCAAGAATTCCACTCATCTTCCTCCCCCTTCCCCCCACAACAGCTGTGCAATGCAGTTTAAAAAAATTTATAATACATTTTGCATTTAGGTAGTGTGCCCATTTGGACTATATTGTGGTACATTAAAGTGATTTAAACCTAATTCCTGCCCAACTATGGTTTTCCCAGTTTCTGCCAAATAGGGGACTTTCCACCCACAGCTGTTAGGTTCTGCTTACCTAGCCTAGTGCACTGATCACTTTTCTTATGTATTCTTTGATAATTTGATTAGCGTGGCATTAAATCTATAAATTTAGATAGGACAATTATTTGCATATTAATGCAGCTTCCTTCCAATCGCTCATCTTACTTTTTCAGCTTTTTACTCTTTATAAGGCTCCTGCTCCCTAGTCTTCCGTCAGCCAATTGAAAGATTCCCAAGTCATCCCCTGAGAAAGGCTGTTCCCCAAACCTCTTGCCAAACAAACCTCCATCCTCTGGGAATCTCCCAATCACCAGTCAAGTAATCGAGCTCAGTTCTCACTCCCATTTTAGCTGAACTCTTTAATGGTTCCCCTGGAATTCTTTGACTGCCTGGCAACTGTCATTAACTGCTCCCCCCACCCCCAAACCAAGAGCCTCCTTGTTCAAATCATAGGCCCGATAGAACACCCTCGAACTTACTGCTCAGAAGAGATGGGCACATCACCACCTACCCTCAGAGGTATCCCTTCTCCCAATATTTGTGCCCTCAATTCCATTTCCTCCCACTTCCTCCAATATTCTCCCAAGCATTTAATTCCCCCCTCACCACATTCAAACAGCTCCCACAGGCTGGCAATGGCCAACCCGAAAATGTCTTTTTAGGGGGTTTCCCCTACCTGACAGTTCAAATTTACCATGTCCAAGAAACTTGCCCTCTTCCAAACTCATTTCTGTTGGCGGTTAGCACCTCCTCTTACAACCTCCAAGTCATTCTTAGTTCTTCATCCTCCCTAGAAGGTTGCCAATTCTTGTCGGTCCTACCCTTACACCGATCACCTCTCAGTGGAGTGGCCCGCTTTAAAAACACCCTTTGCACCATGACCACCATATTAATAAGGCCCAGATGTGATCATGTCACTTCCTAGCTCAAGAAAGCACCAGAACTCCCTACCAAGATCGTGCACCGAAACAAGAACCTCAACCATCACCCACCCTCTATCGTTGCTTGCTGACGTGGTCTGCATACAGCAAAGCTAACTGTCTCCTTTTTGTCTCAACAGTCCTTAAAGGAAAGAAGCTAAGTCTCCCAATGCCAGTTTGAAGACCCAACTGAGAAGTCACACAAAACCCCCAGGCAGCCATGGATCCGTTTCAAAAGTTCCTTTCCAGATTTCCTGACCACAAGCTCCTGGAGATACTGTTGGTGCTGCTTTTGAACAAACGGACTTCTAGGAAGGGATGGAGAGAACGCATCATTTTCCCTCCCCTCCATTCACATCTAATACTCTACAAATGAAGGGTGGAACAATCCCTGGGGCTGAAGTGTTTGGCCCTTTAACAGGCATCCCTTGAGTCAGGACTGTCATTGTTTTCCAAGATCACTCTCCCCAAACCAGGGAAGGACACCCAAATCGACTGTTTAACCCTTGTTAAACAGTCCTTGTCAAATTCAGAGTAAAAATGTGAAAACTGGTGACCTAGAACGGTTAAGTATTGTTATTCCCTTTCCTATTCCCTTAAAATACAAGCTTTATATACATCTTGAGGTGAAAATGTGCTATCTGGGTCTTTGAACATTAGTCCCTTCACAATTCTAAGACACTGAACACAATTACAGAGAGAGGTTCAAACCATTGTAGTTCGATTATTCACTGGACTTCTGCTAAAAGGAGAATTTTTTGTAAAGAAAAAGTGGCACTTTTATTGTCAACAGTGTTTTTATTTATACCTACAAAAGAAAACAAGATGGTATCAAAAGACAATTTACAAACTAAGAATAGTAACATAGCTTTTAATATCCTGTGCCTGAACATTACACATCTATGAATCTTTCAAGTCAAGTCTTAATGCAACAGGAATGTGTTCGGAGACCAGCAAGGGCAAGAACAAAAAGCACTGATCCCACACAAAAAGCCACTGACCCTTCAGTTAGAGAAGTCCACACAGTGAATAGTCAGGGAGGGGTCAGAGGTAACCCACGATTCCACATTAAGCCCCTCCCCCCCAAAAGGGTTTCAATGATACAAATGCAATTGTAGTTATCAATGCAGGTCCTTTGGAATATGTACTTAATTCAACAGCAGTTGGAATCTGCATTTGGAGCCAAACACATGAGGACATGGGAGGCTGATGCTCAGGATGACACCGGAGGGACCCTTGCAGATTTGTAAGATCCAAGCTGCAATAGCTTTTGAGATGCACTGTTAAATCTCATTTCACCATCAAGTAGGAGCAAACTAAAGGCTGTCTTGCTTGCCAAGAGACCCTTCTCATTAACAGCTTTTAAGAGCTGTGAGAGGGCAGACTACCTCCCTGGCGCCACTTCTGCATGAGAACTCACAGGTGAACAGTTTCACATCTGTTTGAGGGGAGAAGAAAATATCTACAACAGACTGATCAGTGCTTGGGACAGCAAACGTTCTTTGGGGGCCTTGGTTTGAAGATACATAGCACAGGGCAAACTTGTGGCCACAGTATAGGTGTTGTTCCCCACCTCCCACCCCATATCCTCAACTTTTACAATAGAAGGAAAAAAGAGGGGCAGAGAGAGAAATGGAAGGTAAGGGGAGAAAAGGAAATATGAATGCCAGACAGCTTACATGCACAGAATTCCAGCTTATGCTAACAACCTACCTGTATGGTGCACACTTAACCAGACCTTCAGAAGCCCTCAGGAGCCCCCCCCCCTTTATTCTCCCCCTAAAGAAAATCAAAATGGGGAGAGGCCAAACCCAGATCTTATCAATCAACAAGTACACTCCTTCAGCTGAAGAAATGCAGCCCACTGAGCCTCTGAACAATCCCATAACTGCGCCCACAATAACCAAACAAAGCCTCTCTTACTGGCCTTGGGGAGAGGTGTTTGGGGTTCTGCCGCTTTGCCAAAGGATGTCAACACAGTAACTAGTTAGGGAGAGATGAAAAATTATGTGAAACAAGGGCAGGGAATTCTCTCCAGGATCTGCTGTTCCTGGCCCATCTGCCAAATGAAGTTACATTAGAGAATAGACAACATGCTTAACTACAAACAGGAAACACTCACCTACCTTCAGATGGAGAAAAAGCGAATCAAATGCTTACGTTCCAGTCTTTCCTAACCTTTCCCTAAAATACTACCTACCTGTAAAAACTGACCACAATTGGATCCTGGAGAAACATACCCAGAAGCTCAGTTATAAAGGTCTATAGAAAGTATAAAGGGAGTTTTAAACCAATGAACTCAGAACAGCTCTGCCTAATCCCTTTTGGGTAAAAAGACAAAGGGATGACAGGGAAAAAAGGGGCTTCCACCCTAGTTCTGTAAACACTGATGTTAATAGGAAAACCCTGTTCACTGCAGAGGTTCAGAAAATCCTCTGCAATAAAAGGTACTTTCTATCCTGCAGGTAAATGCATGGAACTGTATGGTTAATAAAAATCTGTTTTGTTTCGTGGGCATCTCTGTCCCTCTTGCCTGCAGCAGCTGTCTGGATGGTCCCTGGCAATGTGAGGAATACATACATGCAGCTCCCACCCAGCTGCTGAGATGCTATACTTTAACCATCACAGAAAATACCCATAGTTTTTAAAATAAAAGACATTCATTTTAAACACCAGCTTGTACTTCTGGCCACAGTTAAATCCAGATTCTCAGCAATCTAATTTTCATGACATTATGGCTGACCATCAACGGCTGCTTTTCAGTAACAAAGGCAGCCTCATTAAAAGATGACTTTTCAGAGAAGTGGGTGATATGGGAGGTGGAAGGAGGCAGAGTTAAATTCCCAATCCAGTCTGAATTTGGTTGCATTAAATGTTTAACAGGCAATCAGCCAAGTAAAATAAGCACACTGTAAAATATGGGAGCTTAGAACCAATGCCCAGGGCCAATTAGAACTCCACTCCAAGCTAGTTTCAGAGAACTTAGAACATCATACCAAATGCTCTGCATGCTCTCCCTGCACCCCAGTCAAACGAGCACATGAAAGCATGAACAACTAACTGTGCTCTGTGCTATGTTGCAAATCTCCCTCCTGCCCAACTCCTTAACCTAGACAAAACAAAAAAAAAATGGGCTAGGATTGAATGGCCTGATGCCCATTTTTTTTTCTTTTAAGAAAAGAAAGCTCAGTTCAAATTTCCTCAACATGCAAGAAGTGGGAGGGGGAAAAAAGGGAACATTTCCAGTCAGCTATATATATTTTTTTTTTTTTACAAAATTTCTAATATGGACTGGATCATTTTGGCGGGCAGAAGAAATCTGGCAGTGGAATTCTAACTAACCTGCATGAAAGACAAATCACAATGGTTAAAAAGGAAAAAAAAAAAAGGGAAGAAAGTAAAAAGGAAAGAGAGTTCCTTTAAATGTAAGTAAGAGGTCTGGACACGTCTTGCCACCACCTGAGTGGCTTCATTTACGGGAGGGAGGAGGGGGAGGTGGAGGGGGAGGATACTGATAGGCGGTCTGCCCCATGTAACCTATCATGTTAGTAGCCCCAGGAGGCTGTGGAAACTGCTGAGACATCAGAGGCTGAGGCTGCTGCCCTGACCGGCCCAAGCCGCTGTACTGCTGGCTGGAGCTCTGAGAGCTCCTCCCGGTCGAGGCAGTACTACTAGCACCATAGGTGCCAGCCCCATATTCCTGAGCTGCATAGCCACTGGTGCCATAAGCAGCTGCCCCATAGGTGCCTTGGCCATAGGTGTATTGGCCTGCTTGAGCTCCAAAGGCAGAATTGGGACTGCCATAGCCACTACCATTAGCGTAACCAGCTCTGTCCGTATCTCCACGATCACGATAGCTTCCAGAGTCTCTCCGGCTACCATCTTTAACTCCTCGAAGCCTTCGGTCACATTCATCCTGGTACATCAGATTGGGATTGTTGACCGAAGAGGTGGTACGGTATCGAGAACGACCACCTAATGGAAGGATACGTGGAATTACACAAGGCCTAGAAGTAGGATTTTAACACGACTGGATATAATCAGGTAGACAAGAGGACCTCGTACTTTCCCTAATTTTTATAAGGCAACTCCCACGGGTATAATGTTCAAAAAAAGTTATGCAACCATATTTCTAATAGTTTTTCTTCACTTTCATTTACTCTAAGGAGACCCACGAAAGCTAGATCTCACACATCACCCAGAGAAGTGAGAAGTCAACTTGTAGATAAAGCTCTTTAGTTAATCCCTATTTTCCTGCTGTTCACACCCCACCCTGCCAGTTGCTTTCTTTACATATAAGTATGTGAGCTAAGCAAAACATCCTCATAGAGGTTTAGATCTTCCACCTGAGCTTTAAAAAAATGATGGTCAGGAAAGTGGCCAGGTACGCTGAACTGGGAGTGAGCTGACTGACCCAAGTCCTATTTGATTTTCTAACGCTATAATTTAAAATGTTCTGCCTCGAGTTTCTACAACCATAAAAAACGGGGCCAAAATTATTCACTTCTCCTATATGGAAAATAAACCGCATACAGTACAAATTAGTGACATCAATAAAGCTTTCTGAAAATAAAGTAACACCAATTATTTTATGCTCAATTTTGAGCGTTCCTGCATGCACTTCTAAACAGAACTATTGACTTTACTGGCATCATAGTTCACTGAGACTAGCAGTCAGGAATCTAACAGAAGACACGCTAACATTGGAGAAGAAAAGGGTAGAATGAAGTTCTAAATATTGTGATATATTTTCTTAAAGAACAGGTATATGAACTCCATTATTAGACCCAGGCTATATCTATGCAACACACGACCAAGTTGTAATTTTCAATAGAGAAAGGAAGAAACAAAGCTACAGTTTTCCCTCCCAAGCTCAATGAACAAAACTGCCAGTTAGCTGGCCTTCACCTGCCCCCACTAGAGCAAAGCAGAGATATTAACTATTCAAAGCTCTATCAAAGAACCTGAAAAACCCCAGGACTTCAGTCTTACCCCCGCCTCCACCACCTCCTCTGTGGTCCACCAGCTGCATCAGTTTCGGGTTGATGGCCTGATTGGCCTCCTCTAATACTTTGATTAGTTCTCTAGCTTGTTTTAAGTTTCCTGGGGTGAAGAACGTGTAGGCGGTGCCTTTGTTGGTGCTACGGGCCGTCCGGCCAATCCGGTGTACGTAATCCTCTGAGCTGTTTGGATAGTCATAGTTGATCACAAACTTAACATCTTCCACATCTTCAGGACCAGCGTTGAATCCCAAGATGGGGGTTGAAGTGATGGGAAAGAAGGTAAAGAACGTGCCAACGATAGGTGGGAAGCGCGGATGAAGATGACGGCAAGAGGAGAGAAGAATAAATTAGTAACCGCGCTGAGCAGAAACAAAACAGACTCATCCCAACAGAGTAAAAGAGGGAGAAACAACATTAGTTCATCTTGGGGACGCCGTAAGCGGCACCCCACCCCCAAATGGATGCAAAAGTATTTAAGCAACCATCTCCTCAACGTCTGGCCTGTGCTGAATCAAAAGCACTTCACGGAATCATAGAAACTCTCCAAAAGACACCCTCTGAAGAGTCAAACCAATTCCAGTTCCCTCCTCTCCAAAACTCACTAAAACATGAAGCAAAATGGTACTGTTGTTACTTATAAATAAGGGCAAACCACTTCGACTCTGTTGGGAGAAGCCCAGCAAAATATAGCAATATTACACACTTACCTTCAAACCAGTTACATGGCAAAAACAGAGCTGCATATACTTTCTTATGACTAATTTGTCAAAGGAGCTTAACAACCAAAACATTTCATGTTCTTTATTAACTCCCCATCATTCAACTTTAGAAACACTCCTGCTACAAATTCTGTCCACCTAATTTTTTCTCAAAAACTTAAATCATCTTTCCCTACCTCTTTTTCTTCTAATTATCATGAAAACACATTACACTAAAATTTTACTATACTACCAAGTCCAGTTTCTGATGATCTTGCTCAACTCAAAGCTGTGGTTTAACTCAACCAAAGCTTGTCTAAGTAACCAGGGAATGAGATGAATAGCCAATTTGGAAAATGCCACGAAACCTTGAGATACATTCTGGCCATCTCTAAACTATGTAAATGTTAGTGTGATGCTTGAAGTCGTAAGATAATCTATTTACTATAACAAGCAAAATTAAGACTGTCATTAGAGTCCTAATGTTTTGTGGAAAAAAAAAATCTGCATTTTACAAAGAATATTCCAAAAATATCCAAGATAAAACACAGATTTTTGTGATATAAATAATTAAAAAACATTCTCTGTTTGTTACCAGACCGATGCACACTCCCTCCTCCTTTGGGAAACCGCTGCAGCCGATCCCGTCTCTTTGCCTTTTATTTTTGGCGGCCTCCTTTCGAAAACTCCGCCCTCTGACACGGGACCACTGGAGCGCGGGGAGCATGCATCAAGGGTCCGTGGCAGTGAGAAGTCCCCACACACGCTCGCTCTGTGAACTGGCTTAGATGCTTCTCTGTAGCCCCATTTGGTTGCCAAGCGCCGGAGAACCTGGGTTCGGGTAAAAATTTCAGGTCCTCCAACGCCTCCCCCCGGGGATAATAGGGGTGATTGTAGAAAAAAATAATGAATAAAAATGCAAAAGTTACATCCAAAGGGTCAGACTGCATCTATTGCCCAGACTGCATTAATTTCAGGGGGAGATGTTTTGTTTTGTTTTTTTTTTTAAAAAGTTTAAAAAGACTGTTGTTAAAGGGGATGGGAAGAAAAGGGCATTATGTCTGTTTCTTATTACAGTAAAGGCTCCTCAGTCTTTGCTGACTCCTAAGTCCTGAATCACACCAGAAAGAGTGAGAAGGCAGATATCACAGGGGGCAGCGTGAGTCTCCAGCTAGGGTCGTTGATGCAACAGAGCAAAAAAAAAAAAAAACTGCAAAGATAGGACAGGAGTAAGATAAGGGGATGGGAAATTTTGATCAACACAGCCACATCTTCAGAGCCAGGGTAAATAAGAGTCTGACAAGCAGCCAACTGTATGCTCTTTGGTCAATCCCATTCCGCATGTCTGTCCACCATCAGCAGAGCCAGTTGTATTATTGCAAGGAATTGCCTTCTTAAAAGAAAGCATTGGGGACTGTAGTCAGTATTTCCGATTCTAACACTTGGGAACATCTGGGGGACAGGGACGTAAGGAGGGGCCAGAGGCCATGATGGTTCCCCAGACTAAAAAGGTGGTCCTGCGTGCACACAAGAGCAAGTAGAGGATTTGGTCCCTCCAGCCAATCATGCTCTGATGTACCTGTGTGCCACAAATGTATTATCTTGTTGCCTTTAGAGAAGATGTAGCAGGGTAAGAAATACTCTCTGGGTCACATACCCTTTGGTCGGACCATCAAAAAAGTCCTATGGTTTGGCCTGCAGCTCAGTCATTAACTGGGGAAGGGGCGGGGGTGGGGGGGCGACGGGAGGGGTGGGAAGTGGGGAACAGGCTGGGGACAGAGGCCAAGAAATATGCTCATCTAGAGCGACTCCGGACCACCCATGCAGAGATGCCCCGAGCCTGCACTGAGTGACGTGCAGCTGATAGCAAAGCTTCTGTTAGAAAACAAGACAAAAGAAATTCATTGTTTTTAGTTTAACCAAGTGAAGTTTAACAAAACAAGATTTTTAGAAAGACCAGGGGAAGGAGCTTTCTCTCTGATAGTGACTAATGAAATTCTCAGAGTTGAACTTACCTGAAGGGAGCATTTAAGAAACCACTGTTTACCAGGGAGGGAGAGAAAAGGCCTGGTGACTCCGCCAAAATAGTGCGCCCCTGTCTACACGAGGTAGACGCCTTCACTTTCCAGATCTCAGAGGACCTTGGTCACAAGCTGGCCAGTTTATTTTGTCCTCCTTTTGATTTTACAAGGCAGCAAACAAAGGGGCCCAAACAAGCACAGGTGCTGTTTAGTAACAAGAAACAGACTCGGAGACCTTCCCGGCCCCTTCACTCGGCTGAGTGGGGGGTGGGGGTGGGGAGGCTGGTTACAACATGGCGGCCAATTAGGTTGGTGGGGGTGCAGGGATGGGTGGGCTGCAGGTTTATTTTAACTGTCTAGGCGAGATGCACAAAGAAGCTACCAGCACATAGCAAGCCTGTTTAAAAATCACCATCACTGAAAGCTTTGTTTTCCATATAAACTGCTTCCAGGCCTTAGCCCCTTCTCCCAACAGGCCCAAGTTCTCGCTGCACAGGTCGAGACATGACCTTCTGAGGGCAGAGACAGTATCCAGTCACGGCTGGGAGGCCACCACCTCTTAAAGACGAAGCAATCAGCAACGCTTTTTGGGTAAGGGTTGGAGAAAGGAAAGTCTGGAGAGGAAAAATGTGCCAACACACTTGGAGCTCAGTCTCGACATTCGTCCCTTGTTAGGTATGATGCCTTCACAAGGCTTCTGAGTGTATTGCCTTTCGGGCCTTTCAAGATTAAGACAAGGCTCCCAATTACAGAAACGTGCCACCAAGTCAGACTTAATTCAAGAGTGAATCTACCCACATACTTTAAAGTAGAGGCTGGCACTGCCAAGTTTGACAATCACTCTAAAAACCTAAAGTGGCCCAGAGATGTCTGGGTATATCTGAAGTCACAGTGGAAGCCTGCCAGGAGATTCATTTTTAAAACTGGCAGTAACTATATGTTTCCCACAAAGCCAGAATTCAGTGCCCAATCGATGATAAAGCTGGGCAGCAATGACCAACTAAGCCATCCATACACGGATATGCTCAACCCCAACAATCCACTGCAACAGTCCTGTGGAGCAGAGAAAGAAACTCTGCCACTACCACAAATGGGGCAGGTGAACACCTCTGCTCAGCTGGCCAAGTATCAAGAAGAAAAACTACAAAGAAAATTGCATCAAAGCAACTTCTGAGAAAAGTCATACAGATTTTTCCTTGGCATACATGTGAGCTGATGACAGCCAACCTCAATACAATCCGTGCTGTCCAACCAACAAGTCTGAGAGAGTAAACTGGGCGTGGGCCAAAATGCACTGCTTTGTTTTAACTGATTGAATGTCTCTTCTCCCTCGAGTAGTCATGCCTAGGCCTTGCTGCAAACCAAAGCCTGTTTGTTAGGAGCAGGAAGAGACTTTGAACATGTTAGGAAAAAAAACACCAAAGATTTTTTAAAATTACTTGTGGGGGAAATCACGCTTTACATCATTTTAAAAAAATGTATCTAAATACACACACGTAGACTCTACTGCGAGGTAATAAATAAACCTCCCAACCAAAAAAGATACATATACCAGTAATAGGCAAGAGACACCTATCTGTACAAACCTAGCCCACGAGAGGCTACATCCGTAGCAATGAGGATGGGAGCCTTCCCAGAACGGAATTCTGAAAGACAAGAGCACCCCCCCACACAAAGTTATGTTGAGTTAACAGTCCTAAGAAGTATGTTTCAGAAGAAAATCCAATAACCATTTCTAGTTTTACTGGGCCTTTCTTTCATTCTGTTAGATTAAAATTTGTAGTATTCCCCCCAAAACTGCCACCTTTCTATTACTGTACACCTAACCTAGACTCCCTATTTTTTAGTCCAAAGCCCTCATTTAAACAATGGGGAAACTGAAGGCTAGCCCAGTAAGGTGATTTGTCTATGCCTAAGAAGCAAAAGTAAGGATCTGAATCCGGGTTTTCTCTTTCCCAATCCAGTACTCTTCACATTCCAACACTTTCTTCTAAAATATTCATGAAGCTCCATCAGAAATGCGTAAGACAAGTACATTCTTTTAAAAAAGGAGGATATATTTTATCCCATCTTAATAACTTAATAAACCAAAGAGGGAAAAAAAAACTATGGAGGAAAGGGAGCAGATAATAGAAGAGAAACATGCAAATTTTCTGCTGACCACAACGTTTTCCCCCTTTTCTATCATGATATTCCTCCCTCAAGAATTTGTGCTATACAGTAAGAGTCAGAGAAAAAGTATTTCTGAGCTATTGTTCCTGATTAATAAGAGAATCAATAATATTTCATCAAAATGCCAACACTCTTAGGTCTGCACTCACCATTGAGCACCCAATCTCTTTCTGGTTGACTCTTGTCTCCATGGATACACATAGCTGGCCATCTGTCAAGGAAAATTGACCTTCATTTTAGAAAACACACTAAGCCACAAAAATATCTGTACCCATCAATTATGTCATGACCACTTTGCAAAGCACAAATTGTTAATGGGCTACCATTTTAATTTGAAAATCCCTAACAGACTGAAGCTGACAGTTCAACACTACACTCACCCATCTCTGCGCATCCTTCGGGTCAAGTCATCACAACGTCTCTTTGTCTCCACAAAGATTATAGTCTTATTTTCTTTTTCAGCCATTATTTCCTCCATCAGCTGGATCAGTCTGGAAGGCAATCACAAATTCTAAAATGTTTATCTGCCGAAGTTACAGTGCTCACTAATATATGGGCACCCTGATACTACTGATTTGGAAAATCAGTGAGAAACATTCAAATGTCAAAAAATAATTAATTGGCCTACTCAGTAGTAAGTTATTTGAGAACAGCTTCCTACTTGTGGTCCTTCTCGCTTTCCATGCAAACATCCACAATCTGCAAGATGTTGTGGTTGGCACTCAGCTCTAGGTTCCCCACATTGATCTGGGTGTAGTCACGAAGGAAATCCTCAGCAAGTTGTCGAACCTCTTTTGGCCAGGTGGCACTCCACATCAGGGTCTGTCTGTCAGGCTAAAAGCAAGGAGAGAGTACCGCTGGATGAAGGAACTTTTACAACTAGAGATACTAAGAGGAAAAAGCATCAGTTTTTCATACCCTGATTTGGTCCACAATCTTTCGAATCTGAGGCTCAAAACCCATATCAAGCATCCTGTCAGCCTCATCCAATACAAGGTAAGTACAACGGCGAAGATTGGTCTTTCCCGATTCCAGAAAATCTATCAGGCGACCAGGAGTGGCTATGCATATTTCAACACCTACAAAAAGAAAGTTCAAGAAGGGGGACAACATCACTTACATATCCAACCAAGTAATGAGTTAAACAAGTCCAAAGCAAAAAAAAAAAAAACAAAACAAACAAAAAAAAAAACCAAAAAACTGTCACACCTAAGAATAAGGAGCTCAGCTAAGCAGCAGTGGAAACTTTAGGTATAACATGTACCCTTGTGATAAATAGCAGTAGGGAAAGATCAAATTCCACCTTGACAAGCAGCAGTCACTACTGTCAGGTTTAGCACCAGGAGGAGACATTGGAAAGCACCTAGTCTGACCTTCCCATTTTTGCAGGGCCCAAATCCACTACTCTTTCTACAACTCCTAAGTCCTGCTCCTAAGTGCATTTCCTCAATTATGTCTCATTTTTATAGCACATCAGAGTTTTCAATGACACCATACTAACACTGGCAGTCATCAGGGGGAGCACACCTAGGATTTATCCTTTTGGGAAATGCCCTCCAGCACTGCCAATCCATATTCATCCATAACTGTGGATCTGAGGGTAGGTGACAGGCCCATAGTCACACAGCCCTCAATTAAGAGGCTGGATTTGGACCTGAAGCTTTCTGAATTCAAGTACAACTTCTCCATTCACCTGACTTTGGTCATGTGATTTGTATTTGCTGAGCTAGTTATCAGGCAGAAGTTTTATTCGCTGAACTCCTCAATATACTCGTAGATTATTTAAGCAACTGTTAAACAGATATATTGATGCTGTACAACTCCAACATCCTCAAAATCTGTTGTACAACTATAGATAGAACAGTTTATTACTTTTACATGAAAACTAAGTTCCATAAAAAAATTAACCCCTGCCCTTAAGATCATATTGAAAGGAAAGAGGGGTGGATATTCCCCTCCCCAAGGCACCCACAACCCTTCAGGGTACTTGTTTGGGCGTCCCTTGCTGGAACCAAGTGAGGATTTCCTGTCCTTTCCCCATTAGCCAGACCCTCTTCCCCCATCATCAACCATTCCAGAGGGAACACTCTCATTCCCCTCTACTGCACCCCCCAATATACCCACAGAACCACCAGGCCCTTATACCACCTCTACAGCTACATCCTCCTATTATGTGTTGTCTCCTCCAATTATAGCATGAGCTCTTTAAGAACAAAAATTACCTTCCATTCACATATTGTAACACTGCGAATTACTTTTTAAATGGCACATTCTTATAAGTATATTTTATTTTCCAGTGAAGCAACAAGTGAATGGAAAGACATTTTTACTGGAAGCTAATAGGAAAATCTAATTTATAGACACTTGCTTTTCACAAATGCAGCTCTAATTTTTCTGTAAATGTACGTGCACCTTCTACACAATGAAAGCTTTGGATTCCTCATTACCTCTCTCCAAATCTCGAATCTGGGGACCTTTCGGAGCACCTCCATATATGCAAGTACTCTTCAATCGAGAGCATTTGCCATAATCATCAGCTACTTGCTGTACTTGTTGGGCCAGTTCTCGGGTAGGTGCCAGAACCAGGCACTAAAAAATAAAGAGGACATACATAAAACACACCTTGCACAAGTGAAGGAGGGATTAAAATCAAATGAGCGTATGATTAAAACAAACCCTCAATCTCTGCTTCCCCTGGGGAGATTAACCTCAACACCATCATTAAACTGTTACATGTACATGTATGTCTTGCCTCACCAATCACCCTGTAAAGTTTGTACATAAAAACACTGACTCTATACTTTCCCTTGCTGCCCTATAAAAAGCTAGCAAGGTGCTCAGAACACACAGTGTGGATCTGGTAAATACTCTCAACATTTTAACTGCTTATGTGGGTTCTGACAGATCACTTCTTAGATTAAAAAAGACACTTACAATTGGGCCATCCCCCCTTTCCAAATATGGCTGATGGTTGATATGAACAATTGCAGGCAGCAAATACTGAAAAAGAGGGACACAAAGAAAACCTCGATAAAACTTCATGGCTTTAGTTGAGCAACACCAACTTGTATTTACATAGCATTTTAGGGTTTACAAAATACATTTTTCACAACAACCTTTTGAAATGGGTAATATCACATAATGACATATGAGAAAGCTTAAGCTAAGCAGGCTGATCAGGTTGCAACAGTATTAGTGACTGAACACCACAGACCTCCTGAGTATTATATACTGCATCCTCTCTATTACAGGACATTGCCTCTTCACTTACAGCACATCAAATTAAATTCAACTGAAACTTAGGGGAAAAAACTTCTAGTTCCTGTATAGTCAAGTTTGTGACATTTCACAAAGTCCCCAAACTAAAGCAAGGAGCAGTATCAACAGTCTCCTGTTCACTTAAGTATGTCATTCACATAGACAGCACGGAACAAAATGCAATTCATCAACTGGATTAAGAAAAGCTCCCGTATGAAACTTTCCTCACAATAACCCTTTGAGGTAGTCAATTCTTCTAATTCCTGTTTTATAGAAAGTAGGAATTAACAGGAGACACAAGGAAACAGACCCAGAGAAGTTCAGGGACTTGCTAACTGTGCAATTCAAACCAGGGTCTCCTAGGGACTTCAGTTTGCTTTCCACTACACAGTTCAATGGCACAGAATTCAGCAACTCACAGAGGCAGGCTAAATGAATACTGACTGTTCAAGTGATATGGTTCCTGATACTTACTGCCAAAGTCTTCCCAGAGCCAGTTTGGGCAATGCCCACCATATCCCGGCCACTAAGAGCCAATGGAAATCCCTGGCACTGAATTGGAGTTGGTTCTGTGAAGTTCTGATCCATTAACACATCCATCACATACTCTACAAGACAAAAAGACCAAAACAAATGTAACACTTCGACCAAAGGACATGAACATCATTACCAGTCATACAGAACCCAATGGGGGAAGAACCTCATATTCTGCCACTTCCTGCAACAATTTAGAGTCAAAACCCTAGAATAATGTTTCTCAACTGTTTTGGACCCCTGAACCTTCTATCTTCCTATAACTCATATTCAATATGAAAGGAAATAATCTAAAGTTTGCCATGCATGTGCACCTAAGAAATAAAAGATTTATAAGCACATTCAGTAAGAATGGGACATGCTTCTCCAATGGACACCAACAATTCCATCTCTAGTGGAAATCAAGTTTAAAGACCAGATAAAACTACCCTTGTCCTCTTCTGGACAACTCTATTGCCAGGGTGCCCAAGGCATAGTGCTGGTTGAGAACCTGCTCTAAAGGATTCTCACAGAGTCTCTTAACAAGATCACATGAAGTTCAAGGAGAGAACACTTTAGAACACCCTTGGTATTTATCACTCTCTCCTTTCTTAAGAGCCTTTAGGCTTTGACAAGGTTTGAAACTCCTAGTTACTAAGGACTAGTCTCCCGTACCCTTTAACTTGTTAAGAAAACCAGTAATGTCTAGTGTATGTCATTGGATGCAGGACCTCACCAGTGTGGGCATCCCTTTCCAGGTCACCCATCAAAATCGATGCACTCCAGAGTCCTCCAGTTTAACTCCTGCCCATGTCATCAGATTAAGCACACCTGGTCTCTAGATCTAATCTACATAAAATTACCAATTACCCTTCCTGTTTATCCTTTGATTAACTAAATAAATTTTCCCCTTCATCAGTTTCTGCATCGGGGTCTCCATACACAACAGTCAAAAATGTTTATGTGAGTAACTTGACTAAAATGAAGAATACTTACGGGGGAAGTTAGCATGATGGAAGGCAAACACTGGCTTAGGACAAACATCTCCCCCTCTCACTGTTATCTCCTTCTTCCGGCGTAGTTCATCAACCTCATACTACAGTAAAATAAAACCAAGCAGGTTATCACAAAGTTTCTCTTTGGGATAGCTATTATATAGCTTCCTTTAACTTGGCAACCAGTAAGGAAATTTCCATTTCACTAAAATAAAACTGTAAGTACATCTGAGAGTATAGGAAGTCTTTAAAATGCTGTTTCCCCCTACTAGTTTTAAGCATGCCTCAGCCTAATGGGCATCTTTTGAGTTGGCTAGTGCTGCAGCGGAAAGAGGGCTGAGCCTGGAGTCAGGAAGACCAGACTTCAAATCTGGCCTTAGACTCTTACTATGTGACCTTTGGCAAGTCACTTAATTCTTCTGCTTATCTCAGTTTATTCAATGTTAAAGAAATAAGGACAATATACTTCCCAAGGCAGTTTTAAGTATCAAATGAGATAACACTTGTTAAAGCACTTAGCACAGTGCCTGGCACATGGTAGGCACTATATAAATTCTAGTTCATTATGATTTTCTTTTAAGTAACTAAATTAAATTCTACTGTATTATACTGAGGCATAACATAACAAGAGGTCAGCAATTCCGTATTCTTCCACAGAATTTAATGAGATGCACAATATAAAACAGCTACTCTCAAGTTTCCATTTAAGCTGTTTTTCCTGTAAGATTATCTAGAATGGTCAGAGAGGTAGGTATTCTAGAGGCGTTATTTTGCAAGGCATCCTAACCATGCTTCAGTTCATACTGTCAATTATCTCGCTGGAAATTCATTTTAACGTTTACATTATTTCTTAGTGAGGAAATTGTAACACATGCATTATTCTCACAGCCCTTATTTCATCCGATGTTAAAGTAATACTAGCCCCATGTTACAAATGATCAAGTGAAGCCACTGCTTAGATTGACAGCCAGAGTTAAGTGCTTAAGAAATGCTTTTTGACCAATGGGCAAAGAGACTCAACATCATGTTCCAAGTTGGATAACTAATCAATGGCAAAGTCAACTAGTCTCCTCATTCCTAGACTGATGCTCTTTCCACTATAAAAACCTGCTTAAATGTTGATTTTTCTGGTCATCATGATGCAAAAAAAAAAGTTTTATCACTTTTATCCTTGTCAATTTGTCACCCAAGTATAAAATATACAAAGAACATTTTGATGAAGGCTGTGCTTCGTTTAAGTTTTTGTTCTGTACCATGTTGTATGTAATACTTCAAACTCAGATTATTACAGTGTCAACATTTGGAATGGAAATATGTAACTAGACGGTTCTACTATTTTATAGTTTACTATTTATTTAGCACAAAGTAAAGCAAATATTGGACTAGGTCTTCTCTAAGATCCTTTCCAACTTCATATCCCATGAACCTGACAAGTACCAGTTCTCATTTCCTGGCTCTCAAATACTACAGTAACCAACAAATGTTATTTATGTTTATAGATATACTGAAATCACTTTATTACTAAAATGCATTTTATACCAATCAACTCTAACAGAGGTAAGATATAAAATCAAAGAAAAAGATAGATTAAAGGATTCAGATGCAGTAGGGAATCATATCAGTCAAGCATGAAAACATGTACATGTGTATGTATGGACACATGCATTTGTAATTCAGGTTTTTATTCCCAAAACAGAGCCACAGCTCTTACGTACAGAAAAAAAGACTCACAGCTTGCTAGGACAAAAATCACTACTTAAGTAGACGCTGGCCATTTTAATTTTCTTCATGTTTACAAAACCCACTGTAGGAACTTACCGGGGTAAGCCTGGCCACTTCAGGGTGCTCCACATAAAAGTTCTTCTCAAACTTTGGCAGCTCACTGAGGTCCCATTTCTTTTTGCGCAAACGTTCCCCAGGATTACCAAATTTCTTTGGAGGTAGGCCTCCACCTCCTCTTGCTCCAAACCTAAGCCCATCAAAATTAGTCCACTTTATTTGCAGTTTTCAAAAAGTATCTAAATCTTTTTTTAAAAGATAAAGAAAAATATTAAATTTTAAATGCCATTCCAGACAGCTACACTTGTAGACAACAAAATCTGGCTGCCTAATTCCTTCCTCATTAATGCCTGTTCCACAAAACTGAACATCAGGAAACCAGGAGCTATTTCTTCCAGCTTTTAGCATTAGGATGCCCCTCCTACCCCCTTGTGACATGTCATGCCAAATTAGATTCTTCTTTCACAAATCTACTCAGAACAACTTACTGCTATAGAAGCAATTCTGGAACTCCAACTTTACAATTAATGCATTATTTTTAAAAATACAACTAGAGTCTCCAACTTTTTCCTGTAATTCAAAGTATTAAAATACCTTGATATACATACACACAGTTACGATCTTCTCTAAATATAAATAGAAAAGGACAGTTTCAACTTGTTTAAAATCACTGATGTTCTTTTCAAACCACAGGCTTATTTCACAAAAGAATCATTCATCAGTCAGTAAGAAAAACCATAAAGGAAGTTCAAAAATGAAACCAGTAAAGACAGCCATTTTAACTAAGTAGTTTAATAATGTATCTTTTCTTCAATCTCTGGATAAAGCCAGCTTGATATTTATGCATACACAGGTATCAGGAAAAAAAAACCAATGATTATTAGAGCCGGCCAATGTTAAAGGAAACCTACATAAAATATGTCCTATTTCCCCCTAATCTTTTAACCAAATTTTTGAAAAAGATAATAATTCAAAAAATCATTTTGGAGTGTATATTAAATGGACAAATTCCTCCAAATACAAATTGTTCAAATTTGCTTTTTAAAATTCCTTTGTACCAGCATATAAAATGAGGCCACAAGCAAAATGTCTGATTGTTTATACATTTCAAAATAAAGAATTTGCTATTATCCAAAAACTTGCATTCACTTTAAACAGTTTAAAACAAAACAAAGAAAGACTTGGTGGGAGAAAAAAGGTTCCATTCTTTTTATATAAAGAATTCCCAGTTGAAGCAGCCATTTCAACGCCATTTTCTCTAGCCTACGTTACCAAGACTAATGAGGCAAAGCAGAACAGATTCTTTCTTCTTCAAACAAGAAAGCAGAGGCCTACATTTTTGGGTTTAACTTAAATCTCCTGAGTATCCATTTTTAGGTTGGTTTTAACAGCACCCCCCTTACTAAAAAATAAAATGAACTATTTTCGTAAGAATATTAGACTTTTGATCTTGCCATTAATACAAAACACTTCTATAATTTTGCACTAAATATGGCAGACTGACGTAGTTTCTGACATTTTACATATCTACTTTCACAAAGAGACTGTTTATACTAATGTTTAGTAAGCCCAACAACTTTCTTTAGTGATTTTAATTTTACTAATTAGCAGCTATAATTATAATGTCCTGTTATGGTGGAATATTTCTGGACATAACCACTGCACACTGAAAACTAGTCAACTCTACCAAACACATATCAATAAAAGAGAAGTCAAAAAGATCAAAGTTGCAACTTTTTGCCCACATATGAATTTGTATAATCTATCCCATCTTTAAATAACCATTCAAGTGGGCTTTACGAGAATACCATTTGGGGGCTCAGTAATATCTAACATTTGTACTGGTTATTTTCAGATGCTAAATATTTATATGTAATTTCATAAAATTTCTGGTACATATAAAAAGAATGTTTAGAAGTTGCTGTATCACACTGTATCACAAAGACAGCCATCTAAAACGATCATTACCTACTTAACCATACCCATTCCTGTGCACGTGAGTTAACGATTTAGTTATTTGGGCAAAAATGGTAACACAGCAAAAACAAGTTGAGATGTTTGATGGGGGAAGGAAAAGGCCTTTACAGGCAGCCCCGTAAAAGGGCACCACTTTATTTGTACTAAGGCAAATGGTTTGTCATTTGAAACTTATGGAGCCATTAAAGAATAAGAATCAGAAGCTGCTGTCTTCTCCAGATGGTAACCCCTTCAGGTACGGTGCATTATCATTAAATATGTCGATATTTGGTCTTTGTGTACGGCACAGACAAGTTCTAACCATCTGGCTCTTCCAACAAGCTAAACCGACACTGAGAGCCAGTCAGGAATGCTCCTATTACTATCCACTTCAATACTTTGCAGACCTCATCTGTTGGTTTTTACAATTTAAATCTCTCCAGATCCCTCCCCAAGGTCAGAGTTACTTATGCAGCTTGTTTAAAGCCTTAAATCTAAAATTCACCTTCACCTTCTAATGAGGAAACTCAGCGGACCTTATGATCCATACCTCATCTAAGACCTGTCCAAGAGGCAGCCACGGGTTAAACAGCCTGGGTGTTCCCTTAACTGCCCCCAAAGCACCTCTGCAGTTACGGCGCTGCAGGAGGAGTGCGATTCCAAAATGGCAGCCCTAGGCCGCTCTGACTCTTGTCTAGACGGGGCCTGCCCGGAGTCCTAATGTTTACTCGATGCCACCAGATCTCCATGGGGGAGAAAGATCAAGAGGAAGAGTGGGGAAATCAGTGTACCTGGCCGGCTTCCAACGAGTCATGTGATCTAGGGAAAGTCCTTCCACGGCCGGAAGCTGTTTGCTCCCAGGATCCCCTCTAAGGATCCAGGAGTTCGGGGCTACAAAAGCTGGGGATTATTAACCAGCACGGTCCAAAAGGCTAGGTCAGGCCCAGCCTGGCTGGAGACCACAAACAGATGCAACGGGGGAACTCCAAGTGCCCAGCAGGAGCTAGACCTAAAAGCACAACAGCCCTGGCCCCGGGGCCTTCATGCCCCCCCCCACGCCCCACTGAATGTCTCCGCCATCCTGGGAGGGCAGGGGTCTCTTTCCCGTAAGATTTGTTTAAATCGGGCCTCTGTCTCTGGCGTGGGATGGCTTTGTTCCCAGCAGCCCCCGGGGAGCCTGAGGTTGTGATGGTCCGGGCCACCTCTCTCTCTCATTAGAGACTCGGGGTCAGGTCTCTAGGGCCCCCAAGGCCCAGACCGCGGGGTGGGGGGCGTCCGCTCAATTCCAAGGTGAACTTCTCAGGGACGGGTTCCTTTCCCCTCCCCCACCGCCCTCCTGCAATCTAATAGGATTGAGAGCCGGGAAGGAGATTAGCGATTACTGCAGCCCCTCCCCCTCCGGGGTGTCCCCGCTCCAGGGAAGCCCCAAATTCCTCCTTCGCGGGCGGCTTCCGGGTTTCTAAGGCCCCTTTTCTGACCGAAGATCCGTCGATGCTCTGGGCAGCCCCTCCCCGGGTCTGGGATGGGAAAGGCACGGTCCCTTCCCCTCGGGATGAGGAGGGGGCGGCCTCGACGGCCTCCGAGCCTGTTTTCCCATCTACCAAATGGACGGACTGGAGGCCGGTACGGCCCCGTCCCCGCCTGGGCCTCAGTTTCCCCGCCTGTACAAAGCCCTGAACAAGGGCTACACCACCCCTCCCCGCGGCTCCAGGGCCCGGGCTCTTCTCTGCGCCTCGGTTTCCCCATTCGGACCAGGGAGGCCCCGGCGACCCTCCAAATCCACAATAAACGTTCGTTCCCTCCACGGGTGCCGCCTCGGTTTCCCCTCCCGCACAAGGCAGCGCCCGCGTCCTCTGGAGCCAACACCCTACGCCCCCCCACCCCGTGCCTCGGTTTCCCCGCTTGTCCCCGAAGCCCTGTCGGCTCCCCGCCCTCACCCTCCGCGATCCCGGTCCCGGTCGCGGTCTCCGAAGCCGCCTCCTCGCATGCTGGCGCCGGGGTCGGGCAGCGGGGCGCAGCCGGGCGGGGGCCTGAGGAGAAGCGAGTCGGCGGCGGCGGAGGCACAGGCCGCGCGGAGGGGCCCGGCGGCGGCGGCGGCTGACAAGGCCGAGGCGGGCCCGGGCTTCGAAATCGCTCGCTCCTCGGCGACGTCTCCCGTCGTCGGCGTCGCCACCGTCGCCTGCGGTCGCGTCGGAGACGGGCGCGGGGCTGGGAGAAGGCGGGCGCGCTGCGGCGGCGACGGAGACTCCCTCCTGGCTCGGCGGCGCTGCTCCACAAAATGGCGGCCGCCGCGCCGACTCGAGCGCTACGTACGGCCCAGGCGGCACGTAAGCCGCGTCCGCGAGTGGCGCGCCCCGCCCCCCGCCCCGCGCGGCCCGCCCGGCGCCATTCCCGAACGCGCGCCGCGCCGACTGCGCAGGCGGCCGCCGCCCGCCGCCCGCCCGGGCGCCCCCGAGCTACGCAGCGTGCGTAGAGCTCGCGCGCGCGGCCGCGGCGACGACGTGGCGTAAACTGGGGCGGGGGAGGGGCGGGGAGCGGCCGAGTCGCTACGTAACATTCCTGGCGACCGCAGCCCGCCGCCCGCCCGCGCCCGCGGGGCTGCGCACTCTGCGTAGCGTAGCGGGGGTGGAGAATCCGGGGTTCAGGCCGCCACTGCGGCGGTGGCGGCGGGGCTGCAGAAGCAGCGCTGCGACGACAATAACGTCCTCCATGTTGCGGGCTGTGGAGCTCGACTGACACCGCCCCTCCCCCCACACCGCTGTCCGCAGGCTCCGCCCCTCCCCCCCAGCTTGCGGTGCGCCTGCGCGCAGGGCCGAGGCCCAGGCCAGCTGGAGCCTGAGCCGGAGGGCTGGAAGAGAGACCCTGGAGGACTCAGTGTCCCCCGACCAGAGGCGCGTGCCCGTGGCGGGCCCCTCCCACCCCTAGCCCAGGGTCTCGTAGGCTCACAGCAGGTGCTTAATAAATGCACGATAGGCCTGCTGCAGCGCCAACTGACAGCTAAAAGCCCATTCTCTGGTCCAAGCCGCCTTCTGAATTGGCATTCAGTAGGTCCTTAATTAATGTTTATTGGATTGGATCCACTGGTCAATATCTTGTTTGGTATGTCTCTACTTAGGCAGAGCAGTGTGAGAAGCCGGGCTTTGTGCTTTTGTATGCCAGGGGCATACAGAGCAAAGTGCTTAGTACACAGTAGGGGCTTAATAAATGCTTAGTGACTTGATTAAAGCCAGGAGGTGCCTCAGGCAGTCTTACCCAACTCCCTCTTTTTACATCAGAAGAAAATGAGGGAAAGTGACTTGCCTCTGGTCACACTATAGATCCAACAGGTTGGATCTGAACCCAGATCTTCTAGGGTCAGTCCATAAGCTTTTTTAAGTGTTTTGTTGTTACTCCAGTCTGGTCCTTCAAGACCCCTTTGGAGGTTTTCTTAATAAAGATACGGGAGTGGTTTGCCATTTCCTTCAGTTCATTTTAAAGGTGAGAAAACTTGAGGCAAACAGGGGTAAGTGACTTGCCCAGGGTCACACAGCTATCATGTGCCTGAGGTCACATTTGAACCCAGGTCTTCCAAACTCCAAGCTCAGCCCTCTATGCACTATGATGCCACCTAGATTCCTACAAAATGTCTTGTCCTTAGGCCAACATATGGTTGGTAGAAGGTGGGCAGACTTTGCTTACAGCTGAAGCATGTGACACACAGGATCTGTTGGGACCAATCCATTGGTGATTGAGCAATAAAGCTGGAGGCAGAAGACCTGAATTCAAATCTTGCCTCTGCCAAAAGTGACTTTGGCTGAGTCACTTTTCTAGGACTCAGTTTCCTCCTCTGTACAAATGGAGATCTTAGATTTGGCATAATGTTCACCGTCTCAAATGATTTCTGGCTAGTTGCCTTTGGATAATAATAGGGCTTGGCCTGGATGGGGCTTTTCTGATCTGCCAAGCACTTTCTGGCATCCATTGTCTCATTTGATCCCCATGATAACCCAGTGAGGTAAGAGAATCTCATCTCATCAGCTCCCGTTGGTTTCTATTACTCCTTGTGCTAGACACCCAGCTCTACCCCCTCCCCCTGCCTTCTTCCCCAACATGGTTTTGGACCCCTTCCTGTATGAGACAGTACCTTCCCTAGCCCAGACTCATGCTGTTCTCCCACAATAATTTTCTGTCAAGACTTTAATCTTTGCTCATTAACGAATCAATTCACCAGGCATTTTTTTAAGGGCCAGCATCAGTCACTCACTCTCTTCCAGAGCTTCCTATTTGATTCCCTTCTGCTAATTCCTACTGTAATCCTAGCTCTTGTGGGGTCACTGTCCTTTCTTACTTTTAAAAAAAAATTTTATTTTTAATCATAAACTTATCAAGCATTAGGGAAAACACAAACATTTCTATGTGCAGAGAAAAACAGGAGAAAAAAGATTGTGTAGGAAACCACAAAGCTCTATTATGTACAGCTTGGCTTTTTAAAGTACGTGTTAAGTTAAATATGGTAGTTTCAACACTGGCCTGCCTGTCTGATTCCCCTTCTGTGTATTTTAAAATATTTCACTGACGCTTTTTGTTTTTGGACATTAGTATCACTCCTTCCTTATGTATTTCCACCCCACACACACACGCAGAAAAGGGCCTCCCTTATTATAAAAGAAACAAAATCACCCACCGGCCGCATCTGAAAGTATACATCTCCTTCTGGACCCTCCTCCATCAAGCCTCTGCCCAGAGATGGGAAACAGGCTTCATCCTCATCTTCAGGGAGTTGGGATGGAGCGGAGTTCTGAAGTCCTTCACTGCTGTAGTAGAAATTGTTTCGGTTCTTCTCACTCCACGCCTTTCCAAATTTCTCTCAATCTGTCCGTTTTCTCATTTCTTACGGCACGGTAATACCCATTACATTCACGAACCACAATCTGTTCAGCGTTTTCCCAATCGATGGGTACTCACTTTGCTTACAATCTTTGTGACAATAAAAAGTACTGGCAAATAAAAAATTTTTACATAAGGGGTCTTTTCCTCTGCCTTCTACCTCTTGGGAGGTATATGGCTTGTATTATGGGATCAAGGAGTGCACACTTAAGTGGCTTTGGGGGCATAATTCCAAGCTGCTTTTAGGAACAGCTGGACCAATTCACAGCTACTACCAGCACTCTATCGGTGTACCCGGCCCCCCAACAATTGTCGTTTTCCTTTTCGAGGCCATTTTTGCCAATCTGAGCTAGAATCTACAGATGTTTCCATTTGTATGTCTTATTACTAGTGATCTGGAGCATTTTTCCATCTGGCTGTTGATACCTTGAATTTCTTCTTTTGAAAACTGCCTGGTTTAGAATTCAAAAAAAAACCTAGAAAGATTTACATGAACTGATTCTGAGTGAAGTGAGCAGAACCAGAACAGCTGCACAGTGACAGCAACATCGTGTAATAATTAATTATAATTGACTTAGCTCTCCTCAGCAATACAGCGATCCAAGACAATTCCAAAAGACTCGTGATGGAAAATGTGATCTACATCCGGAGAAAGATGGAGTCTGGATGCGGACCGAGCCAGACTATTTTCACTTCTTTGTTTTCTTTCGTGTTTTTCCCCTTTTGTTCTGTTTCTTCTTTCACAACATGACTAATGTGGAAATATGTTTTACATGATTGCACATGTATAACCTATAGCAGATTGCTTGCCATCTTGGGGAGGGGAGAGAGGAGGAAAAGAGGAAGAAAAATTTGGAACTCAAAATCTTGTAAAAATTGTCTTTACATGTAATTGGAAAAAATAAAACATGATTTAATTACCAAAAAAAAAAACCAATGGTATGCCTGGTCATCTCCTTTGACCATTGATCTCCTAGAGAATATCACTTCTTTCTGAGGTAGAGAGCACTGTACCTTTGCCCAGGCTGTCTGGCACACTTGGAAGGCTTTGCCTCCTCACCTTTCTGTCTCTCTGAAACCCTAGCTTTTTCCAAGGCTTAATTCCAGTGCCACTCACTGCTTATGGGAAACCTTTCTTGATCACCCCAGGAGGAAGCAGAGCACAGGGAAAGACCACTGGCGACAGACAAAGATTCAGAGGAGCTGGGTGAAAATCGCATTCCCTCTCTGGGCCTCAGTTTCCTCATCTGTAAAACTAGAGGGTCTGAGGTCCCTCTAGATCTAGTTCCTGTGACATGGTTGGTCCTCTTTCCTTCCTCCAATTGCATTTATTTACTTTTCTGGTAGGATGAGGGCCAGGAATGCTTTATTTTGAATCCCTGGGACTAACTCAGTGCCGAGAACATTTCATGGTGGGATGAAGGGGTGGGAAGAGAGAAGCAAGGGGTTGAGGTCCAGATCTGTAATTTCATCCCTCTGGAGTATTCCCAGGGTGGAAACTCCCTTTGACATATAGCCAGGGAACCCTCTGTAACTTATAGTCTGCTAGAGTAGCCGAGGGCACGGAGGAGTTGAGTATCACGCCAAGATGTATCGGAAGCAGGCTTTGAATGCAGGGCTTCTTCACTCCAAGGCTGGTGCTCTAAGAACCAAGCTATGCTTCCTCTCACCTTGCACAACATGAACATAACAAATGTTTGCTGAATTAAGGGAAAAACGCATTTTAAATAAGACTGGATCCCTGGCCCTTACAGGACTTACAGGGGTCTTATGCCTTCCATATTGGCTTCATCCATCACATTACCATCCCTCTCTCTGTTTAAATAAAATCTCACCGCGTTGATTGACCATTCACAGCACCAACCATCTTCAACATTTCTCAGGACACATCCCACAAACCTAAAACTTGTATAAGACACTAGCTTTACATTTTTGGTGACTCATCGCCCACCGTGGGGCTTTACTCAAGGTTAAGTGCTCAATATTTTTAAAATTAATTATAGCTAGAAAAAGGAAATCTTTTCCCAACATGATCTTTGAGTGTGTCCTTTTCTGGTTCAAGCCAAACAAACTGAATGATAGTTTCAAACTGATGTCACAGACTCAGCAGAAGCAGGAAGGAGCCCACAGAGACCATCTGGTCCAACCTCCTCATTTTACAGATGATGAAACCGAGGCCCAGAGAAGTTAGCAGTGACTCGTCCAAGGTCACCCGGCTAGTGAATGGCCAAACTGGACCCAGCCCCTCAGTTCTCTTTCCCTTCCACCAAGATTTGAAAAGAAGCAGAGATTTGGAGGTTTGGGGTTCGATAGGGAACAGTAAGGTGAGAGGAGGGCCAGTGATCTGGCTAATTTGTAAAAGAGCTTCAGAATTTTGGAAATCTCAGGAGAACCCAAAATATGTTAATCAAGATTGCAGAAGCAGAGGCAGCTAGGTAGCACAGTGGATAGAGCAGTGGCCCTGGAGTCAGAAGGACCTGAGTTCAAATCTGGCCTCAGACACTTACTAGCTTTGTGACCCTGGGCAAGTCACTGAACCCTGACTGCATCAAAAAAAAAAAAAGATTACAGGGGCAGTTAATTGTAATGATCAATCTTGGTCCTACAGAGGAGATGATGAAACACTTTCCTTCCTCTAGACAGAGAGATGGGGGAGAGGGGCTACAGGCATAGACATGGCCATTGGGTCACTGGGTTTTACTTTACTGTTTTTTCTTTGTTAACAAGGGAGGGTTTGATATGTATTTGATCAAAATAACTCGTATAAAAAAAAGTGGCATCGATAGAACTTTTTCAAAAGGTAAAGGAACCAATGAGGGGGAAATGATCAGAGGGAAGCTCGGGAGTTGAACTGGGTCATAGGATCATAGGGTGCTTGCCTTGGAGTCACAAAGTCCTGAGTTTGAATCCTGCCTCAGAGTCTCTATGTACCCCCATGCCTCTCAGCTTCCCTTTCCTCATCTATAAAGTGGTGATGGCATCTACTAGCCCCTAATCTCCAGGTCCTTGTGAGGATCAGATAATATACGCAAAGTGCTTGGCTACGTAAACGTTACTATAATCCTCTACATTTGTCCAAGAGGCCTCCTTGTCCAAGCCCCTCACTTTACAGATGAGGAAACTGAGGCCCAAAGAGGTTATTACCTGAATGAGCTCACACAAGTAAGAAGTGGCAAAGCTGGGAGTCCCACCCTGGTCCTGTGACTCTAAGCTGACATTCTTTCTCCTGCCTGTGTAACTAGAAGGAAGGAGGGGATTCATTTGGGAGCTGCTGTGGCAAAATCCAGGAAATCCCACGAATCGGCTTTCAGAAAACTTGGAGGAAAGTAACTTCCACTTGAAGCTAAGAGCTCACTAAGATTAGTGGGCCAAAGGGGTGGTGGAAGTGAGCCAACTGGAATTAGGCAAAGAGGAAGGAGGAGGCCTGGAAGAGGCCGATTCCCACTTAATTAGACTAATGCCAAGCTTGTTGAGTAATATGAGTTCAGCACCTGTCATTTGCCAGTCTAATTGGAATGACACAGACTTGCCCCAGCCCCCAAGGGTGTTTTCACCTAAGGTTTACATAGGAATGTAGAAGGGATGGGAAAGGTTGGACATTGGAGGAGTAAAGGAAGGGCAAGTGGGGATGGAGGGGGGCTGCAGCAGCAGGGAAGAAGGGGAAGACTCCGGGGTTTTGTTCTTGTACCAAACAGGAAAGATGGCCCCAGAAGACAAATCAAGCCAACAGACATCAACAGCCTACTATGTGCCAGGCACCAGGCTGAGAGAAGGGGATACAAAACAAGGCAAAAACCACCCCTGCCCCGGACATTTACTTGGGACCTTCATGGTAATGTGGGTTTTTTAAATCAATGCCATGGATAAATGACAAAATATTAATAACAGCAAATAGGAAAGTGCAATAGAAGGTTTGCAAAGAATTTTATACATTGCCTCCCCATACCAACCTCACCAGATTTGAAAATGAAATGGAGCGGAATCTAGAAAGATCTCCGTAGGCTAATAAGTCTAGGTTTAAACAATCCATTTTACCAGGACGAGATAGGAAAGGCGTGGTTAGACAGTTATCTGAAAAGGCCCTGAAGGTTTTAGCTGGATGTGAGAAGCAGTGTGGCCTAATGGGGAGAGAGACAGACAGACAGACAGAGATGGAAACAGAGGGAGAGGAAGAGGGAGAGGGAGGGGGAGGGAGAACCTACAAACCAGAAAGAGTTTGGTTCACTTCTGGCCTTGGAGACCTAATGGGCAAGTTCCTTCTAAGCCTATATGTGGTACCCTTATTCTTCTTGACAATTAAAGCTGTCCAACAGTGGAATGGGCCACCCAGGGAGGTAGTAGGTTCCTCCTGATGGAAGTCTTTAATTAATGACAGGCTGACCTATTGTACAGTATGCTGTAGAGCGAATTTCTGGTCAAGCTAGATTAGCTGGTCTCTGAGGTCCTGGTGTTTTGTGTCATGAGGCTCATGGTAGAACTGCATGCACATGATGTGCTAAAAGCTTTAATTACTTAAATCTACACAAAGACTTTTGGAACACCCAGTATATAGTTGGAAGCCGTGAAGGGGAAAAGTCCTGATTCCCAGGTCCTTTAAATTAAGTATGAAATTTAAAATGGATTTTAATTCTATTTTTAAGATTTCATCAAGCTGGCATAGGTTTGATTCTCTCCCACTCCTTGTCTTTGTAACCTCACCTTTTGCCTACAGGCCAGAGAAATGTGCCAAAAGCTCAGGCTTTTGTCTCCTAACTACAACTGCCCTTTACTAGAGTTGGAATAAAGTTCTTTGAGTCTCAGTTCTAAAGATTGTATCTCTTCCCTGGTATTGTCCACCTTTGTAACCTCACCAACCACCCACTTAACTCAAATTTAAGTTAATTTAATTAAAGGTCACAGCAGACTACATCAGTGTCTCCAGACTAATCCTAATCACTTGAGGGTTACTCCCATCTCCCTACAGCCTGGCTGTCCAACCTTAGGTTTTTATTGAAACTATAGACAATATATTTTGATTTGCCATTTACTATGGCATTTATATAAATTTCTATACTTGTAGGTGGGCCTGCATAAATCACACTGCTGGCCTCATTTTGGACAGCCCTGCCCTACAGGGGAGAAGTCAAAGTAATTCTTAACTCACCTCCTCATGAAAATGTCTACCAGTTGGGTTGGTCTCTCCTTTGCCAGGGGAGATCCCAATGATGTACTGTCAGGCCAATCAGAAGGAAGACACACCTAGACCCTGTTGGCCCTCACTCAGGGTCTATAGTCATTAAAAGAGGCCATTGATCCGCTTTATTGATTACTGCTAGACTACCTAATAAATCAATCGTGCTTGGAATCTTGTCTCTCAGTTTACCTTCATTTTCAAACATAACATTAGAATTTCCCATTATTGTCCCCATGCAGGCAGGAAGGAGACATTGCCCAGAGAAGCTAGGATGGGGCACTGGCTAAAGGAAACTTTTCTTCTGATTCATCACAAAATTTCAGATCTGAAAGGGATGTCAAGGGCCCCAGGTTTGGAGGCAATCCTGCCTCAAACACTTACTAGCTGAGTGACCCTGGGCAAGTCACTTAAACTGCTCTGTTTGCCCCTGTTTCTTCATCTGTAAAGTGGGGATAATACCAGCACCTACCTCTCAGGGCTGTTATGAGGATCAAACCAGATGATATTTGTAAAGATCTTAGCACTTAGCACTTAGCTATTGTTATTATTCATTAGCTTTGAGGAATTAGTGAAGTTAAAAAAAAAACCAACAAACAAGCCCACAGGCTTGTCTCAGGGATCTGCATTGTATGAAATAACGGCCTTATGGGGATGTCTGTGCTTCTGCTGCAGAATCACTGTAGCTACCTGTTCCAAGTTCATTGTTAATGGGGAGTCAGGCTGCCTTTGGAGCCCAGGAGAGGCAGCTCAGGAATGACACTTCAGCAACCTGACTCCCTTCTTGTCTCTCTGACAGTTCCTTCTCTGAATCTCTTACTGGCCCTGCTTCTTCCTCCCATCTCCTGATATGACTGGAGGCTCTCTCCTCAGGAGTGTCAAGATGTCTTCTATCTTGAGGCCTTCTCCTTCAGAGAGCCTGTCTATTCTCATGGCCCCAACCTTAGATGAAGGACACCCAAATCTCTATCTTGATCCTGTCATCTCCAGCTCAATATGACTAAAACCAAATGTCTTAGATATTTGCCCCAGTCCCACCCCCAGCTATCCCTTTGGAGTCTCTGATTTCTGCCAGTAAGTCACAGGCTAAAAACTTCAAGTCCTCCTGGCCTTTTCCTTCTCTCTTGCCCTCAGCATATCTTATCAGCCCTCAAGTCCCACTACAGTCTTACAGACCAAACCATAACATTCCCTGGCTCTGCCTTCCTGTGTTCCTGACCTTGACTTGGCCACCTGGGCTGATTCCCTGTGTTCTTGACTACTCTTCCTGTGTGGACCCTGACTTGTCCCAAGGACTCAGCATTGACAGTCCAAGCCTTTTCCCCTAAAGCAGGGGTCCTTCACCTTGTTTGTGTCCTGGACCTCTTGGGCAGTCTGGTGAAGCCTAGGGATCCCTTCTCAGAACCATGTTTTTAAATGCATAAAATACATAAAGGAAATGGATGATATTGAACGATGCACTTCTCTGATATTTGGGTTGGTGGGTGAGGATCTTGTATCCCTGACTCAGATCTTGATGACAGCTGGATTGACCCTCCTCCTCTAAGGTGTCTCGGACAGTCTTTGCCCCTATGGAAGACCTGAGTCCTTCTAGGCAACCCTCCTGGTTTGGTGGATTTGCTAGGAGCCTGTCCTAGGCTTCCCTCTGACTGTGTTCAGGTTACTAATAAGAGGAAACTCCTGTTTCTATGGCACTTTAATGTCTGCAAAGCCAAAACCCTGGGAGGTAGGCAGGGCAAGGATTATCATCTCCACTTCACAAATAAGGAAAACTGAGGAAAAGAGGGAAGGAACACAGTCTGAGCCCATGGGGGTGAAACCTGGGTGAAAAGATCCTAGGTCTCAAGCTAGAAGGCCCTCAGAGGCTGCCTAATCCAACCTTTTCATTTTGCAGATGGGGAAACCGAAGCCCACAGAGGTGAGTTGCCCAGGTTCCTGCAGGCACTAAATGATTTCTGACCCTTCTGCCCAAGTAGGAAGTACTTTGTCCCAGGTCTCCAGAAGGCATCCTGGTCCCTTAGGATGCCAGGCAAGTTGCAGGTCTGGAGTCAGGCCTCCTGGGGCTCTGCAGAGGAAGACTCTCCTCTAACACAATCCACCTTCTTCCAGATCTGGCTCCTCCCAGAAGCATCCCCATCTTCAGCCTCCTCATCCTGAGCCTTCCCACCCCCTCCACCACCTCATGCTTATGTCTTGGCCCAGCTACCCTCCTTTAGTGTACCCTGTCCTCCTCATTGACGCGTAAGCTTCTCAAAGGCAGGAGAATTCAGCTAGAAGGTGAGACTAACGGATCTCTAAGGTCCATAATGACTGGAAAATTCTACGATTGAAAGTCTGAATTCTTAGAAGTTTCAAGGCCTCCACCATCTGGCCCAGGATAGCAATCCAACTATCTCAATCAATGAACAAATCAACTAGATGCCAGGTGTCCTGCTCAACTTTACAGAGGCTGAGAATTAGAATGGATCCCAGAGGTCATTAGTGGGACCCCCTCATTTTATGGAGGAAGAAACTGAGGCAAAGAGGGTGACTGACCCAAGGTCACTGGTTATAAGTGGGGAAACTCAAATTCAGACCCGGGTCTTTTGTCTCCAAATGCAGGGCTCTGTCCTCTGGACCCCACTGCCTCCTCCTCACTCCCATTCCCACCCCTAACCAGGATGCCTTTGCTCAAACTTCTGCCCCGACCTTCCTCTCCTCTTCACCTAGTGGGGTCCCACTCAGACTTTGAGGGTCTCTCTCTAGAACCCAGCTCTTCCTTGAGGCTCTCCCTGGCCCTCTAGTCTCCTTCCCCTCATTACTCTACCATGCTTACCATCTGCAGGGCCCTGGTCCATGAACACTCATGGTCTCTGTTGTTCTTTCTTTCACGACTGTGAGTCTGGTGTTCCTCAGACTCCTTGAGATCAAGGACAGAGCCTTCTCCACAGAGCAATCTACATGGCAGATTGGGTTGACTTCCCAGGAAGACCAAGCTTCAAATCCTACTCTGACACTGACTAGCCAAACTTGACTTACCACAGGCAAGTCATTTAACTACTGTGAGCTTCAGTTTACCTACTTAAAATGGGGGTCATAATATTTGCAGTACCTACCCAATAGGGAAGTTATGATGATCCAAGGAGATAATGTACAGGGTGCTTCGAGAACCTCAAAAAGCTCTCTAACAGTGGATCAGCCAGAGATCTTTCAATGGAATATAGAGAGGCCTGGTGGGGAGCCTGGGGGAGTGCTGCCTCTGCCATTTCATGGCTGTGTGGTCTCCTCTTGGGGCCTCATTCCCCCCATTTGTTCCGGGCAGTAGTTGAGCTAAAGCCAATCAGATGTCTATGCAATGTCAGGCTCAACATTGTCAGATATCCTCCCCAAGAGAGTCAGGGCCTGGCTCGGCTTGGTGTTTGGCCCCCAGGACACAGAACAGGTCTCACGTGAGGCAGGAGCTGGAGATGGTGTTTGCTAAATCGCAGCACACATATATATTTGCTGAAGCAAATTTTGTGTTTAATGAGCAGAAGAAACAATGTTCACCCTTTAAACATTTGACATCTTACATTCTGAAACTTCACAGTTAATTTTAAAATCAACAAGTTGGAATTTGCTAAACAAATCTCCAAAAAGCAGCGGCTGATCCCCCAACACTGGAGGCTTCATCCGAAATCCTTTGCCCCTCCTCTGCAATTTATGGAGTGGATTTCTTTAAACGCCATTTAAAGCTGCTGGAAGCCAACCCCTAAACAGTGACTTGGTTTCTTGTTGCTAATAATAATAAGGCCATGCAGACGCTCTGATATTCTCAATACATAGAGTTTCCCCGGGCCCAATGAACCTCTTTACCTCAGCATACACAAAGCTTCCCTGTCTCTGGATGTACAAGCAAAGGTTGAGAGGAAGAGTGGCACAGTTGGGGGCGGGGGTGGGGCAGAGCTCTTTGGGTTCATCTGCAATGTCTGTTCTGAGAATTTTGCAAATCTGAAGTCACACTTTGAAAAGATGAAATGAGAGGAGCCAGGGACTTAAAAGGCAAGGAATCATTTTTATCTCTTTACCCGCTTCCCATTAGTCAACACTCTGAATCATGTGAAAAAACAAACCCTGTTTTCACGCTCTGAATCTGTGGTTTTCTTCTCTTTCTTCAGACCTGATCAAGCCTGTTCTGCCATCCCAATCTGCACCAATTCTCCACCTACTCCTTGGCATCCCCAATTCCTCCGGCTGTTATTGCGAAGGTGGCTTCATTTTCAGGCATCTCGGGGCTACCGAAACATAAGGATGAAAGCACTTGTAAGAAGCCCTGGCTTATACCACGGCTTGGTGTCATCCCATCCCTCTGAGCACACAGGCTGTGAAATCTGCAGCGTTCACCCGTCTGGATTTATGATCATTAGCCTATGAGCATGTCGGACCAACTTCACCAGATTTTCACCTACCAAGTTTCCTCTGAAATTGAATAGGGCTCATTCCACACCAGTACAGAAAGAAGAAAGACAGCATGGTGTGGGGGGAGAATTGGTACAGTTGGGGTCAAGAGAGGTGGGTTCAAATACCAGCTCCAACATGTGACCTTGGGCAAGTCATTAGGTTTGGGGAGCCTAAGTGTCTGACCAGACTGAGGGGTATGAGAGCTGCATGGTCTGTCCATGTCTCGAGGTGCTTTGTTAACTCCCAGAAGCCAGAGAGGGACTCTAGTTATCCTGCTTGGCAGCAAGGGCAGAAATAGGAGTGATGTGTAGAAATCATCAGGAGGCAGACTGCAGATCAATATAATAAAGAGCTTTCTGGCCATTAATGTTATGCCAAAGTGGAACAAAATGTCAAGGGAGGCAACGAGTCTTTCCCCTGGGGGCCTGAAGCAGAGGCAGGATGAGGATTGCATGCTGGGAAGATGCCCAGAAAAGGGCGGACATCCAAGAGGACCTCAGAGATCCCAGTGAGTCTTTTCTCTGAGACAAGAATGTGCACAATCAGAAAGGCTTTGTCCTTGGTCCAGCTCCTGTGAAGTATCATTGGAATCCGTTGGAATCCCACAATACTCCAGTGGCTTTCGGACCACATCACTTTGGATAGGACTTCCAACAATAAAGAACAAAGTCCCCCATGCCTGTCCATCCTGGGCAATGCTAGTGGACATCTGTTTGCAGCATCTGTCCAGAGAGACAGACAGACAGATGGGCAGATAGAGACATAGACTGATGGACAAACTCTATAGATTTCTATCCACCTGCACATCATCCTTTGGACAAGAGGCACATGTGACCCAAGTCACTTACCCTCCCACCACCCAGGGCTCCTCATCTGTAAAACGAAGATGGTAATAGCACCTTGCTGGGCTGCTGTGAGGATCAGACAGCATAAAGTACGTAAAGCCCTTCCTTCAAGGGCTATGTAAATGTGATTATTATTTTTTACCCACTCAGTCTTTCTTCTGTAGGTGGCGGGGCCAGACTCTCCTCCCACCTAGGAGGGCCCCCTTGGGCTGGCCTCAGAAGGTCGTGTACACACAGAACATCTGAAACCCTCCTGTCTATAGGGAATCTCTCCGCCTCTGTTCTGGATCTCCTCCAGGGTGGTGGCCAGCACCACGGAGTATCCATCTCCCTGATCTATAACTCTCTTGTTACTAAAAATCACAAGGTGGCTGAACAATTAACTGCTGCTATGTCTCTCAGGGCATCTCATATGATTCTGACATACTGTAATGGCAAGCAAAGTGGGACTTTTTGTTTTGCTGTTTTTTCTTTTGGAGTTCTAATTCTTCTCAGCACTAAAGCAATCGAGTGCCTTTGATTGAGTCTTGCCTTTGTTTGAATCAAGAGTCTTTGATGACCTGCTTATGTCATAAGAAAGCCTAAGTCACATGAGTTTGAGTCACATGGTTGTGATACCCTCTGTGGGCTGACTCTGAAGAAGCATATATATACTCTGAGGTTAGCATTTTGCTTTGGGGGGCTCACTCATTGGAAGAGTGTGGTGATTTGGCCAGATGAAACTCTGGGTAGCCATTAAGGAGGCCCCACCCCGGCTTTGAAAACCCAGATGTTGGTTCTTCTCTCTCTGGTAAATGTATTGCTATGGTCAGATAGAAGCCTGTCTGTTGATTTGTGTAATTTTCTCTGTTTGTAATTTCTGTTGGGTTTTCTCTGAAGTTCAGGGTGCTGACTTTTTCCCTTGAACTAAGTAAATGATATATGTATGTTTAGTTAAAGTAAGATTGTTAATCTCTTAAAGTTGCTTTCCTTAGAAAAGCAGATCAAAGAACCTGTGCTAGCAGCCCTCCTGTGTGCTGGTGTTGTTGGTCTTACATCCCCACAGCAGCTGCTAGCAACATTGTTGTTACACATATATAAGGAGAGACTTTAAAGCGAAGTTCGGCTCTGCAAGGATACATTATCTTTTGCTGAATTAGCAGAGCTACTTCCAAGCCTTGTAGGGATTATTTGGTCTTGCAAGGTTAGAGGGCCCAGATGAACACACAGCTATGGCATTTTTTTCAAGCCCTATATGTTACAAAAGGAAAGTCTCAGGACTGGAGGAAGACTCAGAAGTCAGTTAGTCCAAGGCAAACCTAAAAAGGAATCCCTTCTACACTATTCGCTCTAAGGGTTGGACAGCCTCCACTTATAGACCTCCAGTGAGGATGAGCCTCTTCTTCCTGAGGCCCCCCATTCCACTTTTGGATCCCTCCAATTTTTAGGAAAAGTCTCCTCACATTGGACGGAAATCTGCCACTCTGCAAAGTCACTCTGTGATTTCCACCCATTGTGCCTAGATCTGTTCTCCAGGGTCCAGCAGAACAAGTGTTTCCCATCTTCTCCAGGACTATCTTTAAAATCCCTGGAGGCAGTGATTATATCCCCCTCAAGTCTTTGCTAAACATTTCCACCTCCTTCAACTCATCCTTACACTGGCATGGTCTCTGGTCCCCTCTCCAGCCTGGTCCTCCTCCTCTGGACCTGTTCCTGTTTTTCAAGGCCCATTACAAATCCCAGCAGCCCTTCCAAGGAAACCACTGTAGTGACTCTGGAGAGGCCCAGTAAGTCTTTGAATCCACTTAAGTATATTTACAGAAAATTACCACAAAATATAACATTGGCTTACTCTACTTTCCTAAAGGAAAAGGCATGGGCTTGATGAAAACTGTAATCTAGAGAGGTGGGAGGCCAGATCAATGAAAGAACACCATATCATTAGTTAACATTTGCTCAGTGCCAAGAGCACACAGAGGCCGTATCAAGAAGCAACTTGAGACTTGAGGACCCACGTGATTTTTTTTTCCAGTCTTGGTCCCTAGGGGAAACGGTTAATCTAGTTGTTCCCTCAAAATAACTTTTAAAAAGGAAATGCTTTTCAAAGGGAGATTTTGCTCCCACCTACAGCCTAAATGATGCCACCTTTTAGGTAGGGCAATGCTCTCTGTTACTCCCTATCTGTACAGTTGCTTAAAACAAAGAATAAGTTACCTGTCATAAATTTTGGCAATGCGAAGCTCTCCTCTTCCTTTTCGCAAACAGATCCTTGTTGTTGAAGCGTGGGCCAGGATGTGGCCCCCAATGGGCTTTTTAGGGTCTGCCTGAAAACTAAACCAAAACATTTGAATTCAGTCTCATCCTGTGGGTTTTCTACATGAGAGATGGTAGAGCACAGTGTCTTCAACCTCTCATGGGGAGGAACTATTTTTAAATCCCCAGATTTGTGTAGATGTGTATGCTGTTCTTCCTGCCATGATGGCTGCTTGAGTGGAGGCCGGCCACCCACTTCTCACACACCTGCTCCAGCAAAAAACTAAAGTTCACCCCAGATGGTAGAACATTCAAGAAATCCAAGGAGGGATTCCATTAAGCGTCTTCTTCTACCCCAGAACAACACAGAAAGTCAGCTACAAGCCCATGGGCAATAGGAAAGGGGGCTGCTAACAGGTAGCCACCCCATAATGGCTCCAGGGTGGGGATTTTGGAAGCCCTAGGAGGGGCAACACTCAGGCTGGGATGGACCAAATGCCCAAGGGCTTCCAAGTCCCTAGCATTCTGTCCTGAAAAGACAGAGAGGTCCTTGAAGATTTAGGGGACCCTAACCCCAGGAAATAGAGTTCAGTGTAGGAACACAAGGGATCCCAAACTATGGACAAAGAAACCTAACCCCACCCAAAAATGCAGAATGGGCATAGCCTGACCCTGGCACAAGGCCCCAGTCCAGGAACTGAAACTGGAGAGATGAGTAGACCTAAGAAAACCTTGACCAGCATCACATGCTATTATAGGTCTGGAGAGCTCCCAAAAGAAGGAGAGAGTAACTCTATAGCAACTGTAAGCAGAGACTCAAAGGAAAAAAATGGATTTTCCATAAGGACTATATAAATATCTAGAAGAAAAAAAATCAAGAGATAAAAAATGAAGTCAAAGTTGTAGACTAGTGTTGGAGTCAAATAGAAGCGGATCCCTGTCAGCTGCATACTGACTTAGAAAACCACAAAACGATATTATCTGTGTTGTATGGTATTTATATTTATTTTATAAATGTTTCCTAATTACATTTTGATCTGGTTCAGCTTCACTCTGGGATTTTGCTATCAAAGCCAGAAGAGACAAGCATGCTACTTCTGCCCTAGAGGAAAGAATTGAAAGGAGAATAAATAGCTTAGAAGAGAAAGTAGTAAATCTTACCCAAGAAATGGACTCTCTGAAAACTAAAAAACAGAAATCAATGATTCCATGAGATAGCAAGAAATATTAGAACATAACCCAAAGACTGAAAAAAATTGAAGAGAATATAAGGTATCTGATATCAAAAACAACTGACCTGGAAAACAGGTCAAGGTGCAATAATTTATGAATCACTGGACTCCTTGAAAACTATTATTTTAAAAATCTGGATACTCTATTTTTAAAAAAAATCATAAATTAAAACTGTCCATATCTATTAGAACCAGAGGACAATGTAAAGATAAAATCCACCTATCACCTCCTGAAAAGAATTACAAAAGAAAATGCCCCAGGAATGTTAACAGTCCAAATCCAGAGCTTCTGTATCAGAAAAGAACCATCACAGTCATTCAGGAAGCAACTCTAATACCAAGGAATCACAGTCAGGATCACAGAAGCCTCTCTGACAAATGAGAGGTGCTGAGAGGCTCAGATAGGCTGCTTGTGGGACGAGGAACAAAAGAAAGCAATGGATGTGGGTGATGCTGCAGATATAAAATTCACAAGTATGGAACCTGATTGGCCATGGGCAGCAAGATGGGAAGCTGGGGCTGACTCTGAGGTTATAAACTTCCCTGGAAGACAGGTGTTTGGAAGGATGGTGGTAACTTTGATTGAAATAGGGAAGTTTGGAGGATGGGTGAATTTGGGGGAGGAAGGCAATGAGTTCTGTTTTGGACATATCCCTTTTGAGATGACTAGAGAACACCCAGCTTAAAATGTCTAGTAGCTAGTTGGTGACACAGACCTGGACTTCAGGAGAAAGATTAGGGCTGATTTGGGAGTCACCTGCATAAAGATGATAATGGAACCCATGGGGAGACCACAGAGAAAAGGTAAATAGAAGAGGGCCCAGCATAATGTTCTGGAATACACCTATGGGGGTGGGGGGAGGGCTTGGATGAAGACCTAGCAAAGAAGACAAGGAGAAGAACCAAGCTCCTCCCCTTTACAGCCTAATTCCTAAAAAGAGGAGTCTCTTCTTGATGCCTTTACTTCTTAACCACCCTTCCCCTTGCCCCATCCCAGAAGACCCAACACCACTGGTGGTGGGCACTCTTCCCCTCTGCCGTCCCTCCTCTACTGGCTGCTTGACTGCACACGTGATCTGGAGGAAAGGGGGATCAATAACTCTCTATCTTCTGATGAAAAGGAGGAACTTTATCATGTGCCCTGCCACTGCCCTCTGAACTCCTGCAGGCCTTACCTTCTGCCCTGGCCTCTATCCCCCAGAGTCCCCTTGTGTTGTCATCTGATGTATTTATGTAACCTGTGAACCCCTGGGCCTCCCATCCAGACCACCTACCTGACCCTCGTCACTTCTAGGCTTTGCCCCTATCTTTTATGTGCTGTCTCCCAGAAGAAGAGAGTGAGCTCCCTCAGACTGGGGACCTAGGGCCAGTGCTTAGCCTAGTGCTCGGCACATAGCATGTGCTTAATAAATAATTTCTCATTCATTGTGATGTGGTTTCTGACCCTGTGTCTCCAGAAACAGATTCCTCCAGGGTCACTAGTGAACCTCGGACCTGACTCTGTTTCCCATCCTCCTGTTTTTCTGAAGTACCAGATACTGTTGAAAAACACCCTTCTGGGTAACCTCTCATCCCCTCGGCTTCAAGGGCTTCCATTCTCGCTATTCCAGTCTCTTTAATCGCTTCATCCTCCTCCCACTCAAATTCTGTGTTCACAGTTCAGACCGCCCTTTTCTTGTTCCTCGGTTCATTCTCTCCCTTGGTGCTCTTGTCTGCTCCCGTGGATCTGACTGCCACCTACACACGCTTAGCCTAATTTCCTTTCTGAGAAGGTCATCAGACTGGTATATGAGGGGAAGGCCACAGAGAAAGCACATATGATGGCCTTATGGAGCAGGTGGAGATCTCGGGTTTGAAAGTTTATAGTCAAAGAGTAATCGTAGTGCAACAATATCCACCTGGAAGGAAATCTTGAATGGGTTGCCACAAGGCTCTGTCCTTGCCTCTGTGCATAGAATCACAAACAGTAGAATGTAAACTCCATGAAGAGAGAGATTATTTTATCCTTGGTACTTCGTCCCTAGTGCCTAGCACAACTGGCATATAGTAGGTGCTGAATGAATGCTGGGGCAGCTAGGTGGTACAGCAGATAGTGCTGGGGGTGGACTCAGGAAGACTCATCTTTGTGAGTTCAAATCTGGCCTCAGACACTTCCTAGCTGTGTGACCCTGGGCAAGTCACTTTATTCTGTTCACCTCAGTTTCCTCATCTGTAAAATGTGCTGGAGAAGGAAGTGGCAAACCACTCCAGTATCTTTGCCAAGAAAACCCCAAACGGGGGCACAAAGAGTTGGACACAACTGAAAACGACTCAACAACATAATATGTACTTGTTGAAGAACTGATTGATTCACAAGCTTATACCTGAAAGGGGCCTTAGAAGTCATTCCACCCTCTCATTTTACAGATTAGGAAACTGAGGCCCGAAGAGGTAAAGTAAGTAGCCTACAGTCACAGAGGTAGTTGAAGAGCTGGGATTCAGGTCCAGATTCCTACTTGTGGGGTGGCCACCTGGGCCTATACCTGCAGTGTCAACTCAAATAAAAACGGGCCACTCAAAATGTCATACTATCTCTTCTTCGTTATATCTTCGTTCATTTTATTCCATATTTCCCATTTACATTTTAATCTGGTTTGGGTTGCACTGGGAGGGGCCACATGCAGCCACCTGGCCTGAAGTATGCTCTCCATTCATTAATTCATTCAGCAAGTATTTGTTAATGTTTATTCTGGGCCAGGCAAGGGAATATGGAGATAAAAATGAAACTAGGCCCTCGGTCACAGCCAGTGCTCCCTCCATCACACCATACTTCCTCGTTCAACATTTTGACAAATGACTCCAATAAAGGCATGGGTGGCCTGCTTATCAAATTCTGGATGAGAACAGAATCAGGATCCTCAAATGTCTCAACAGACTACAAGCAAGAGGTGACTCTAATAAAAAGATCAACAGTGATAAATGAAAACACCCAAGCAGAAAAGTCAGTTACAAAGGACAGAGTGACAGTTCTGGCTAGATGGCAGCTTGTGGGAAGATTTAGGTTTAATTCCCCCAGAGAAGCACAGTGCGCACCTCAGGCATGCTGGGGGGCTCTGCACTGGCCCGACTCTGGCACAGAGAACATGATGTCCAGGGCTGGCCTGGACAGGGAAGGAACCTAAAGCCATGGGGATGGCTGAAGGAGCTGGGGATGTTTCACTTCTAGAACAGAAAACTTTGTGGGAAAAAGCTTCATCAATCAGTTGAAGGGTCGTTATGTTGAAGAGAGATTATACTTCATTTGCTTGGTCCCATGGGGCTGACCCAGGAGCAGCAGATGGAGTAGCAGAGAGGCCAATTTCAGCTCTATATAAGGAAAAGCAGCCTCAGGACTAGAGCTGGCCAGAAATAGAATGGTTAGCCTCAGGGGGCAGTGAGTGTCCACCCCTGTTTGGGGGCAGGGGGGTGTCCTCAAATGGTCCAGCTCAGGCCTGGGTTGGGCTAAGCAATGGTCTCTGGTTGACACTGTGACTCTTCCTAGCTTTCTCTGGTTATGGCCCACTGGGATCCTCCACCAGACCCACGCCCCTTTCTAATTCCTGCTCTCCTACCTAAGTTGTCTTCCCCTTTTAGAAGGTAAGCTCTTGAGGGCAGGGTCTGCTCAGGGCAGTATTTGACACATAATAAAAGTTAAATAAATGCTTTAAAAAATTAAATTCTTCAAGTATAAAGGACCTATGAAGGAAGATGCTATCCATCTCCAGAGAAAAAAAAAACTGACAAATAGGAATATGCAGAGTATGGTTTTACAAATATTTTATAAATCTGCATCAAATGGTGGCCTTCTCTGTGTGGGCCGGGGAGGGAGGGAGAGAGACAGATTGGAACTAGACGTAGAAATCTGGGAGGCATGTGCACAGAGGTGATCCCTGAACCCACAGGAACCGAGGAGCTCACCAAAAGAGAGAGTATAGAGACTTGGAGAAGAGCCTTAGAATACACTCCAGAGAAGGGGCAAGACAGGGATGATGGTCCAGCAAATTAGACAGGGCAGATTAGGTAGAAGAACTAGTGTCAGAGAAAACCCAGAGAGCAGAGAGTATCCAGGGGCAGAGGGTGGTTGGAAGCATCCAACCCTGCAGAGAGGTCCAGAAGGATGAGGACTAGGAAAAGGTTCTAGATGGGAGACACCTTGTTGAAGAAGAGCCACTAAAGTTTTATTTCCATCTATCAGTCAAATGCTTTAAAAAAATAATAATCAGGAGACCTAATAGTCTCTGCACCTTTCTATCAAATACGGATGCATAAAGACACAGGCTGTTGTGGAAGATCCTGTTTGAAAATCTTCCTGTTTCCTTCTCGTGCCCTTGATGTGTATATTCATCATTTTCAAACAGCTCTTCACAGAGACGAGAAAACAGACATATCAGCGGTAGTAACTGATGTCCCATCAATCACCTTTTTCAATAATACAATCCATGATTCTTTCCAGTTGCATCTTCCCCTCTTTCAAATATCACTCGGTGTTTGCAATTTGATTTAACCTCCAGCACAGCTTTTTAAGGACGAGATCTGGCCAAGCTACTCTTCTTGTTTTTCCTCCTTTAGGGCTGTTTACATTTCCTCATTTAGCACACTAGGCGCTGACATGTCAGGAGTCCAAACACGGTGGCTCCACAGCCACTGAAGAAGTCAATAGTATGCTAGAGAAATGCCAAACAACCTACCTCATTTTCATCTAGTTTTTGCCTTTCTTCTCTTTTGCATCTTTCAGCGTTCTTGGAATGATGTGGCTTCACTGCGCCCAGGTGAATGATTTCCACAAACTAGTATCATTTCTTGCTAGTTTATGTCTCTACTGGTCCCATCTCCTTCATAAGATTTCACAAATGAATTTACATTTTAATACAGCATTTCCCTTGACTGCCACACCTCTCTGACTGGCAAAGAGATCAAGTGTTGGCAGGCTAAGGTGATTTCGGGGCTCTTTTGGCTTCTTTGTTACAATGATTACATTGGTTCAGCTTCCAGAGGAAATGGCTATAGTCTCATCGAAGCCTTTTCTTTGTTCCATTTTCCAGAATAAACAGAAATAGTTCCAGGAGGCTCTATTATAATTCCAGTCTGTATCATCTTCCTATCTTCATATTTCTGTCTAATTTGGTGACGATTTTTATCATTGTTTTAACACGTCTGATTGTATACTGGTAGTTGATTCAGAATTGACTAATAGCATCCTAGATTTAGAGCTATAAGGGACCCTAGAGGTTGTCAAGGCCAACTTCTTCATTTTAAAATTGAGGAAGCAGAGATTTGGGGAGGTTAAGTGACTTGTCAGCACTCTATCCACTACACCTGGCTGTCTTTCCAGTCTTCACTTTTTATCATTTAAGATATAGTCAAATTTAATTTGTGGGAAGGGCGCTGATATTTAGGTTTTTGGCATGATGTAGTTTTTCTGAAATTATAACAATTTAAATTTCCTAGGTTGTTACAGGGCTTCAGGTTGGGTAGAATGAGGTTAAAAGGTCTTTTGGGGTTTAACTTTTTTTTCTTCATCTGTATGTTTGAAAGATGCTCTAGAAAGCATCCTGCCCCATGGCTCCTTCCATCTTCCCCCCTTTTCCTTCTCTTCTCTTTGGGAATGATGGCAAGGAAGGAAGAAGAAAGAAGGCCGAAAACTATTCCAGTCCAGTGAATTTGTAGTGTGTGTGTGTGTGTGTGTGTGTGTGTGTGTGTGTGTATTTCCACACAGTGGCTGTAAAAGCCTAGCTCTTCTCTTACATTATGGGGGCATAAAAGTTTACCCTGGAAAATAGATGGACCTTCAGCATGAAATGCACAGTAGCTTGATCTTTGGCACACAGGTTACAGAGTCTGGCGGAACGATCCTTTGTAGCCTGCTGAAGTATTAGGTCATGCCATGGAGACACCATTCCTTAACTTGGTGAAACTGCATCTGTATAAGCTTGCACAGTTAATACCTACTCATGGGACTCCAAATATTATAATATTCCTACTTGGGCTCATAAAAGAAACACACAGACAAGGTCAGTGGGAACATGGCTCCTGCTTCTTTGCCCGGCCTACCATTTGGTCTGACAGGCCATGGGGGATTCACACACTGGTGGTCCTTCCACCTTTTGTCCCTGGGCCTTCATTGTTTGTGTCGCTGCATTTCAAAGCCTTTCTCTAGAAGCCTTGCCTGGAAACCACTGCTTGGCTAGATCACACAGGAGCAGCTCGACTCTGTAATTTTGTTCCTTTTAATACGACATGCCATCAAGTATAATACATGGGATATAAGCCTCAATTATTGTCAGCGCGCTTGGGGCCTCATACCAATTACAGTGAGCTTTCTCTGACAGGCCCGAGACAAGCTGCAGCTTGGAGCTCCTCAGCCAGAGGAACAAAGAGGATGCCTGCTGCCTTGAGGGGATCTTTGCAAGCTGCATTTGAAATCCTGTTAATATCTGAACTGGGCAGAGTTTTCTCCTGTGGTTGGGGCAGGTCTTATGCTTTGGTCAAAGACGTGTTGAATTTGTATCAATGTGATTTAATCTATTTCAAATATACTAATTATAGTGAACTTGGTTTTCCCAAAAGTCAGCAGGAGGAAGGAGACTTTATTTCATAAGACAGTTTACATGCTGAAAGTATTAGCCTTTGTTACCTTCTCTAGACCTGCCCTTAGCTCACTCCTTTGAAAATTTCTTCCCTTTTCCTAGGCCCACCTTCAATTCTTCCCTTTCCCTTTCCTTTCACTACTTCCCTTGATTAATTATTATTTTACATGTCAGTTCGAAGTGGTTTTCTTTGCTTTCTAAGTTTCCCATGAATATGCAGACACATACGTGTATATATATATATATATATCTGTACATACATGTACTTCCCTGTACACATGCACACAAATATAGAAACCTGGAGCCCCTAACTAACCTGACTCATGAGGCTTTCATCCCCTGCCTCCCTGGATCCTGACAGTCTGGGTCTGTTCACAGTTTCTCCCCAGCCCTGAATAAAGAGCCTCATGGCGCTTTTCACTTAGATTTCTTTATTTGAACACAGCTCACTTCCTCCTTCTGAACCAATGAGTCATTTTCTCTTTTTAAAGCTAGCCTTAAGCTAAATAGAAATGGAAGGTTTTAAAATTAATCTCTGTGCAAGGCGCCTTGTGCCTTGTGTACAAAGGAGCTCGATAAAATAAAGAGACTGGCTTAACTCTTCAGAGACCAAAGACCAGGAAGCGCTGATCTGTTGACTTCCTTGGCCTTCCAGGCAGGTGCTTGAATTCTCCAATAAGATAGCAATGTCTTCAGCATCCCCAAAATGACCCAATTCTTTCCCTGCTTTTCACTTCTTCAGTGTTTGGATTTGGGGGCTTTTATCCTTATCCCACAAAAGGGCATGAGGGAGATAGAGGTTGGATAGATGTTTCTCTAAAAAGGATCTGGAGGTTTGAGTGGGCTCATTAGGAGTCAGCAAGGTGATATAGCAGCCAAGGAAACTCATGGTTGTCTTGGGCCATGGCTACCAGGTGATGGAAGGAAGTGGTGGTCCTCCTGCGCTCATCAGACTACACTAGAGTACTGTGTTCTGCTCTGGGCACCCATGTCCAGAGGAAGGCCACCAGAATGATCAAGAGCCTGGAGCCTGCGTCACAGGAGGATCAGCTGAAGGAACAGGACAGAAGACCCAACTGAAAGTACTAGAAAGGCCATCCTGTTAAGGGCATGAGATTTGTCTTGTTTGTTCCAAGAGGACAGAACAAGAGTCAAGGGGAAAGTTTGCAAACAGGAAAATTTAAGCTTGATGTCAAGAAAAACTTCCTAACAACGCACCCTCTCCCACAATGGCATGGGCTGCTTCTGGAGGCAGTGGGGTCCCTTTTGTGGGAAGCTTCTGAGCAAAAGTTGGATGACCACTGGGTGGATATAGGATTCATACACTAGGCATCAGGTGGACTGGAGGGCCACTGGGTTCCCTTCCAGCTCTGAAATTCTGTGAAAAGTTCATCCTATAGTAAAAAGAAGTTTACAATCAATATTGCAGGGCCTTGATTGTGGAAAGGAACTTCACACAGAGATCCACTGACCAGTAAGAGGTCACACAGAGATCCACTGACTAGTACAAGGTCACACAGAGATCCACTGACCAGTACAAGGTCACACGGAGACCCACTGAACAGTAGGAGGTCACATAGAGATCCACTGACCAGTATGAGGTGTAAAGACCAGTGCTCTTCATGGCCAGTGTAGAAGACAGTTGCCAGAAAGACTGACCCACGTAAGGAGTGATGAAGGGGATGGTTTCAGAGAAACCTGGGAAGATTCGTATGAACTGATGCAGAGCCAGGTGAGCAGAATGAGGAGAACAATGTATTCAGGAACAACAATAGTGTAAAGAAAAGCAGCCTGGAGAAACTTGGGAGCTCTGGTCAATGCAATGACCAACCAGAAAGCCAGAGGACTGATGAGGAAACACGTTACCACCTCCTGAGAGAGAGGTGGGAGACCCAAGGTACAGAATGATATAGACATTTTTGGACATGGTCACTGTGAGGATTTGTTTTGCTTGATTATGCTTATTAGAGGAATTATTTTTTTCTTTGTATTTAGGGAAGGGTCTTAGAGAAGAAAGGGAGCTAGTGACAGGGCTAACAAAAATGAAGAAAATAAAGAAAAGAGGGTCACTGAGGCATTTTAAAAATGCACACAAGAGAACTAAAGTTCCCGAAGAACACAGACAAACAGGACAGCTTTGAAAGTAGCATACTTCTAAATAAGTGGGTGCATGTGAGAGATTTGTGTCTTCAAATGCAACCCTATTTTTTTCTGGTAGATTTTGCCTATGTAAATTTTCTTTGATATTTGTTAAATTCAGAATTTTTTAAAAAAATATTTTCTTTGACAGACCAACCTATTTCTGTACAGTTTATGGAATTCACAAACCATATCAAATGTCCTTTGAATACTTCCTTTCATCTAGTACTTGCTAGTTTATTTCTTTAGCTTTAAATAATGTCACTATATGACTCAAAGTTATATGGAATGCTAATTTTCATATATATGTATATATATATATGTATCTATGTATGTATGTATGTATATATGTGGGAAATCAGGAAGGCTTGATCATTTTTGTCAACTCCCTTCAATGAGAATTCCATCAACCAAAACAGATCATCCCTTCCACCCCGAGCACCTAGGACTTAGAAATTGAGGAAGCAGAGAGGTCAGTGACTTTCCCAGGGTGTCGTAGTCACTTTCCAAGAGGAAGGACTTGAATTCAGTTCTTCCTGACCCAAGCCCATTGCCCTAGCCAGTGTACCACACTACCGCATCGTTAGGACCCATCATGCTCGATTCTTGGTGTTGGCACCCAGACTGATGATTCTCCCCATGTTTACCCCTGCCTGCACACAGACAAAGGCAGCACTAGGTAGTGGCTAGAGAGCTTGGAGTCAGGAAGACTTGGGTTTGAATCCTGCCTCAGACACTTCCCAACCATGCTTAGCACAGTGCCTGACACGTAATTGGTGCTTAACAAATGTTTGTTGACTGACTGTGTGACCTTAAGCAAGTCACCTGATCTCTCACCCTCAGTTTCCACATCTTTAAAACAGAGATGAAAAGCACCTATTTCACAGGGTGGTTGTGGGGAATCGAATGAGATATGAAACTCTTTGCCGAGACATGGCCTGTTATTCACTGAGGACCATTCACATGCCCCCAGTATTTCTTTCTTTCTTTTTTTTTTGGAGGGGGGAAGGCAGAGCAATTAGGGTTAAGTAACTTGCCCAAGGTCACACAGCTAGTACATGTGTCAAGTGTCTGAGGCTGGATTTGAACTCAGGTCCTCCTGACTCCAAGGCCAGTGCTCTACTCACTGTACCACCTAGCTGCCCCCAGTATTTCTAACTGAACCAGTAGTAGTCCCACTATGTGCATGATCTTTCCAGGGCCTGGAGGTGGTCCTGGGCTCTACAAGTCTCTGCTAGTGGAGGACAAGCTTCAAGTTTGTATCCTGGCTGGACCCCTCAGGCAGGGGCCCTTTCTCAGAACCTTTAAATGCATTCAATAAAATGAGATTACAAATGAAACATAATGATCCAAATCTCCTTTAGAAAGCTCCAGGAGCCCAGGTTCAGAATCACTGCCCCAGAAGCATCTGCCAGGCCACATCTGGCCAGGTCTGTCTGTGCACCCCCTGAGGACCAGCCGGCCCAAGCAGGCCAGCAATGGACCGCAAGCTGGCAGAGCCTCAGCCAGACTGTCTGGAGAGAGGGAGGGGAATCCCTGGGGCAGTGAGCCTACCAGTGAGATCGCAGCTCCTGAAAGGATGCCGGTCAGCCCTACAGTTCCTTTCTACCCACTCTCTCTTCCCCAAGTAAACCCCTGAGGAGGAGGAGAGGCTCACGTCATAGTTGCCCCGGGATCAGCCGTCATCTGATTGGTCACAAACACAGCCACATTATATTCTGCAAGAAGAAACAAACACAGAAGTCTCAGGGAAGGGCCAAGGCACTGACCACGACTCCCTTTCCAAGGTTTGGAGTTATTGTTTCTTGAGCTTGAAACATCTGCATCACCGCCCCTCCGCTGCCTCTCTGAGGACATGGGACCGTGTTAAATGGACTTACTCACAAATGTGTTGCCACTTGTATCTTCGGTGTTTATTTTAAGAAAGGGGCTTGGCTCCTACACAGGAAGTCTGACTGGCCTGCCCACTGAGCTCCCACAGAGAAAGTGGAGGCAGAGCCTGCTGGGGGCCCAAAGCCATGAGGCCAGCAAGCCAAGAGGTTAGGGACAGTGGGGTCATCTTCCCAGGTTTGGGTTCTTGCCCATCCCAGGAGAAATCTCCCTGGTGAACACACAGACACTATCCCTCATCGGGCAGGACCTGGCATCAGCAGGGACTTGGATTCCAATCCCACTTTGGACACTTCTAGCTTGCTATACTTTCCCCATTTATAAACTATAACCGCCTCACAGGGTTGTGGAGCTGCCTCCAAGGAGCAGCGTGCAAGCTTTAAAGCAGTGTACGCACTTTTGTTCTTGAGTCATTTTTTCAGTCCTGTCTGACTCTTTCTGACCCCTTTAAGGGGTTTTCTTGACAAAGATACTGGAGGGGTTGGCCTTTTCCTTCTCTGGCTCATTTTATAGATGAGAAAACTGAGGCAGACAGGGTTAAGTGACCCGCCCGGGGTCACACAGCAAGTAAGTATCTGAAGCCTCATTTGAACTCAGGTCTTCCTGACTCCAGGCCCAGGGCTCTATCCACTGCACCACCCAGCTTCCCTGCATATTAACTATTATAATTGTTATTCTGGCAAGACACAGAACCAGAGCTTAGAGGTAATCAATGAAATAAAGGCGACTAACACAGGTAAAGTGCATCGTAAGCTGATATTAGTGGTCATTATCCAGCCCCATCCTCCAACTGTACAGAAGAACCTGGCCCAGAGATGGGGAGTGTCGGGATCTGTTTGGCCCAAAGGATCACCCACCTTCTGATATCTTCTGAAGTCGAGACAACATCTGGGCCAGTTTTTGCTGCCGTTCCGCTAACTCTCCCCGGCCACTGAAATCCACACGGAAGAGCGCCATGATCGAATCGACGATCTGCAGGGGTTGGGCCGGGAAAGAAAGAATGAGCAGAAAGCCAGGAAAGGAATCATGGGGCTGAGGAGCAGCGGCCGGCTCAGGGGAGAACAGCAGGGTGGCCGTACCAGAAGTTTGAAGATGCCGGCCTCCTCATGGAACTTGGCAGCCACGTAGTCCAGAAGCTCCATCTGATGCTCACCTGGTGGGAAAGACACGGAGTGAGTCTCAGGACCTAAGAGAAGCCTACTGTCCCCACCCTGGTGAGGCCTACCTGCAGCAGAAGGATTCTCCCCTTCATGGAACAACTGCCCCTCAGCCTCTGCGCTAGCCCCAGATGCTGCATATTTACACAAAGGTCAATGACTTGATTTACTGCTTCAAGGGGCAGAAACCGTTTGGGTGCCTCTTAAGACCTGAGGCTGCTCAGACTGGCCAGAAGAAGGTGGGCAAAAGGACAGTCAATCCTAACTGCTGAGCCAGCTCCACTAGAGATAACTCAACACCAAGTCAGTCAGCAAACATTTTAAAGTGCCTACTAAGTGCTAAGCACAAAAAGGAGGACCACGCCCATGTCCATCCTGCTGGAACATTTACACAGCAGGGTCCTTATCCCCACTTGTAGGCCAAAGATCAGAGCTGCCTCGTCAGAGGCCTTGAGGACCCTTCATGCAGATGATGAGAAGCGCTCACACAGCCAATTAGTGGAACCAGATTTGGAACAATAACAGCTCCCATTCCCTCAGGGGGCGCCACCCTGAAGTGGGATGTCCACATCACTTGGTATTATTGTTGAAATCTCAGAACCGCAGGCCTGGGAAGGACCTCAGCAGCCGCTGGTCTCCCCATTCCAGGGCAAGAATTCCCGCCGGGATGGGGGCACTGAGCTTGGGGCCTGGGGACCTGGGTTTCTAATAGATTGTAATGGCAGGATTTCAATCCAAGGTGTCCCAAAGGTCTCTGTGGTTTTGGCCGTGGAAGGTGCGCAGTCGGCTTCCTCCACATTTCATTTTACAACCAGGCTCTGCCAGACTGACTGGGAAGGCTTCATGACACCTGAGGGTGAAGGACCCCTGTCCTGTGGGATCCTTACAATCGGATATTCTGTCTTTGTTTCAGGACCCCAGTGAGGGGGATGCCACTTCGCTACAGGCCAATCACTCTGCTCTGGGACAGATCTAACTGTTAGGAAGGTTTTCCTTAAAATCGTCTCTGCACCACCTCCCCCCCACCCCAGGGGAGAAGCAGAACCCCTCTGCTCTTTAGCCCCTTCCCACTAGCTGGGAGGGAGAAAATGCAGCTATTATTGTCCTACAGCTGAGGATGTGGAGGCCCAGAGAAGTTGAGTGCTCTGCCCACAGTCACACAGGTCATGCCAAGGGGAGATAAGGATCTTACTGGTATAAGCGCGGGCATAGAGTACGTTGTCCAGGACAGCATCGTGGTCTACATTAAAGCGGTCAGCGATGTCTCGAAGACGGTCTGGACGGCTGGCCCAGGTCAGAATTAAGGAGCCAGGAATTCAAGACAAAGTGAAGCAGGAAAAAAATCTAAGCTGGTCAGAAAGGCCCGAGATGACATCCAGGGAGAGTCCTCAGTGCAGGAAGCAGGGGACCACCCACCTATCTGAGAGCTTGTTCAAGGTCACACAGCTAAGGGTCAGAGGTGGGATGTGAACCCAGTTCTCCTGCCTGTCTTGGTTAGGAACGGCTTTCCTCCTGGCATTTCCACAAAGGTAATGTATTTATAGCTACAAAGGACCTCAGAGGCTATCGATTCCAACTCTCTAATTTTTCAGATGAGGAAACTCAAGCCTAGGGAGGGGAGTGACTTACCTAAGGTCACATGGGTAGTAAGTGGTAGCAAGGGTCAGGGCTGGGATTCAGACTAGGGCGCCCTGACTCCAAGTGCAATGTTCTTGACGTTGCTCCACTTTTAAATCAGGGTTCAGCTAGTCCAACCCCATTTAACAGACGAGGAAGCCAAAGGCCCAAAGCTATGCCACAAGGGCCTGGGGCAGAGCCAGGCTTCCAAAGCAGGCCTCTGCCCTCCCTGCCATGTGCTTTGGACTCTGCTGGACTCTTTTGATCTACAGATGACATCCACAGAAATGACCCTCTGAGAGATCAGGGAGGAGATAAGCATTTGGGGACCCATCATGCTCCCCATATTCGATCGTGAATTATCCTAGGAAACAACCTTGGAAGGCCACCTGCTGGGACAGATGGTTTTTCTACATTTGACCAGGAGAGAAACCAGGTCCTGCAATCAGAAATGTGGAAATTACTCCGTTGTTGTCATTCCGCTAATTCACGTGAAAGACACCCCACCTTACAGTTTGCAAAGTGGTTTGTCTGCATTGTCTCATTTCTTCTCCTCTGTAAAATAATGATGTTGGACCAGATGGCCTGGGGAGGCCTTTCTGGCTCTGAATCTCACATGCCCACAAAAGCCCCTGAGGTCAGGATGGCAGTTATGAGCTACCACACATGAGACAGGCCTGACTTTTCACTGGCAAAACAGGGTAACTTGTGGCTCCAATGTTCAATACAGAGGCCCAGGGCCTTTGGGTCTTTGGTGGGATAAGGCTAGGACCTAGGCGTCTGCGTGACAGATGACAGGGATGAGGGAAACTCCCGGCTTTGACAGAGCAGGTCACCTCCCATGGATGTGGCCAAAGAACACAGGCCCAGCTTCATGGGCAGTGTCCCTCCTGCCCCCCAGATGCTGCAGATCAGCTTTTCCATGGTCACCATGGTTACGTACAGAATGTGGCCCCATGGAGGGATGAAGCAGACATGGAAGGATCCAGGAGGGCAGGGGCAGGTGAGTGGGTGGGTATGTTGCACCTGATTTTCTAAAAGGTGAGTGAGAAACCTCTAAGAGGACTAAGGCCTCTGAGGCTGTCACCAACTGTGTCACCAAAGCCCAGAGGCAGGAGCAGTAGGTGTCAACACCTGCCATGTGTCCGTCTGTGCTGGGCCTTCCGTCACTGAAACACATACGTTCCAGGTTGAAAAAAGTACCTGTTTGGGGCACAGAGGGACTGGAGGGCACGGCCAGTGATCACGTCCCCTCCTCTCTATCAACTGTTACCTGCTGCCTGAAAGACATGGAAGATTCCCAGTACATTCCCAGGAAAATGCCCTTTTCCTGGGGCATTCCCACCCTTCTGAATTACACCAGAAGCCCTGTTAACAACGACAAAAAGGCTACAAAGTATTTTCCGTATCAATGAAGATCACCTTTCCTCCTGGGTAGCCTCCTGCTCCTGGAAGCTGAGCTGTCACTGGAGAACAAGAGAAAACCAAGAACAAAGATGAATATTGGGCAACGGACTTAGAATAAGTTACATACAGAGAGTTCAACAGGAAGCATATGCTTTCTTTTTTTAGCTGAGGTTTTGTCCTTTCCCAAGGTTCACCAAGGACCTCCGTCTCCCAGTTTCTACAGAACAGGTCTTCTGTTGGTGGGCATCATCCCCCTGGGCCTTTGGACCTCATGCCCCGGAAGGAGAGGCTTGCCCAACTTGGTTCTCTGGAACAGCAGTATTTCAACATGACTCATAGTCTGTCTGTGAGTAATACTATAAGCATAAAATTATACCCTGAAAGGGATTTAAATAGGGCAGTTAATATAGATCACACCACTTAACTCATTGCCAGGTGCTTAAGCCTCCTTCCCTCTTGCCTAGTAGCCTTTGGAATGGCTTGTGGCTAGAAAACCACCCTCCAGAGGCCAACTGGGGAATGGGCCTCTGCCTTTGGCTAGGCCACTTCTCAGACAAGACACAGAGAGGCTGTCGATGGGACAATGTTTGAAGCCTCTGGAGCCTGGGGAAGATGGGGCAGGGTGTTCCAGTAACCATAGTCATGTCACCATCCAACGGGGAGACTTTGGTGGACACCAAGGATAGTGACTAAACCTATGATTTAATCAACAGAGAGGATGCCCAGGTGAGGGCACTCCCTGTTCTAAAGAGGATCTGCACCTTCTGGGCAAGATAATTGTCTAGGGGCACCGAGGAGTTAAGTGACTTACCCAGGGTCACCTAGTCAATATGTGTGAGAGGCAGGACTTGAAACCAGATCTTCCTGGACACAACATCAGCTCTCCATCCACTATGTCTCTTTGCTGTGCTTGTTTAGTCAGTTAGTCACATCCAACTGTTCGTGACCCCATTTGGGGTTCTCTAGGCAGAGATACTGGAGTGGTCTGCCATTTCCTTCTCCAGCTCATTTTACAGAGGAGGAAACTGAGACAAACAGGGTGAAGCGACTTGGCCAGGGTCACACAGCTAGTAAGTGTCTAAGGCCAGATTTGAACTCAGGTCTCCCCAACTCTAGGCCCAGCAGCACTCTATCCACTGCTCCACCTAGCTGCCCCTATGTCTCTTGGCCTCTCATGATGCTTCTAAAGCTACCACTAAGTTTTAGTTTTTTACAACAAATTTCTAATGTGCTAATCACTAGGACAAAGGGAAAAGGTAAACTTAGAAACTGAACTCTATGTACTGAAAATCAAAACATACCTTTTGCCCCAAACTAGCACCCCCTGCGGACTCTCCTGTCTTGACCAATGACACCAGTCCCCGAGGCCAGAAACCCTTGATTCATAATTGACATTCCCCATGTCTTCATTTTCTCTACAGAGTCTACCACAAGGTTCTATCAGTTTTTCCTCTGAAACACTTTGTGTCTCTCCCTCATCCCATGTGCTCTAATCCTACTGTCCCCCTCCCACCCCTGCCCCAGTCTAGACTGTGATGGTTCCCACCTGGGTTAGTCCAACCACCTCCTAAATGGCCTCCCACGCCAGGCTCAGTCTCTTCAGTCCAGCCTGTATGTCCCTGTCAGATTAATAATCCTTAAAGGCAACTTCTTATCGCTTCATTCCCCACCTCAAAAATCTTACTGAAGTAGGTTACTTGGCTAGTAACTCCAAGGCTTCAAATATCTATAATTCTATTACTGTGAGTTCACCAAGGATAATGATGGTGGGGGTTGTGAGCTAGGTGCCGAGGTCACTGAGGAAGACAGGAGGGGGGCATGGAGACCAGGTGATGTCAAAGACAAGGCTATGGACTGGTTGATAAGTGTCATGAACCTCAGCGAGGAGAGACTGTCCGATGATGATGGCAGAGCACATGTGTGGATGTGGCCGTGGTGGGGTTGGGAGAGAGGAGGAACGCGCTTATCCTTCCTCCCAGACGTGAGTCAGGGGACATAAGAGCAGGAATGCTTCTCTTCCTACTGGTCTTTGGGGAGGTGGGGAGAGGGGAAGGACTGTGATGGGAGGAATTCTCACGACTAGAGAAACACTTAGGATGCGACATTTATGTGGAACAACCGTATTTTCTGAATCCAAAATGAGGATGCAATCTGACAAAGGACAGCGCTTTTGTAAGGCTTGTTTTCTTGAACGTGGCAGAAAGACACATACTTACCACAGAGAGTGTGAGAAAGTTGGGTTTTTCCTGTTCGAAATTCTGTGAAAGAGAAACTAATGAAAAATGGGCATTTTTTAACCCCTAGAAATTTTTCCAAGAATGTAACATGAATATCATCACTGTTACTACGTCTCTATTAGCCCTCATTCATTAGGGCCACAGGACTGTAGAATTTTAGAGCTGAAAGAGACCTGTGAGATCAACTAATTCAATTTCAGAATTTTGTAGATAAGAAAACTGAGTCCCTGGGAGAATTTGGAGTCAGAGAATCTGGATTCAAATACTAGCCCTCCAAACGACCCGCTTATTTTGGGTATCACACTTAAACCTCTCAGGGCCTCAGCTTCTCATCTATAAAATGTGGAGTTGAAGCAAATGACCTCTAATGTTCCTTCTGGCCCTAATTCCTATCAACCTATTTTTAAACAAATGTCTTTTTTCATGATAATACACAGGATGTAGCCCAGAGTAGATATTTATTGGTTGATATATAATCAGTCATGAGATTCTGAGGCCAAAGAGCATGACATTTTTTGGTGACTTCTATGTATTTCCAGACTTCTCCCCAAAAAGATTCTACTGATTTGCAATTCCACTAGCAATGTAGGAGTATGCCCATTGTTCCACTAGTGTTGTTTTGTTACCTTCAATTTTCTTTTAATCTGATGGGTGTGAAGGAAGAGGGCAAAGTTATTTTAATTTCTCTGATTATTAATGAGATTATTATTGGTGTTGCTATCAGGTGATATAATAGTTTCCAAGGACAGAAAGGGAGAGACGCGTGGAGGGCATGAGCGGGCCCTAACATATAACCAAAGAGGAATGTCAAAGAGCAGTAGTAAAAGAGGCCATTGAGGAAATATGACAGAAGATGGAGAAGGTGAGAGAGGACAGGAAGATAACCTGAGGGCGCACTCCACAGGTGCCTGTTGATATTAGGAAGAACTGAGGGAGGCCCCCAGGATGTTGAGTGGCCCCTCCTGTGACAAGTTTAGGAGACAAGAGAGGTGTAGGATTGGCAGGAGAGGACGGCATGAAATCTGTGCTGTTAGATTCCCAAATCGATGAGATCGCGGCTCCACTTGGGTATTAGTGAGGTTAAACTTTTTTTCAGGTAATTATGTAAATCTTTTGTAAATAGTTCTGTTCCAATGGTGACCGGTTTTGCTCTCAAATTCTTTTATCAGTTAAACACATACCTATTCATTATAAAAATAACAATGAGAGATTGCATTTATTTAGTGTTTGAAATGGGGGTAGCATTCCTCCTACCCCACCCATGAATGCTACACTGAACATGGCCACAGCTTAACCTGCTATATGTGGTCAGATAAGGGGCTGGAGCAGGTAGAGAACAGGAGCTACCTCTCCTTCTGCCAGGTCCACTCCTCGACTACTTTCATCTATTTTTAAGGATCTCTCCATACATGAATCCCCATTTCTGGTCACCCTCAGATAGCTGGAGGACCTGCTTCTGAGAATGACAGCAAGCCTCCTGATACGCATCCTAGCTGTTGTTCAGTCATTTCAGTTGTGTCTGACTTTTTGTGACCCCCTATTTGGGGTTTTCTTGGCAAGGATCCTGGAGTGGTTTGCCATGTCCTTCTACAGCTCCTTTTACAGATGAGGAAACTGAGGCAAACAGGGTTAGGTGACTTGCCTAAGGTCTCACAGCAAGCATCTGAAGACAGATTTGAACTCAGGAAGATGAATCTTTCTGACTCCAGGCCTGGCATTCTGTCCTCTGCGCCACCTAGCTGCCCTCTAGGAAATATACATTCCCTAGTATTAAGGAAAGAATCAGACCTACAGTCTGTTGTCTTCCAGAGGAACCTGAGAAAAATCTATTCTTTTCCAGGGAAATAATTTTTTTTTTAAAAAATGAAAGATACTAAGGAAAATTGTCTTTTCTTAAATGTCTGATAATGGCCTACCACAGCAATGAGTTTGCATTTTAATTGTAACCAAGGATGACCCTCTTTTGGGTTGGGAAGAAGCAAAATGTAGTTAGCCTTTCACAACATGAGTATTGTGGAAGGGTTATACATAATAATACATGTGTGGCCTAGGTTGAATTGCTCAACTTCTTAGGGAGGGTGGGTGGGAAGGGAAGAGGGAAGGGAATTTGGAACTCAAAGTTTTAAAATCAGATGTTCAAAAACAAAAAAACTTTTTGTATGCAACTAAAAAATAAGATACACAGGCAATGGGGCGTAGAAATTTATCTTGCCCTACAAGAAAGGAAGGGAAAAGGGGATGAGAGGGGAGGGGGGTGATAGAGGGGAGGGCTGACTGGGGAACAGGGCAACCAGAATATACACCATCTTGGAGTGGGGGGGGAGGGCAGAAATGGGGAGAAAATTTGTAATTCAAACTGTTGTGAAAATCAATGCTGAAAACCAAATATGTTAAAGAAATAAATTGCATTTAAAAATGTAAAAAAAAAAAAAAAATGAAAGATACTAAGGAAAATTGTCTTTTCTTAAATGTCTGATAATGGCCTACCACAGCAATGAGTTTGCATTTTAATTGTAACCAAGGATGACCCTCTTTTGTACTAGCTAGATAGCAAAGGAGATTAACCTCAGTTTCTTGCCTTGTAAATTCTTAAGGTTGGCATATTATTGCTATAATAATATTTAATTATTAAATATTGAACATGATTTGTTATTGCTTGTCCAAGTTCCACGTGCACTTAATTCAATGAGTTGTTCAGCAAACATTTAAGTAACTACTACATGTTGGGCACCATGCTCGGTGCTGGGGAGAAAGAAAGGAAGAAAAGAGAGAGTGAGAAAAAGATGGAAGGAAGGAGGGAGGGAAGAAAGGAAGGAAGGAAGGAAGGAAGGAAGGAAGGAAGAAAGAAAGAAAGAAAGAAAGAAAGAAAGAAAGAAAGAAAGAAAGAAAGAAAGAAAGAAAGAGAGAAAGAAAGAAAGAAAGAAAGAAAGAAAGAAAGAAAGAAAGGAGAAAGAAAGGAAGGAAGGAAGAAAGGAAGGAAGGAAGGAAGGAAGGAAGGAAGGAAGGAAGGAAGAAAGAAAGAAAGAAAGAAAGAAAGAAAGAAAGAAAGAAAGAAAGAAAGAAAGAAAGAAACAGAAAGAAAGAAAGAATGGAAGAAAGAAAGAGAGAGAGAGAAAGAAGGAAGGAAGGAAGGAAGGACGAAAGAAAAAAGAAAGAATGTAAGAAAGGAAGGAAGGAAGGGAGGATGGAAGGGAGGAAAGAAAGAAAGAAAGAAAGAAAGGAGAAAGAAAGGAAGGAAGGAAGGAAGGAAGGAAGGAAGGAAAAATGGAAGGAAGGAAGGAAGGAAGGAAGAAAGAAAGAGAAGGAAAGAAAGGAAGAAAGGAAGGAAGGAAGAAAGGAAGAATGGAAGGAAGGAAGGAAGAATGAAGAATGGAAGGAAGGAAGGAAGGAAGGGAGAGAGAAAGAAAGAAAGGAAGAAAAAAAGAAAGGAAGAAAAAAAGAAAGAAAGAAACAAAGAAAGAAAGACAGCTCCTACCAGGAAGAATGTTAGCTTCTTCTACTGGTGAGAATACAGCGCACACACAGAAAATTCTAATACAAGGGAGGAAGTAAAGGGAGCAAAAGAGAGATCCAGACAAAGAGATGGAGGAAAATGAGAATGGAAATCTTTCAATTAAACCTTCAAGTTTCACAGCACCCTTAGAGTCTCAGTAATTTTTTTCAGTGTATCTATACCAAAAAATATATATAATACATATACATATATACACATACATGTGTGTACATACACACATATATACACATATATATACAGATATAGATTAGATATAGATAGATATAGATTAGATACAGATACAGATACAGATATATAGATTAGATATAGATATAGATATAGATTAGATATAGATATAGATAGAGTTCTGCTTATTAAGTAGCTTGGTTGGAAATATAAACTCTCACACGGGACCCCTGTGAGTTTGCTGGCTCAGCTTGGGCACCTCAGCACTAGCGGGGTCAGGGGAGGCTTCATGGAGGAGGTGGCCTTTCCACCCTACGTCTTCCAGCTTCATGTCCTTTGTTCTAGGGGCCCTTCTCTGACATTTCATGTTCTAAGAGCCTTCCCAGCTCAGACAGTCTATGTTCAGTGGTCCCTCTCAGTGATAGCATTTTCTGTTCTGACGTGGTTCCTTCCAGCTTGAGAATCCATTCTAAAGACCTTCCAGCCCGGTTCTCCTCTGTTCTACGTCACCTCCCCCAGCTCTAGAGTTTATTCTAAAGACCCTCCCAGCTCAATCATATCAAAATATTAAGGTTTCACTCACCTCCAAAAGCCTCCGTAATTGCCATACTTTCAATTCCGCCCCCCAGCAGCTTACTGGAAACAGAAATCAAGCAAGTATTAGGCAGTAAGAGAAGCAGAGAGTCTGGCAATAAGGGGCAAGGGCTGTGCCCACAGAGGCTGGCACATCCATGGGTGGGGGAAGCCTGGGCTGCTCAGGGGCTGTGTTGTGTACGGACAGGCGGATGAACCACGGGACCTGCAGGGGCTCCTTCCAGACCACAGCCACCCTTCTCTAGGGCCTGAACTGGCGCTGGGGTGAAGCCACTGGGAGCTCAATGGGACTCTTTGCACCTGTCCTGAAATCTACAGCATGCTTCCAAAAATCAGTGAGTGTGGCAGTATTCTTAAAAGTAAATATCCTAACTCAACGTTTTGAGAACGAATGTTGAAAATTGTTTTTACATGTAACAGGGAAAAATAAAATATTAATACATCTTTTAAAAAGAAAAATAAATAAATAAATATCCTAAAACCTGCGAGAAGCAAACTATGTGTGTTACTATGACTGAGTCTGAGCTCGGGACTTTGAGTAAAAATCCCAGTGTCAAGATATGAGGTTGAGAACGGCTCTGCCGCTCAGTAGCTGAGAGCTGGTAATGAAGTCCCTTTAATCTCTCTGAGCCTCAGTTTCCCCCTCTGTTAAAATGGGGGTGATGATGCCAGCACTACTCAGTTCACCAGGTTGTAAGGAGGCTCATCTGGAAAATGGAGACCAAGTCCCTCTTAGCGGTAAAACACAATGTAAACGTAACCTGGGATATCTCAGACAGACTAACATCTGTGCTAAGTGGGTCGGCCTCTCTGCTCAGGCCACAGTCAGGTCATTTCAGACAGAAGAGTCCAGCCAACACCTGAAGAAGGTCCCCACTACGGCAGGGGGAGCCTAGAAGACCCCCAGAAAGGGGGAACCCCAGCTGCCAGGACTGCCTGCTCCACTTTTAGGCTGTTCTAATCATTAGCAAGCTTTTCCCAACACCAAGCCTCAGTTTACCTCTTTACAACTTCAACCTATTCTCCAGTTCTGCCCGGGTTCAAATACCGATCTTCCACATAATCACCTTCAAAGTCAGTTCTATAATAATAACTAGCATCACCATCCCCACAACTAGGACCAACTTTAAGTTGGAAAATACTTTACAAATATTCTCATTTGGTCTTCAGAGCAGCCCTGGGAGGGAGGCACTATTAAGACTATTTCCATTTTACAGATGACAAAACTGAGGCAAACAGAGGTTAAGTGAGTTACCCAGGGTCATACAGCTAAGAAGTGCCTAAAGCTCGACTTGAACTCAGGTCTTCCTAACCCTAGGCTCCTGGCTCTATCCACTGTACCACCCAGCTGTCCTCACATGTCCTAGCCCTAGTCAGTCTCCGGCCTTCTCTTTTCCAGGCTACAAATCCTCAATTCTTTCAACTGAACTCCAGGCCCTTTACCATTCTGTTGGCCCTCCTGCAGATATTATCAAACGTGGCTCCCAGAGCAAATTCTCCAGATGGGGTCTGCCCAGGGCAATGCACAGTGGGACCATCGTCTGCCTGGTCCTGAACACTACGACTCCTTTAAGGGACCCTAAATGCCAGGAGATTTTGGGCTGCTGTATCAATCGCACTGTGGACTCAGACTGAGCCTTGTCAAACATTGCACATCTGAAGACAAGCGCCAGGCTCTGGCAACATTGATCCCGCGTGTGATCCAGCAGCTCGCCCAGGATGACCCTCCGAGAGGCGCAGAGGTGGGAAGTCTTGTCAAGCTGGACTGGGAAGAAAATGCCTGACCCCGAGGACACTTAGGGAAGTGGAGGATAATAACTGCAGCTATAAGGCGCTTTAAGGTTCGCAAAGTAATATGTACTATTCTCAATTGATTCTCAGCATTCGGCGCTATTACTAGCTTCATTTTACAGTTGAGGAAACTGAGGCAAACGGAGGTTGAGTGACTTGCTAGTAAGTGTCTGAGGCTGCATTTGAACTCAGGTCTTTCTGACTCCAGGCCCAGCACTCTACGCACTATGGCACCACCAACTGTTTCTAAGATTAAAAGAGGACCTAGGCCTGTTGAGTAAAAAAAGATGGCTTAGATTCTTTAACCTATTTTAAAAGTCAAAATGAAATTTCTTAAAACAACCCACTTGAAAACTTGGTCTCTGTGAACTGGGAAAAGAAGCAAGAAGTCAGACTGACTTTAAGAACCCCTTTGTGATTTCGCAGCTCTTCCGGCTGTCTTTGGGGTCTTGGTTTTTGCTTCAGTCTGTCTGGGATTTCTACTTGACTCTGATGCCTGCTGAATATATCCTCGCCTAGGTCCTTCTGGGGAAAAATCATTTACAAAAGACGTGGCCACAAGACAGAGGAAAGGACACACATTCCCGCCCTCCCAAGATCAGGCCCCGTGGCTGGAGAAGAATGAGGCTCACTCAAATTCCTGGCTTCCCGTGGTGACGTGGAAAACCAACTTCCGCTTCTCGCTGTACTCAAAGGCAGTCAGGAACCCCGGCTCCTGGGAAAAGAGGAGAGGAAAAGCTCGGAAAGGCTGCCCATGGTCCCGTGATCATCAACTGTACCATCTGGCCAAAGCTGCCGGATAAGGACTGACTTTGGGATGTCCCAAAGGATACTGTGCTAGCACCGAAAACTCCAGCCCCAGCCCATTCTAGGCAACAGAGTAAAGGAAACGGGGAACAGCTCCATGATGGGCCACCCCAAAAGCCATCCTCATCCTCACAGAGAACCAAAGGCTGTTGCCTTTCACCTCTCAAAGAGTGAGTCCAGAGTTTCATCCCATTTGGTCAGTACAGACCACCGAGAACATGGGGTGTGTGTATGTGAGAGAGAGATTGGGTTGTTCTCATTCACTCTAGCCCTCCTACGCTGTTCTTCAAAGGACAGAGAAGCCCAAAATGCCCATCCCTACAAGCAATGATGGTGGAAACAATCCACTTCAACTCTATTCCACATGTGTAGACTAATCACTATTAACCAAGTCTTATCCATGCTTTCATCTGGTGGGCTAGAGCAGCAGCCCTGGGAGGTCAGCACTGCCGATCAGAGGCCACCGAGAAGGTGGGAGGGAAGACAAAAAAAACAGAGAAAAAGAGAAAGGGATAGGGCAAACAAGGAGGAGAGAGACAGAGACAGAGAAAGAGAGAGGAGAGACAGAGGGGGAGAGAAAGACAGAGAAGGGGAGAGAGGGAGGAAGGAGAGAGAGAAGAGAAGAAGACAGAAGGATGGAGGGAGGTGAGACAGAGAGAAAAAGGGAGAGGAGAGGAAGGGGAAGAGGGAGAGAAGAGAGAGGGAGAGAAAGAGAGAGGGAGAGAAAGAGAAATAGAGAAAGAAAGAGAGAGAGGAGAGATGGAGGGAGAGAGAAGACAGAGGGAGGGAGGGAGGTGAAACAGAGAGAGAGAGAGAGAGGGAGAGAGAAAGGAAAAGCTGATCTCACAGAGTGCTTCCACCAAGTGCCCCTCCAGTGCCAGCATCCATTATCAATCGCTTATTGATTGACTAATAGTCTATTTACCACTAGTGGGTCCAGCTTTTCAGACACAAGTTGCTGCTGCCCTGAAGCATGGGCAATGCATACGTAGACGACAATGCTGGGACCTACATACACTTCTTCATCAGAGAATAGCTTGGGGAGAAAAGGCTTCTATTTATAAACATTATTTCAGGAAAGCATGTGTAAAAACAACCACCACCAAAATGATCATATGGAGTATTTACCTGGCCCTTTAAAAAATATCTGCACAGAATTGTTCATACAGTCTCTTATTTGGTTCTCACAACCTTGTGAGGTGGGCAGTACTAGGAGCCCCATTTTACAGATGAGGAAACCGAAACTAAGCAAAGTGAGGGGTCATGTAGCAGAGTCTGAGGAAGAGGGATCCAAACTAAGTCCACCTCTCATTCTGAACCTAGAAGAAGTATGGTCTTCTGGACTCGATGTGTGAAAGGAAATAGCCCCCAGACTCGGTGCAATGATTGGAAAGAGAGGAGGTCTTGAGGATGAAGAAGCTCAGGTCTGACCTTGGCCCCCACTCCCCACCCCCATAGGACACTGGGCCAAGCACTGACCTTTCTGGCCCTTAGTTTTCCCTGTGTAATGTTTTATTGGGTTGGGGGTTGCCTGGATAACCCCCAAGGGCTCTTCTGGTGCTAACTCTAGAGTCTCTGAACCTTGTTTTGAACTCCAGGTGAGTCAATCAGTACCATTTACTCTTTGTGTGGCAGACTTCTATTCCTCACCCTGGTAATACACGTGTCGTCTATATACAAGTGGAATTTCCCATGTGACGTTTAAATGGATCAGCCTCCGGCTTACAAGAATTTGATTAGCCTGGGATCATGGCAGAGAATGATAGAAAGGCTCAGCCTGGGCCCTTCCAAAGTTACCACCAGCCAGTGGCAAAGGAGGCTTGACCTCAGGGTACCACCCTTTGAGGGCCGCTTCCTCTTGGCATGTATGGCTCATGCTCAGAAGGCTTGCTTCTTCTCTCAGGTCACCCTAGCCTGTCTCACCCTGGAATTTTCTGGCAGTATCATTTCTCAGGGGAGTAAGGGCTGACACTCTAGGGGATGGGCCACCCCACTCCTGGAATGACCGTACCTGTAGCTGGGCTGTCTTCCGTTTCTCCCCTCCCCAAAAGACCTGGCCGGCACACTAGGCCTGGGCCACACTGACTAACCCACCAAAGGCTGGGTGGGGCTTACGATGAGTTTGTTGGCTGCTTCTTTAATCTTGTCCACTTTGGCTTCAGAGAGGCCTTTGATGTTGCACAGGGTCCTTCTGGTGGTCATCTGGATCCCCTTGACCGTGCAGATGCCTGCTGACTTCATTTTCTTGATATCAGCCACATTCTGGGAAGAGAAGAGCAAGCACAGCATGCCAATGGAATGCCAGGCTGAACAGCTCCCCTCAGCACATCGTGAGCCTGCGTGCATGTCCATCCCAGCCCACTGTGCTGCCAGAATGCTCGCTGTGCCCAGGTGGAGCCCACCCACCATGTATGTTCCAAAGGAGCTATCTAGAGAGAACCCACCTGCCAGCATGCCAAATGTTCGCCTATGCCACGGCTCCTGAGGAATGTGTGTGGAAGCCTGGCCACGCACAGATCACTTAAAAGAGCAGCCTATCTTTGGAAAAGTGCGCAAACATATCTTCCCCTGTCCCTGATCATCCCCTTGGTTCAGTGCCTTCTTTTGGCAAAAACCATGGCCAATATGTCTGATTTTGCATTTTTGAAGAGAACTTTCTTTGCCCTTGAAAAAATGTACATTGTGAAATTGCCAATGAGCCAGGGTTTTCTCCTGCTCCCATATATTGAAAGGAGCTGAAGAAAAGACTAAATAGGAAGGCTTCGATTGAATGCAATAATCAATTATTAAGCACCTGCTGTATGTAGAACATTAATGCTAGAGGTTGAGGATATGACATATGAGAGTCCTTGCTTCCTATAAAATAATGGGATGATGAAACACACACACACACACACACACACACACAGCTGACATGTTAGAATATGAGTACGGAAAAATGGTATGAAAGGCTTGAGGTGTGGAGTCACTTCTTGCTGGTAGGATAAGGGAAGACTTCCCAGAGGAGATGGTACCTGAGCTAGGCCAGGAAGGGAAGGAAGGATTTCAACAGCTAGAGACGCATTGGGAATTCCTTTTAAACACAAGGGAGAGACTGCCAGGAATGGCAAGTAGCCCACTCTGGCTAAAAGTTAGGGTGTGTGAGAAGGAATTCATGAAATGAGCCTGGAAGAGCAGGTTGTGGACAGAGTGGCCTCGAATGCCAGTTTCAGTGAGGAGCACAAGCTTCCTATGGTAGGGAAGAGGGTGGGTGAGGTGATCAGAGGCTCACCTGTTAGGAGGATGACTTTGGCCTTAGTACAAAGGATGGACTGGAGAGAGAAGAGCTTTGGGGTTTACTGGCTGTTGTGGGAGTTCCTATGGTCTCTAGCATGTCAGTGTACTGAACGGGGGGATGCTTCCCTACTTGCTCTTCTCTCTCCTGTTTGGAGTTAACTCAAGTGTGCCCAGTGAACAGAAAGAAAGGGCCTGAGGGGCAGCTAGGTGGTGCATTGAGTAGAGCACTGGCCCTGGAATCATGAGGACCTGAGTTCAAATCTGGCCTCAGACACTTGACACACTTACTAGCTGTGTGACCTTGGACAAATCATTTAACCCCAATTGCCCTGCCCTCCTCCCTCCAAAAAAAAGGGCCTGAAAAGTGTGAGAAGAGGGAGAGGGAAAAAGGGAAAGAGAGAAGAAGGGAGAGGAAGTGAGAAGAGAGAGAAGAGAAAGAGGAAAGGAAAGAGGGAGAAAGAAGAGAGATAGAGAAAGAGAGAGAGAGGAGGGGGGGAGGCAGAGATCAAGCAGCAGCAAGTTGGAGGAAAAGATAAGGACTGTGGGGCACCGAGTTCTCCTTCTCTGTGGAAGAGATGACCTAAAAAGATAAGACTCACTTTTGTCCCAGGAATTGGTGGATCATCCTAGAGGCAGCTCTGCATAAGCAGTCCAAGGTCAAGAACAAACATTTCTCAAAAGACCACAGAAGGAACCTTGTGAAAACATCCTCCCAATCACTAAAATGAAGAGACACTGGAATGACAAGAACCCTGAGGCTTTGCCTCCTGACAGGCAGACAGGAGAAGGTGATGAGCTGGAGGGGCTGACAGGCCCGTGGTGACATGCTCTCTGTGCATGGCCTGTCTGTATATCCTAGTCTTGTTTCTCTGTTGGGTCCCCTTCTCTGCACTCATGTGGCCACTGACACCCTGGGGCAGACCATCGTCCCCTCTCCGTGGACCCTCCCAGAACCTCCTAACTGGTCTCTCCCTACTCTGGTCCATCCTCCACCCGGCTGCCAAGCTTTTTCTAAAAGTGCAGGTCTGCAAGGCCAGTTGTGAATCTGCCTGGCAGCCAAGGTGCAGTCCTTCAAGTCAAGGAGCCATTTGTCTGTTGCTGATGCTATACCCAGAAGTGAGTCTAGAGGGAGAAACATTTGGTAGTCACCACTTGGAATCCACTCTCCCAAGGGACCACATAGGAGATAGAGGGACAGTGCACTACCTGGCTGCATGAAACCAGATGGCTTTGTACTTCTGTTCTTGCTAAATTTTCTCAGTAAATACCTTTTCATAAAAGCTTAAAAAAAGTAGGTCTGACCATGTTCCCTGGCCTTTCACCCCCAAAACCCCAATATCCTCATTGCCTCCAGGATCAAATATAACCTACTGTTTGGCATATAAAGATTGTTTGTCACCTGGCCCCTTTGGACCTTCCCAGGTTTCTTACACTGCTCCCTGCTCATTCCACAATCCAACTGGCCTCCTGGGTGCTCCTCCAACACAGTGTTCCATCTCCCAAGCCTGGAATGCATCCTTTCCCTCGCCCCCTGCTCCTCCCCTTCTTTATTCCCCTGGCTTCCCTCAAGCCTTGGCTCAAGTCTCCCCTTTGGCAGGCAGCACTGCTCCTGTGTCTCCCAGCTCTTAGTACCTTCACCTCTCAGATTACCACCCACCCCCTCTGTATCCACCCCATATGAACCTAGTTATTTACACAGGGTCTCCCCTCTAGAATGCACACTCCTGGAGGGCAGGACTGTTTTTACTTTTCTTTGTATCTCCAGCACTTAACACAGTGAATGACATAAGAGACATATTTGTTGACAAACTGAGAGATATCAATTTAGAATTATTCAGTCAAAGTGCCTAGCAATCCTGCTATTCAGTTGTTGGAGGCCAGCGGTTCAGCTTTGGGGTGGAACAAAATGAGCCACCAGCAGACCACCTAACAATAACAAAAAGTGGTTACTTAGCTGTAGCAGTGAGGATATGGCACTGATTTGGCTGGGCATACCCGCCTTGTTTCTGGGTCGGCTGTGCTGGGCCCTGATCAGAGGCCCGATCAAGAAGCTCCTCATGTCCAGCCTTTTTCATTTAGGCTACCAGGAAGCCAGCAGCTTGGGCTTTAGTCTCCTGGGCCAAGTCCTTCAAAGGAAAACCCAGCCCGGCCTGTGTAAGGTAGGGTCTTCAGACAGTGCTTGTATGGCACTCATGAAAGTAAAAGACAGAAACAAAGGTCCAACACGGACCAAGATATTCAAAGCAGACTCTTCATAGCAGAACCAAGAACTGGAACTGAGGTGGGTGCTTATCAACTGAGAGTGGCTAGAAATTACGGCATGTGAATCTCATGGAATACTATGGTGTGGGAAGAAATGATTAGTCTGAAGAATTCAGAGACATGGGGGAAGATTCGGCTGCACCTATGCTGACTCAGCAAAATCAGCAGAGACACACAATTACAACAGTGTAAATGAGAAGATCCCCCAAAGGAAGGCGGGCTCCGAGTGACAGAAAAACTAAAGACGTTCATAGAGAACAGATCATGAGCCACAGCTTGTACCTCATGGTGGAGAAGTGGGGACTACCAGGTCAGAATGCTGGAAGATTTTTGCTTAATTGTTCATTGTAACTCTCCCTAAGGAGGCCTCAAGCTGGAGGGGAATGGCTTTCCCCCCGAAATGGCTGTGATGTAAAGATAAAATGCACCCCCCAAAGAGAATTTTAAATATGTGATAGTAATAAAAGAAACAGGTAGACCAGGCAGTAGCATCATGGCAGGAGGCACAACATGAAGAGTGGCTATAGGTTTGAGAGAAAGGGTTTTTCAAATGCTCCCAAGTGCCCTTAAACAGTGAGGAGTGATTTGTGTCGTGAAAGTCTCTGACTCTCAGGTTCCCCACACAGCGCCCACTGTCCCCCAATATCATCCAGACACCTCACACACTATGGAACAGAACAGGACAGAACATCTGTGAGATAAGCCAGCCTGGACAGGGAGATAAAGGAGAAAGGCTGTGACTCCCAGGAGCTGGATTACTTACAATGCCATGCTTTTGTAACAGGTCGATGTCTTGAAACAATGATTCCTAAAGGCAATGGAGCAAAAAGGGGAGAGTATGGGTTACTCCTCTAAGGGACTAGATTTCAGTTCTGCTAATCAGCACGTTCAAAACTGTACGTCAGCTACAGATGACGCCAATCCACCCGCTATGGGCAACTTAAGGGGAGGACAAAGGTTTCTCCTCTATTCCTTTGCTCAAGGGTGATCTTGGGAGGAACACAGACACTCAAAGGGCTATTCCTGTTCCAGGGCCCTTTCCTTCTTTCCCTTCTTTTTCTTTCTTTCCTTCCTCTCCCTTCCTTTTTTCCTTCCTTGCTTTTTCTTCCTTCCTTCGTCTTCCCTCCTTTCTCCTTCCTTCTTTCCTTTATTTCTCTCTTCCTCTTTTTTCTTCCTTCCTTCCTTTCCTCCTCCTTCACTCTCTTTTTCCCTCCCTCCCTTCTTTCCTTCTTTTCTTCCTTCCCCTCCCTTTCTCCTTCCTTCTTCCTTTTCCTGCTCTCCTCTCTCCTTCCTTCCTTCTTTCCTTTGTTTCTTTCTTTCTTCCTTCCTTGCTCCCTCCCCCTTTCTTCCTTCTTTCCTTCCCCTTCCTTCTTCCCTCCTTTCTTTCTTCTTCCTTGCTTTTTATTCCTTCCTTCCTTCTTTCCTCCCCCTTCCTTCCTTTCTCCTCCCTTCTTTCCTTTCTCTTCCTCATTTTTCTTCCTTCCTTCCTTTCCTCCTCCCTCCCTTCTCTCCTTCCTTTCTTCCTTCTTCCTTTCCCTTCTCTCCTCTCTCCTTCCTTCCTTCTTTCCTTTGTTTCTTTCTTTCTTCCTTCCTCCCTCCCCTTCTTCCTTCTTTCCTTCGCCTTCCTTCCTTCTTTCCTCCTTTCCTTCTCCTTCCTTCTTTCTTTGCCTTCTCTCCTCTTTCTTTCATTCCTTCTTTCCTCTCTTTCTTGCTTCTTTCCTCCCTTCGTCCTTCCTTTTCCATCTTAGAAGAACTCCTACCAACCAGGGACTCTTATGTTCTAAACTTGCCTCATCATCCTGGTATCCCTGTTCTTCCTGAACGACCTGGTCCTCCATGGCTTTCATGGTATGAGATCGGTGAGAGGTCAGTCAGTTCTGGAAAGAAATATAGTATTAGGCAATAGATAGAGATCCAAACATGGCACTTGGTAAGAGCTATAACTAAGGTGTGGCTAGAGAGCTTTGTTTCAGGGTACAGAATTTGGAGAGTGCTGAAAACATGTAGTCCTTTAGCAACAGAGCTTTGTACTTAGTCATCAAGAAGAATTAATTAAAGAGGAAATTCCCACACAGTTTACTTATTACCCTCCTGTAGCAACCCCCAGGTAAGCTTCCCTCTGTCCCGGCTCACTAATGTACATATGGTTTGTAGATTCTGCCTTTTCTTTTTACTGAAAATTGGGACATTTATCCATCTCTAGTCCTGGAACAATTGTCTTGTTCCCAAAAATCTTTCCAAATCAATGACACAAACAGAAAAAAAAAAATCCCCTTTTGGATGTCGAAGTATATACATTTTTTTCATTCTTAAAAATTTTAAAGAAAATTAAATCAGAATTTTAAAAAGAAAAATACTTTTGGAACGACACACAAAAATGTAAATTTCAAGAAAATATAAAAGAAATAGCTAATAACAAAATCATTAAAAAAAACCAAACAACTTAAGTCCTTTTTGTGGTCCTCAGCATTGCTGATCAGCCTCAGCTCATTCTGAGCTTTACTGTTCCAAACTCTGCTCTTGGAAGACCATTGTCACCCTGTTGTAGTCATCCAGTCCCTTGTCTTGTTTCATCTTCAGAACGTCTGCAAAAGAGAACTTGAGTTCCCTGTGTATCTGTCTCATTCTCTTTCTTTTCTTTCTCATCTGAAGTGTTTCTCTTTTTTCTTTCGAATTCCATTCTTGAGTTTCTTACCCTTCTGGAGCTGACTTCCCTCATAGAATTTTAAGGCATAGGATCCTACCTCTCCTTTCTGTGAACCCACTGAAATCTACTTCTCCTAAGTCTAGGGACCACATCAGATTATTCTTTCCTTCTCTATAAAAAAAAGTCTAAAGTTGAGATATCTCTTATCCACAAGGTTCCAATTCACCTCCACTTCAACAGCTGGATTTGTAAAGAACTTTAAATTTATTTTTTTCTCATTTAATTCTGCGTCATAAACGATGCAGATGATTATCATTTGCATTTTACAAATGAGGAAAATAAGGCCCCAAAAAGCTAAGTGATAGCACTGTTGGAGCTCAAGTTTGGGGACAAAATCTTTTGACTCTAGAACCACTTTCCTCTATGTCACAGGAATTTGTTCCTTCTGGTTAGTAAGAATCTGGTCCAGAACCACAATTTCCTCCATCGCTTTCTTCCCCTTTTGAAGAATGAAATGATCATTAATGTAAGTTCAGAATTTACTAACGGATATTTTTAGCAGACAGAGGATGCTTGGGCAGATGTCTGGATAACTGAAGTCCCTCATCACTACTCTATCCTACCAAGCTGGATTTGTGATCCACTTCTTAAAATTCTCATCTGTCATCTCCTTTCCAGGAGGTCTACAGCCTACTCCCATCAAAATATTCCTTCTGTTTTTCCCCCATCAATCTTTACCGAAGTGTTCTTCCATCATGGTTTGCCCTTTGGGGTTCTGAGTTCCATTATATAAGCATAGTTTCTTAATACGCAATACTACCCCCCTGCCTTTTGAGATAGTCAATTCCTGTTGAAGAAGTACTGCCATTCCCAACCATACATCAGCCGGGAGCATCGTTCCACAATATCTCAGGGATACTTACGAAGCAAATTTTTCCTCCTTGCTTTTAGGATGTCTAGGTCACCTTGCTGGCCACACTTTGTGCATTTGTGTATAGACACCTAAGGCTCGGGTTTTGTTGCTGGTTTACTTCTCAGATATTGTCTCTTGTGAATAACTGGGCCCCTCAAATTCATCTTCTTCTATGTCATCTCCATTACTTCCTACAGCATCTGTTTTGGCAGATATACATAGGTAATCTGCTCCCCTCCCTTTTCAGCTGCTTTAGGCAAATAGAGCTTTATCAGCCCTCGTTAGGTGTACTCCCTCCTTGGCGAAGAGCCTCTCATGCTTCTATTTTAACAATCTAAATCTCATTCCAGGATCCACCATCTTCTTAACCAGTTGGTCAGTTTTGAAATCCGCCTCCCCCCTCTGAATGGCTGACTTTCAGCTGGCAGCAGTGAGGGAACCACCACCTGTGTCCCTAAGGTAGGCATCCCCCTGCCAGAAGTGAATGCTTTTTAAGTTCCTTCATTTGTCCCATTGTGCACTAGACACGGATGGTTGTCATTAGATGTGACAGGGCTCTGATCCTAGACCTTGCCCTGAAGAGAGCAAACCCTCCCATCCGTGATAAAAAGTCATCTCAGAACCCCACAGTGGAGAGCCACCAACCTCTCTCCTGGCCTTGTTTCTTCTCCCTTACTCTGATGCCTCTCTCCTGACGCCACCTATAGATACATTCCTCAGTGCTAAAGAAGCTGTTTCCTCCTCAGAGAGACTGGTTCCCCGACTCCCCTCAGTCATGTCTGACTCATCCCGACCCCATTTGGTGTTTGCTTGGCAAAGCTACTAGAGTGTTTCGCCATTCCTTCTCCATCTCATTTTACAAATGAGGAAACTGAGGCAAACAGGGTTAAGTGACTTACACAGGGTCACACAGCTAGTAAGTGTCTGAGGCTGCATTTGAACTCAGGTCTTCCTGACTCCAGGCCCAGTACTCTATCCACTGCCTCACCTAGCTGCCCCCACCTATTTATTATCTGGTGCCAGAGGTTTCCTGGTCTTCCTTTCTCCTCTGGGTTACATTCCTATGTCCTGCAACTTCCAGGATTCTCCTCTCCTTCTTTGTAACCTGAAACATTTCTTCCATTCTTTTAAGGAATATGTCACCAGCCTAGACAATCCCCTGTACTATGAACCTGGAGTTTGCAGAGGCATTTCCCCAGCTCTTACCTCCACAGGTTACTTGGTGACAGGAATCACACAAACATAATAGATGCTATGCTATTCCTGGATAATCCTCTTGCCCTCCATCCTTGCTACACGTGAGATGCTGACATTCCTCAGCTCCTCATCCCATGTTTGCCTGCTGGGGAGCTCAGGAAAGGGGGACTTCTCTATAAGGGCACACATCTTTTGCCTCATTTCTTACCTAGCCTTTAATCACTGAATGGGTGTTGCCTCAGAAAAACTGAGACCTGGGAAAGACTTTAGCTTAAAAAGGCCAAGGTCTCCCACTGCATCCAGGGCCTTTGATGGTCTTCCAGGTGGCCCCAGAGGAGAGGGGGAGGCTGATGACTTCTCACAGCTCTGCCTTGCTCAAATCCAATTTACTCGAAAATCAAGACCACTCTTCTGAGGTCATCGGCCCTCTCCCAGAATGAAGGATGAACAACGGCAACATCTACTTGTAGGAACTTTTTCTCCTAGTTTGCTCAATTTCTTTGATCGTCAATTAATTGTGTTCTGCCAAAGCCTCAAAGCAAAGAGATGCTCCACTGCTCTTGTTTGTGAGGGGGTCTCAAGAAAAATCCAATTACCAGGCAGTGGGACTGTTCAAGTCCCTCCTGGTCTGAAGTTTTATGTTCTTTGTGGAAAATGAGGTACCAGTTCTAAAATTGTATGATTCCTTAATTTCATTTTTGCTGTCTTAAACACACGTTTAAATCTCATGAGGTCTTTTAGTTTTTCACATCCTCGTCTGTAAAATGAGGGGGCTGGACTCAAGGGCCTCTAGGGGCTCTTCAGCTCTAGATCTATGGTCCTATGACCTCTCTGGGCCTCAGTTTCTTCATATGTAAAATAAAAGGTTGGACTTGATGACCTCTAAGGCCCTTTCCAGCTCCAAGACTATGACAGAGTTTTTATTTTCTCTTTCCATCTAGATCATCAGTTCCTGGAGTCCTTCAACTATGTCTTTTATCTGGCCCACTGCCTTACATGTCCTTACACGTGCCCCACAAGGCCACAGGTTCCCCACCCCTCTAAGACAATCAATACATATTTGTCCACTTGACTTTTCCTCCTAGCAGGGAATCTATAAAATGAGGGAACTGCACTAGGTGCAGTCCTTCTTGCCTCTCTACCTCTGGGGCTTTCCCATGACAGCAGGGTCTGTGCACACTTTTTTTTAACATGAGACACTTGTTCTAATTTCCTATTTGGGGTGTTTACTACACAATGCTGATCAGACGTCCCACGGGCATCTCAAACTCCCCATGTCCAATAGAGGACTTATTCCCACTACCCCTAAAGTCTTCTCTCTTCCAGACCTCCTCGCGTCTGTCCGGGGCACCACCATCCAGCCTTCCTGGTATCCAGGTCCACAACTGCTATACTAGCTTCAACTTCTCACTCCCTAGCCCCAAATTTTAAATTAGCTTCTAGATTCTGCCATCTCTACCTCTAACATCTGTCTCCCATCCACTCACACAGCCTAGTTCAGGCTGTCATCGCCTCTCACCTGGACTGCCGATGCAGCCTCCTACACTAGCTTCTCTGCCTCACCTCAGCTCCAGACCATCCTTCCCACAGCTGCTGAGGTGATTTGCTCAAGTACAGGTCCGCCCACAGCACTCCACAGCTCAATAAACTCCCATGACTGCGCACTGCCTTTAGGATAAGTTATTGTAAATTCCTGTTTGCCTTATAAAGCCCGGCACCACCGAGTCCTAACCTGCTTTTCCAGTCTTAGAGATGACGCCCCTTCCTGCAATCTGCAGCCCAAGCAGGCCCGCTTTTCTGCTGTTCCTCACACACACAGCATTCTATCTCCTATATCCTTGCCTTTCCATTAGCCGTTCCTGTGCCTGGAATGCACTCCTTCTCCCCTCTAGCTTTTAACAACTTCTGGTTCTTTAAAATTAAGCTCAAACACCACCTTATATCTAAAGCCTTTCTATATTCCCCCAGGACTTCTGCCAGCCTCAGTTTCCTCATCTGTAAAATGGACACAAGCCTCAAAGGGTTGTTGTAGGATCACATGAGATCACCCAAGTAAAGCACTTTACAAATCTATTATTTATTTATGTTTTTTACCCTTTTTAAACATTGGGTTTGTTTTTTTTTTAGAAAATGTCTTTCCACCCCCCTGAACTTTCCATAGCTTCCTTTCTGTAAAATGAGGTTAATAAAAGCACCTGCCCCACATGGTTGCGGTGAGGGTCAGATAAAAGTACTTGGCTACTATTATTAATCCCACATACAAAGTCGCCAGCGAGGAGAAGCCTGCACAACGAGGCAGCTACATGGTGCCGGCGGACCCAAGTTCAAAGCCAGTCTACCAGCTGCGGGACCCGGGGCAAATCACTTCATCGCTGCCTGCCTCAGTTTCCCCATCTGTAAAATGGGAGGCTAGGTAAGGGGCCCTTCCTGTCTGTCCTCAGCCTTTTCAACCCCAGGACCATGATGGGTCTGTTAGGATTCTCTGGGAGAGGCTAATCTTAAGGGCCCACCCTCCTCTGGTGTCAGGGGTCAGTAGGGAGAGGGGCCCCTCCCCCGTCCCCCGGCCCCGCCCCTCCTCCTCCCCGCTCGGCCCCTTGTTTAGCGAGCTCCCGTGGGGGAGGGGCCCCTCATTCCGTTTTACAGGTGTACCCTGAGGAAGGCAGTGCCCCGGGTCCATGACCCCATGCCTGGCGCCCCCTGACGGCCCTCGAGGGCTCAGCCGGAAAGGCCCCTCCCAGGCCCGGGTTCCACCTCAGCCCTTCCCTGCCCCCACTCTGCCCCGGCCTCACTTTCCCAGGCGGCACCCGGGCTCTGGCCTGGACTCGCTCGAGGCTCCTGGATCAGCGCCGACCCCTCCCCGGCCCCCCAGGCCCCTCCGACCCACCCCAGGCCGCAGAGTCGCCCACAGTCTGTGACAGGGCAGCCGAGCCGCAGCTGCCAGGAGGAAGATGAGGAGAAGGCGGGAAGGGGCCGGCGGGGGCGGAGCTGAGGGGAAAGGGGCGGAGCCAGCAAAGGAGCTGAGAGAGGGGCGGGGCCAGCAAAGGGCATATGAGGAAGGGGCGGGGCCAGCAAAGGAGAGGCGGGGCCAGCAAAGGGCATGAGGGAAGGGGGCGGGGCCAGCAAGGGAGCTGAGAGGGGCGGGGCCAACAAAAGGGCATATAGGAGAGGGGGAGGGGCAAAAGCTCTGAGGAAGATGGGAGTATGAGGGAGGGGGAGGGAGGGTTGATGATGGCTGAAGTGGGGGTGCTGCGGGGATGTGTCTTAGTTGGGGTGCTGAGGAGAGGGTGCGCCAAAGTGGGGCTGAGGACAGGAGGGGTACATCTAAGTGAGGTGCTGAGGGGGGAGGGAGGGATCTGGGCGAAGATGCCGCCTTGGATGGGGTGCTTTGGGGAAGAGCCCTCCAGGAGTGGGGGCACTGCGGAGGGGTGAGGTTGAAATGAGGGAGGGGCTGCAGTTGGCTGTCAGTTCCCTGGAGTCCTCAGCTCCACCACCCTTTGCTCCCAACTCCGAGTTAGGTCCTGCGCTCCCTTACCTACTGACCACCACGTTCCAGCTCCCTCTCCGGATAAGTGAGGCACGCCGGGTTGTGCTGCCCCGTGGGGTGGAAGGGTCAGAAAGGGGCCCAGCTTTCTTGCCGAGTCTGGGGTGAGCACCCTCTCCCCGACACCCAGGGGCGCAACCCCACCCGCTCTTGCTCAGGAGCGTGGCACATTGAAAGGGGGCATAAGCGGGGGCGTGCCTGGGGATGCCAATCCAGATGCTTGGGTAAGTCGGAGACCTGGGACAAGGCTTTCTTCGGTGTCCCAGTCACGTTAATGAACAAATAACGGAAAACCTCACAACAGCGTCTGGTATTTCACAAGGAATTTTATTCCGGTGGAGCTTTCAAAATGCGATCCAACGGCTGCAGGAGCGATCCGAAAGATGCCCTGTCCCCGAACTATACCCATGGCATATTGTGTTAAAGGGCAAATAACGTCCGCGTCCGTGAAGAAATGACCAGGCTGAAGACAGGTGGTTTACACAAAGCTTGGAAGCGAGAGTTAACTTTCATCCAGGATCTCTCCCCCGTAATCATTACTATCAGCGCTGGTCGGTATTACAAAGGATAAATCAGCAACATCTGGGACAGCGGTACCAAAGGCGACCTCAGAAAGTACAGCGAGTGAAACCTCTTGGGGTCTCGCCTCCCCCTCGGCCCTCCCTTACAAACACTACTGTCTGTCCACACTGATAGCCAATCCCTTGACCCCTTGGTGAATCAATTCAACTCTACACGTTAGTCATCTCTGATCAGGTTGCCGATTGCGCCCTGCCAAGCCTCAGCCGTGGATCGCTCCCACTGTGCCTCACATCTGCTCTGACTGTGTGCTGCTGAGCAAAGATGGAGAGAACCACACCGCCATGCTGGCTGGGTCCACCGCAGGTTGACATTACACATCCTCAACCAGGCCCTCACTGCTGCTTGGCAATCTGCTCTACCTCCTTCGACTCCCTCTTCCATTCTTCCAGCAGCTCTTCCAAAACTTCTCATCCCTCTTCAAACCTCCCAAGGCTCCCCCTCCCCTCCCCCTCCACTGAGACCCAAGCCTCATATTTTACAGGTAAAGGGGAAGCCATTTGCTATGAGCTCCCTCTCCTCCTGTCCTGTCATGAAGGTGCCCTTTGTCACTCTCTCCTGCACCCAGGTCTCCCATGAGGAGGTGACCTAACTCCAAGGCTAACCCCCTCTGTAAGCTGAAGTGACCCCATTCCATCCCATCTCCTCGAACAGACTACCCCCTCTGTCATCTCCACTCTGTCACGTTAGTCCTGAAAGTTACGGGAATCCTGAGTAAGGCCATGGAGAAGTTCATTGAGAAACCCCTTCCAGAAACAATGATAAACCATCTGAGAACTGGAGAGCTGGGGGTAGGGGGTGATAAGGAGACAGCAAGGGGAAGGGCATGTTAAACCTGAAAATTTGGTTGAAGGAAACAACAGAGCTAGGTGATAGAAAAATCCATGTTGTTTATTATTTTCCCTTAAAGCATAGCGGAGCTAGCTTACTTGTACGTACAAGGAGTCAGAGCTTAAGCTCTGGCTGTCTGAACAAAGCAATGAGAAAACTTATATACGTTATTTTAGCAGACCTAGCAAGCCTGTATTACCTCATTTTTTATTACCCCCGTGTATGTTTAACCATGATACAAGAAGAGGATTTTCCTTAATGGAAAGAATGTTGACAAAGGTCAGTTAATATTAAGCGAGGTGGTCTCTCTTGGGTTTAGGGTCTCATCCCTTAATGGCTAACAGGGGTCAGTCTAATCTGGCCCTGTTGATAGTGGTAAGGGTATTTCCTGAGCAAATTTTTAGAGAGAACAAAGAAGCCCAGGTCCTGGATCTTCTTCCAGTTACTCATTAATTCAGGCTCTGGGTCTAGTTGAAATTAAAAATATATATAAAATGGTATAAAACGTTCCACAGGCATGAGGTGAAACCCTGCTGGGATCTGCCAGATGAGGCAGCCTTAGGCTTGGGGAATGTATGACTGTGTGTCCCTGCTACTGCTACCTACTACTGTCTCCTACAAGCAGGAGACTGGGAGCCATGGGAGGTAGGGGTAGGGGAGAAAACAGACCCCTTCTTTTCTGTGGGGAATTCTTTACATTACTTTCATATTGTCTTTTACTTAATTTGGCATATTTCTTATTGTTTTGAGGTGCTAAGGGGGAACTGACTGTGTTGGTAAGCAAAATGGGCTCTTAGCACTTAGTTGGCTTTTGTTTCCTTTGAGTAATTCAGTGTATTTCATTGAGCCTTACTAGGTGCTAAGCCCCCAGGCCCAAACCCCTATTAAGTGTAAAACCTATGTGGGTGTGGATTGGTAACTAAGGTGGGGCCCCAGGTGGGGCTAACTCAGCGGAGGGCCTAGTTTACACATGACTTTGAGTGATAGGTTTGGTACATCAGAGGCTCTTAGACCACGTGGGTTTAAGTTGCCTCTTTGTGACGATTTTAGGTCACGTGGGTGAGTCGCATGTGTGACTCGCCCCTGACGCTGAAAAAGATATAAAACCAGGGGTTGGCTTTCTCTTCTTTGGAGCTCTTTCCCACAGCAGTGGTGGCATGAGTGACTCTGGGCCAGCCCATGTTATGAGTTCCTGGGCTGAATCTAGATGTTGGTAACTATGAATCTGTATTTGGTCTGTCTGTTGATATTTGTAATTTGTTTGTAATTTACTCTGAAGTTCAGTGTGCTGGTCTTTTCCCCTGAACTAAGTGAATGATATTTGTATGCTGAATTAAAGTAAGCTTGTCAATCCCTTAACATTGCTTTCCTTATTAAAGCAGATCAAAAGAACCTGTGCTTTTGTGGCATGCTGGTAGCGTGCTTGTTGTTGGGCTTCTGTTGGTCTTACACCCCCACAACAGCTGCTAGCCAGATTGTTGAAACACTGACTTACAAATGACCTCTCAACCATCTTATGGTATGATTACATAAAATTCAAAAACCTTTGCACAAACAAAATCAATGCAGCAGGAGTGAGAAGAAAAGATATGGATGGGGGGGCAAGCATCTTTGATAAAAGTCTAACAATCAAAACTTATGCGGAATTAACATAATTTACATGATTAAAGTTTTTTCCATGAAAGACAAGTAGTTAAAGAATATGAACGGTTTTCAAAAGAAAAAGTGCACAAAATATTAAACATTTGAATAAATGTTCAAACTTACAAATAATAATAGAAATACAAATTAAAACAAGAGGTTACCCCATGCCCATCAAAATGTCATGGAGGGTGAAAGATGGGAAAATCCCGTCTTGGAAGGGCTGTGGGGAAGATAGCCATACTTTGTCACTGCTGTCAGTTATGAATAGTCCAAGCTTCTGGAATGTATTTGAGAATCATTCATGAAAATTTGACTCAATAACCATTTATTAAAAATCTACTAAATATGCAAGACATTTTACAAGACTTGCCCTCAGGGAGCTCACATTCTACTAAAGGGATACAACACATACAACTAAGTGTGGTACAAGAAAAGCTGAGGAAGGAGGGGGAAAAGAGATTAGGGAAGGTTTCTCCTACTAGGTGACACTGGCGGTAAGCCTTAAGGGAAGATAAGTATTCCGAGAGATAGGAGGAGGGATGGAATTTCAGGGACTGGGGACAGTTTGGGTGAATGTCCAGAAGCGGGATGAAGAATATTAAATTTAGAGAATGGCTAACAATCCAATTTAGTGAAAGCTTAAGTTTGTGAAAAGGAGTTATAGGAAATAAGGCCGGAAAGGTGAATGCCTGTTAGATGGCGTAGGGCCACGACACCTTACCTAAGAGTCTGGCTTTGATCATGGGGCAGTCCAAGCCAAATGAGGACTCTGGATCGATGGAGTCACCTGATCACACCTGTGCCTTAGGAAGATTATTTTGACAGCTGGATGAAGGATGAACTGAAGAGGGGAGAAAGCCTGCCAGAAAGAAGGCTGCAACTGTCCAGTTGAAAGATGGGAAGGGCCAGAGTCCAGGTGTTGAGGAAGAGTCGGCAACAAGATTAAGCAGCTGGTCCCCCAAGTCTGGCAGTGCAAGGTGACGTGCGGGACATCAGCTTGAGGAGAAGAGGGGAAGACAATCTGTGGGGATGAGCTCCTTCCTGGAGATAGGAGGGGACAGACTCAAGGACATAAGTCACAGAGGGATGGCTTTTGGCGAGAAAGACCACCACTTCCTCAGAGGCATGAGGACGGGTGGAGGATGGGTGAGAACATACAGGATGGAGCGGGGCTCTGTAAGGGCAAGCAAAGTGGGACTTTTGCTGTTTATTCTAGTTCTTCACAGCACTAAGGCAACGAAGCGCCTTGGATTGAGTCTTGCCTTTGATTGAATCAAGAGTCTTTGATGACCTGCTTAAGTCACAAGAAAGCCTAAGTCACATGAGTTTGAGTCACATGAGCTTGGGTCACGAGGGTTGTGATGCCCTCTGACCCTGAAGAAATATATATATATATATATGTATATATATATATATATATATATATATATATATATATATATATATATATATATATATATATATATATACTCTTGAGGTTAGCATTTTGCTTGGGGTACACTCATGGGAAGAGTGTTTGTGTGATCTCTGGGTAGTCATTAAGGAGCACCCCCGGCTTTGAAAAACCCAGATGTTGGTGCTTTTCTCTCTGGTAACTATGTATGTATTGCTTTAGTCAGACAGTTGGAAGCCCCGTTTGTTGATTTGTGTTATTTTCTCTGTAATTTCTGTTTGTATTTGCTCTGAAGTTCAGGGTGCTAACTTTTTCCTGTGAACTAAGTGAATGATATATGCGTGTTTAATTAAAGTAAGATTGTTAGCCCTTTAAAGTTTCTTTAAGATCTAAACGCAGATCGAAAAACGTGTGCTAGCAGCCCTCCTGTGTGCTGGTGTTATTGGCCTTACGCCTCCACAGTAGCTGCAAGTAACATTGTCGCTACAGGCTCTGAGGCACAGCATAGAAAAAGAGGGTAGTCACAGCAGCTGGCTTCTATTGCCTCTGTGCAATAGAGGAGGAGCTGCAGATGAGGAGATCTACGGAGATAAGAGCTGGAGGTAGCTTGGGGGCTCGGATTGCTGAGGGGAGTCAACTAAGGAAGACTACACCGTCTGCTGTGCAGCAGTGAGGACCCTACTAAGGCTGGCTAGCACAGATTTGTGCTGGATCTAGGCAACACACTGGTGTGTCTCCCTCCTGTGGTGTTCAGCGGGTCAGGATATTGGATGCTGGGGCTGGCCCAGGGCTGAGACTTGGCACACCTCTAATGGCAGCAAGAGAAACGGGGGCAGAGAATAGCATAGAGTTGTTGGTCAGCTATGGGGTCAAGACTCTGAAGCCAGGAAAAGGAATCTAGAGCAGGGCTGGTGGACTTTGAGAAAAAGGAAAGACAGAAACACTGGAGGTTGCAATGAGGATGAAGAACAGGTTTAGGGGTGAGGCAGAAGGCAGAGATGGAAGAAGAGAGAATCTCAGCAAGGACAATTACACAGGTGTTATGGTTCTGGAGGATGCTGCTCGTCCCCAGGATGGCTGAGGGAGAGCGAAGCGTGGGTGGTGGAAGCGTAGGGGCCCCTGAGGAGGGGCAACAGCAGTGTTCAGACTGTTTAATGCAGAGACGCCAGAAATTAACCATATCAAGAAAAGACCTCTTTGTAAATAAATGTTCATAGCAGTATTATTCATGACAACAACACATGCCCCACGACTGAGGAATGATGGAACAAAGTGTGCTTTGTGGAATGTCGTGGATCACTACACTTTCAAGAATGACAAAAGGGGAGAATTCAGAGGCACGTGGGACAACTCAAGAAGAAGGAAGGAACAAAGATAAAGGCTGGAGACAGCTATGAAAACTGCGATCCACAATGACCACAGTAAGGCAAAATTCCAGTGATAGTCAGCATAGACCGTTCCTTTCTGTTACCAGTGGCTAAAAGATAAAAACAGAACATCCCCTGGACTATCAGGGCAGTTCCCTGAGTAGCCCAATGGTATTCCGGGATTGCATTTCATAGTGCTTTCCTTGTCTGCTGAATGCGGTCTAGCCATCAAAATATGGGATCAGGAGAAAATTTTTTAAAAAGGCAAGTTTGAGAGGAAAGAGGATGGAGGTCATTACAGTAGGCCAGGCAGAGGTAACAAAGGTCTGAACGAGGGGTTCAAATCAACAGGATGGGATGGATGTGAAGGTGAGAGGGAAGACTAAGACAGCCTAGCGTGACCAGGAGCATGGTGTGTCTCTCAACAGAAATCAGGAATTTTAGAAAGGAAAAGATGGGCTGGAGAAGGAAAATAAGTTCTCTTCTGAATCTATTCAATTTTAAAATAAACACTTCAATGCGGGGCCTGAGCTCACCCTCTCAGGACACGCTCAAGCCTCAGTGACTCGAGGGTGTGGGATTCTTTCCAAGTCCCAAAGCCTCCACCCCTAGCACTCAGCCTCCAGGGGCCCCTGTTTGCCACAGCCTCCATGGCCCTGGATGGGGCCCAACTTTAATGTGCATGGCTGAAGGAACCGGGAAGGGTTAGTGACTCAACTCGGAGTCTTAGGCCTAGCTTCTCATTTTCAGCTGGGGGACTGTGTGCACAGCCCTGTCATGTACTTCATCCACTTTAAAGATTTTTCCAAATTGATCATAAAGTTCCTCCTGGAAAACCGGAGGGGGGATGAAATAGTGATTCATCTTCTTCTTTTCTAACGTTTTTGCGCTGACGTCTCTCACTTTCCTGGGGTGATGACAAAAAAAAAAAAAGCAAAATTATATAATCTATTTATAGGATGAGAGAGAAATTTATCTTAATTTGCCAGTTAGCAATCAAGTAAAAGGCTTCTCCTTGGAGAGGGGCCAGCACATGGACCTGAAGTACGATGCTGAGCACAGAGCAAGCCTCACTCATCCCAGATTGGCTGGACTTCACTGAATTAGGCTGAATTCCTATCACACTCTCCTCTAAGAGATGAACATGCCTTCACTCTGCCCCCATCCCCCACCAAACACCTCCAAGTCAGGCACTGTTATGTTCTCAGGCTCAAAATCAATGCCCGATGCTTACTAGTTACTGAATCGACCTCATGTCCAAAACCAAGGTCATCTCTCTTTTTCCTCAAACCTGCTCAGACTTTCTCCTCTCATGGGCATGGCCACTCACCTGGTATCGCCCAGGGGTGACAGACCCTTGGTTGCTCTGTCTAGCCAAGCAAGAACCAGCTGTTCCTGTTCGTTCCTCTGCCCACCCACCAGGGCACCCCTGCAGGGCTTCCTGCCTACACTCTCTCCCACTAACCCATTCTTCAGATGCCAGTTGGGAATCTCTGCTCAAGTCATCGCACCCGAGAATGAGGTTGGGCTCTACAGTGTCTAAGGTCCCTTCCAGCTCCAGGTCAAGACCCTGTGGCTTTCACCCTGGGGTTGATGGTTACATTCACCTCACTCAGTGCTGTGCTTTGTCCCCCCCGTCCCCAGCCCCTCCATGCACTCTTGTACCCATCTGTCCCATGAACACAAGGCCCATGGCTTAGGTCACTTCCAGATCTTACACTAGCCCAGTAGCCCACACCCGGAAGGCATTTCAGAAGTATCTCTTGAATGGATGACACACATACAACATGCTCTCTGGGTCTGGTTACTGGATATTTCTATTTTAACCAGATCTTTCTGACCTCAACCCAGTGAAGGGATTCTAATGGTGAGAACCTTAAGTCCTCTGGCAGCTCTAGGGTAAGCCCTTGGTGCCTCTTCAATCAAGCTAAAGGATCATGTATTCATAAGAGACATCAGAGTCTGACCACTCAATTTTAGAGTTGAAAACCTGAGGCCAGAGAGGGGAGCAGGTGGTGAGGGCACCTTCAGGGGGTGACAGGCACCAGGATCGAGCAGAGCAGTTTTTCAAAGAGGAGGCCACGCTGCCCGCCAGCCCTCAGGTACCTGATGAACTCGGCCTGCAGATCCTTCTGGATCTGGTCGAACACCTTCCACTCCTTCCAGTGCATCATCTGCAGGCTCTTGGTGTCCTTGCTCAGTTTCATCATGTTAGCCCTGACCTGCCGGATCACGTCTCTATAGGTTGCTGTGCCCTCTGTGGTTTTCATCATAAAGGAAAACACAAAACTGCCTGAGCCATTCTTATACTTTGCCACGAGAGGACGGCGTCCCGGTGTGTACATGGAGGGGAATGCCAGGGTGAGAGGAGGCCAGCGGCCAGGGGAGAGGCCTAGAAATCCCTCGTCTTTACTCCTGAGCTAATTCCTTCTCTTTTTAGAGATAACAATAGCTAACAGACATTTCTACAAGGCCTACTATATGCCAGGTATTGTGTCAAGAGCTTTATAAATGTGGTCTCGTTTGGGCCCAGTGAGACATGGACTGTTTGGAAGGAAAGGGCCCTTTGGATTCCAAGGTGCCAAACGATGGAGTTGTGATTTCATCACCAACAGTCTCCCCAATGCCAGCTCCTCATCGAGTTCTGATGGGCAGGGAGACCACTACTCCCTTCAATTTTCAATTTTCTATTTTCCAGAGAAGAAGGCTGACACAGAGACTCAGGAGGGCAGGGGGCCACCTTAGCTAAACTTTGGGTCTGATTCCCTGAATTCCAGCGCCTAGCCCAGGGTGCTGTACATAGCAGGTGCTCCATAAATGCTTTGGATTGTCCGCAAAGCCAATCACAATGGCAGCTCCAAGCCACAGGTGCACAGCGCCAGGCTCACCCTACCTAGATCCTGCTTTCAGAGGGCGCATCATCCCCGTGTCCCTGGCAGGTGACCGGGAAGGCAGGAGCAGACCCAGAGTAGTAAGTATCTTAACAAGTAGTAAGGATATGGCATAGTCTTGGTCATATCACGCCGGACCATCAAGATGTCTTGGCCAGCCTGTTGATAAGCATTATTCTGCTGAAGGTAGTGAACAATCAGTGGGCTGTTGCCAGTAATGCTGAACAGGTTTTTTGTAAATTCTGGTCCCTTGCAGGCTGGGTGAGACTGAGGGGAGGAAGAGGGATATTATGATTGTAGCCAGTGAGGACTGGGGGAACTCCCCCCCAGCCCCACCCTACGCAGACCACCACCACCACCAAGCTGGTCATCTTCCACTGAGGAGCCAGAACTACCGGATACCTGCAAATGCCTCAGGAATAGGGCTGGAGGCTGGGGGGTGGGAAGCACTCTGTCCTCGGAAGACTGAGTGTGTGCCATGCCAAGGAGAATGGGGACCAGTCACACCTTAGCCAATTCTACCTCCCTCAGGGCCATGAATACTGGGGCAGCCAAGATTTGCCTGTGGTCATTGGTAACTGAGGCCCTGGCGCTAGCCCCTGTTCTTCCCAGATCTTTGGCCAGGGTTGTGGAGTGAGTGGGCAGCAGGGCTGGGACTGGAGCTCAGGTCTCCAATGCCAGAACACCCACTGCAGGGCACTGTTTGGGGCAGTCTTTTGTGACTCAAAGCTCAATCTCTTCAGTCCCCTCGATCCCTGAATGAGCAACTGACTCTCCAGCAGCCTAGTAAATTGCCCCTGGTCTCCTGGCCCTCGAAGCTCTGGCCCCACGTTCCCTGCTTACAGCTCCACCCATGCCAAGAGCTGGGCAGATGTCGAGGCAGATGCCTCACCGTGACATGGATTCCTCAAGGCCTGATCCCCTCCAGGCCTCCAATGCCCGAGATGAACGAACCTCATGGGCAGGTGCACAGGTTTGAAGGTTGGGATGACTCTGGAAATGTGGGGCTGTGCAGAGCCCCCACCCTGCCACCTCTTTGCTCTTTTTCAAGCCCCCCAAACTGTGCCAGGAGGGGACAGTGTAAGGCTGTCTGCTGGGCAAACTGGGCCCAATATCAACAAGCAGTTCTTAACCACAAGTGCTGCCCTGGAGGGCTGTGGGCTGCCCCAGTACGCAGCTGGCTCCTCCTCCCTGGAGGGCTCCCAGCGCCAGCTAGTGAGAGGACTGAGTCCTGTCCAGGTCCAGGCTGGCCTAGCTGGCCTGGCAGGGCCCTTCTTCCAGGGGGACAGGGATAGAGACCCTCCCCCTGCTTGTCTGGAAGCATATGTACCTAGCACCTCCCTCAGCACCTGGGTGCAAAGGGGAAATCAAAGATATTAACTCTAAAGAACTAGCATTTGTGGAACGCTGCGAGCTCTGGTGAAGGGACTTAAGAAGGTTCTCCTTAGGGAGGAGGTACTATTATCATCCCTATTTTACAGATGGGGAAACAGGCAAAGAAAGGCCAAGTGACTTGCCCAGGGTCACACAGCTGCAAGATTCGAACATGAGGCCTCTTGACTTCAAAGTCTGTGTTCTACCCACTGCACCACTTGGCCAAACAACAATTCACAGAGAGCCTAATGGACTTTCTTTTTCATAAAACAAGATCCCATGGAACCAGTCATCTGGGCCTCTCGGCGGCAGCCAGAGGCCTCCACTGGTCCATTTGTTCACCTCGTTCTGAGCCGACCTCTCCAAGAACCTCATCTCCGTGATCTCCCTGACCTTCTTGGAGGCCTGTCTCTGGCTCTTTGAGCGGGGCTCCGACATGGAGATCTGCATGGCAATCTTCTGCCTGTTGCTGCCTGTGAATGGAAAGAAACATGTGCAGGGATGCATATAAATGCTTGTCTTCATTTAGGATTCACAGCGAATGCAGAGGAAGCCCTGGGCACCCCCATGCAGCCCCCGCTACGGTCCCTCTTGAGATGCTCCGAGGCCATTGCCGATGCTGAGGCTCCTCAGGATGGGCAGGGGGCAGAAAAAGAATGTGACCCCACCCTGGCATAAAACGTCAGGAAGCCATCTCTGCCACGCAGGGAACTGTTGTGGCTGATACTTCCCAAGAAAGACCAGACAGAACCCAGAGGAGGCCTGGCAAAGAGCGGCCATAGGATGGAAGGAAGAAAGGCGTGCTAGAGGTGTGCACAGAGAATGAGGAGCAGCTTTCAGTCTCCAAGGAGAAAACCTGCTGGATAGCGGATCTGTTGGAAGGGGGCCCGGGCAGATTCACCAAGGCCCTGCAGACCTCAGCTAGGGAGGCTCCCCTGAAGCTCGAGAAAGGCTAACTGATTTACATGTCCATCCATCCATCCATCCATCCATCCATCCATCCATCCATCCGATGTATCACAAATTCATGAGGCACCTCCTGTTTGTACAGCACTGTACTAAATGCTTTGGAAATTCAAAATTACGGATAGCAGCTGCCGGAAGATAAGACATACACACAAAAAGTGAACTAATAATACCAGAGGAAAAAACCTGCCACAGGAGAGAGGCCTAGACACATCCCCCTTTCTGCACCCTCTCCTGCCCCTGTGTCTCCAAGGATTTCTGCTCCCTAACCGCCCATCCTTCCCAGTCCTTCCTTCAACCCTAGGCCCAGAAGGCATCTCCTGAGTCCCCTTGTGTTACCAAGAGCCCTCGGGACTCCAAGCCAGCCACGCTGAGGTGGCCATCACCAGCTATTTCCCAAGCCCTTCCCACCCCCCACTCACCTTACCAACTAGACTGGAAGCTTTTTCCTTAAATAGTTACCCTGCTATTTCTGCTGACTCAGGGCGGGGGAGCAGGAAGCTCCTGGGGAGGCCTTGGGGGCAGAGGCAAGGGGCCAGAGAAGCCTCAAAGCACCAAGGGGCCCATGTTGGGTACTCCTCTCACCAGCAAACTTTTCTTTGCTTCTCATCAATTCTTCTCTGCGGAATCGGACCGGCTCCAGCTCAAAGTAGTTCCAATGTTCATAGCTCCTTGGGCTTGGGAACGTGCCTGAGGGGGACATGAGGGAGGTGAGGGGTCTTTGCTCCAAGGGGAAGGAAGACCTTTCTTCAGTAAGCACCAGAGACCAGCTTGGGACAGGGGAGGGGTGGAGGGGCGTCCGGGTGTTGGACATGCTGTAGCCAAGCCAAAACACAGAGAACTGGGCAGAATCAATAAGGAAAGGCACTCCCCTCCTCCCCCTAAGTGGAGAGAAATGGAATTTCTCACCTCCAATCCACTGATTCATTGTGTTACAGATGCAAGTTTTGAATTCGTGGTTGTTAAACCACGACTGTGGGAAGCAGGTGCAGAAGCTGGTGTACAGGACTTGGCTCAGGAGGGATGGGAAAATCTGAGAATCAGAAAGAGACAGAGAGAAATCTGTGAAATCCCCAGACCCCTCGGGCCACGTCCGTGAACCCGGGAAGGCTTCATTCAGCTCAAACTGGGGTGGGGGGAGGAGGGGCGGCTTTTTCTTCTTCTTCCTTGAAGAGAGAATCTGATCTGAGCATCTCTAACAATCTGCCTTGTCCTAGTTAACTCTCGGCCGCTCAGTTCCACAAGGATGACGAGATACTCCCGACAGCCTCAAAATGGGCCATGATAGCATTTCTGCAAATTCATCAGGCCTACCTCAGGGCCTGGAACAGACTGGCAAAGACATGCCTATCTCCCCTACAGCAAAGACCGCAAGGCCATCCTCATCACAATGATTAATGTCTGCACCAGGCAGGCCACCCACCCTAAGACAACAGATACTTCCCAGGTTACAGAAAGCGCTTCTTCCTTGGGCTAATTATGATTTGGCACAGGCCCCCCAGGGTCGGAACTACCTATGCTGAGACAGCTGGGGGTGTCTCGTTGCCGCTGAGGCTGGGCTGCCCCGAAGACCAATCATGAATCCAGAAAATTGTCCACTGCCCTCGGCCAATCAGCACTTCCAAAGCCTCCGAGGCCAAAAGGAAGGGAAAAATTTGCAGACCGATGCCACCAGAAGCAAAGTTTTTCTCTTTATAAACAAGAGCAACTTGACATCAAACTGAACCCTACTGAGGGCGCCCTGATGCGCAAGATTCCCGGCTGCCTGCTCTTCATGGTCATGAAAAGCAACAAGGGAAAGGAGCCCTCCCAGCACCAGCAGGATCTTGCAGATCATGGTGTTCTAGCATTCTTCTCCATCACCTGGGACCTGGCAGAGGTCTGTCAATACTCCCCGCTTGAATACGTAAATTAAAACAATGAAATACGTGGGTGGACCCCATAAATGTTGGTCTACGGAACTCCAAGGAAAATGGCACAATCTCAGGATAAAGTGGGATAAGGTGGGAGAAATTTTGGAATCGAAGGGAAGATATTAAGCCTGTTTTCACATAGAAAAAAATGTCACCTGTGACCTCTCGAATGAGGGAGTATGGTTACATGGCATCAAAACTCTCCCCCAGTTCTCAGCCTTTTATCCAGAACACTGGCAGGATGGTCAGGGTGCCAGCTTGGGAGTCATCAAGCCCAGAATCCAATCGTGGCTCTGTTATTTGCCATCTGGAGGGCCTTGGCCAAATCTCTCACCTTCTCTGGGCCTCGGTTTATTTCCTCTCTAAAATGGGTGGGTGGGGGTTTGATAAGATGGTATCTGAGGGCTCTTCCAACTCTAAATGGAGGTTCTATCATGTTTAATATTTTAAAGGGAAACTGTTTTTCGCAGCGACTTTTTCTAACGGAGTCTATGACCACATCCTGTGGAACCCTGGGGGTGATCCTACAAGGCATATCCATAGAAACCTGCTGGGAGGATAAGGGAGGTGACCAATGGGGCTTCCAGATATCTAAGCTCCATGACCAGGGCCAGTGACATCATCTGCATATCGGCAGCAGAGCCCCTGGACAGGAGTCAGGAGACCTGGGTTGGAAAATGACTCAGACATTTACTAGCTATGTGACCATAGGCAAGACCTTTCCCACTCTGTGTCTCAGAGTCCTGTTCTGTAAAATGAGGGCGGGTTGGATGCCATGACCCGGCTCTAAATCCATGACCTTATCACCCTCCTCCCCATCTCCTCCCTGCCCACTGTAGTCCTCAGGGGTCTGACTCTGGCTTCTCTCCTGAGGCTCAGACTCAGACTCCTGAAGCCAAACTCAGACACCTCTACCCGCCTCCTGGACATTTCCAACAGCATCTCCAACTCAACAGGTGCTCAACCAAACTCCATCATTTCCCCCCAGACCTTCTCCTCCCAAGACTATCCAGTGATTCTCCCAGTTGCCTGGGCTCAAATCTCAGCTGTCTTCAGCTCCTCCCTCCCATTAACCACCCAGAACCAATCAGCAGTCACACTTTGTCATTCTCCCTTCCTGGCCTCCCTCTCATCCAGCCTCCCCACACCCCTCCTCCTCTCTTGCATGGACCACTGCGAGGGGCCTCCCCCCACTCAGCTACCAAAGGGATTTTCTTGAAGCGCAGGTGTAACTGTGACACCTCCGCCCCCCAGCTTGAATTGCTCCCTATTACCTCCTAGATCAGCAGTGGAACCCAATGGGTGGCATTTAAGCCCCTTCAGCCACCTCCAAAGCTCTTCTGATTTACTCCCTACCATGCTGACTAGGAGCTGGCTACCTTGACTCTGTTCCTTGCTTCTGGACTCACTGTCCCTTCCCACCCTCCCAGATTCCTGGCTTCCATGTTTTCCTTCACCACTCTGCTCAAACCCTCCCAGAGCTCGAGCTGGCCCCTCTGGGATCATCTCTCACTGATACTGGATCTCACTGGTATGGACTGGTTGTTTGTGGGATGTCCATCTCATTAGGACATGGGTCCCTTGACCAAGAGCAGGGATCTCATTTTGGCCTTTCTTGGTATCCCCCATGCCTGGCACACAGAGAAACGCTTGCCAACTCACTGCCCCAGGACCGCTGTCGGAACAAAGAATATGTTCCAACACTCCAAGCTGCATGGAGGTGCCCACTGCGTGGGTGGAGGGGCTGTACTCACTGAAAGCTCCTTCACCAGTTAAATCACAGCTCCTGACCCTCAAAATGCTACGAAAATTGCTAAAGCCCTGACCAATCCAAAGGAGCTTCACAGTCATCATCGCTAGCAAATTTTCCAGTCAATTCCTGAAATAGATGCCTGCAGCATCCCAGCTAACGGCCTCAGGTCTGCGCAGACGTGAGCCAACTTTCCTGTGCCAGTTTTCGTGGCCAAGCAACAAGGTGTGGTGCAAAGCAGGCTGAGCTTGGGGCTAGAGGACTTGGATTTAAATCATGTCTCGCTGTGTGGCTGGGTGTCAGGATGGGGACAGATGTGCTCTGGTGCTTATGCCAGGCAAGGGAGCCAAGCCTCCCAGCTCTGACGAGGGAGCAGCCTGGAGGAGCTGGGCCCTGTGAGGCAGGAGACCTCCAACCCAAGGCCAAGGCCTGCTGCTCTGCTCACTCCCTGTGGGGTCTGGGACAAGTCACAACCTGTCTTTAGGCCTCACCTAGGCCTCCCTCCCAGCACAAATGAGCCATCGTGAGCCTCCCCTCATGCTCTGGGTACTCACTCTTAGGATGATTTCTTCGTATGGCGACTTGGGCATGTTCACCAGGAGATGAGCATAGTTCTTTGACACGCGGTCAAATAGCTTCCTCTGGATCTCCTTGTCTGGCTGCCAGAGATGGAAATGGAAAAAGGACTATTGGAACGCCTGTGCCAGCCAAGAGGCTGAACGTTTCTACGAGTATTCTCCATTTTAAGTGAATTTGTTTCTCAGGCTCTTTCCAAGGCCATGTAGTCTAACCCGGCCCTGGGCTACTTCACCCCTGGATGCTCCCTCAAACTCTGTCTCCTATGGGAGACAACTGACAGTGGGAGGTTTCCACCAGCCTCCCTGAACCTTGCCCCTTGCTCCACAGCTGCCTTTGGGCATCAAGCAGGGAAGTATCAACCTCCTTCCGTGGGACAGCCCTGGAAGCAGCTGGAGACCAGTATCATGGTCTCCTCAGATGTTCTCAACTCCAGACCAAATGTCCTTCATTCCTCAGCCTGGCCTCTAGGCCTCTGGACCTTCAGAAGCTCGTCAGTGTGGCACCCAGAACTGAGCACAGTGTCCAAGAAATGGCCTGATCAGGGTGGGGGACAGTGGGAACACAGCCTCCTTCATCCTCTTAGTTCAGGTGACGCTGGCTTTTGGGGCCAACATCTCTCACACCAACCTGGAGCTTTACCCAAACCCCAGACCAACTCTTGGTAGCGATGCCTGCTCCATCTTGTATGTATGACATTGATTTTTTTGAATCTAAATATAGGACGTTTTTCCATCTCTATTAAATTTCATCTTATTAGATTGAGCCCAGTGATCTTGGATCCTGGCATCCCCAGTGAGCCATCCCCTGCAGCTTCCTGATCTGTGCACATCTGAGAAGCCTTCATCTCTAGGCCTTTAAGTCAACATATAATAAAAATGGGAGACAGGACAGAGCAGAGGTTGTTGGACCACTTGCATTGGAGACCTCCCTCTGAGGGGAGTGTAAGTCACTAATACTCTGGTCCTGGTCTTTCCACCTGCTCTGAGTTCACTGGGCTATGCTCCTATCCCGCCCACCCCTCCCTGGCATGTCCACAAGGATACCATGAGAGCAGAACTCTATGGCACTGTCCTAATCTAGAAACCACATCATGCACAGGAGGCAGCCAGACTGGTTCTCAGCAATCTCAGATTCCCTTTCACAATGTTCACCAGCTAGCACATTAAGAAGACATCCTAGAATCCCGCCAGGAATGAAGTCAAGGGCACTGGCTCGCTCGCCATCCCTTTTGTGAAAATCAGGACACTACAAGTCCAGTCCTGTAGGCCCTTTCCTATTCTCCATGACCTTTCAAAGGTCACCAGTGGGGAGGCTCAATATTCACACCAAGCATCCTGGGATGTAGGCTGTCTGCCTCCGGGGACTCGAATTCAAAGATAGCTAGGTGCTGCCTTACTACATGTTGGCTCACGACGCCCTACTGGCCATCGGGCATTCTGTCTTCTCTAGCCCAAAGATCATTCTCCTTGGTCAAGAAAGCAGAAACAAAGGAGGCCCTCTGCTTTCTCTGCAGACCAGGGCCATCCCGACCCCTTGCCCCTCCTGACCTCTGTGAGTCCTGCCAGCTGAGGTTGCCACTCCTGACATAGCTTGTCCCAGGAGCAGGCCGGGTCTCTGTCTTGGTTCTCTACTACCTGCCCTTACTTCTACCCACTCTATGTGCCTTTAGAAGTCTAAGGAGTTGGAGAAGGGAGTCCAATCTGTGTTGGGTCTCCTTTGACTTCTTTCCTAAATTGCCCCCTAAAAGGGCCCCCTAGCTGCTGGGAGCTTCCCTGGCTGAGGCTTAGTGCTTATGTCTGTCCTCTCAGCACTGAGCCTCACAAGCACCTGGTGTGGGCTAGTGCCTAAAAGTATTCTTCTTCTTCCTTACTTCACAGATGAAGAACCTGAGAAGGGGGTGTGGTTGGTCCCGGGCCACAGAGTTAGCAAGTACCAAAGCTGGGATGTGAGCACGAGTCTCCCGGACTCCAAATCCAGAACTCATGCCCACATTTCCTCTCCTTCACCATCACAGTTCCTAAAAAGGAAGGAAACTTCCCTCTACCCTTCTCATCATCTCGGCCTCTGTAGCCAATTCCTCCTAGCTGCTCCCAAAGAGCAATTTCCCTGATTGCTTCTTCCACTTTTTGAAGAATGAAATAATTTATAAGCTATTGCACTAATTAATCGATTTTACAGAACTGACAAAATTCAAGAGCATCTTTTGGGTGGAGGAGAGAGGATGGGAAGATGGCCATGGGAAGGCACGTGGCTGACAGGCAAGAGACCTGGGCTCCCAGCTCTTATGGCTGGCCTGCTTCGTGGCCTTGGGCAAATCACTTGATCTCCTTTGGCCCCTGTTTCTTTCTCTACCATTTCTCCTCCTAAGAAGACGGTGGTACCCGCTGGTGGGATGGGTACTGCCATCCATCTTTTCTTAATACTGTCAGGACAAAGCTGCCTAGGTTAGGGGAGCCCCAAAGAGGGGGAAACGACTGGTCCGGAAGATAAAGACCAAAGGGAGGGTAATGATGAGGCAGGAAAGACCCCCAAGCCAGGAACTTCTGGCCAGGAGCAGTAACTTAATGCCTGCCCTCCCCAAAGGGTGCACGAGGTCCAGGAGGATGATGAGCCCGTGTGAAGAGCAATCCTCACAGAGATGGATTGGATTTTCCCTCAGTGTAAGTCACCAACATATTCATGTAACAAACATTTATGAAAAAGGCCTACTCTGCATGTAGCATGGTTAATGGGGAAGAGGGGTTTGCTGTACACAAAATCCCTTTATAGCCAACTCTGTCGGCATCCATTTGCTCCACAAAGAGAGGCCTACCTGTAAACAAGAGGAAGGTTCCCAGGGTTGGGCCTGTCATTTACCTGGGGCAGCATTAATTTGGCAGGTAGCCCCGGGTTCCATTTTGAAGCCTCTCTATTAATTTTTCCTTTGGCCTTGGAAAATGCCATTTCCCCCTTAGAGCAGGGAAGCTTTCCCCTCCCCTTTTTTTTGTCCTGACCCCCCTGGGCAGTCAGCCTGTGGATCCTTTCTCCAAAACATATTTGTTTGTTTTTAATTCATAATTGAAGGAAATGCTCAGTTTCAATGAGAAGTTAGTGAAAATAAAAATGATTGGGTTTTTTCCCCCCATGCACATTCATGGAGCCCCTGAAATCTAGGGTATGTGGCCCCAGGTTAAGAACTCCTGCCTTAAAGGGATGCAATGTGAACAAAGAAAGCATCTTCATCTGCTCATAAGATGAAATGTGATGATGACGCCTGGACCCAAGAGGCGGGGACCAGATGTCCTGGGTGATGGCTGCCTGGGTGAGTGACTGACTGGGGAGAGCTTCCTTTCTGGCCCATTCACAGAGATCTGGGATTTCCCAGGTATTGCTACCCTCCTCCACCAGTGTGGAACCACAGGCTGGAACCCTCCTGACCAGCATGAACGCTCTTCCTGGAGCATGAAAGACAAAAACCTGAGCTGGGAGGCGCTCTTAGTTGGTGCAGGCTTTGGGCAGCAGGTGCAGGCTGCTGCCAGGCATCTATAGAAAGCCTTTCTGGCTCGTCTGGACCTGCCTGGGCATTCCGCCGTCTCTAACAAGTCAGGGTCACCTTCACCTAAGATGAGGCATCATGAGAGGACAAGCCCAAGCCCCGAGTCTGTCTGCCAAACTGCCGGGGAGTCTTAAGGATGGTCACAGCTACGACCCTGACCCCAGACACACAACGTCAGGGAGGAGTTTTCATCACTTCCCTCCTCTCTCTTCTATCCAGCCTTCATCAGCGCCTCCTTCCTTCCTTACATCATATCTTTCATGAAAGATCCACCAGAAACAATCCAGCACGATAGCCTTTGAAAACGGAGATGCAAAGAATCGGGTCATTTCTTCTGGTGCGCAGAAGGCCTGAGGAAATAAAATCCAGAGTCGAGGTTATTATAGACTGCCCTCCACACTGGTGGTGGTGTAATTAGTGTGGTTGTTTGCTGCCCATAACAGCATCATCACCATCACCCTCATCCTCATCACCACCACCATCATCAAGCTCACCATCAGCACCATCCTCCTCCTCATCCTCACCCTCCAGGCCCACAACATCACTACTGTTATGATTACCATGCACTGTTATTCATCGTTATACACTGTCCACATCGTCACGATTATTACGCATATCGCACATAACATGGCCGTCGCTGCTGTTATCACATGTTGCCCTGTTCTATGCCGTCACATCATCATTTAATGCCCACACCACTGAAATACACCGAAGGTGCCCAGTCGGACGAGAGGTCGCTGCTTAATAGCCTAACCTATGTGAATGGCGTTCTGGGGGTACAGGCGGCATTTGGGGAGCTGGAGGTTGGGGAGAGAGATAAGGGCGCGTCAGCCATCTTATGCCACAACAAGACCCCGGGAGACAGGAGATTGTGCTGCCTGTCACCACTTAGCTGTGCTGCTCCGGAACAGTCCCATAAGCTCTCTGAGCTCAGGGCCGTCATTCACAAAATGCAGCGGCCCCCTGAGTCCTCAGTGTCTGTAAACGGCACAAGATGACAAACAATGAGAAGAGGCATCATTGACAGAGCTGCGGGGAGATGGGAACACTAAGGAACCATGAGGGCAGCCACGAATGCTCTGACCGTTTTGGATCACAGTCTGGAATGATGTGCACACAGTCACTCACCGGTCCATCGCCACTGAACCAGTGATTCCCGTGCCGGGCATGGATGCCAAAGGGGTCACCAACAGAAACAAAGGTCCGATCCGTACCAAAAATATTCATCACGGCATTTTTTGGGCAAGCAAAAAACTGGCAGCAGAATGGGTACATCGTGACTGGGGATGGGCCGGACAAACGAGTCTGAAGGTAATGGATGCTTCTGTACATTGGGAAATTATGAACAGGAGGAATTCTGAGAAACCAGGGAAGGTCTGTGACAGCTAGAGAGCAAGAAGAACATAATGATGGTGATAGCTGCCATCTGTCTGGCCCTGCATGCACAATGGCCGTGCTGACGAAGAGAAGCTCCCTCTGACGAAGCCGGCGTTGGTGCCTGAGAACCAACAATGACCCTATGGAGTAGATGGCGAGCTACGCCCCAGCCTTCTTGGGAGAGGGAGGGTGTGAGCACAGCAGAAGGGGCAAATGGTGTCAGGTACAAGGGGTTTTGTTTAGTGTTTATCCTGGTTGTGAGTTAGCATCCAATTTGGAGGTGGAGGAGAACACTATTTCCAGAAATCATCACGATGTAAAAACTAAAGACAACAAGAAAACTTAGATGAACAAATACCCAAAATGATGGGTGAAACAGATCACTCCTTGCATCTTTGCCATGTCTCTAAACCCTATGGTTCTAAAACACCCCCTTCTGGGCCTCGGTTTCCTAACCTAAAAAAGGAGGGGGTTGGACGAGGCACTGTGCCATCATGTCTCTCTTGACAGGGGGTAAAGAGCGAGGCCAGGAGAGGAAAGCTCTCCTTGTTGGTAGTGGGCTGGGGACACATCCGCTCTCTCATGCTGACAGTCACGGTGGGCTGGAACACTGGGAAGTGTCACTGAGAGTATATCAGACTGAGGAGCTGACCCCAATGCAGAGCCAGCTGTCCTCGTGGCCAGGTCACCCCGCAGGGGAGCACATGAGGCTGTGAGCAGGTGCTTATGCTGGGGAGGGTCAGTCAGGTCAGTGGTGCATGGTCCGAGAGCATCCTGGAGCCCGGAAGCCAAGGTGGCTCTCATGCACGGCTGCCACACCAACTTATCTCTTTCCCAGCCTGTCCCCTGCCCACTTGTGGAGGCTGAGTCTGGACAGAATCTACCCTCATTCCTTTCCTTTCCCCCTGAGCCCAGAAAGGATCCCTCTGTGCTGCCCACAGAGTCCTAGGACCTCGAAGGTGAAAGGGGCCTCAGAGACCACTAAGTCCAACCATAGCAGAAAACGACTCCTTTGACCAGTGGGCTTCCAGCCTCTTCATGAAGATCTCCAGTGATGGGGAACTCATTTCCACCAAGGCAGCCCCCCTTCCACTCTGGGACAGCTAGCAGCCTCTCTCTACAGCTTCCCCCCACCCCCACTCCTGAGCTCCTCCTTCTGCCCTCTGAGACCTGATCCCTCTCCCAGATAACTGCCCTTCACGTTGCTGAGAAGTCTGGGGACCACAGGACCTGAAAGGACTGATGATCTGGTCCGACCCCACTGCACATCAGAGGGAAGTGAGGCCTGGCAGAGGAAAGGACTTATCCAGGGTCACCCTGCAGGACACTCCAGGACTTCAACCTCAGGTCACTGCCCCAGGCCCTTCCCCATTCCAACACTGGCCTTCCTCAACCTGGGCTCCAGTTTATCCTTCCCAATGGCCTCTGGGGAGGGGGGGGTATGACTGTAGAGTACAAATCCCATGGCCTCCAACCCTCCTTCCTCCTGACACACTGGGGATTGACCTGCCTTGGTCAGGAGGGACTCCACAGGCCCAGCTCAGATGTCAGAGGATGAAAATCTGGGGATGGGTGTGATGGAGCACCCCTCGGAGCTCTCCCACTGGCCCAGGCCCAGGCTCCTGACCTGAGCAGGTGTGAAGGTTCTGGGTAGAACAGCTGGGCTCCAGCATTTCGGAAATGAGGCGGGGGGGGAGGGGGGAGGTTGTGAGCCTTTTGGGCTCCTTTTACCACTGTGTAGACTAAAACCCAGAGAGAGGAAGAACTTGATCATGGACACACAGCAAATCAGGCAGCTCACTTTGGATTGGGGCCAATTCTGATGCTGAAACTCTTCTTCCTTCTCCCGCCCCTGCCCCAATACCAGGTGTGGAATGCCCTACTGAATCTTTCTCTGGCTGGTCTGGCCCCTTCTGCAGGGGCCTGGCAGCCCTCCCTAAGGAATTGGCGGGGCTCTCCTCCAGATGCGGGCACCAGCCAGCATCTAGGGGAGGATGCGAAAGGAGGGGGATACAGCCATTCCTCTGCCCTCCCCACAGTGGGAAGACTTATAAAGGCAGACATAGGAGCGGCTATTTCCTTAAACAAAGGGTGTGATTATTTTCCCAAAGAATCACTAGTTCTCAGAGCTAGAAGGAACCTCTGGGGCCTCTGGTCCCAGCTGTGCCTAAACAGAGTTTGCCCCCACACTGTCCCCCAGTGGTATTAGGGATAGTGTGCAACTACAGTGGGGGAGGCTGTGGGCTGGTCACATACCAAGGGCGGGGAGGCAAAAGGTGAACACTGGAGGACTGGCCTGATACTCATGCAATCCTAGCAGGCCTTGAGGAAGGTCTCGGGCACATTGAGAGCACAGGCCAAAATCCTACTAATGTGCTCATGGGTCATGGTACCTCGGTATAGACTTGGTGTGCGTGGGATGGGGGGGTGGGGGTCACAAGGAGGCCTGGTGGGGCTGTGATCTGCACTGGTGGAGGGAGTACCCCTCTGAGGAGGGCCTCGGTCCATGGAAGCGGGAAGGTCTCTGGGCAGTGGGCATCTTTAAGCCTGACAATGGGCAGAAGTGTTCTGGGCAGCTGACTGAGCTATCTTCCTGATGTCTCGTCCTCGCTCCTAATTACCTTGCCACTGATGGTGCTTTCCTGTGCCCGGATGACGTTGCCCACCATGTCACAGTAGTTCACCCTGTTTGGCAGCTCATTGGATTGCTCCTCATTGTACTCTGGGGCCTGGTACAGCTCAGCTAGCCCATCCTTTTGTGTTCGCTGGAGAGGATCAAGAAGGAAGGAGTCATTGGGTAAATATGGGGTCAGTCAGAGAATGCCCAAGTCTGATGGCCTGTAGTAGGAATCTGCTAACCCTTCATCCATTCAGTCCTCCCTTCCCCTTCCTGGAGGCCTCCCCAACGAGAGGCTGAAAGGCCTTCTCTTGGAAGCTTCGAGTGCAGGAGAAGCTCCTGGCTCCTGAGGCTCCCCTCTGGGGCCGACATCTGCCCTTCTATTCATGGCTTACACTTCTGCCCTTCAGGCGCAAATCAGACCAGCATGATCCCTCATCCATATAGGGACCACAGCCCTTAAAATTCTGTATGAGCAAGGAGACATCAGCAGTACATCACAATATGGCCAGGCTGGATGGACGCCAGGAATGCAGGGCTGGTTCAGTATTAGGAAAATTCCAAATGTAACTGACCACATTAATATAAAAAACAGCAAAAAGCACGTGGCTATATCAATAAATGCAGAAAAAGCTCTGATAAAATATAACACTCACTCCTGTTAAAAACACAAGAAAGCCTAAGCATGAATGGAGGTTTTCTCACTGTGGTAAGGCATATCTATTCCAAACCAAGAGCCAGCCTTCTCTGTAATGGAGATGAGCAAGGCCTCTCCAGTGTGATCGGAAGACCATTATCACCCTCCCTCCTCAGTATCATCCTAGAAAGGCACGTTAAAGCAAAGACACAAGAAAAAGACACTGAGAGAATGAGCGCCTGCAAAAAGGAAATGAAACTCTCATTTTCTGCAGATGCTGTGATGGCTTACCTAGGAAAAGTCACTAAAAAATTAAATGAAACAATTTGAATAACTTCAGCAAAGTTGTCGGGCATAAAATAAACCCACATAAATCCTTAGTGGTTTTATTTGTTATCAACAAAATAGAAAAAGTGCCATTTAAAATAACCATGGGCAGTATAAAAAAAAAAACCTAAGGTTTTACCTGACAAGATACACACAGGAACTAGATGGACACAATTTAAAAATATTCTTTCAACAAACAAAGACATATCTAAATAGCTAGAAAAACATGAATAGCTTGTGGGTAGGTTGAACTAATATCAATCAAACTACAAAAGGATTATTTTAAAGACTTAGAGAAATGATAACAAAATTCATCCAAAGGAACAAAAGGAAATCAATGAGAAAAAAGGGGGAGGTTTGGGTGCCCAGCAGTACCAGATCCCAAACTCTCCTACACAGCTGCAGTCATCCAAACAGTTTGGTACAGGTAAGAAACAGAGTGCTTGATCCGTGGAATAATTAGATTGTGTACAATGTTGTTCAGTCATTTTCGGTTGGGTCTGATTCCTCATGACCCTATTTGGGGTTTTCTTAACAAAGGCACTAGGGTGCTTTGCCATTTCCTTCTCCAGCTCATTTTACAGATGAGAAAAAGGGATACAAACAGGGTTAAGTGACTTGCCCAGGGTCACACAGCTAGTAAATGTCTGAGGACAGATTTGAACTCATGAAGATGACTCCAGACCAGCACTCCATCCACTGCAGCACCACCCAGCTGCCCAAGGTATACAATACACAGAAGCAAATGAACACAGTGTCCTGGTGTTTGATGAACTCAGAGATCCTCCAGCTACTGGGGTTAAGAACTCACTATTTAACAAAAACCTGGGAAAACTGGAGAGCAGTCTGGCAGACACTAGGCAGAGAAAAACGCTAAGATAAGCTCCAAATGGGTACGTGATTTAGACAAAAAGGTACATATCATAAGCAAATTAATGGAGGAAGGAAGAAATTACCTCAGCTCCATGGAGAGGGGAAGAGTTCATAACCAGACAAGGGGGAGAGCACATCACAGGTGATAAAATGGACGATTCTGATTACATAAAATGAAAAAGGTGTTGCACAAACAAAACCAATGCAGCCGAAATTAGAAGGGAAGTAAGCAAATGGGGGGAAAATTCTTTGCAGGAAGTTTTTCTCCTAAAGATCTCATTTTTAAGAGAGATAGGGAACTGATTTAAATTTGTAAGAATAAAAGTCATTCTCTAATAGACAGTCAAAAGATATGAATAGGCACTTTTCTTTTGGGGGGGAGGGAGGGGAGGCAATTGGGGTTAAGTGACTTGCTCCGGGTCACACAGCCAGTAAGTGTCTTAAGACCACATTTGAACTGAGGTCCTCCTGACTCCAGGCCTGGTACCACCTAGCTGCCCTGAATAGGCATTTTCAAAGGAAGAAATCTAAGCTCATCAACAGGCATGTGAATGCACGTGCTCTTTTTCTGTCTGTCTCTGTCTCTCTGACTTTCTCCAGGTGCTGATGCTCTCTTAACCACTCCAACAAAAAGACTTTTCTTAGTTTGCATCCAACTAGACCTCTGCAGTTTTCAACACTGCCAAATGTCAGTCTCCCCTCCCTGGAGCAAGCATCACTTTCTTCCATGGCTTCTGAAACACTTCTCTCTCCTGGTGCTGCTCCTATCTCTCTGACCGCTGCTTCACACAGGACTAGGCATCCACCGTCTCTCCCCTCTTGCTGTCTTGCCAACTAAACCTGTCCCTGCTCGTAACTTCCCCATGCTCGGTGAGGGCACCACCCATCACAAGGTTCACAAACTCAAGCTCCACATCCAGTCCTCTGTGATTCCTAAAAATGAAAAGTGACATTTATACGGCACTAGGGCACCAAGGCACTTCACATCCACTGTCTCATCTGCAGATCCCCCTCCCCCAGGAGACAGGTCCCATGGGCATTTCATGCATGAAAAACTGAGGTCCTAAGATGACCACAGGCATAGATGCCTGTAGCATCTATCACCATCTTTCTGGTTATGGGACACTTGCCCAGTGCTGACTTCAGATCTTCAGCCCGTCCCACCTGGGCTGCTCTAGGATGGTCCCCCTGCTTCCAATCTCTCACCTCCCCAATGATTGTCCAAACAGCTGCCCATGATGTTCCCAGGACATGCATCTGACCACAACCCTGCCCAGTTCAACACATTTCCCAGGATTCCGGGTTCTTTAAAATGCAAACTTCTCAGACTACCATTTAAATGGTCCATAATCCAGCTCCTCCCCACCGACCTTTGCAGATTTACTTCATGTTATTCCCCTTCATTTCTCTTTTTTTTTTTTTGAGGCCAGAGGAAAGGGAGCTTCCTGATGGGAAGGTGGCTGCCCTTTCCAAAGCCCAGGGTCAGTTCCCTTCCAAAGGGAGATGCAGAAGCACAGGCTGGATGTGGCCAACACCAGACCTCTCCCCTAGGTCCCATCTCTGCCCGTCCAGCTCTTCCCCACTGCTTACCTGGCTCCAACCCTCCCCATGTTCCCACCGCCTCTATTTGTGCCCGGGCTGTTGCAGAACTCAATGCTATTACTGGTTCCGTAGTTCAGCAAGATTAGCAGTTAAACAAGCCTCTGTGGGCTGGTGTCAGAATCAGACTGCTATTTTTAACACTGTTTCTATGGAAAAATGCTTTCTGACTTGCAAACAAACCTTTGGAGCGTAACCCTGTTAGTGGGGGAGAGGAGGGATGGTGCCTGTGTCACCAAGGGCAGCTTGTGGTGCCCCCTCGAGGCCCCCCGGGGCTCAGTGTTCCCAGACTCTCCTAGAGGCCCTTACAGGACAGGAACCTGGGGTGATGCCCTCTTCCCATGTGGGGCCACAGCATGGAGGGGACCTCAGGGCAAAAACCCTGAGGAGGGGAGCGGCCACACAGTGCAAAGGCTGACCCTTAAAGGTGCTTCCCTGTCCCAGGACCTTCTCCTGACCACAGACACATCTGGGGACTCCTGACTGCAGCACGAGGGAGTGGGACAGACACAGCTTTGTTCTTCACCACCCTGGGGATTCTGTTACTGCAAGGGAGTCCCAGGACAAAATTCCGTCTACTTTCTTTGCAACCTAAGAGTCTTAGAAAGTGGCTGGAGACCTTGAGAGGTGAAGGGACTCTCCCTGAATCACCCAAGTCACCAGGACCTGAACCCAGGGCTTCCTGTCTCCAAGGCCTGCCCCGCTGTGTCTCCAGATTCAGAAAGCAGGCCAGTGCAGCGGAGGTGGCAGCAGGACGGCAGACCAGCTCTCCATCCCATCAGGCTGCAACGGAGAGCGCAGAGCAGTGGACTGAAGGGTGTCAAGCGAGGCTGCTCATTGGTCTGACAAGAATCATGCATGAACCTTCAGTGTCTAGACCCCAGAACATGGGCACTGCAGTGCACAGAAACCATCGATTCCATCTCTTTACGGCTGTTCTGATTCATTAGGGGCTCATCCAACCCTGGGGGCCAAGGCCCCAGCATACATGTGGCCCCCAGAAATGAAACCAAATTTGTCTTCAATAGAAATAGGGGAGCAGTCGCCCCCATCTCAGGCCTCCTACCTTTTTCGACCCAGCATAGGGAATATTGGAAGTCGATGGAGTCATTGGGAAAAACTTAGGCAGCTTTTTCTTGACTTTGTTTGTCTTCTCTGCAAACAACAGAAGAAGGGGAGTGAGACTGGAGTTGAAAGGGGTCTTTTCACTGACAGGAACCAATCTGGAGGGTGGTTTCCCTAAATCCCTAGCAGCAAAATTACATTTTAACTATGGCACCCATCAAGTACACCTAAGATTACATGGGCACTTACAGAGCTGTCCTTCACAGATCTTCCACTAACACTGGGTGGCTTTCATTTGTTCATTCAGCATTTTTTAGGTACCTACTGTGTGCCAGGTGCTAGAAATACAAAGATGAAACAGCCCCCAACCTCAAGCAGTTTATATTCGGGAGGGGGAGAAGAGGAAGGAGGGGAATACATAGAGAAAAAGTGAATTAAAAATTTGTATGTGTGCATATACATACATACATATATAATGTATACATGTGCAAAGAGAAAGAAGAGGGGAAAAGAGAAAGAAGAGAGAGACAGAGGGAGAGAGGGGAGAGAGAGAGAGAGAAAGAGAGAGAGGGAGAGAGAAAGAGAGAGAGGGAGGGGGGGAGAGAGAGAGAGACAGAGAGACAGAGAGAGAGGGAGAGAGAGAAAAAGAGAGAGAGAGAGAGAGAGAGAGAGAGAGAGAGAGAGAGAGAGAGAGAGGAAGAGAGAGAGAAAGACGGCTGTGTTATCCAATGTTCTTGTCCAGGATCTTTTAGCAGAGATGAATAGCCCTGATCCCCTTGGTTACAAGGTTCTTTATGGCTTGTGTAGTCAAGTCCAATTCATCTGAATCTTCACCCAGAGTTTATTAAGCTCTTACTAGGATTTGGGGGAGGTGAAAACTTCAGATAAGAGCCCTGCCCACATGGAGCTAACACCCTACACAGCACCATAGGCTGAATGTACCAGTGGGGTATGAATGCTATGCTGTGTGAGGCCTGGCAGATGAGGGCAGGCTGGCACCATCACAAGGAGACCTCGTGGAGACTGACCTTGGCATCAGAGCACCTACACTGGAGCCCCGGCTCCACCCCTTCCTTCCAAGCTGTATGATTCTGGGCAGATCACTTGGCCTTTCTGGGCCTCAGCTTCCCCAGGAGTCCACTTTAATTCTACAAGTCTCTGACTCTCCCAGGTGTGCTCTGAAGGAGGTGAGGAGTGGGGGGAAGGCCCCCTGGACTGCCCGGGTACCTAAGAGCTCTCAGGAAGAGTGATCAGGACTACAGGTCTGAGACCTGGAGGGGACCTGAACAACTATCTTCTCCCCTCCCTTCATGGTACAGATGAGGAAACTGAGGTTCCAAGTGGAGCAGTGACTTAAGAGGCTTTGTGCAGTTGGAGCTGCCCCAGGACCCCTTTGGTTCAAGGCCCCTCCTCTGCTCATTTTCATGGATGGGCAGGCTGGGTGACTCCCCGGGCGCCCAGCCCAGCAGGATGGGGCCCCACCTCCCTCACTCCCCCCAGTATCAGCCATTTGAAGGGGCTTTGCCTTTCTCTCCCAACAGGCGCTGCTGCTCTCTCAGCTTCTTCTCAGCCTCCAGTTTCTCAATGATCTTTGGGAACAAACAGAGAACACAGTGGGCGCAAGGTCAGTTCCTCGGGACAAGTTCATCCCCAGCCAGCCTGATCGGCCCCGCGCACTGCACTGGGACTCCTGCCCTTCTGGGGCAGGGGCCTCTAGGGCACCCAGTCCTGCCTCTGTCCACCTGGTGGTAGAGGGTGGGCTGAAAGTCCCCCAGAGTGTGCCTGCAACCCATCTTCCTTCTGGTGGCAGCTGGGGGTGCCACCTGTCTACTACCCTGGGCAGCAGCTCTGAGGCTCAGCACACAGGGAACCCTAGACAAGTTATTATCTTTTTCTGAGTCTCAGTGGGCTCATCTATAAAATGGGGGCAATTATCCTGTCCTTACACAGCCCAGGGAAGGGTATATAAACCTTGGAGCCTCTAGAAAACTAACCCACTGATGTCTTTGGGGATGCAGCTAAAGCGGTCCTCAGGTGGAAAAAAAATCCTATTCTTAAAACTGTGCATTAGTGAAATAGAAAAAAAAACCCCATAAGATTAATGAACTAAATATGCATTTAAAATGAGAAAAAATAAACGTAAAATAAGCACAGAAGAATATATTAAAAATTAGAGAGGAAATAGAGGAATTGAAAAAAACTGCAGACATGAGTAATAAAACCAAAGGCTGGCTTTTTGAAAAGACTAATAAAATGGACAAAACTCTTAGATAATCTGATTAAAATGAGAACAGAAAATCAAATCAATGAAATTGCGAATGAACAAGTGAAATCCCAGCAAAACCAGAAGAAATAAAAAGACTCAGAACACATTACGTACTGCTACACGCCACCAAAACCGAGAACACAAATGGAGGAGGAAGACCTTCAAAAATCTAAACCACCCAAACCATGAGAAGACCATAGGGAGAGTCTAAATAACCCAATCTCAGAAAAGGAAATAGATCTGACAGGGTAGAGGCGCTGGAACACCGCCCCCCCCCCCCAACTCTCCTTGAACCTTTGCAAATGGTCAAGGCTCCAGCCTATAACCTGAGGCCATAATCCTCTCACCTGACCTTTCATTGTGGCCCTGACAATCTCCCAGTTCTTGGTTGCCCAGCCCTCCATTCTCTGTTACATTCCGCCCCCCCCCTGTCCCCCCCCCCCCCCCCCCCCGCACCCCATGCCCTGGCTATTTCCCACCCTTGATTGTATCTAAACCCCATTCTCTTTGTCTAGGCTTCGACCTCCAGTCACCCCAGCTTACTGCCCAGCCCCATCAAGAGCCTCCCTAGACCTTTCCTCCAGTCACCTTCCCACAATCTTTCTGTATATAAGATCCATCCTGTTTCCACTAACAGTTCCGATTCCATATGGCCTTCTTGCATTAGCGATACAAATGTTTTGGTTCCTTAAGAGTCTGGCCAATATGGCGGATTTGTTTTAATAAACCTTGCCTTTTGCTGAAGGAAGGCTAGGGCTGAATTCATTCGGGCAGGACCTGCACGTCACTATTTTGGGGTCCCAGCACCCCTAAACCTCAACAGATTTAGCTGTAAAGGTGTGTGGGATACAAGATTGTTTGTGAAAGCTTCCCATGAATAAATCAAGCAAGGTAATACTCAGATAGTACAAATTTAGTTAGGATGTAGACCTCACTAGGCCTAAGTTTCGTTTTCCTGTAAATCATATGATTTCGGGGAAATCAGGTGGTCTCCCCCTCTCCCCCTCCCCTAGCCTACTCGCATGCCGTCATCTTAACATTGAGATTTCCCTATAAGGTAATTCTGTAGTTTCTGTGCTAGTATTGGATAAACTCATTCTGGGATAGATTGTGAGGCCACCTGTCCCAGCAAATAGGGACAGGGGTCCAGCCTCTAGGGGTGGAATTTCTTAGAATTGTTTGTACAAGGTTATATATCCCCTTGCTTGCCTTCTCCCCCTTGCCTCTCTGCACTACCATCCCACCCTGGTAGTGGGAGATGCCCAATTCTCGCGAGACTTGATCAAATAAAGCTTCTGTTTTGTTTCTACCTTGAGAAAACCGAGACACCTCTGTTTTTGTTTATTTTGAGCCTGTGGTTTGTCCCACACAAAGGCACTACCAAATTAAAATAAAACAAAACAAAAGAACCCCCCCCCCCCCCCCCCCGTCCTGATGGATTCACAAGAATTGCATAAAGCTTTTAAAGAACAAATAGTACTCATCTTTTTATAAATTATTCTCAAAAATTGAGAAAGAAAGCACCCCACCAGATTCCTTTTATAAGATAAATATGGTCCTAGTACTTAAACTCGGAAAAGACAAAACACAGAAAACCACAGGCCAATATAATTAATGAACACTGACTTGAAAATTTTAAAACAAAACTCTATCAGAGACCACAGTGATTTATCCAAGAAATAATTCATTATGATCAAGTGGAATTTGTACTGGGAACACAAGAATGATTCAATATTAGGAAAACAATTAACATAACTAATCATATTGGAAGAGGAAACATTAACCACATGATCATCTCAATAGATGTAGAAAAAGCCTCTGACAAAGTACAGCATTCTTTTATGCTAAAAACCCTTTTTTATATATAAAAAGTATCAGTCTAAAACCAAAAGAAAGCATCATATGCAATGGAAATACACTAAACCTTTTCTCAATAAACATGGGAGTGAAACAAGGAAGCCCAATCCCTCCACTATTATTTGATATAGTCCTAGAAAGGCTAGCAATAACAAAAAGGCATGTGGAATTAAAGAAATAAAGAGAGGCAGAGAAGAGACAAAAGTATCCTTGTTTGTTAATGACAGGACAGTTTACTTAGCAAGTTCCAGGGAAGCAGCAAAGATACTAATTGAGACACTTGCTAGCTTCAGCAAAGTTGCAGGCTACAGAATAAACCCTCAAGATAGAATTTCCATACAATAAAAACAAAAGGAAAGGAAATCCTCTTCCAAATAACTACAAAACACATAAAATATCTGGGGACCAACTACCCAAAGCACATGAAAGATTTATAAGGGGATTTGTTCTGTGAAGTTTGGATTCAGTCAAAGAGCCATACTTGAGGACCTACAGGGCCACATGTGGCCTTGAGGCTGCAGGTTCTCCACCTCTGAAAATAGCTGGAGGAATATTCGTGGCTAATGGCTAGGCTATGCCAATATAATAAAAATGAAAATACTACCAAAATTAATTTACATCTAATGCTAAACCAATTAAATTACCAATGGGATACTTTATAAAATTTGATAAAATAACAAAATTCATTACAAAAAAAAAGATTTAGAATATCCAGGGGAATGAGGAAAAGGAGAAGAATGGGAAAATAGAATTTCCAAACCTCAAACTATATTAGAAAGTAGCAGGTATCAAAACTATCTGGTATTGGTTAAAAAATAGAGATAGATTAATGGAAAAGTCTAGACAAGGGAGACTCAGAAACAACAGAACTCAATAAGCCAATGTACGATAAAGTGGAAAATAATTACCTAGGGAAAAACTCCCTTTTCTGAACACTGAAGAGCAGCCCAACAGAACCTCTTTTACCACACTGCACAATGACAATGGATACCTGCCCTTACTATAAAAAAAAACCAGATGAGAAACAGATCATCTACTTCTCACAGCTATGCCTAAGAGATAGAGGCAGTGTTAAGAGATAAAGAAGACAACTTTGATTACCTGAAACTGAGAAGCTTCTGCATAGGAGGGAAGTGGTCAAATGGGAACAAATATTTCTATCAAAGATCTCTCATAAGAGATTGGGATCCGAGATACAGAAACAATGAGTAAACATGTATGACGCTAATAGCCATTCCCATTAGATAAATGATCAAAGAAGATGACTGAACACTTCTCAAAAGAATTGTAAATTATTCACAATCACAAGAAAAAATGCTCCAAATAACTAATAATAAAAGAAATGCTAATCAAAATAACCCAGAGGTTTTACCTCACATCCTGCAAAATGGCACACATGACAAGTCAATGCTGGAGGGACTGTGGGAAGAGAAGCAGAGTGATACGTGATTGGTGGAGCTGTGAAGTGAGACAACCAATTTGGATTTATGCAAATAAAGTGACTACGATGTCCATGCCCTTTAAACCAGACTCCATTGCTAGACTTATACCCCAAGGAAGCCATCATAAGAAAAAAGGCCCCGTATTATTCCAGATTATTTATAGCAGCACTTTTTGTGACAACTAAGAATTGGAAATCACAAAGTAGATGCCCATCAACTGGGAACTGGCTAAACAAATTATGGTAACTGAGCCAAGATAACAGTGTATGCAGTAACTACAACAATTTAACTGAAAGAATGAGACACCAAAAAAATCAAAGGTAAATGTAACAGAATTATAAAGATCAAGCGGGGCTCAGTGAACACGTTTGAGAAGACACCACCATGATCTCCCTTCCTGGAGCAGTGAGGGCCACAGATAGTACACACTGTACATTTTTGGACTTTCTCAATGTATTGATCAGGGAGAAGAGAGAGGGAGGGAAGGAGGGAGGGAGGAAGGGAGTGAGGGAGAGAGTGAGGGAGGGAGGAAGAAGGGAGAGATGGAGGGAGGGAGGGAGGGAGGGAGGGAGAGAGGGAGGGAGGGAGGAAGAGAAGGGGACGGGGAGGAAGAGAGAAAGGAAGGGAGAGAGGGAGAAAGGGAAGGAGGGAGGAAGGAAGAAAGGAAGGATGGAAGGAAGGAAGGAAGATAGGAATGATTTATGAAGCATCCACCATGTGCCAGGCACTGCATCAAGCACTGTATAAACATTATCTTATTTGATCCTTACAACCACCCTGGGAGGTGGGGACTCCTACGCAGGAGGGGGTGTGATGTCACATAAGGGGACCAAGTGTCCCTGGCAGCACCAGCAATTCAACGTGGGTCTTCTGCCTTGCAGTCCAGCACACTTTCTCATGACCCTACACTGTCATGAAAGTTGGACTGCCACAGAGAAGAGGAAGGGGCACCCAGACTTTGAGGACAGCCTGGACACAAGAGCCAGCTAAGACGACTGTGTTTTCTGTGGTTGTGTGGCTGCCGTTCCTGCCTCCTTCCTGATTTCTGCCCTCCTCCAATGCCTCTTCCAGGCATGGACCTGCCCTGAGAGTCTAAGGGCCATGCCCATGGAATGTCGCTGTCAAGCAACGATCAGCTGGGCTAAGTTGGAGAGGCTCATTACTAGGAGCTTCACCATCCAGGAAGGATGCGTTCTGTCCACAGTAATTCATGAAACTGTCTACAAAGGCATGCAGGATGTCAGGTCCCAAACCTGTGCCCTGAAAAGTGTTGGTATCACCACCCGGCCCAACCTCCACAGTGTCCTGAGACACAGGCTGGGTTCAGACAATTCAGAGTCAGAGGTGCCCTCAGAGATCATCTAGTACCACCCCTCTAGGAAGCCCTAGGAGGTGAGAAACCTGCCCAACATCACTGGAACAAGCAGCAGTGGGGCACAGTCCAGCAGCAGCAGCTGCCCTGCCTCCCTCCTTGGGCTGACTCGGCTTCTCATCTGAGCAGCTCTGATAGTTCTGGTTCTTACTGGAGCACCGTGGTGGGGTCCAACACAGACCCTTTTATTCCTTTTCAGGTGAGTCACGCTGCAGTTAGCAAAGACTCAATTATATGGAAGAGGAAAGTTCACCACCCAACACAAACGAGTACCAGAAATCAGAGTGCCCGACAGTAGCACTGGCCTTGGCCAACATCAAGTTTTTGAGTGTGATGTAGTATGGTCCCAAGACCCCTTTTGAGCCTCCTCCCAAGACCCTTTCCCAAGCCTCTTTCTAGGAGAGAGCCAATGGATGGCTACTGATTAAACTGCCCCATCCCATCAGCCAGTTCAGGTCCATGCCAATGTCAGGGGAGGGTGAGAAGAGAATGACTCTCACCTGTTACTGATGGTTGAAAAATCCCTTCCCTCACTGAGATCTTCTCTCCTCTGCTTCCCGGCATGGAAAGCTATTCTGTCATGTCCTTCCTTCCTTCCTTCCTGCCCTCCCTCTCCTCCCTGATCAATACATTGAGAAAGTCCAAAAATGTACAATGTGTAATATCTGTGGCCCTCACCGCTCCAGGGAGAGGATGGTGATATCTTCTCAGACCTCTTCACTGAGTCCCACTTGATCTAGCTTGGGCCACCAGCTCTGGCTGCTGATGGCCTGTGTCTGTCCTCTGAGGACCAGCCTGGCTAAAGTCAGAAGGGCTCATAGCCAGGAGCCTGGCGCATGGTTCCAGACACAGACACAGAGACTCAGGAAGCCATTCTACTCAGGGATAAGGGAAGGGCCAGGGACAAAATCTCTGGCCTCACTGGTCACAGAGAACTCTCAGGGAAGGAAAGTGACTCCGCCAGTACAGGTTGGCACCTAGTTGCTAGGAGCAGCGCTTCTTAAACTGTGGGCAACAGTAAAGGGTTTGTGAATGCGCAACGACCAAAAATTCATCAAAAACCAAACTCATAATGAATCCAAGGTGTTTCTGGCAGCACTTGTCCATGTTGCATCAGGCAACTTCACTGCAGCCTTGGTACTGAACTTTGCCCTGCACATGCCCTCAACGCTACCAAAGCCCAAAAGGGGTCAAGAGTGGAAAAAGTAAGGAGCCCTGGCCTACTGCTCTCAGAGGGTCAGTAACTTGCCCAGCCTACATGTGTCAGAGGTAGGATCTGAACCCAGGTCTTCCCATCCACAATGATGCCCTGCTGCTTCTAAGACATAAAAGGGATGGAACTGGTATCAGGGGAAGTAGTGCCCAAAGGAAGGCTTAAAGAAGTTGACTGCCCTTCTTCCCCCAGCCACAACAGCTCTGGGACGGGCACCTGGGGCCTCTCCCTCCCTGCTGGTCTCTCCCAGCCCCACCCTTACCAGGATGTTGCTGTGAATGCTGGTCTTGTGAAGTTTGGTCTTCAGGTCTATCTGGGCGATCTTTTTGTTCAGCTTGCCCATGGAGCCCACGATGCACACTGGGAGACATATCTGTTAAAGAGCCTCTTGGCACTGGAGAGAGCTGCGATTCAGAGCTGGAAGGAGCCTCCCTCAGGCACAGCCTACTCCAACCCCCTAATTCTGCAGATGAGGAAACTGAGGCCCAGAGGAGGAAAGGGACCCAGCCAAGGCCACACAGCCAAGGAGCAGGGGACAGACCCTATGTCCTGAGAGTCTCCACTCAACTCTAGCCCCCAGGCCTATCCTGGGGAAGCCCCACCTTCCTCCAACAATTTGTTACCCAGTCTTCCAGTCAGTTATGACCTTTGTGGGTTTGACAGACCAGAGAGAATGAAAAGGGAAGAAGAGGCACAGGGTTCTGTGCATAAGGGAGGGGATGAGTTTGGCCTCCACTGGCTAAGAAGGAGGGGCTGGAAGGAAGTTCGGCAGTGTGTGCAGTGCCCCGAGGAGTCACCGGGGAGCTAGGAGCCCAGGGCAAGAGAAGGGGAGGGGTATGATCAGAGCCAGGGTCCTGGCCTCCCCACACTCTGTTTCTTCACCTGCTGAGTGGAGATAATACACCTCACAGGTGAGCTGGGAGGGAGGAGGAGCTATGGGCAAAGCACCCTGGGAGCGTGAAGGACCATTGACCCATGAGCTCCCACACCTGCATACCCTGCCTGGCAGGGTTCCACAGAAAAGGTCTAAGAGGGTAACACTGGTCCAGTCACCCTGTCTATTGAGGTGGGCAGCAGGAGAGGAGAGAAAAGAGGCAGGGGGAGCCTCTGAGGAGAGATGCCCAAAGAGTCCTGGCTGGGCAGCAGCTTTCAGGAGGTGGCAGAGCTCAGCCGGGGGATCTCAGGCCCTCAGACCTCATCCTTCCGGATCCTTCAGTTCCCACAAGAGAAGAATCGTCACACAGGGCGTGATGGCGGCCCTGGCCCTAGAGCCCAGGTCTCCCACCTCCCAACACCAGGGCATTTTTCCATTGACTGGGCCAATGACACCCGTGGGTTCCTTCTCATTCTCTGGAGCCCAGAAGGGAGAGGAGGGAAAGGAGACGGTGAAAGGCTGAGCCCCTTCCCTCGTGTGGGGGTCTGGCTCTGTGGCCCCGAGGCAGGGGCATCACCACAAGATACAGGGTGGGTTCTGTTTCATTTGGGTCTTCAACGCTTCATGCTGCCGGTGCCTCTCCATGGGCGAAACTGACAGGTCATCATTCAGGGGGACCAGGGGGACTGCATTGAAGTTGATGACCTCCAACATTGCGGTGCTGAGCGGCATCTCTGTTCCTGCATGTGGACAGAAAGTTTCTGTGAAGATCAAACAAACAAAAAGCCTGCCCCGCCCCCCCCACCATGTTCTCTGATCCACCAGCTGACAGGAGTCACAAATAACTCAGGACCATCTGGGGAAACCAGAGGGTGGGAAAGACCAAGCAAGATCCATCTGCTCAGGAGAAACAAGGCAGATTTCTCAGACAAAGGACCCAGCAGATGTTAAATGAGCAAGGCCACCTTGGCTCCTTAAGGTGAGCCCCTGAAAGGGGGATCTGGGGGCCCTTAACATCATTCCTCAAGATTTACAATGCCCCTGCGTGGCCAATGTAGCACAGGGGAAAGGTCCATAGGCACAGGGTTTGGGTTCAAGGCCTATTACAAGCTATGCCCTTTGGGGGAAATCCCCCTCAGCTTTCTCATCTGCACAGTGCAGATCGTATTGGCATCACCCACCTCACAGGGCTTTGTAAACTAGCGGTAGAGCCCTGCAGAAACAGTAATCATCAGAACCAGCCTTTATACAGTGCCTACTACGCACCAGGCAGGGTATTAGGCTTTAGGAGAAGCCATGACTATTAGGTGTCATTACTGGAGCTCTCAGGGCCAGAGGCCTGAGACCCAGTCTGAGCCATGGCGGGTCTGGCTTCACAGCAGACTGACCTGGTGTTGCACGTCTTCTCTCTCAAGCTAGGGGGCAGCTGCACAGGGGCCGGGGCACTTTGGCTTCACGTGCCAAGGGTGGCTGGCAGCATCCGCAGGGACTCACTTGGGAGAGCCTAGCATGAGGCGCTTGGTCCTTCCAACTGGGAAAAGAGCCAGGAGACACCAACTTGGATCCCAGAGCAGACAGCTGGCTCAGTGACCCGAGACAAGCCTCTTCCTCGCTCTGAGCCTCCGCTTCCTAATCTGTATAATGGGACATTAGGCCTGAAGATCTCTAAGATTTCTTTAAGTTCAAAAAATCTGAAAAAGGCAGAGAAGGTGAACGAAGGCAGCGAACCATCAAGACTATGGCCTCGTCTTCTCCCTGGCCCCTGGCTCCAAGGCAGCCGGGCTTAGTTTGCAGAAAAGAAATGGATTTGGAGTCAGAAGTAGATTTGAATTCCCTGCTAGTCTATGCATCATTGTGGGACTCTGGGCAAATTACATCAGCTTGTTGAGCCTCACTTTCCCATCTGTAAAATGGAGCAGCTGGACTGGAGAGGACAGAGTAGGGCTTTTAACCTTTTCTGGGGACAGCTCCTCTTGGGAAACCTGCGCACCCCTCCTCAGAACCACATTTTTAAGGTATGGGACTAGAAAAGAAATCCAAGGCTGGTGAAATTCAGTGTGTCTCATTCAAGTGCATGCGTACACTAGGAGGTTGAGCACCCTGGTCCAGAGGGGCCCTGCCCTTCTCAGGCTGGGAGGGGCTGTTTGTGCACAGGCCGCTCACTACCTCCAGACGTGGACCAGCCTCATCACAGGCCCTCCCTCCGCCTTCTGACCTTTCTCTTAGGCCATGAAGCAACAATGAGGAGGCAGGCTGGGCATGAAACACAGCAGCACAAATTAAAAATCCATATACTCGTAAAATCATAATCCCTTATTACATAAAAATAACAGCAAAGCCAGGCGATTCATGCAAGCTCTGTTCCAGGGGCCTGTGGCTGCATTTCCCAGGAGCACCAGATATGGAATTGGAAGGGCCCCCGAGCATGCAAAAGGAGTGTCACGTTTGGGCAGGGTCAACACGGGAATCTGCTCTGAGTATGCATTGTTACAAGGATTTTGGTTTTGGTTTTTGCCACTGGAGGGGCTGGAGGGAAGAGGCTGGCCATAGGGCTGGCCGAAAAAAGGGAGAGAACCAGTGGACTAAGCATTTTTTTATTTTAAATGCATAGCAGAGAAGGCCAGAAGTAACCCGAGCCAAGCAGGCCGGCTTTGACAGTCATGTGTGGGATTTATCACATAGTGGATTGTGCATAAGTCACCTGGCTTGGCTTGTCATTTTGGTATAATAAGGCATCTGGATGGATTTTTAATTTGTGCTGTTATGTCTGATAACTACCCCAGCCATAAAGTTAACGGAGAAGCAAGGCATCCAGGAGAGAAATCTCCAGCTCCAGGCACAATTTTCCTTCTATGTTCTACTCTGTATAGAGAAATGCCCATTTTACTTGGTGTTTAAGTTCTGAGTAAAATGTGTGTGTGTGTGTGCAATCCTTCCATTTTATATAAGGGTAAACTGAGGCCAAGTGGGTGGTTGGGACTTGCCCAGGGTCCCCAGAGTCAGCTGAAGGTGACAGCAAGGCCAGCTCCCATGTTGTGACTCCCTACTCTACTCTGTGTGCCCCCTTCTAGAGGCCCTCCTAACCAGGATCCATCATGCCAGGGAATTGACCACTGCCCAGCCGTCCAGGTCATACCTCTTCTGTCGAGGTAAGGCTAATGTGTTAAGGACCCCGGCTTCCATCAGCACAGAGGCCCCCAGGTCAGAAGGCAACCTGAGCCCTGAGGAATACAATCAGGTTGGGGAAGAGCCTCACATCTACAGTCTGTGAGATGGGCCGAAGGAAATGGAGAACAGAAGACTCTGGGGGTCATGAGGGCTGCCTTTGAGGTGCCAAACAGCTGCCACTGGAGAAGGGACAACATGGGTGCGAGCTAGCCCAAGGCGGGTCAGTGCAGGAAGGGGCTCCGGGGCTGGGTCTGGAAGGAACCCGATGATACAAACATGACGTTGTAGAGTGTTTAGTGCAGTGCGGGGGTGGGGGCACACAGTAGGTGCTTAATAAATGCTCATTCCCAGTCTAAACCCAACCTCCACACACTCAGACTCTGATTCACCCTCTGTCACTTACTATTAACCAACCAATCAATTTGTCCAGAGCCAAACTAACTAGTCCCATGGCCTTGGGCACAGATTCTCCAGCACCGTTAGAACACGAGGCTCTTCACACAACATTTAGTAAGCACCTACTGTGTGCGGGTCACTGTGCTGAGGCTGGAGATACAAAAAAGGGCAAAGCCCCAGCCATTCATTCAATGGGCCCTTGCAAAGGGCCTACTGTGGGCTCCCCTCAAGGAGCTTCATTCTATCCTAAGAGACAGAATAAGCACGTATTGAGGGCCTACTGTTCAGGTTCGCGTGCTATAAAATGGGGGCGAAGAAGAGTGTGAGTGAGAGAGAGAGAGAGAGAGAGAGAGAGAGAGAGAGAGAGAGAGAGAGAGAGAGAGAGAGAGAGTGGGTGGGTGGAGCTGGGGGAGATGAGCCGTAAAGCGCGGCGCTGTCGTGAAGGGCGGCCCGTTACCTGAGCTGGGAGGCAGCTACTTGCCCCGAGACCGGTCCCGCCAAGGATCCCTCAAGTGCCGGGTGTGTCCCAGGCCCAGATCCACACCCCCAGCAGAGCGTCCCCTTCCACACCCCGCGGGACGCCCCGGGGCCGAGAGATAGGGCCCCATTGGGGTGGGGCCGCCGGGGCGGACGTCCATCGTGGCTCCGGCCTACTGTGCGTTCTGACGTTCCCATGGCGACCCCGCCGTTGGCCCTTCCCGGCTCCCGTCGTGCGCGCGAGCGAAGAACGCGCGCTGCTCCTGGGAGCCCAGCTATTCCCCAAGGAAAGCCGCATTCCTTCGCGTACGTGTGTGTGCGCAGGCGCGCGTGCACTCAAGCCCGTCTTGGAACGCCGCGTGGCCGTTACTATGGCGACCTCCTTGGTCGCACCTCGGAGCCGCTATGGTTGGCTTGGGGGCGAGCGCAATGGGCGTAGGGAGCACAGGGGGGAAGGCGACATTTTCCCGTTTCCCGGTTTGTATTGGGGAGCATATCCAGCTGACCCTCCTGGTGTCGTCCCAAGAAGGTTAGAAGAACCTCACGGCAGTTCTACCGGATGCGTCGTCTCTCTGACACACTCCCGCCTCCCCAGCAATCTGCGCTCCACCCCCGCTCGCAGGCAGTGGTAGAGCCCGAAGCGGTGCTGCGCATGCGCCAGCGGCGGGACTTCAGTCTGCGCGACTTTGGGCCGGCGGGCGGGCGCAGGCGGAGCCCCGCAGGTACGTGCGTTTTGCTATCTGGGCCTGGATCCTTTTGTGTCTGTCAACGTGTGGTCCCTCCCAGGAGATTGACAGCGCCCCCCTTGGGCCAGACACACCGCAGGCGCCTGACCTGTGCTCGGGGAGTCCTGGGTTTTCGTGAGCTTGTGTCAATAGAATGTAAGCTTCCTGAGGGCAAGGTCTTGTCCGTCCCGGGCCAGGTACACAGTAGGCACCTAATAATTGCACGTGGACTCTTTTGAGTGTACTTGTTGGTCCTTCTGTAGGCAGTCAGGTCTCTAAAGGCAGGCTCTTTCGTGCCTGGTATCCCCAGCCCCCCACACTGAGGCCAGGCACACTAGTGCTTAATATTCGTGTTTTAAATGATTTTGCACCTGTGGATAGAGCACTGGCCCGGAGGCAGAGAGATCTGAGTTCAAATCCAGCCTCAGATGCTTCCTAGCCATGTAACCCTGGGCAAGTCGCTTCACCCCTGTTTGCCTCGGTTTCCCTCTCTGTTGATTGTAAAGCACCTTGCACATAGTAGGTTCTATTGTCGTATGATCTGTGTTGATGTTTGTCCTGTCTCCCTAGCTCCCTTTGGAGCATAATAAATGCTTGGTGGATACTTGGTTACAGGGTTTGGGGCAGGGCTGTTTAAGACTTATTAGTGCCTTCGAGGTGAGAAGGGGCTCTCCCTCCTTCCTTCACCACAGCTGGGGGGTTGAGGGCACTGGTATTGGGGCTGCTCCCCTTCAGAGAGGGGGAGTGACTTGCCCAGGAGAGGCAGTCAGGGGAGACCGGACAGACTGCCCGACATCAGTCAGGAATCCTGGCCGACTTACCCTGGGCATTCACCCACCTCCTTGTCCTCATCTGTAAGCTTGGGGCTGGCAGTCTCTAAAGCTGTGGTCCTCATCCGGATGGATGTCCACGACCCTGCCCGCCTTCTCCAAGGGTGGCATCCTCCAGGGGGTCCCTCTTTGTACCTGCAGTGCCCACCTGGCTCGGGGTGGGCCGTGGTGAATGTGTCTGCATGTGCGGATCAGTTACAGGCAGCGGTAATGCCAGCACCGATGTCTACACGGAGCCTGGCCGTGTGGTGACTCTCACGGGGGGGAGCTCTGGGACTGCCCTGTCCGAAGCTGCGGTGGCTTGTGAAGGTCATCGGCTCCCTGATGCACATTTGGAAGGTGCAGGCTGAGTGGCTCCAGGGAGAATGTGGACGATGCTTCCTTTCTCACGCCTGCTTATACTTACATGTCCCTGGTAGCATTCTTTCAGGCAGGATACATAGTAGAGGGATTATTATTGCCAGTAATTAAAATGGAGGAAGTGGATGAGCTGGGAGAAGAAGGCTCCCAGCTGAGCCACCTAGCCAGGGCAGGGTTGGGTCTGCTTTACATATATTGGGCTGCTGAGTGTTGGGAAATATTCCATCTCGTGGCCTTGAGGTAACAGCCAGAGCACAGGATGTAGCGCCCAAGGGCCTGGGTTCAAATCCCAGACATGCCGCTCACTACCTGTGTGACCTAAGGCCAGGCAGCCTTTCTGGGCCTCGGTTTCCTCATTCATAAGGCTCTCAGGCCTCCTGGTCTTTTCACTGCCCTGTGCTGCCTCCGAGTAACCCTTAAATGATCGTGTGGGGTGAACAACGAAAGCCTTTTAATCACTATCTTTGTAGATGATGAAGCTGAGGCCTAGACTAGGGGAGTGACTTACGCCCTGTTCTTCCGTCTCAGTGTCCTGTGCTCTCCCTTTTCTCTACCATTTGCAAACATAATTCATTAAGTCCGGTGATGGATGGACTGAGACTTTCCCATCCACAGGGCTGGCACACCCTTTCTGAGTGCCCGCTATTGGGACCCAGAGATAATTGATGAAGGAATGGCCCTTGGCCACATGCCATTTGCACTCCAGGACAGGACTTAAACAAAATAGAATAAAGCATCTTGTGGTGAGAGAAGTCGTGGTCCGGGTTCTGGGCAGCATGTCCTTGTGACCTAGGCCCAGTGACAGAGGCTGCCCACAGTAGTCACCTAATGTCTCCCTGCTTTCTTCCCTTGGCTCTAGGAGAAGGCAGAGCTGTACTGGGAGCCCACCAGAGATGCCCCTCTTTGGAAATACGTTCAGCCCCAAGAAGACCCCCCCGCGGAAGTCTGCATCTCTCTCCAATCTGCACTCTGTGAGTAGGGAGACAGGGGCAGGACTCCCCCAGCTAGACTAGGAGATGGCACCCCAAACATAGAGGGCAGATGTGGAGCAAGCTCCTCCTTTGCCCCCAGGCCATGCTTCTTATCCCCTGATCCTCCCCCTCCCGTGGTGTCTAGTGTCCAGTGCCCAATCTGCCTCTCCATCGCTCCAGGAGAAGGGCACAGAAGTCATTCTCCCAATATCACGTGAATAAAATTATAGAATCTCCTCGCTGGCAAAGACCTCTGAGGTCATCCAGTTCAGCATGTTCTCCTACTGGAATGCTCTCTATGATATCACCATATCCATCTGGGCCTCAGGAAACTTAGAGGCGGCTGGGGTGCCATAGTGCAGAGTCCAGAGAGTGGGCCTGGACTCAGGAGGACCTGAGTTCAAATGTGGCCTCAGCCACTTAGTAGCTGGGGGACCTCGGGCAAGGTCCCAGACCTCTCTCTACCACAGTTTCTTTATCAGTAAAATGGGCACAGTAGCTAGTGCCCGGTGTTATTGTAAGGATTACAGGCTATGGTGGAGCTCTCTGCAAACCTTGACGTGCCCTATAAAGCCTAACCTTCCAAGGCAGCCTGTTCTGTTGTTCTAGCACGAGGAAGCACCTCAAAATCTACTTGTTGTTTGTACTCATTGCTCCTAGTTAGACAGTGCAGTCTGTCCTCAGCTTGGTCCCTTCTCAGGCCTAGAATCTCCCTGCCCATCCCCGTGGCCTGGTCCAGTTTGGCATCGTCCTTCTCCAAGTGGCCCCAGCCAGCACCAAGAGAAGAAGAAGGGGAATAAGAGGAAATCTGCAGTCCCAGCGCTGTGCAAGGTCACCAGCCTCACAGCAAGATACAGATCAGGATGAATAGAGGCTATTTTAAACTAAGGTCTTTCCCGGGTCTCAGTGTGACTAAGGCTACACCCATTCAGTGATTAAAGCCAGGTCAGGCTAGAGCCCAGGAATGGGAGGCAAAGACCCTCAGGGGTTCTGGCCAAAACAGAAACAATTGGTATCTACATTCACTTTCAGCCATCCAGGCCCAGACAGTGACCAAGTGGGACTTGGTCTGGGACCTGCTGTTGGCGAATCAACGAGAGCCAGAGAGATTTGGATTTAAGAGGGGTTCTGAAGGAAGATATCTAGCCCTCATCCCCAGTAGATCTTGGGAGGTTTCCGTAATCTACATGTCGATTCCTCTAGGCCGAGCCCCGCAGGTAAGGGTGGACAGAGGGAGGGGAAGGGAATGAGGAAAGAAGAGGAGCTGTGTTGCCCAACTGGAAATGAGGAAAGTAAGGCTCTGATGAAGGGAACTCTGTCTGTGATTGGCACAGTTGACAAAAGAACTATTCCTTTGATCCCTAACCTTGTGCCTCTGGGCACATCACTGTCTCTGAGCCTCAGGATTGTCCCCTGAGAATAGGGGCCACAGTCTTGGCTACTTCCATTTCTGTATTGTGAAGACAGAATCAAGTCTTGTGCACCGAGGGATGTTGATGATAAAACCCCGTCTGCGTGGCAGGTGGCTGGGCCTGGCATGCGGGAGGCCGGCGCAGGCTTCCAAAGACACGTAGCCTCATCTGGTCTGGACCATACTTCAGTTACAAAGCACTTTCACACACATTATTTCAGTGGATCATCAGAACAGCTCTGAGACAGGCAGAGATCATCAGCCCCATTTTTAAGTGAGGAAACAGGCTCACAGAGTATTGAGTTACAGAACCAGGACTTCCTCTTCAAGGCCAGTCTGGTGCCATCTGTTAGGCCCCCTGCTTGCCCCTGGCAGAGTCTTTAGGAAGCGCTCCTGGAGCATCGGGCTCTGGGCTCAGCACTGAACTGGGCTCTGATCCGTTTGTCCCCCGCAGCTGGACAGATCCACACGGGAGGTGGAGCTGGGATTGGACTATGGGACGCCGACCATGAACCTGGCTGGGCAGAGCCTCAAGTTTGAAAATGGCCAGTGGATAGCAGGTGAGAAGCATGGGCTGCACCCTAGGGCCCCTGCCTAGGGAGGGGGGCCCTCATGGATTCTGTTACTCTTCTCCCCCAGAGTCAGGAGCCTGTGGAGGCGGGGACCGTAGAGAGGCCCAGCGGCTGCGGAAGAGGAACCAGCAGCTGGAAGAAGAGAACAATCTCCTGCGGCTCAAAGTGGACATCCTGCTGGACATGGTGAGGGGCTGGGCCCTGGGCATCCTGTTGGATATGGTGAGGGGCCAGGCTCAGGGCGTCTCTCTGGACACAGAGGCTGAGCCTGGACATGATGAGGGGCTGGGCCTGGGGCGTCCCACTGGACAAGGTGAGGGGGGCCGGGCCCAGGGCTTCCCATGGATGTGGTGAAGGGTCAGGCCTGGGGCATCCCACTGGACATGGTGAAGGGCTGGGCCCAGGGAGTCCTGCTGGACATGGTGAGGGGTCGGGCCTGCCATGGTGGGTGTTGCTGTGGAGCAGACAGGCCTGGCCCCTTCCAGCTGCAGGTGAGCTATCCGGGTGGTAGAGGTGCTCTGTCTACCCTGATACGCCAATATGTGAGCCACGCTAGTGGCTGTTCCTTGGCCCCATAAGAACACCCCCCACACACCCTGTCGTTATTTGTGGTGCCTCTTAGATGGTCCCTATTTCTGGTTTTGTTTCTGACACGGGCCTCAGGTGGTCAGAAAATCTCTCCCCATAGAGGCAGCTGCATCTTCAGGCTGCCTAAGAGCCCATCCCTTGGCTTCCAGATCCCTCAATTTTCACCTGTCTCCAGACAGGAGGGCCAGCCATGCTGAGGGCCCAGAACCTTCAGGCCCCAGCGTCCCGGTGATCATCTCCCATGTTTCTTCCAGCTCTCTGAGACCACGGCCGAGTCCCACCTCATGGAGAAGGAGCTGGATGAACTGAAGAGCATTAGCCGGAGGAGAAAGTGATGTCTGAGGCGCCAAGCCCCAGGGGTCAGTATCGAGGATCTGGGAAGAGGGAGGGCTGGCCCCGGTGTACACGTCCTCTTGGCGAAGGGTGGCGGCGTGCCGGACTGGCTGGAGCCATGCCTCTGGGCCAGGAGAGGATGAGGACTCAATGCAGAGCATGGGAAGCTCAGGGTGATGTGGTGAAGCAGCCCTGTCCAGAGCTGAAGCGATGGAAGGAAGAGCAGCCCCACGCACTCCTTCCCTGCGAGGTGCATGCCTCAGATTGGTCATCAGCATGCTTCTGCTTGGCCGCCGGAGGTCCAGCTCTGGCCCCTGCCCCACGGCCTGGGCTGTCCCTCTCCTTAGCGGCTTCAGCAGCTCATCCAGCACCTTCCTCCTCAGGCTGCTCTCAGGGCAGGGCTGTTTTTGTAGTTTTCCACTTTTATTAAAGACAGTGAAATCAATCTCGTGGTGGCTAATGTGCTTCTGCCCTCAGCGGCCTGGTTGTGGAGATGGGCTGTCTCTGTGCTTCAAGGGCAGGTGGAACCAGACCTTTGGTGGGCCAGAGAGTGAGGGAGGTCACACAGTGGGCACTCACAGGTGGTTCTGATGAGGTCGGGGTGTGCCATTGTCTCTTAGGGGCCAACATGGCAGGGAGAGGCCTTACAGACTAAAGGACAACATAAAGGCCAGATGCCATCATCGGCTAGGGCTCTAAGCTTCCCTGTCTACCCAGAAAAGGGAAATGAGAGCTGACCGACTCCCACCAGCAGGCAGATAGACACAAGAGGCTAGAAGGGGCGGCACGCCCAGCCCAGGCAGCCATCAGCCCTGCTTCCAGCAGGCATCTGCAGGTGCACTGCCACTCCCCCCAACTCTACCCTTAGGGCAGGCGAGCCGGGCCTCACTGAAGCATCAGGGCACCCTGGGGGAGAGTCAGGCAAGTCAGGCTACCACCGTGCCCCCTCACATCCCAAGGGAGACAATCCAGGAACCTCAGCCCAAGAGCCTTGGGAATAGTTGTGCTACCCCAGCCCAGAGCTCTCTGCCACCATCCTGGGAGGTGCAGCCTAGGGACAGCTCCTTCCTGCAGCAGCTGCAGCCACAGCTTCAGAAGTTGTTATCACCAAAGTCCTTGGCCTTGGCCAACGGTCCAACGTCAGAAATGTGTCAGTGGAGATATTTGTAGCAGCTTTCTTTGTCTTGGCAAAGAACTAGAAATTTCAGGAATGCCTATCAATTGGGGAACAGCTGAAAAAGTTGTGGTCTGTGAATGTGATGGAATACTACTGTGCTAGAAGGAATGACTGAGTTCAATGATCTTAGAAAAACACGAATAGACTTGTGTGATGTTTCAATAAAGGTTCGAGAGACATTTCTGGGTAATTTCATCATTTCACTAATAAGGCCAGCATGTTTATTAATCCAAGGATGGTCATTTGGGCGTCTCTCTCAGACCAAAGGCCCCTCGTGGCAATGGGCTCACTGTCTCTGTGCCTTGGAAGAGGAGGTGTCTATCAACACTGATAACAATGGAAAAATAAGTATTCCAGTGAGGGTCTTGGGGTACCTGACTTGGGTCACCCAGTCTTAGAGACATCAATTTCCCTGTCCCCTGTCTGACAGAAATTCATGTTTCCCCAGACCTGTGAGCAAACACAAGGGGCAGGAATCCACCCGGCAGACTGGCTGCAGTTGGGGTTCAAAGGGTGGCAGGGCTCAAGCCTCAGCATGGTGATGGGGGCTGCCCCAGGCCCACTTGTCTCTCCTGGGGGGATCCTCATTTCTTCCCTTCCCTGCAGGGCACGCGCTCACGGACCAGCCTGGCTTGGCATCTACATTAAGGAGCTCAGCCTGCCAGGTTGGCACTTTCTTGTGGATGTCTGTCTCTTTTCCAGGTGGGTTCTACCAGTGGGTGGCACAGTGCCCAGGGCAGTCCCTGCTGCGGGCCTCTGAGAGCTTGCTCGTTCCTGGGAACGTTGGGCCAGCTCGAGGACAGTGTGTGGAAGGATCCTCAGGCACAGCAAGAGAGCCTTGGGAGGATCTGGGACCAGAAGGGCAGAGCTGGCAGGCTGGGATGCCTCTGCTGGGACCTGGCCTGAGGACAAGTTCTACACAACAAACCCTTTTATGAAGGGATTTGTTCTGGGAAGGCTGGATTCGGTCAAAAGGCCACACTTGAGGACCTACACGGCCACGTGTGGCCCTGAGACTGCACCGGGGCGGAAATGACTGCCTCGAATCAAAAGGCCTCGGGGGAGTCCGTCCTCCCTCCGGGCCGCGCGGGGGCGCTCGAGATCCCTCCCTCCCTAGCCCCGCCCCCCTCCCCGGCCGCTCTGCCCGGCCGCCGGCGCCTCGCCTCCTCCCTTCCGCTTCCGGTGTCCCCTAGAGCCATGGCTGCCGCCTCGCCCGCCGCCTCGGTCCCCGCTTCTGCCGTGTCGCCGTCGGGGTCGGCGGGGTCGGCGGACGAGCTGCTGCAGAAGAGCAACGCCGAGAAGGTCGAGGAGGAGCTGGAGGACGACGACGACGAAGAGGTGCAGCCGGGGCCGGGCCGGGCGCCCGCGAGCTGGCGGCTGAGGGGTGGGGGGCGAGGGAGCGGGAGCGCGTGGGCCCGAGGGGGCGGGGCCCCGAGGCTACCCCGCCCCCGGCCGTTGTACGGACCAGGACACTGAGGCCTAGGCCGCCGACTCCGAAGGCTCCTCCGTGTGCGTGCAGCGAGCATTTATTAGGCACCGACTACGTACGGGGGCAGATGGTGGTGATAGTCCGAGGCTGTCTGAAATTTGACGGTTAAGGAAACCGAGGCTCAGCCTAGGAGGCCTCTGGGACTAGGGGCAGAGCTGGGATTTGAACTCAAGACCGAGCCCAGGAGATTCTGGAGGTCGGGGAGGGGGAAGAGATTGGCCCAAGGTCACCGGGGCAGCGAGGGGAGGCGTCAGAATTTGAATCCAGGGTGTGGCCTCAGAGCCCCTGCGCCGACCCCCTCGTAGTATCGATTTGAAAGGGACCGCAGAGTCTCCCGGGAGCCGTGGGAGGCCGGACTGGAACCCAGCTCAGTTCCAGGGCCGGGGAGTTACTGGGGTGCCGTTGTCCCGGCCCACCCCCCTGCGCAGGTGAGCCCCCCAGGGCAGGAGGCCTTTGCATCCCCCTCGCTGGTAATTGACTAGCTGTGCTTCCTGTCGTTTCATCGGCCTCCCCTGTCCTCCCTAGGAGGAAGCTCTCTAGGCCTCAGTTCCCTCATCCCTAACGAGCCTGGGGTCAGCAATACCCGAGTTCAAATCCAGCCTCAGACACTTAGCAAGTTACTTAACTCTGCTCGCCTCAGTTTCCTCTTCTGTAACATGGGGATAATAGGGCTGCTGTGAGAGTCCAAGAAGCGCCAGGGCACGTGGTAGACTATAAGTGCCGGCTGTTGTTATTGTCAGGTGAGGGCTGGGGCCCCTTGCGGCTCTAAACCTGTGATCTGTGCTCTGCTGGGGCTTGCTAGGAAGGGGATGACGGGAACCGGGAGGGGGAGGAGGACAGCCGGAGGACAGAGGAGATCCAGAGCCCAGGGGCCTTCAGCGATGGTCAGAGGAGGACACTGAGGCACCCAATGGCAATTGACAGAGCCGGGGTCAGAGAGAGAAGGCAGAGCTGGGCTTTCACTCGTTGCTCTGACTCAGGCTGTTTGCCGGGCACCAGGCCCTGGCTGTGGTTTTCACCTTCTCCTTCGATTCTGCAGCTTGATGAGACCTTGGCCGAGAGACTGTGGGGCCTGACGGAGATGTTCCCGGAAAGCGTCCGGTCTGCTGCGGGAGCCACCTTTGACCTCTCCCTCACAGTGGCCCAGAAAATGTACAGGTGAGCTGGTGCCACCATCCTTAGTGAACTCGTACATTTCAGGGTCAGAATTTGAATCCAGGACTTCTGACTCCTCTGTCATGCTCCCATTTAAAAGTGAAGATAATCTATAGCAGGTGGTTTCTCTCCTAGCATCCCTGGGAGGTAGGAAATTTCCATATTTTACAAAAAGGGAAAGTGAGGCCCAGAGGTGAAATGCTGCCTAAGGTTGCTTACCACTTTCCCACCACCCCAGTGGGTTTCCTTTAAAGCTTCCACGGAAGCCTGGAGAACATGCTGTGCCAGGAAGGATTCCACATGCCAGACTCACCCTGTGTTCTGTGGTTTGGGGCAGGTTCTCCAGGGCAGCTTTGTGGATCGGGACCACCTCGTTCATGATCCTCGTTCTCCCCGTTGTCTTTGAAACGGAGAAGCTACAGATGGAGCAGCAGCAGCAGCTACAGCAGCGGCAGGTGAGGAGCCAGAGGGCGGGCTTAGATCTGGACCCCGACAGCCGTTGGGTCACGCTCAAGGCTGGATCGGCCCCTCCTTCACTTGAATGAACATGGATACATCTGGGTATGTGAGCGCGTGGACAGATGTGCGAGTCCAGGAGTGAGCAGGGCCTCGGGGGTTGTTTTTTCCATCCACAAATTGAACAGGAACCCCCAGACTCTGAGTCCCACTGATGGAGTCTGTGTTGGACAAGCCAGGTGATCTCAGGGGGTTCCTTTGCTGGTTGGACAGCCTTGTAACAGCTAGCCGTGGTCAGCCGCGTGCTTCCTCGTGACTCCTTCCCTTCTCTTACAGATACTCCTTGGGCCTAATACGGGGCTGTCTGGAGGGATGCCAGGGGCCCTCCCTCCACTTCCTGGAAAGATTTAGAGAAGATGAGCCGCATTTGACTGCTTGAAAGGGAAAAGTTTCAAATTCAACCGTTTGCGAGCTGTTGATTATTTGAAATGTTTTTGTTTTTTCTGGGTTTGGGGGGCATGTTGAACCATCTGAACAGTATGGGCAGAATCCTCCCCACCCTCTCTCTAGAGGTGTCTGTCTTTCAGCCTTGCCCCCCACACTGGCACGAGTTTTTTCTTCAGTGCTCCTCCTCTGCCACAAGTGAGTACAAGGATGCAGTGACCCCAGCTCTGGCCTCCCCATCCCCACTGCTAAGCTGCTGTCAATCAAAGGATCCCTTGCCTTTTCCTGGGGGAACTGAAGTCGGCAGGGTTGCGCTCCTGACCATTGAGAACTCACTCAGACCCAGTGCATCAAGTGTGGGGTTGACAAGAGTCACTGTGAATCTGTGTGTTCTGGAGGGGGGGGGGGGGGGGGGCATGGCTTCCTCCTGGTGTGCTGGCTGTTTTTGTTTGCCCTGTAAAGCAACGTGTGTATGAGGAAGTCAGCACTAATGTTTTGTATTAAATATTAAAAATGATTCCAACTCCAAGGCTTGGCCACATGGCTTGTCTGTCTCCCTCTTTGGGGCAGTGATTCTCCCCAGAGGCTTCTGTGGATTAGATTTTACCGCCAGTAGCATAACCACCCAGTGCCCCTAAGCTAGACAATATTTCCAGAAGGAAAGTCATTAAAAGGTAAGGCCAGACCCTCTGTTCCATGTTTTACTTCTTTAGCTAAGAATCTCATCCAGATGGTGCCTTGTATTCACCTTGCATTGGGTGGGGCTAGCTCTCCAGGGCCTGCTGTCAGATAAATGGAGAAGGCCCCAGAGTTTGCCACAGCCTTATAAAAAAGCCATTTGCACAGGGTGAGTAACCAATTAAGTTAGTAAAACACTGGCTTTATTTTGTATATGAACTGCTCTGGCTGGACTAAAAAGTTGGGAATCTTTGAATTAGTGTGTCCGCCTCCCAAGGACCAGTCCAGCAAAGGATGGACAGGCTGGTCTCTAGAAGGTTGGCTACCAGTCTTGTTTTTCTTAGCCCTAGCAACTTGAAAGGCCTCCCATGGCTTGGGGTGGCAAAATGAGACAGGATTCACAGAAAGGTCTTTCTAGGTCTTCTCTAGGAGGATGGTTTGGGAGAGCCGATTCCTGCCTGACAAGGACTTACACCCTTGGCGATACCACCACCAGTGCCTATGTCATAATAGGTTTGTTTGTGAAAAATCTATTAGCTTTTCAGATAGAACTCATTATTGGAAAGTACTCCATCTCCCACCTCTTAGTAAATGTTTATGAATTAGGACCATAGGAGTTAAGCCTGGAAAGCATCACTGGAATCACAGGTAAGGAAACCGAGGTCCACCTGGGTTTGGTGATTTGTCCAAGGTCACACCAGGAGACAAGCAAAAGAGCCAGGTTTGGGCCCAAGCCTATAAAGCAGGGTAGGCTACAAGCAAGCTAGCTTGGCCCAAAATGGATAATGAGGAAAATCTACTACCCTGAGAGGTAAACCCCTTTATCAATCAACAACACAATAAAGAAAAGGGTTTATTTTTTTTCCTTTTACATACTTAATTACAGAACTCAGGCAGACAGACGAGAAATGGGATTTATATGTGGAGAGTTTTCCTTTTTTTTAATATTTGGTTAAACAAAATACATCCTCTGTAAACAAACCCAGCACAAGGCCAACAAAAGGGAGGAAGGGAAGCAAGAAAAATAAACAGCCTCGGGTTGCCCACTGATGGGCAATAGGGCTGGGGACCCCATTTCTTGGAGAGATAGGGGTCTCCATGCCCTCGGGCATCAGCGTGGGTCCCTGTTCCTGAGCACCAGAGTTGGATATGAACAGAGAAACCAGCCCTGAAATGTTTGTAAAGCGTCTTTGCATATTCCATTGGCTTGTGGACTCCATGTGCATGAGGCCTCTTGTGCCATTTGCATGGAACTAAGCAGCTTCCTTCCCAAGAAATGGCTTGCTGTCATGGACACAGTCCCTCCTACAGGCCCACCAAAGTTGGCTGGATCTTCTGGCTGGTGGTGGTGAATGGAATGTCATCTGGCAGGGGTAAAGAGCTCCTCAAGGGGCCAAGGGGGAGCAGCAAGTCTAGTGTGGAAAACAGTGCAGGAGATGTTGCGACCAGGTGCTGGGAGGGGATGATGCAGGAACTGCTTTCTGGCCGCCATCATTCAGCATTAAGAAATGGCCTTGTTGGATTGTAGGTAAGTGCAGAAGAGTGCTGGTGTAAACATGCGCTCCAGTCACAGGTGGGAGAAAGCTTCTGAGGGGGCAGGCCAGCTAGACCTGCTCAGGCTCGTCCTACGGTCCTGATTCTGCTGCCAGAGAGAAGTCTGCCCAGTGTGGCCCTGTAGCCTAACCGTCAGCACCGTCGTCAACAACAGCCAAACAGCCACCCCGGTGCCTTCATTTCTAAGGGAGCCACAGCTGCTCAGATTCCATTCAGTCACCATGCCTTCTGCTCTTTCATATTCCAGAGTTATGAGAGGAAAGTGGCCACCTGAAAAGGGCTGTCAGCTGACAGATAAAGGTCATTCCTGAGCTAACTTGTCAAAGGCCACGTTCCACAAAGCTCACGCCACCCAATTTGAGGGCTCTGGCTCTTGGAGCTGCCTCTGCTCCCAGTCCACCTTCCATGTTGTTCCAGTCCTCAACTACTAGAATCCCTTTATAAAAGAATGTTCTCAACTCATTCAGACACTTGGGGGCGAAGTTGAAGACATCCACTTCCCTTCCTACTACAATGTCCTTCCCCTGAAGCTTCCACACCCTGTAGTGAAATGGTGGGGACTTCCTAAGACAAGCCACCCGAAAGGCCAGGCCATGCCCTCACTTAGTGTACCGGTAGCTAGCCCACCCTTGCCCTTCCTAAACATGGCAGAATTCAACTAATGCCCAATTTAAAGAAATTTTCCTTTTGAAAAACAGGCCGGCCCCTTTCCTTTAGAGATATATTCTCAGTTAAGGTGGGGCTGAGGGTTGGAGTCATTCAGCATGCTGTACCATTGCTAAGTAAGGTTATGAAAATGATTTCCTGAGAGACCCCTATGCTTTTGGCCCTCCAAGCCAGTCATCTGGGCTTCATTAGTGTGACAGGAAAGGGAAAGTGGAGGCAGCATCTCCAAATCGGGGGCAGCAGGTGGTTAACTCCAGCAAGGGTTGGGTCAAGTCCAGTATGTGACCTCTATAAGGAAAGAGAAAGTCAATGCTAGGACCTTCCTTTCTCCGCCTCTGCTCTGAGAGCAAGCTCCAAGAAACTTGGACCACATCCTCACTTCCTTCTCCAGCAACGAGCGGCCGTCCTCCCAGCTGACCTACTGCATTGTCAAGTCTGGGAAGGACAAACCCAAAAAGATGTGGGGGCAGGAGAGAGAGAGAGACCTATGGTGACAGAGGCCATGAGACAACAAAGGCTCTCGGGGAGGGGGGAGGCAGGGAGGAAGAGAGAGAAAGAAAAGCGAGCTCTATTAGACATCTGCTCTCCAACTCTGGTGGGCCTCCACTTCTTCTGGGACCACAAGGAGCAACTCACAGTTCTTTCCTCGGAGCTGATGTTTCAAAAATTTCCTGTGGGAAGAAGGCAAACTAATGAGAGGAGAAAGGCTGCAGGCATGGCCAACTTCAGTTCAGGGCAGTCGACTCCCTAAAATGGGGAAAGTCCTAAATGCTCTGCCCTTGTGGAGGTCAGCATCTGGCTAGCCTCATACTTGTCTGCAACAGTGGGGGTCACACCTGTCATAGAGAAATTCACGTCCAACGTTAATGCACCATGAATGCATGCAACACTCTCTGTGGCCTTCTAGAGGGAGATTTCAAGCCTTACAAGTCTCTCAAGTTATTTCTGTGGCCTTCTGGAAAGCCAAGGAGGAAAACGGAGCTAAGAAGGGAATGGGACCTTCACCCCAGGCCTTCCTTGGTCAGTGCCCCCAAAGCACAAAGCAGTTTCTCCCTTCCAAAGCAGCAGAAGACCCACCTGAGCTCACTCTCGCCTCCAATCCACTCAGGCACCTTGAGCTTGGAGTCAAGGTTGTAGTAGGTGCCTCCCACCTCTCGGACACAGATCCAATGCTGCCTTTTGAGCGGAAGCTTCAATGGACCCCAGCAGAGGCTAGAGGGGAGATTCATGATGAAGCCCATGACGTTAGAGAGGGCAATGACACCGACATCCCTGAGGAGAGAGAAATGAAGCAAGGCTCTGAAACAGGCTGCTCCCCAAAGCCGCTGCACCAGAAAGGCCAAATCATCCACTGCCCACTCATGCCATCAATCACAAGGCTGAAGAGTGACCTTGCTGGAAACTGGCTTCCACCACAATATACAGGGTCAGTCTCCAGCCAGCCAGATCTGGTTTCAGTTACCTTCGTTTGTCCCACCAAACCGCTTCGTAGCCTTTGGTCTGAAGGGCTGCCATGATGACGTTCACATCGTAGTTCCCATTTCCCAGCATGCTCTTCTTGTGGGGCGTCACCATGGTATTTGGAGACAGCCTGCAAACAACAGAGGGAGATGGGCTTGCTCTTGGGATCTGTCAGGATCTCTGTGCCCATCCCAGGTGTGCCCAGATGGTACTTAATGGAGACCATTCAACAACTCATTTATCTAGCACTGAAGCTTGCCAGAGTGCTTTTCTCCCAACCACTCTGTGATCCATTGGTAGTGCAGGGGTTCCTGTTTCACAGATAACCAGCTGAAGGGCAGAGCTAGGAAGTGGCAAAGCCCAGACTCAAACTCGTGCCTCCTGACAGCCAATCTAGCACCCTTGCCACACTATGTGGCCTCTTGCCCAATGCCACCCTGGATGTGAAGAGGCTGCTGGATCTTACTCAACCATTACTCTTTATAATTGTACCTGTCTACTTCAAAGTGCAGTTGTCTGGGTGGAGATAGCCTCTCTCTTTTTATGTGTCACAGTCAGGAAATTGTACCCACAGGACGGGACTAATTTTCCCTGGAGGACCCACATTTATGGAATTCCCAAGCAGGCTGGCCTGTCAGACCCACTCTCATAGTCCCTAACACACAAGGGACAAGGCTCGTTGTGTAAGTCAGAGGAGCACGTCACGGTGGGTGTTTTCATCACTGCTCTGGGGGTTCCCTACGTTTTAACTGTTTGGGTTTTCTTGTGACATTCGGCTCTACTTTATCTTCTTATACTTCAGTGCTGGGGACCCTGGATTTTGGAAGGCCGTGCCAGAGAAGTACAAGTCAGGCAGGCCCTCCCCTGAGCTAAAAAGGCCTGACAACAAATGGACTGCCTGCCATACCAGGACTGGCCTCACTCAGGTTAGAAAGGCTCACTACCAGAAGCTTGGTCACTAACGGATAAATGTTTTCAGCCACAGAAGGCCACTGAGTGTTTAGTAAGGTGTTCATGCCATCTGCCTTATCCCTACACTAGTGAAATCATGGGGTCCTCAAGTACACACCCATTCAGGTGATGTAATCAAGATTATATATTCACTAGGCTCAATCATCCTTGCCCTATTTCTTCAACCACACTTCCACCTCCAAACCAGAATGCTACTGCTTTTACCGTGTCACTTTCTTATTCGAAAGTCCCAGAGCTCTCAAGACTGCCTGCAACAAGGGCTTGGCTCGTTCGTAGTTGGTAGACTGGGACCTGCCAACAGCCCCTTCCCTTGGCAGAGTGGCCATGCTGTTCTCTCCTTAGCAGGGGAGGGTGCCACCGCCATCAACAGTCCACTTTGCTCTCTCTCCTCCGTCACACTGACTCGGAGGGTGGTGTCTCTGGGAAGCGCTAACTCCCTCCACTTGCCTCTGGATCTAAATGGAAAGTGCCTTCTACTTACAAAAACGCTAAAAAAGATGGACAGGCTAAGTCTGACCTTTCTGGCCTGGCATTCAAGGCCTTCCATCAGGAAGCTCTCCCTGGCCTTTCTCCCTTGCATGAGGCTCTGCTATCAGCCTGGCCTCCCAAATGGGCTCCCTTCCCTCCTCCTTTCCCGATATACTCCACTCCTCTGCACGTGCAGAGGATGCCTCCCTCCCTCCCTCTTCTGCCTCTCCAGATTCTGGATGCTCACAGCCTCACAGGCTCAGTTCTCTTCTGCATGTGGCCTTTCCATAAACTACAGGACAGCTCTGACAACGGGTCTCTAAGATCTCTGAGAACGGTGGGCCCTGATGTCTTCTCTTCCTCACCTGGGGACTGTACCACTGCCAAAAACTTTGGTCTGCCTGCCACACGCCTCTCCCAACTCTCTTCTGACCCTGTCCCCCTCCTTCTCAAACTCCCATGGGTCACACCAAATTAATCACATGCCTCTAATCTTCCTGATTTTCTGCCCACAGAGAAGTCTGCCTGCTGTGTATCTAACCTCAGCATCCCACAGATTCAAAAAAATCTCATCATTTCTGAGTCTTTCATTGCCCAAATGCTGTTAACTGTCCTTTCCTCTCCATTCCCACGGCTCTGGCCCTGGTGTGGGCTCTTCCTCCATACATGGGCCCCTGAAACAGCTTCCTAAGGCCACCCTATGCATATGGCTTCCAGATTAATCTTCCCAAAAACTTCGAGTTCAACATAAGTACAGTAGGACTGGGGGTTTGGAGTTCAAAGACAAGCATGCAAAAGTTCCTGCCCTGCTGGGGGGTACCACATGTCCTCAATAAGTAAATACAAGGTAATCTGAGGAACCAAGCTGTTACCCTGGAGAACCAAAGAAGGCTTACAGATTGACTGACAGATAGAAAAGAAGGGAGCCAGCACCAGAACTGGCATCCTTAAGGAAGAGAAAGTCAAAGAGGAGCCAATAAGAAGGAGGAGCTAAGAGGGCGGGGGGGGGGGGGGGGGGCAGGAGCTGGAGGCCAGGACCTTCTATTTATCCTCTGGGCATTAAAGTGGAGGCGTGGCTCAGGCAGTCAAGGTCCTTAGGACAATTCTTTGAGCAGCTTGGAGAAGGATGGAGCTGAAAGCGGGTCAACGTCTTGCAGCTGGTCAGTGTCAAGGCCCGAGGCCTTCTTCACCGCCTTAGCCGCCTCTCAGTGGGCAGTCCGATTAGGAGGCTGGCCTTTTAGGCAGATGTCAGGAATGCTCCCTTCCGGATTCACAACAACTGGACCTGGCATTCATATTGAACCTGACCTCCCAGGCCCTCACAGCCTTCTTAGTTCTGGCCCATAAATGCCATGCTCACTCCTGCCCTCATCCCTCGGGGTCCCTGCCCCTTTCCTGGAATGGGCCTTCTCCCCAGTTCCAACCCTGATCTTCCTCCCAGGTTCACCTCAAGTTTCATTTCATCCAAACTCTCCCTTTGCCGAATTCCTACTCCATTCACAGATGCTATCACACAATCGGACACTTAATTATATCCTGTCTGGCTTGTTTCCTGCAGGTAAGCTTCATCGTTCCACTAATTAAAAGCTCCTGAAGGGCAGAGACTCTTCAGTCTTCCATAGCTGTCCCTCCCTCCAGCCCTTAGGTTAGTGTTTGCCACAGAGGAAGCATTTTGTGATTAATTCTGGGAAAGGCAGATGGTCCCGCCACAAAACTGGCCTGCTGCATTAGACGGTGCTCAGGTGCAGTCCTTCGACTGAATCCAAACTTCACAGAACAAATAAGTCTGGATTCAGTCAAAGGGCCGCACCTGAGGACCTAGAGGGCCACATGTGGCCTCGAGGCCGGAGGTTCTCCACCTCTGGATAAGGTGGAGTTACTTCTCCAAATACCTCCTCCTGCTTAGAATCAAATTCTCACAGTATCCCAGGAGCACTAAGGGCCGTGGTAACCACCACTTGTGAGGTGCAGGGCTCTCTGTGGCCAGCCCGAGAGCCTGAGCCTTCCCCTCAGGGCTGACCCATCCAAGGGTCTGCTGGGTCATTCTGTCTGTCCTGCTTGGCCTCACATAGGAATCCAGCTTTCTACAGGCAGGGACCAGGAAGCCTGTCACCAAACCCAGCCCATCCAGGAGGCTTTTACCCACAGCTCGCTCTCTCTGGCCTGTAACTAAGGAGACCCCAAGAAGGGCCAGCTGTGGAGGACCGGGGGCCCCCGCGAAGTCTTTCGGGTTCCCCAGGCCCATCTTGCAGCCGGACCATGAGGGTGCTGGATCTGAGGGCCTTTGGCCTGTCACAGGGCAGACCAGTCTGCATGCTCTCTTCCAAGCCCCTTCCCCTCCCTGAGCCTTGGTCTTCTCCTTTGTCAAAATGAAGGTCTTAGGACTCCATGGCCTCTGAGACTCTGACCTCTCCCTCCTGTGACAGTCAGGATGCTGCCAGGTCTGCACTCAGCCTGGGAGCCGAGCACAATGGCCGGAGCGGTACCTTCTCAATCACACCAGCACAGACTTGCTGCTCCACGCTGGCCTTGGAGGGAGAGGCTGAACCTGCCAGGCCCACCGCCCACTGACCAGGCGGAGGTCTGGGAATGGAGGTCCAGAGAGGCTCAGTGACTGCCGAGGGGCAGAGTCAGGTCTCAACTCCGGACACTGCCAGTCAACACGGCGACTGTTCCAGGGCGGGCAACGAGGACCAATGAGCCCACTGCTCCCGGGTACTCTGGATCTCTCACCAAATGCCTCACATACCTTGTTAGCTGAAACTTTTCAAAAGCCCTTTATGTTCCCGGGGCTGCCGCCAACGCCTTCCCAAGTCACCTCAATCAGAGAGCCTAATCGCACCTCTAGAACCTGTGGAGTCCACCCTCTGTCCATCCTCCTCCCCTGAAAGTTCTGGGTTGGCTGAATTTAGCCGTTCCTTATGTTTAAATCCTACTTATTCCCATACAGCACCTTCTCTGTGGTTTATAAGGAATGATGGTAAGAGCTACCATTTATGCACCACTTGCAATTTACTCTCTGCTGGATCCTCACCACGACCCTGGAAGGTAGGTGCTATTATTATCACCCCCACTTTAGAGATGAGCAAAGTGAGACTAGCCCAGGGTCACCCAACTCCTAAGTGTCTGAGGCAGGATTCAATGCAGGCCTTCCTGCCTCTAGGCTGAGAATCTTACAGCCTTACAGCACACCTTTCTCTTCTCGGACTACAGTTACATGTTCAAATAAATAAAGAAAAGAAAAATCTGGCGGTTTATTTCAGGGGAATTTAGTGAACACGGCTCACTCTTCTTTTCTATTTACTTGTCGAGGTCTTTCTAACCGCCAGTTCTAATGCTGTCACTCCCCTGCCCTGCAACCTTTCACGGCTCCCGCTGCCTACCAAGTGAAGTCCAAACTCCTTTGGCCCGGCATTTCAAAGGCCTCCTATGTCAGCCTCATTTCACCCTGCTCCCACTTCATGCACCGAACCCTCCACTTTCTATCCCTCTAACACTTCTGAACCCTGCTCGCCCCCCACGAGAATCCTGCCCTTCTCCTTCAAGGACCAACTTAAGCTGGCTCCATTCAACTGGCCGCAAAGCCCAAAGCATCCTGCCTTGTTCACAGTCTAGTCCAGGGACAGGGTCTTATTCATCTCTGGAGCCCCTCACGCTGCCCTGCCAAGCAGAGATGAGGCCTTCTCTTCTTCTTCTTCTTCTTCTTCCAGTCATAGGAAACGGGCTGATGGCTTCTCCCACAGGCCCAGTCCAGCCTCCCTCCTGCCTCAGAGGCACCTGTCAGCTCCTTAGCAGCTGGAGGTGAAGAGGCAGCAGCACGTTTTTAAGACCAGTCATTCGGAACTTTTCTGGTGCCAAGTAAAAGGCCAGAGGAAAAGGTGGCTGATCTTTCTTTTCTACACCTGGGGTACCTATTGACAAGAAAGACTTGGAGCGGGAAGTGCTCGGGGACACTAGCCAGTCACACCTCCTCCATGTAACGTGATGATGTGATCCTGGGGTGAGCTATTTCACCTCCTGGGCCTCAGTTCCTAAATGGAGGGGATTCCGCACACCACCCGATGAGGAGGTCCCTGCCCACGCATCCCTACAAATAAAGTTATTATTGCCATTAAAACTTAGTCAGCACACTGAGATCAAGAGCCTTTAACAGAAAAGAGATGGTGCTTTCAAAGCGAGGCAGCATTTCTAACTCGGAAAGAGGTCCCCTGGCATCCCCGTTCCATATGGGGCCATCTCATCCAGGGGATCCCTAAGTTTCCTCTCGGGTGAGTCCCAAGCAGGCCCAGCTCCTTCTAGTTGGAAAGGTCTGACAGGCTCACAGCCAGGGTTGCTTGGGGTCCATCCAGAAACTGCAGAAATAATCCTCACAACCTCAGAAAACACACACAAAAAAAGGGAATTCAGAAGGGCCAAGCTCCTGTCCCAAGGCAGGCCTGCTTTCAGTCTTCTGACAGGGAGGGTCACTTCTAGGGGCATGTGTGTGTGCATGCGGCGTTTAATGCGTTTAAGGAAATTCGGGACAAACTTCACTCCCTCCCCTCCCCCAAGAAAATGAGGAATCCCAAGCATCCAGGGGATGAGGACCCTAGGTGGAAAAGTAATTCTCCTACCTCTGGAAAATCTCCTGTAGCGTTTCCCGGGTGAAAGCACTGCTGTCTTGGAAGACGTTGTTGAGCGCGTGGAGGGCGCACAGCTCTCGACGCTGCTTCTCATGGTAGATCTGGGGGGGCGCTGGCTGGGGCGAGTCCAATGATTCTGACTTGGTCTTGTCACCTCTCCATGGCATGCAACTCATGTTTTTATTTTCCGGGGAGAGGCGGCCTCAGAAGCTCCCCACCCTTCCCCTCCAAGGAGGAATGCAGCCTCCTGGGTCTTTCCGGGGTTGGTGGGGTTCACCTCAGTCTCTAGGGGCCATGATCTATCTCAGACCGGAGGCTGGAAACAGCAGCAGTAACAAAAACCTCCAAAAAATCCTGTTTTCAGTAGAAAACAACTCTTTATGCCTCAGTTTATTTTGCCATTATCTCTACTGGTAAAGTGCTGGACACCGAAAAAATGTTCAAAACCCAGGACCATCGTCCCGTCTTCCTTGCTTCGGGGAACCAGGGAACCAGGGAACTTCAGCTGAAGAGTGCTGAGGGGGCCTGGCCGCATCTCTCTTTTTCTTCCATCTCCTCAGGCTGACGAAGAGGATGAATCAGAGGAAGGTCAGGCTAGCAGGTGGCCGCCCGAGGCCTCAGGGACCACACCCCTGCCTTTGGGGGCAGGGCTCCATCCCTCTGGGAACTGCAAGATGCTGCCCGACACATGCCAAGGTGGAAGAGGGCAGCGCTGCAGAGGCGGCCGATGCCCTCCTCGGGCTCCTCCTAGGGCCCTGCGGAAGACAGAGGAACTCTGATCAGCATCCCCAGCCCACAACAAGTGGCCTGCAAAGGACCAGGAGCCAGCGAGCAGGGCCAGACCCAGGGAAAGGGGGATGGGGTGGGGGAGGGAGCCCAGCCAGGAAGTGGGAGAGCGGGGAGAATTGGACGCCAGGACCAGCCCCAATCCCTGCCCCAAGGGCAAGGTTTTGTGCCTGGGGAGAGAACCGAGAACTGGGGCAAGCCCCTCCAAAGGGGCAAGGGGTGAGGGCCAAGAAATCATGCCCACCCCAAGGCCCAGGACCCCTGCCAAGGGAATGGGATCTGGGAGGAGGCACTGTAGCCTCAGAGGAACAAGGCTGCCCCAAGGAACAAGGCTGGGGGACAACTGGGGGGTGACTCCTCATCAGGGCTCCCCAAATATTATAAAAGCACCCAAGGGGGGCTGGAGGGGGCCAGGGACCCCCTTCTCCTCAGGATGCCCCAAATAGCTGGGCAGCTCTAAGGGGGTGCACGACCTGGAAGGGGAAAGGGGATCCTTAACCTTCAGGGTCCCACAAGGTACGGGAACCCCCCCAAGGGAAGCTGGGGACAGCAGTTTGGGGGACCCCCTTGTCCTCGGCCCCCCGCCTGCACCCCCATAAGGGGGATTCCCTCATCCTCAGCCCCAGTGAGCCCTGGAAGGGGAGGCCCTCAGAGGGGGGTCCCCTGGCTCCACTGTACCCCTGAGCCCTCAAAGGGGGATCCCCACGGTCCTTGGGGCCCCCAGCCCTCTGAGGAGGATCCCCTCGTCTTGAGCCCCCCGTGAGCCCTCAGAGAGGACCCCCTCAATTCTCAGCCCCCCGTGAGCTCTCCGGGGGGGTCCCCTCGTCCTGGGCCCCCCCGGAGACCGCAGAGGGGGATCCCCCCGTTCCTCACTCCCCCCCCCCAAGAGCCCTGTAAGGAGAGAGCCCCTAGTGCTCGGTCCCTTCTTCTCCAAGGCCCCTCCTGCTCCGTTCTGGGGGTGCAGAAGCCCGGAGGGGGCTCTCCTTCTACTCCGGCCCGGGTCCCCCACACTCACCTCCGCCGCTGGACCCGGCCCAGACCTCGGCACCGGAGGGGGGTGGCGAGAAGGAGGAGGAGCGGGAGCGGGAGCGAGCCCCGGGGGCGCGCGCTCGTTCCCGTGCTCGACGTCACCGGCCCTCGCCCGGCGGGCGCGTGCTCCGGAAACGCCCTCTTCCTTCTCTCGTCGGCCTCGAACCCCGCCCCTTAGACCCGCCCCGCTCCCCCCGGCCTGCCCTGCGCGTCACAGTCGCGTCACATGACGCAGCACGGCACGTCCCGCGGCGACGGCGGCGACAGCGGCGGGCGCGCGCCTGAGACGTCAGCGTCAGCGTGAGCGTGGCGGGGGAGGGGAGGAAGCTCCTCCCTCCTCCCTCGTCCCCCACGTCTTCTTCCTTCTTCCTCCTCTTCACGTGCTGTGTTCTCCATACCTCTCCCTCCCTTCCGCCTCCTCCCTCCCTCTTTCTTCTCCCTCCTCCTTTCCTACTCTGCTCTCCCTCCTCCTCCTCCTCTCTACCCTCTTCCTTCTCCCTCCTCCTTTCCTACCCTCCTCCTCCTCTCTACCCTCTTCATTCTCCCTCCTCCTCTCCTCCCCTCCTCCTCCTCTCTACCCTCTTCCTTCTCCTTCCTCCTCTCCTCCCCCCTCCTCCTTTCTGCCTTCTTCCTTCTCCCTCCTCCCCCTCCTCCTCTCTGCCCTCTTCCTTCTCCCTCCTCCTCTCTTCCCCTACTCCTCCTCTCTACCCCCTTCCTTCTTCCTCCTCCCCCCTCCTCCTCTCTACCCTCTTTCTTCTCCCTGCTCCTCTCCTCCTCCTCTCTACCCTCTTCCTTCTCCCTCCTCCCCCTCTCCTCTCTGCCTTCTTCCTTCTCCCTCCTTCCCCCCTCCTCCTCTTTACCCTCTTCCTTTTCCCATCTCCTCTCCTACCTTCTTCTCCTCCTCTCTTCCTCTTCCTTCTCCCCCCTCCTTTCCTGCCTTCCTCCCCTCCTCCTCCTCTCTTCCTCTTCCTTCTCCCTCCTCCTTTCCTACCTTCCTCCTCTCCTCTTCTCTCTCTGGTTCTTCCTTCTCTCCTATTTCCTCCTCCCCTACCTCTTCTCTTTCTTTCACACCCCCCCTCCCCATTATGCTAAGGTACAACAAAAGAAAGCAAAAAAAAAAAAAGACAGTTCCTACCCTCAAGGATCTTAAATTTTAGTGGGGAAAGACAATTTTAAGAAGGAACTAGAAAAGGAAGTAGGAAGGAAGGGTCCCCACACCTGAGGAAAAAGTGGGAAAACCCTGAGAATGAGGAGTGGAGCCAGTATTGAAGGAAGCCTGGCCCAGGAGCCTCATGAAATAGTGGTCCTGGCCAGCTACTCATCAGTCAAAAGGGAGGACCATGGGGTGGAGGCATCTTCAGGGTGAGAAGGATCCTGCCTGAAAAGCCCAGAGGGGAAGTTCTGCTTGACCCTGGAAGGTAGAATGGGGAGCAGCGGGTAGAAGTTGTTATCAGATGGAGAGAGGGCATCCAGGCTTTCCTTGGATCAACAAAGGATGTGGTAGACTTCATTTGTTCATGGAGGCTGTGTAGTTTAGTGGAAAGAGACTTGGAGGTAGAATCAGAAGAGCTGGGGTCCACTGCTAGCTCCATTGATCACTAGCCACATGTCCTGGGGCAAATCAGCCTCACTAAGCTTCAGTTCCTTCATCTGGAAGATGGGGATGAGGGTGGCCCAAATAGTCAAGGTTCTCTGCAGCTCTAGGTCTATGATCCTGTGAATAGGCAAAGTGGAATGTGGATTCAGAAGCAAATGGTAGGAGCTGTCCCCTAGAGTGGAATGGGGAGGGGGGGTAAGGGTAGCAGTTGCCCCCTGCAATAGAGTGGGAGGTAGTAAGTTCCCTGTCAGTAGAGAGCTTTAGTCACCAGCTGAATGGGACCTTGTCTGGTATGTTGTGAAGCAGATGATCGTTCAGTGAAGGGCTGGACTAGGCAGGTAGCCTCTGAAGTCCTCAACAACTCCGATTTTGAGGTACATTTCCCTTCTCCTGTACTGTGACCCCAACTCTCCCCTCTCTGTTTCCTGGGAGATTCAGTGGTTGGTTAAGACCCCATGGTTAGTTAAGATTAAGCTGGGAGAAGGGTGGGGCATTTCATATCTTCCACTTCTCCCTCCTGAGATCTTGTTTCTTGTTCAAAAGATGTTTTTCAGAATCTGGCATCTTGTTGTCACCATGTTTGCCATCTTGTGTTGGTCCGGCTTCATCCTGTGATCTCAAAGCACCTTATTTGGCATTTTTGAGTCACTCATTTTTTCATGTGGGAAAAGTAGCATGGATGTAAAGTTCCTGCCATGCTATCAGGCAGCCCATTGACTTAGTCCATCAGCCATTTTAACAATCCTAAGCAGCCTACTGCTATCCAAGCTCATCTTTTTAATGCCACTCTTCTCCTGGTGGTGCTCTAGGCCCATGAGTCGCATGACACCCATCTCAAGGGAATCATAACAGCAGGTGACCCAAAGAACAATGGCAGGTGTGAGCAGGCTGCCTCAAATGTCACCAAGGATGAAGTGCCACATGGTTCATGAGTGAAGGTGAGGAAGAAGAGAGGTGGTATTGCTGGTCTCCCTAGATGGTGAGAGAGTCAAAGGAGAGGCTCTAGCCTAGCGGAGGATTGATGGAACCAGATGGACAACAACAACACGAACAGGATGAGTGTCTCCCTGCTGATGAAATCCTAGCTCCCCTGAAGTTTCCCACGCAGAATTGCTTCTCGTGATCCTTAGAACCACCTTGTGATGTAGAGATGGATCTTTGGTTTTTAAAGGCCATGCCAGAGGAATGCAAACTGGCAGGTTCTGCCCAGCTGGAAAGGATCCTGGAAGGCACTTCAAAGGCCACCTCATCCAACCCTCTCATTTATAGAGGAGGAAACCAAGGCCCAGAAAGTGGAAGTTCCTTACCCAAGGTCACACGTCGGATGCTAGATCTACAGCTGGAAGCAACCTCAGAGGCCATCTAGCCCAACCCCTTCATTTTACAGACAGGGAAACTAAGGCCCAGGGATATTAATTGACTTGTCCCAGGTCACACAGGTAGTAAGATCAATGATGAGATTTGAACTCAGGTCCTTTGACACTATATCCCCTGCTATTTCAAGGATGGGACTTATAATGAACTGTGTAAAATGAATGAACCTCAAGATGTATGATGGACCTCAAGACACCAAGAGAACCTTCTTCTAAGGACCCAAAGCAGTTCCATTCTGTGTGAGTGGAACAACTGTCCACATTATTAAAATCATACGTCCTGGAGTTAAGTTTTATGCATAAAAAGTACATAGAAGGTGAACGTTGCGCCCCCAGGTGACCTTGCAAAGCAGTAGTAGAAAAAAGCAATAGTCCAATAAGAATCTAGGCGCATCATCACTGGGTCAGCTGCTTCCTCTCTTCGTTGTGTAAGGAGCTGTGGTCACTCCCTCCCCGCCCTTAGCTTCATTACCTGTACCGGGGGACAACACATCGGGAATGAATTAATTCATCAAAGAAGCGGACGAGGAGTGAATATGACCTTTGCATAAAGCTAGGGAACCAGGCTGAAATGGAATATTCAAGCTTCTATGGTGGAGGCCTTAAGCACAGTCCTGAGGAAGAATCACTTGGGGAGTAGAAAGCTGCAGTGTCAGTCTCCCCCCTCTTTGACTGGTGGAGCATCTTTGGAGGACCGGAGGATTTGAACGTTTCATCAGTGTCCTAGAAGCATCCCCAGGACAGCACCGGCTGCTGGCGTTGTCTATGTCAACAACTGTGATTGGACTTGATGGAATGTGGATGGCAGATTCAGGGTTCTGTAGGGAACCCAGCAGAAGAGCTTCACCATAAATAAGGGGAACACGATGAGGATTCCATCGAGAATACCTCCAGGAGCTATAATTTTGCCATTCTCCTGGACTCTATGTTCTTGTGGGAGAGATCATCACACCCTTTGGGGGGGCGGTTTTGTACCAACTATAGCCCTATCATAAATATCTATAATATTACTTATTATGTTCATACTTGGATCTTTAGCCACTGACCATGGGTGTTGCCAAGGCTCAGTCCTGGACTTCCTTCTCTTTTCCCTCTAAACTATTTATTTCACTTGGGATCTCATCAGCTCCTGTGGATTCAATTATCATTTCTATACGAATGATTCTCAAATCTATTTGTTCAGCACTAGCCTTCCGTCTTCAGTCCTGAATCTCCAACTGCCTATCCAGACATGGCAAACTGGATATCAGGTCGATATCTGAAATTTTACATGTTCAAAACTGAATTCATTATCTTTTCACACAAACCTTCCTGTCTTCTAAACATCCATATTATTGTTGGGGTCACTACCATCTCCCCAGTCACGTCAAGAAACATTTAATAAGCACCTCCAAAAAAATTGAGCACCTCTTATGTGCCACGCACTGTACCGAGCACAGAGGAGATAGAGGCAAAAGGCATTCCCTGCTCTCAAGGAGCTTACAGTCTAACCGGGGAGACAACATCCAAATAACCATCTCCAAAGAACATCAAGACAGTAAAATTGGAGATAATCAACCAAAGGAAGGCAGTATATTAAGGAAAACAAGGAAAGACTCCTTACACAAAATAGTTCATCAGGTATGGCCTCGTTCAACTAGGTCAGCTAGGTGGTGCAGTGGATAGAATGCCTCGAGTTCAGTCTGGCCTCAAACACTTCCTAGCTGTGTGACCTTGGGCAAGTCACTTAACCCTGTTTGCCTCAGTTTCCTCATCTATAAAAATATGGAAATGGCAAATCACTCTAGGATCTTTGCCAAGAAAACCCCAGAGAGGGTCACGGAGAGTCAGACATGAAAACGACTGAAGAACAACAGAAACGATCCACCCCAGCAGCCAGGTACACTCAACAGCCTTCAGGTCATCCTCGGCTCCTCACTTATTTTTAGCCCCCCGTATCAATTGCAAATTCTGTGGATTCTATCTTCATGACATCTTGAGCACATGCCCCTTCTCTCCCGTGCTGCAGGCCCTCATCACCTCACACCTGGACTGTTAGAATAACTTTGTTGGTCTTCCAGCCACAAGCCTCTCCTCACTCCAATCCGTCCTCTCCTCAGTCATTAAAAAGACCATTCATTGAGTTCCAGCGGTTCCCTATTACCTCCAGAATCAAGTAGAAAATCCTTTCTTTGGCTTTTAAAGCTTTTCACAACCTGGCTCTTTCCTACCTTACTCTCTTGCAGAATCTACGATCCAGTGACATTGGGTCCCTTGCTTCCTTGCACGGGAAACTCTATCTCCTGATTCCATGCATTTTCACTGGCTGTCCCACATGCCTGAGATTCTCTCCCTCCTCCCCTCTGCTTCTTGGCTTTCTTCAAGTTTCAGCTTAAATTCCACTTTATGCAAGAAGTCTTTCCCTTGCCATTAAGTCCCCCTTAATGGCAGTGCCCTTTCCTTTGCAATTATCACCAGTTTATCATATATATGTATATATAACACATGCGCAAACAATTCTGTACAAATAAGATAGAGATAATATCTGTCTCTCTACATAGATGTAGATACAGGTAATTTTGTTCAGTCGTTTTTCAGCCACGTCTGATCTTCATGATTTTCTTGGCAAAGATACTTGCCATTTCCTTCTCTAGCTCATTTTTCAGAGGAGGAAACTGAGGCAAACAGGATTAAGTGACTTGCCCAGCTAGAAAGTATCTGACTGCAGACTGGAACTCAGGAAGGTGAGTCTTCCTGACTCCAGGCTTGGCGCTCCAACCAGATCTATATCTATAGTTATATCTTGTTTGTACAGAATTATTTACTTCTTGTCTTCCTCGTTAGATTGTGAAGTCCTTGCAAGCAGGGACTGGTTTTTTGACTATTTTTAAATCCCTGCTTCTTAATACAGTGACCAGCACACAGTAGGTACTCAATACATGCTTTTTTGATTTGACTCATTTCTAAAAGCTAATTAGGTCTGACTGACTAATTTATTTCAATCAGTAATCATGATGGGGGGGCAGGAATCACACTGGTGGGGGCTCAAACTATAGTGCGAGAAAGATATTTCCCAACTCCTCTGGATTACCCCTAGAACATGGAGGGAGAAAGAAGCTTCCCCTGGGAATCTAGTGGCTAGATTCTAGCCCAACTGTCCAAGCTGGGGTTGGGATAGTAGCACTAGAACATATGTTACAATTTCCTAAAAAAAAAAAAAATTGAAGCCAGTGGAGTGTGACTGTGAAAGGCAAAATATTCAAAACCTTTAGTCTTGTGAAACCCAGCAGGGTGTATTCCTCAGTTTAGTTATTTTCTGAGGCTCCATGCTTGTTCATAGTACTTGACACTGGAATAAAATATTATTAAATTTCCCTTCAAGGCCATTTATTTAACATTGCCATGCTCCGAATTAGTAGTGATGAAAACCAATTGGTAGACAAGACAATCAATATTTCTTAAGTGCCTACTATGTACCAGGCACCTTGCTAAGTGCCTTCCCTCAAGTACCTCACACTCTTGTTGTCGATGTTTGCTCTTTGGGACATCAGGAAAGTGATGCCATGAGATGCAAGTGAATTGGATTGAAGTGAGGGAGGGCTGTGCAAAGTCACCAACATCACTTTCTCCTCCAGAGCCATCTGGGTGCAATGGCCAGATATAGATCAGGACGACTAGAGATGGCCCAGGATGCAGTGGAGGACCTTGGCCTTTTTAAGGTAAGGTCTTTAACAGGTCTCAGTTTGTCTGAGGAAACACCCATTCAGTGAGCTAGGTAAGAAATGAGGCAAAGAACAGCCTCTTTACCTAGTTTAAAATAAATAAATCTGGGAGGGGAAGACCCTCAGGGTTTCTGATCAAAATGGTGCTCTGCCCAAAGGAATATAAATTTTGATTGCTGAAACCTCGCAAGATTTGGTCACCTTACATTCTAACAAAGAAGACAACATGTGCACTTGTGTTGGTAAGCAAAATACACACACACACACACACACACACACATAAAATATAAGAAATGAGTAAAAGGTAGTTTGGGGAGGCAGCTGGGTGCCTAAGGAAAGGCTTCATGTACAAGGTTAGGGACACAGATGTGTGGTCATTGTAAGCAAAAATTTTCTAACAATTAGAGCTGTCCAAAAAAAAGGCGAGGGGGGGGGCAGGGGGGAGAGAAATTACCAAGATGAAGGAGGGATAATACATTCCTAGTCATCACAGCTGGATGCCCACTTGCCAGGGCTCCTAAAGAGGATTCATGAATTAATCCTTTCCAATTCCACAGTTCCACAATCCTATGAAATGTTAAGAGTCCTGCTTCGTATAAAGCCCTGTGCTGGGTAAATGCCTTCAGCCCTGGCTAGGATAGCCTGGGGATTGTCTTGAGGTTTCTAATGCCTGCAACAGGGATCCACTTATCAGAGGCCATAACAGAAGGTGGAGGCAGATATAAGACACAAAGGGAGTTCCCTTTCCAAAATGTTAACCTAAAACTCAGCACTGAATATCTTTCTTTCTTTTGTCTTCCTCCCGTCCTTTCTTTTTCTTTCATTTTTTTTTTTTGGAGGCAGTTGGGGTTAAGTGACTTGCCCAAGGTCACATAACTAGTAAGTGCCAGAGACCAGTTTTGAACTTAGGTCCTTCTGACTCCAGAGCCAGTGCTCTGTCCATGAATACCCTTCTTAACATCTATTTATTAAAAGGAGAATTTGTAATGCGGGAAGATTAGAGGCATGATAGCCCATTCTAAGTTTCACTTCTCTTCAGAATAAATGATTCAGTAAGACTCTTAATAACATCTCATCATTTTTGGAGAAGGAAACATTATAGGGCAGAGGTTTTAAACCTGAGTTGTATGACCCTCCTTTTCTTAATATTTTGATAACTGTATTTGAATAGAATTGGTTTCCATTGGGATCTGATGTATTTTAGGCATTTACAAACGTGACTCTGCTACCAGAGGACATAAATAGTTTCAGGACCCCTGCTCCAGGATGGAGTGGTTTGATATACAGCTATTTGTTTCCTTTCTGATAAAGCCTTATGCGCTCAGCTGTTGGAAAAGAGCAGGACCATCGTCAGTCTAGCTCGTGTCGAGTGATTTCTTCAGAAAAAGGGAGAAAGGGGGCAGCTAGGTGGTGCAGTGGACAGAGCACTGACCCTGAAGTCAGGAGGACCTGAATTCAAATGTGGCCTCAGACATTTACTAGCTGCGTGACCCTGGGCAAGTCACTTAACCCTCATTGCCTCTAAAAAGAAAAGGAAAACGACACCGAGGATCCTTCTTAGAGAACAGCAGCCTGGGAAAGTCGGCTTTAATCCCGGAATCCTCTAGGATCCTAAGCTCCAGGGAGCTGAAGAGGAAACACATTATTGTCTTTTTGAGGAAACAAGGTAAATAATACAAGTTATAAGTGCACAAGAAATCTTTTTTCGAATGTCAAAGGAAGATGAGACGACTCATGAACCAAGTCAGCTTTGCTGGGAAGGCAGGTGGTGGCAGGGAGGAGAGAAAGGCCGCAGGTGAGAAGAGGGAGGCTACGGAGGACTGGGAAAGGAGGATGGCCCAATCTGTAGTGTTCCAGGGGATAAGACTAGAAGCCAAGGATGATGCCCCACCATAACAGGCCTTTAACAAATGCTTGTGGATGGATTGAGAGCAAGGTAGGTTGGAGTCAGATTTTGGAAAGCCTTGAATCCCACACTATTCGATATTTGTAGTTTGATAAGTGATGGGGAGCCATCGATAGCTCTGGAGCATGGCAGCAACATGACGAAGCCTGTGCCTTAGGAAAATCTACCCGGTTAGGGCTGCTGCTGGAGCCGGAGCTGGAGTAGGGCAACGGAGGCTTTGTCCCAGAGAGCCTGAATCAAGGGTGGGGCAGGCACTGCATCTGGCCTTTCCTTGCCACTTGATTGGAGACTCAACTGGTACTGACACCGCTTCTTGGGATCTTGGGGTATCAAAGGCCAGCTTGGGAGGAGTCAGTGCTCTTTAGAACTGGTGGCTTCGTTGGTCCCTCTGAGTCAGCACACCTGATATGTCCTGCTCACCAGATTTAGATGTCTGGTAGATCCAACTTGAAATGGTGTGCGTGCCACAAATTCTGTGCAATGACTCAGTTTTGTTCACCATTGGCTTTCTGGTCAAATCTGAATCTGAAGCGCCAGGCCCGGCCTATTTTTAAGGAGTGGACCATCTGCCTCCCCGAATGAGGCCAGACGCTGCTGTCCTGTGCCTCATGGTCCCATGATGGACTGATCTTCAAGATGAGGTCCCACTCTCTCTCCCAGACCTGGTGCCTGGCTATTCCTTACCTGAGGGGCTGCCTTCCACAGCACCCCACTTCAGTGGCTGGGGGCCATCTCTAGTCATCCTCATCTGTATCTGGCCACTGGACCCAGATGGCTCCGGAGGAGAAAGTGAGGCTGGTGACTTTGCACAGCCCTGCCTCACTTAAATCCAATTCACTTACAAGTCATGGCATCATCTTCCCGATTTCATGGTCCTTTTGGAGAACGAAGGACAAACAATATCTTTACCGGTAAAGAGGCAGGGGCTAGACCTTCTTGGAGAGAGGCTGCCCCTTCTCCTGCTATTGAAGCTGGGGCATTCCCCCACCCTTGTCCTTCACTTAGGTGCTCCTACCTTCAATAGTTATTAGTCCCGACAAAAGAATTCCTGTTTAGGTCGGGCCAGGATGGAGTGTTGGACGTGGAGTCAGGATGACCTCCGGGCACCCAGTTACCCCGTCTCTGTTTCAGTGTCCTCATCTGTAAAGTGCATGCAATGACAGCACCTACGTCCCAGATTTTTGTGAAGATCAAATGAGACAACATTTGTAAGATGCTTTGCAAACCTTGAAGTCCTATATGTAAATTCTAGTCACTTATTTTAGGGCTTTGGGGAAAGGGGAAAGAGGTGAAGCCGGGAGACCTCTTAGGACACAATTAGTTATATTATTCCAGTTAAGAGGAGCCTGGGTTCCCATAATCACATATGGTAGGGGGGATAGGTTCTGGCACAGGGGCCAGGTCCTAAGATTCCTGCGGGCAAGTCATCTCAGACGGGGTGGGGCCAGAATGCATCTGGATTATTGTGTTTCGGAACTGGGCCCCAGCCACAGGTTAGGAATGCCGTTAAGATGGTGGATGTTGGGAAGAATGTAGGTAATGAGGATGAGCAAGGGCACGTTACAGAATGCCACGGGGGCGGGGCAGGGCGGTCTAGCCTAGAGTTGTTTAGTGCTGGAGAGCAGAGGACAAGTTCAGGGACTTCATTCCTCACTCCCTGACATTGGGATGACCTGCTCCCCCCAACAAAAACCCCCCAAAACCTTGCATTTATTTTGCATAAGTTATACACAGATGTACCTAGATCATTAGATCTGGGGAGAACCTCAGAACCAATTGAATCTACTTTCTGCAGATAAAGAAACTGAGACGCTAATTTGTGCAGGTTCACACAGCTCTCAACGACGTGAACCCAGATCCTTCTGACGGCAAGTCCAATGTCATGGCCAAGAGCCGGCACACTGCCTCTCAAAGGTCTCCCCTTATAGAACACATGCTGTCGTTGGAGGAAGGGGTAGACAGGTGGTTCGTGGAGTCGGGAAGACAGGAGTTTGAATTCTGCCCCGGACACTAGCTGTCAAATCGCTTTCTCTCAAATTCAGTTTCCTCACTGGTAAAATTGGGAGAAAATTAGTAGCACAGGGCGGTGGTGAGAATCCAGCGAATTATCCTTGTGGCTTTGTATCTCCAGCGCCCCGAAGTGCCTAGCACACACAGCAGGTGCTCCATCCGTGGTTGGCCCGTAAAGACGGGTCGGCGAGGAGTTGTGACTTGCCCGAGGTCACACTGGATAGTCGGTAGCCGAGCGGGGATTTGACTCTAGCGGCAGGCAGAGGTCATTCTCAGAGTTGGAGCGACTCTTGCAATGCTTTCCGTACACCAAGGCAAGAAGCATTTACGATGTGCCAGGCCCTGGACTGGCCTCTGCCAGACACAGCTCTGGCACCGGGCCCGAAAGTCCTGAGCAAGAGCTTGGTGCCTAGTAAGCATCCCTTTAAATGAGAGCCCGCCCCGGGCGCGTCAGGCCGCGTCCGCTTCAGTCATTGGCCCGCCGCCTTCCCACTGGTTATTTTGTTGCAACTTTTCGAAGCTTTCCTGCCCACAAAAGCCGGGCCAAAAGCCAAACACCCACCCCGTCTTCGCATAGGACGGGGGCGGCATCCATCCAGCCATCCTCCTCCACTCCCATTGGCCGAACGTAGTTGGGGGGAGGGAAGACAGCTCCTGGAGGCCGAGAGAAAGGCTGTGACGTTTCCATCATGATTTGTTGTAGGGGGGAGGGTTTCGGGGTATTAATGATTCCCCCGCTGCCCGCACGGAGGCCGCCATTGGAGGCTCGGGCTGCCGCTCCATTATTCAAGAGCGGACCCCTCCCCAGGCTCCGTCCTCTCCCCTCCCCTGGCCGGTAGTAGCTGCGCAGAAACCCCGGTTCGGCATCGGCGGCTGCGCGGAAGCAGGGGGGGGGGGGGGAGGGGGCGGGGCCGCGCATAAATTAGTCAAATGAAGCGGGCGCGGGGCGGGCCGAGAGGCCGGCAGCGGTGGCAGCGGCGGCAGTGGCGGCGGCGGGGCAGGCGAGGCAGCCGAGGCGAGTGAAGATGGCGGCGGAGCGAAGCCGCTCCCCGATGGGCTCGCCGGTGCCGGCCTGTATGTTTGCGCCGGAACCCAGTCCCCCGGGCACAGCCCGCGCCGCGGCCGCCGCCGCCCGCCTCCACACGGGCTTCGACTCCGATTGCAGCGAGGACGGTGAGGCGCTCAACGGCGAGCCCGAGCTGGACCTCACCAGCAAGGTGCGCGGGCTCCTCCAGGGTTCGGGCCGGGAGGGCGGGCGCGAGGGGGAGGGGGGGGGGGCGTGCTAGGCCCGGCGCGGGGCATGCCGGGAGGGCTCGGGGAGGGGGCGACGCCATGGCAACGGCGCGCTGCCCCGCCCCCTCTGGGCCCCCGGCCCCTACGGGCCCCCAGCCGGACTCCGGCCGCGGCTGTCGCGGCAGGCGGGGAAAACTGAGGCCCTGGGAAAACTGAGGGGGGCACCCTCCCCGCACCCCTCCGTTGTGTCGGGGTCTCCCACCTTCGAAGCGTCAGTCCTTTCGACACAGGGTTGGCAGCTGGCTTATCGGGAATCCGGTGGGAGGGGAGCCCCTGCCCCGCCCTCTTCCCCCACTGCCTCCCCCCCAAGATAAGCCCTTGGTGCGCCTTCCCCACCCCCCGCCACGTGGGCATCCCCCCCTCCAGCTTAGGTCTGGAAGGGGGGCTGGGGCGGCCAAGGGTCCAGCCCCCTGTTTTACAGAGGGGGAAACTGAGGCCCAGGGGTGGGGGGGACTAGAGGAGAGTTGGAAGGAGCCTTGGACTGTCCCAGCCCCCTGTTTTTCAGAGGAGGAAACTGAGGCCCGCAGAGGGGGCTGCCTTTCCCAAGACCCGGGGTCCCACAGGGAGGGCCGAGTGAGCCGGGGCAGGTCACCCCGCTGGTGGTGTGATTCACGCCCTGCCGGCCCAGTCTGGCAGGTCCTGCCGGCGGGGCGGGGGGGGGGGGGGGGGGGGGCGTGGGGGGGGTGTGAGCCCTGCTTTTCAGGGCTCACAGAACCTGGGCGCCTCGCTGACCTGGACCTGCCAGATTCGGACCTGGGGAGGCCTCTTCTGCTGCCCCCTGCGCAGGGTGACCCTCTTGGCTTTGCCTCTTTGGTGACAGCTGGGACAGTACCTGACCCTGGCCCGTAGAGGCCCATGATGCCCCAAGGGGGCCGTGGGGTGTTAGGGATGCCCTGTAGATGTAAGGGCAGCGGTGGCAGATCCTCGGGGTGCTTGGAGACAAGGGCCCAGGGACCCCTGGGGTGTTGAGCCCACCCCTGTCACTCTGGGGACTAGACTGGGTCCTGGGGAAGTTGCTCAGGGTGGTGGCACAGGTGTCCTGATGCCCCTTGGGGGGAGCGGCAGTGGGAAGTCAGGTTATTTTAAGGACCATGAAGGGGGGCCTCCTTGAATATTTATTGATGATCTGAGGGGAGGAAAACCCACCCCTGCCTTCTGCCATGTGTGCTTCCAAGGTGATGGAGCCCTGCCTACCTTGTTGGGGGTGCTGGCACATCCCTGGGAGGCAGCTGGGAGCCGGCTCCAGGGTGCCCGGCCTCACCTTCCTAAGGAGCCAGGCCTGGCCCCTAGCCAAGCAACCCGATTCATTCAGTGGTCTTTCTCCCTGGCTCTCCTGCTCCCACAGCCTGCCCTCACTGCTTATACCCTCCCGTGGGCCTGCCAGCTCACCATCTAGTTACCAGAGAGAGGAGATGCACCCTCCCCAGGGCACCAGCAATTCTCCCTCCTCCCAGGACAACTGAGGACTACCTGGGTAAACTGAGGAAGAGCAGCACATAGGAGGTGGAGTCCCTGCTTTCTACCACCTCCTCTTTCTCTGCTAGGACACTGTTGTTGTCAGGGGGGCTGAAGAGGGTCCCCTTGCCTTGGCAGGTGTTCACAGATCTCAGAGATTTTGGAGTCTTGGCCAGAAGCCGAGCAGGAGGAAGCCATGCTTGTAACAGTGCAAGCTAGTTTCTCATTCAGAGTGTCTGCCCCTTCCAAGTGTCCTCCTTTAGGACTCTAGTCAGAGGACCTGGGTTCAAATCCAAGCACTGATGTTTAGAAGCTGCCTAGCCTTGGGCAAATTCCTTCCCCTGTGGGAACTGAGATCATGTGGGTTGAAGCACATTTATAAAGCAATGAGTAGTTTTAGGGGCCCAGGGGAGAGACGTGGAGAGAGAGAGAGAGTGAGGGAGAGAGAGAGGAGAGAGGAGGAGAGAGCACACCATTGCCTAGGAAGCCCTGGTGGCAGGGGAGAGTCTGAAGGAGATGTGTCTGTGCTGGGTGCAGAGAACTCAAGTCATCTTTCTTACCTCCTGCACCGCCCCCCCCCCCCCCCACCAAGTGCCAGGGTCATACCACCTGTATGGCCCACCCAGGGCTTGACTTTTGTGTACTGTATGTGTGTGACCTTCGGGGAGCCTTGAACTTTAACATGACTTAACCCGGAGAGCAGAGGGCCAGTCCTAATAAGAAGGGCCCCTGTTGTCCCTGACTACGCCTCTCCCCCATCACGTGGTGCCCAGGCCAGGCTCGCCTCTGTCTTCCCCAGCTTCCTAGTTGGCTCTAAAGTGGAGGTAGCTCAGGGAGTCCCAGATGTGTGTGGTGGCCGTTAGAGCACCTGGGAAGGCCGTCAGAGTCAGGGTTGGGGGGAACGCATCCGGGCTGGGCTTTTTGAGTGACATCTGGGCACCTCTTCTCTCAGACTGGCTCAGGGATGGGTGGCTTGGGATCTCAGAGGGCTGATGGAGGTGTCCTCATGTGAGATTATACTGAGAAACTCTTGAAAACAACCCAACCTGACCAGGATGGTTGCTTTGTAAACAACCAAAACCCCCTTTGTCAGTTGGCCGTAGGTTCCTCCTGAGAAGACTGAGCTCCCTACCCTAAGAGCAGCTGGGGGCACCCCCAGCGACTTGCTTCAGAGATCCCCACTTGGAGGAGGGACCAGTCACTGGAGCTGGCCCCACTCCGGAGTATTCCTCCAGTAGCGAAGGGCGCTGCAGAAGTTAGCCCAGCTGGGGTAGATGGAAGTTCTCCTCACCTTGGAGGGACCTCTCCTGTTCCCAGCGGGGGGCCCAAGGCTGCATGGGGGCACTTGGGCCGTGGGTGGCTGGAGGAGCCGGCTGTGCCTGAGATTTTTAGGGGAGCCCTTGAGGATATAGGGAGAGAGAAGGTGCAGCACATGATAGAGGGAGGCCCAGCTCTCCTCTGCTAGGACTGCCCAGGGAGTGAATGAAGAAAGGACAGAACATTCAGGAGGTGCCTCCCGAGTGCCAGGCACCGTGCTAGGCTGTGCTCCAGGGCTGCAATCGGGAAAGGGAGGCCGGCCCTGGTGGGTCCATGAAGAAGGGCAGCAGGACCAGGGCTGTGGGACGAAGCAGGAGGAAAGCTTTGGGTTGTGTTCCTGCCCGCTTTGGCTGGGCCGCTGTTGCAGTGCCCAGGAGTCCTAAGCTTTTTGGTTTCTCCTCCAGCTGGTGCTAGTAAGCCCAACCTCAGAGCAGTATGACAGCCTCCTCCGGCAGATGTGGGAGAGGATGGACGAGGGCTGCGGAGAGACCATCTATGTCGTTGGGCAGGGATCAGGTGAGCACCGTTCTCCTTCCAGCATCCATGGTTTCATTAGTGGGCTGGGGGGGAACTCCCTTCGATGCCACAGATTGCGACCCCTTCCTGCCTTAGTAGACTGTTGTCATGAGTCTCTCTGGCAGAAAATCCACCCCCACCCCTATTCCAGCCTGGTGTTGAGATTCTGTGGGCCCTCGGAGGACAAACCTATCCCCCAGTCATTGGGATGGCCTGTGACCAGCTTGTACTTAGACCCTGGCTGGCGTCACAAGGCTTGGCCTCCCCTGGGGTTGCAGCAAATGCAGACAGGAGTTCAAAGCAAGATTTTCTTGGTGGTCTCCTTTCAGCTAAAATATTCCCTCTGCCCCTCCTGATTTTCCCTTTCCAAAGACCTCTAGGCACGTTGCTCTCTGAGCCTTGCTGATTCTAGCCCATGGCCTTGTGCATTAATTGGGCTGAAGGCCGGAGAGGCGGGTAGGGGTCTCATGGGGTCATTAGTATTGTGGGGCAGAAAGGCACAGTTTTCAGGTCACCTTCCTGCTTGCCAGTGTGGCTATGGCAGTACCGTCAGGTGGCACCCCGCCTGAGAGGTCAAGGAGCGATGGGACGCCAAGCCCCTGATGGCGGCTCCCTTTGAAGCCTGGATCATCAGAGAACAACAGGGCTTGACTCTGCCCATGACCCTGGACAAGAGCAATAATGGGCCCAGCCCTTCCTGGCTGAGTCGGATTCTTGTCAGCCCCAAGCTGGGCCCCAGTTCCCACATTCCTGGTAAGGCACCTGTTCTCTGCTGGCCTGTGAATGAATGTGGGTCTGCCATTCCAGAGTTTTGTTAGAGTCTGTTGGGTGGGCATTGGGGGAGACAGGACTACTCTCTTTTCACTTGCTGCTCCTCACCTTGTGGCTTTCCTTAAAAGTAGTGCCTGGTGCTTTGGAAGATCAGGGAGTCCCCAGGCCCAGAGGTTCCATCACAGGCCTGACTCCCTGTTGCCCTCCAGCAGAAGTGAGACCTTCATCCCTCCTCAGCATCCTGGCATTCTCTTCCCTGGCTAGGATAGGCAGGGCATCATGCCAGTGACCATAAACAGGCCCAGCCCTGCCATCTGCCACCCTCCTGCCTTTGGTGAAAGATTGGGGGTGGGGGGGGCTTGTTAAAGGAGCAGCTTCATTTCTGACCTTAGTTTGGCACAAAGAGGGCCAGAATGAGGACACTGCAGGGTCCCACACTCATTCACCAAGTCTTTGAGTGGGGGTGTGTGTCAAAGGCAAGGTCCTTGCCAGGATGGACCTCTGGATGCAGTGGGTGAAGGGCAGTGGGGCTGTGATTCCATCCAGGGAGGAGCAATGCAGACCATGCTGGAGGAAGCCGAGAAGTGGGAGAAGCTCCTTCCAGCTCAGCCTGCAGTTCCTCTGCCTGCCCTTTGAAATGTATCCCTGCTTCTCTTTTTCCATCCCGGCCAGTTGCCAGCTACTCTTTCCAGCACTCCCCTGCCCTCACTCTAGAATCTTCCCTCCTAACAAACAAGTGAATCCTCACGCTGAATAGGTCTGGGGTGAAGTAGGCCTCATTTGAGCCCTGGTGGTGGGGCCCCATCAGCTCTCCAAAGCGCCCCTGCTGGCTCCCGCCGGCTGGATCACGAGAGCTTCGAGGCGCTGTCCTTGCTTCTGAGGTTGCCTTCCCTCCAGTCTGGGCCACGTGCAATGAACAGATGTTCTTCCTTCACAGCCACGTCGATGGTGTCACTCTCCAGGGACCAGAGGACCAGGCCTGCCGCCTTTCTCTCTGAGGACCCCTCTTTCCTGGGCCATTTCTTGGTCTGGCATGTTCTTCCCTAACTTTGCATTTCTGCCTCGCAAAGTCCTGTGCAGTCTTAATACCTTTACTGGCATGCCTCCATCCTTCAGGAGCTTTCTTGGATCTCTCTGCTGGGAAATTTGTTCATCCAGCGTTTGTGAGGGCCTGCCGTGTATCAGGGACTGGGTGAGGCAGTTAAAAATGGGAGTCATCTTCCTACAAGTGACAGTGGATGCCTTATGATTAGAGAAAATGTGAAGCATGACGCCCTTGGGGACAGAGCCTTGGGGCACCCAGGGGAGACCCCAGCCAGGAGCAAGGATGGGTCAGAGAGAAGGGACTAGACCAGTCTAGCACAGTAGTATGGAAATGAAGGAGACAGTTTTGCAAGGAAGGGCCTCTCTACATGTCAGGCACTGACCTCACGGGCAAGGAGGATAAGCCCACTGGCGACCTCCACCAGCCCATCAGAGGCAGTGGCCAACCCCTTTTTGCCTCGCTGTTTGGGACTATGGTTTCCTTAGCTCCCAATTCCAGGGACTCCTGGTGCCACAGTGTCTCTGGATGTGGCCGGTGTTGGGAGAGCCTTTGGAAGGCTGGATCCCCAGGACCACTGTGGTCAGCCCCCTTTCATGTGGCTTCTCAATGGCCTTTTCCAATCTAGCATCACACAGCCAATTAGTCCCTTTGATCCAAAAGCACCACATGGTGGCAAAATACTCATTAGTATGTCCTTATCCTTCTGTCTGCGCTTGGACCTTGGCAGAGGAGTAGGAGTGGTACCACTTCCCAACACTCACTTTGTTGGATTTGGGGTTCTTCATGTGATACCCCCTCTCCCGGCTCCAGGTTCTCTCCTGGCTGTCCGACCCCCCCCTCCCCCCCCCCGCCCCCGGCTCCCTTGGCTGCCCTCAGGTGACTCAGAGTAATCCATCATGCCTTCTGCAGAAGCCTTCCTGTCCCCTCCCCTCAGGAGGTTGCTGCCTATTCACCCTGGGTGGAGCTGGAGCATCCACACTGCAGTACGTAGCAGGATCCTGCTGTTTTTAGCCAGGGCCTGGCCCACATGACCCCTTCCTGGATGCTTGCTGACTGGGCCCGAGGAGTGAAGGACCCATTAGAACTTGGTCATCTTCCTGGGGCTGAGCCAGGGAATCTCAGACCTGGGGGCTGCCAAGTGACCTCGTCAAACCCTTCTCTGGACAACCTCCCTCCAAGGTCTGGAGCAAGTTCAAGCTGGTCCAGAGCCCTCTGGTCAAAGCAGTTCTCCAGGCAATGGTGGATAAAGAGAGGAGGGTCAGCCTGGGGCCTTGGGGCCTAGAGGATGAGGGGGAAGCCCAGCTGCCCCAGGTGGGTCCCAGAGAGGCCTGGTATCCTGGCCACGCTACCTGCTTCCCAGCCATCCAGTAGCAATTTTCATTGGTGCCTCTTTCTGCCTGGCAGTATATTGGATGCTGGGGAGATAAGCAAGTACAGGGGAGTGGGGGAAAGGCTTCTGTCTAGCACGTGACTGAGTGGAGCTTGGAAGGAAACTGGATTCCAAGAGTTGGAAGTGAGGAAAGAGGGGCATTCCAGGTGGGAGGGCAGCCTGGGCAAAGGCATTGAGGTGGGAAATGGAATGTCACATGTGAAGAATAGCAGCACATCAGCCCCATCATCTCTCCATTCTTCTCCATCCTACATTCTGCAGCCAGATTAAAATCTATGATCATGGCCCTCCCCTGCTCAGGGTTGGGAGGCCACTGTGGTTCCTCCCACACGAGGTGGGACATTGGGCTCAAGCCCCAGAGCCCTCCTCTTTGGACAGCTGGAGCAGTCTGTCACTGTGAAGCTCCTGGGGTGGACCTGGATTCGAATTTGCCATGGCTAGCTAGCTGTGCACATGGCCAGTCACTGGGGCCCATAGCCAGGCTTTCTCCTGGCTGCTGCGAGGCTCGTCAGACCTGCTCTCCACACCCTACCAGGGCCCCTCTTCCCATCTGTCTGCTCAGCTGCCTGGGATGGATGGCGCCACCTCTTCCTCCTCCCTGTGACGGCAGCACTTGTCTCCTGCGCAGAAGAACCAGACCATGTTTTGTGCTTCTCCGAACCTGGGATCTGGTGCTTATGAAGCAGGAATCTTAAACTTTGGCAGCGAGTGATGGCCTTAGGGCCCTGACCCTGATGTAATGCCTCCCTTTGTAGAAGGGCTTTCAGATCACACTGCCCTCTCTAATTAGAGCCTCTCTGTGCTCACCCCACCCAGATGGAGGGACTGAGGAGAGCTGCAGGGATGGGGGTGTGCCTGGGGGCAGGCAGATTGGGACAGAGCAAGGGACGAAGAAAAACATCCATTTATCTATCATAACACACCATCCAGTGGGGCAGGTACCTGCCAGGAGAAGCAGCTCCATTTAACAGGATGGGGAAACTGAGGCTCCCTGCTGCATGTGGCAGGAACATGCTCCCAGAGATGTGGGTTCTCAGAGTCCTGTCGTCCCTCCTCCTGCTCCAGGCCAGACCCCAGTGTAGACAAATGGGCCACCCTGGTCGCTTCTGCTTAGACTGGGGATGACTGGATGGGTGAAGAAATGCCTAGTGAATAGAAGATTTGGGATGTACGTGAGAGTCCTCTCAGCTATCTGAAGGGCAGGCACGTGTCAGGGTACCAGACCAGTCCTTCCCACTGGCCTCAGAGGCAGAGTGAGGAGCCCTGGCTTAGCCACCCAACTCCCCTGGGCATCTGTAAAACATGTTAAAATGGGGAGGGGCCTCAGGGTGAATTCATTCATGAACTCTGCCAGTAACAATGAATGTGCCAGAGTCTGGGCTGAGCATTAGGGACAGAGGGACCAAAGGAAACCCCGGGGAGGGCGGCCAAGTGGCTGACTGAGGCTTCCAGATAAGGAGGGCTGTCCCCAGGGGACAGGCGAGGGTGCCAGTGGGTGGCCTTCCCCCTCCTTTGGGCCTTTCCCCAGAGGCTCCTGGGGACTGTGGAAGGGATGCCCGTTGAGCTTCTTTCCAGCTTTGAGGCTCTGCAAATGTTCATTGTGACGTTGCTGCTTGGCCAAGAATAAACAAGCTGATGTCATTTGCTGCCAGCGTAAATAGAATTAGAGTTGAGAGAAATTCCCTCTAGAACATCCGAACATGGACCTGGTCAGCTCTGTGTGAAGGCCTCTCTCCAGCCATGGAGAGCTTAGGCAGAGCATTTCACTGCTTTGATGTTGAAATTTTTAAAATAGGAATTTTATTTTAAACTGAGTTAACGGTCTCTCTTCTATTCTGAACTTAACGAACACCAAATAAAATGAGTATTTCCATGACAATTGTAGAAATGGAGAGGGTGGAGTGGTGCTCTCTATTATACAGGGCCTGCTTCTCTTTTTAGGCACGTAAGTAGTTTAGCACCTCACTTTATCAGAGCCACCGGGCTTGTCCGGGACACCTTCTGGGCTTCCTTCTGTTCCCTTTTTCTGGTTTCAGAACCCTTTCCCTGCCCACTCTTTTTCCTCTCCCTTCTCCCCATAACTCTCATAAGAAATACATGTAGGCAACCAAAATGACTTCCCACCATGGCCGTGACCTCCAGAGTGGGTCTTGCACCTTGTTCATCACCTCTTAGGGGCCAGCAGCGTGCTTCATGGTGGTGGTCGGGCATCCCAGGATTGGGGTTCTTTGGCTTCTCAAAGTCGTTTGTTTTCTGTGTCGCTCACTTCTGCTCGATTCACTCAGCATCAGTTTACATGAAACCTTCCTGAGTTTCTTGGAAATCATCCCTTTCATCATTTCTTAGGGTGCAACAGAATTCCGTCCCCTTCCTGTGGCGTGGCATGTTCGCCCCTCCCCCGCTGATGGGCACCGCCTTGCTTTTCCATTCCTTATAACCACAGAAGGAGCTTCCCTGAGACTTGTGGACGGCTGCCTCCTTTTCCTCTCTCTCGGATCTCTTGGGGTGGCGTTGGCCTAGCCAAGGGTAGCTACAGTTTAGTGACTTTCTGCCGTCTCTGCCAGTCTGGTGAGGGTTAGACAGAACCACAGAAGTGTTTTAATTTGTATTTCAACCTTTGAGAACAGCCTGTTCATATGCTCAGTTGTGGGATGGGCCGTTTCACTTTGGGACGGCTGTCATTGTTCGGAAGAGCTCCCGACTTCCTCCTGCCTCAGTTAGTCACTCTGCTAAGACTTCACTGCTTTTCTTTTTGTCTCTTTGTCCTTAGGACCCAGCCCAGTGTCTGGCATGTCATAATTACCTGCTGAGTCTGTGAAGGGTTGAATGAATTCACAAGGTCCTAGATCTAGAGCTGAGGGGACCCTGAGGCACCTCCCGCCCTCCTCGTTCTGCCGGCTGGCTACGGCCCAGCTCTAGCTCTGGGAACCTCCAAATTCATTTATCCAAGTCACTGAAAAGAGTATCCAATGGAGAGAGGGAGAGAGAGAAGGAGGGAGGAGGGGGAGGGGAAGAGGGAAAGGGAGAATAAATGGGGAGAGAGGAGAGGGAGGGAGGGAGAGAGATCCGTAACTGTAGAGATGAAGCCTCCTGGGGTGCCTCTGGGCCAGGCTTGGGATGTTCCCCAAACTTCTCATCTTGTTTCTGTTTAGGTGGGCCAGGATAGACTCTCTGCCCACCCTGCTTTCCCTCTGGTTGTGGTTTTACTCTCATAGTACCCCTGAGAATACACCCCTGCCCTTCTCCCCATCTCCTTTTGTCGCTGAGTCCACCTGCAGAGCCACACGCCAGGTCCTTCTTGTCCTACGGCCCCTGGCTGCCTTTGGACAGATGTCTGAGTCCCCTCGCTCAGGATCTGTCTCCTCGGAACCCTGAGGTATCCCAGCAGCCTGCTCTCGTTCTTGCTTGTAGACATTTCAGGGGCATCTGGCTGGGCCTATTGACTTTGGTTAGATGTGCAGCTTAGAGAGCCGGGGCAGTCTGGGCAGTGGCCAGTGGTGCAGGGGGGCGAGCAAAAGTTGCTGCCCAGGCAGAATGAAACGATGCCGTTGGACAGCAGGGTGGTGGGGTCTGGGCTCCCCCATTTCTCAGGAAGGTGGCCAGCAAGGCCATGTGCAGCCTGGCAGCCACCTCTGCATGGGCTGAGGGGACATTTGGAGCAATGATGTCTGACGTTTCCATGGCCCGTGAAGGTCTCTAGAGTGCTTCGCAGGCCTGAAGGGCAAGGGGCCGAGCCTGGGGGTCTGGAGGGCACCATTGTCAGGTGGCAGGCAAGGCCCGAAGGTTCTTCTGAAGGAGGATTTGCCCGAAACATCAGGGAATGATGAGAGGTGATGTTGGAGGAGGCTGAGCTCAATGACAGAGGCCTTACCTGTGGGTAGTGGGGAGCCATCGAAGGGTTTGAGATGACCATGGGCAGCAGGGACAGCAAAGAAGGGCGGGAGATGAAAGAGGTTGCAAGGACAGAGCCGACAAGCAGGACTGTCAGCAGCCAGGGAGGGAGGAACCCTGGGACGGGGAGGGATGAAAGCGGAGCCACCATCGGTCACTGCTGTTAGCCTCGGTTTCCTCATCCCCATAGTCAAATGGGCATAACCATGTGCTCCCAGGCTCCCCCTCCCCATTTTTATGATGAAGTCACTTTGTAAGCTGTAAAGAAGAGTGTTAAGGCCCCAGGGAGCCTGGAAGGGGAGTGGTGGTGGGATCGTTTAGGAGAAGAGGAATCTGCTGGGGGGCCAGGGGAGAGGAAAGATGGTGCTGGAGAGCCCTCGGAGCAGATGGGAGAGGAGGAGTGCAGCGCTGTGGTGGGACAGCTGGGCTTTGGTCAGGCACAGGTAGAAGGCCTTCTGAGGGTCGGGCATCATCACTGTGGCCTTTGGGGAATAGCCAGGTTTGAGAGGGAACCAAAACCGGGAGAGCTGGGAGAACCGAGAAGGCTCGAGGCCCCCCACAACCCCCCGGGGGCAGGGGCAGGGGCAAGTAGGGCTGAGGGCTGGCTGGAAGGAAGGGAGGGTCTAGCTGCAGGGTTCGGGACTCTGAGGGATGCCAAGGATCCCCGGGCCTTTGAGGGCATGGACTGGCAAATGGAGGCCCCTAGGCCAGCATGTGCCCAGCCTCGCAGGCTTGCTGTCAAGAGTGCTTCCCCCCCCCCAGCATGAGAAAACAAGCCTTGTTGCTGTTGTTATTAGGAGGAAGGGTCTCCGGGCCATGAGGAGAGGCTGAGGCGTCGAATGATTTCATTGAGTCAGAAGGGAGGGGCTTAGAGGCAGCTCGGTAGCCACCAATGAGAGATAAGAGAGTTAGCATCTGAGCCGCAAGAGGACCCAGCTGAGCCTGTCAGCTGCCCCAGACACTTGGGATGGGAGGCGGGAAAGCCGGATCCTCCCTGCAAGTCGTTGGCCTCTCCTCAGTGGGAAGGGTTGGACAGACTCAGCATAGCCTCGTGTGTCTCTTGCCTGCCCAGGGGCTGGTGGCAGCAGGGCTGTCCCTCTCCTTCCTTCCTCCCACTTTGAACCCAAGGTCATGGGCAGAGATCTGATGTCACAGCCGTGGCTCTTCATCAGCCTTGTGGGTGTCCACATCTAGGCCCACCTCCCCCGTACACCAGCACTGCCTAGCCTAGATGAGGGGGAGTCTGGGAATTTGTTCTTAAAATATTTCGATACTTGTATTTCAGTGGAATTGGCATCCTTGGCAATCCAATCTAGATTATTTTGTGCATTTAAAAATGTGGGAGTGTGAGAAGAGATTCTTTAGGCTTCCCCAGAATGTCAAAGGGAGGGGTCTGTGAGGCAGATATTGTCGAGTGGATCCTTCTGTTGCTGAGACAGGTTGGGGAATGACCAGGCCCCTGAGGCTTCACCTGAGCTGTTCACCAGGCTCAACCCATTGCATCTGTGAGGATTGCCTTAGACTTCCCCAGTGGGGATCGGTCTGCTGCCTGACAGCCTCCTCCACACCTCCTCTCTGTACTGGCTCCCCTCCTGGCATCAGTAGCGTTAGGGCTTGTCATGTGCTGGCTTCAGGGGACATGGAGGGTGCAGACCAAGGCCCTTTATCTGGTGGGGATAGCTGGAGGGGGCTCAGTCAATTCTTTGAATGAATGGAAGTGCCTTTCTGCAGACGGGACCGAGTATGGGCTGAGTGAAGCCGACATGGAGGCTTCATATGCTACCGTGAAGAGCATGGCCGAGCAGATGGAGGCGGATGTTATCCTCCTCCGAGAGCACCAGGAGGCCGGCGGCCGAGTGCGTGACTACCTTGTCCGCAAGCGGGTTGGAGACAATGACTTCCTGGAGGTCAGGTGAGGAGGTGACGGGTACAGTGCCAGCCCGAAGGAGGATGGAGCCCTCGGGCCCTCCCTCGATCTGCCGTGGACGACGCCCAGAGACTTTGCGTGTCTCCGCTTTGGCCCACTCGCTTTCTCGTGCTTGTTGCCAAGAGTGCATAGACCAGCCGCAGGAAGGACAGGTTCCTTTCCTTTTCCCATCAGGATTTGGGTTTGGGGGGGGGCCAGGAGATAAGGGATGGTAGGAAAGGTGGCACTGAAGTGGGGCCATTTTGGGAGGAACATTTTGCTCCTAGACTGTTTGTCCTCTCATCAGCCAGTGAGCCAGAGACCAAGGCTGGGGAAGGGGGAGTTCCCCAGGAGGCCTGAAGGACAAATAGGGAGCTTTGTGTTGGGGCTGCACTTCCCAGTGGCTTTGGAGATGAAAGGGGGAGGGAGGCCTCTGGGAGCACCCACCAGTCAGCCTGAGCTATACCTCCTTGGCTCTGGCCATACCAGCTTCCATCTTCTCATAGACCCCGAGTTCAACCACATGGGAGCTCCCTCCATGGGTGCCAATGGCAGCCCATCTGGCCATAGCCCCAGGGAGATTCCCTGGTGCGGGCCAGGCTTGTGACCTGGCTTGTCCATGGGCATATGGCCCAGACAGGCAGGGGGCCAGAGCATCTCCTTCCTGAAGGCAGAAGGCCTTGGCAGGCTTGGGTGCAGAGAGCTGCCTAGATGCAGACATGGGGGGATGTGTGTTTTCTTCCTCTCACATCTATCCCCCCACCTTCACACCCTCATGCAGGGTCGCCGTGGTGGGCAATGTGGACGCAGGGAAGAGCACGCTGCTGGGCGTCCTGACGCACGGGGAGCTGGACAACGGCCGTGGCTTCGCTCGGCAGAAGCTCTTCCGCCACAAGCACGAGATGGAGTCTGGCCGCACCAGCAGTGTGGGTAACGACATCCTGGGCTTCGACAGCGAGGGCAACGTGGTGAACAAGCCCGACAGCCACGGGGGCAGCCTCGAGTGGACCAAGATCTGCGAGAAGTCCACCAAGGTCATCACGTTCATAGACTTGGCCGGCCACGAGAAGTATCTGAAGACGACTGTTTTTGGCATGACCGGCCACCTGCCTGACTTCTGCATGCTCATGGTAAGTGTGAAGGGCTTTTGTTGGAGGCCAGCTGGCCAAGAACGTGTCCGGGTGTGTCGAGCGTATGTAAACTGGCCTTGTCTAAGACAGGGCACTTGGCGGGTTTTGTGGGGTAAAGGACGTCAGGACTATAGATGGCCCAAGAGTGAATGGGCTGGACTGGATGTCAGGAGCCAGCGATGCCAGAGCTACAAGCTTTCACTTTGTTTTCCCCTCTGGGTCACTGCCATTTTGACTGAGGTCATAAGTCTTCTGGGGTGCTGAAGTGATGGACTGGGGCAGCAGGAGGCCCCCAGCATCTTCCCAACCTCTGTCTGGCTTCCCTCCTGTGCGTTGAGGGACATTGTGCTTTGGGGCCCCGGAATCTGGGCTCAGCCACTGACTTGTTAGAAGCTGTTTGCTCTGTGGGCCTCTGTTTCTTCATGTGCAGAATGGGGACCATTGTACCTGTGCCCCTGAGCTCACTGGGCTGTTGAGAAGCCGGCTGTGAGGGGGCAGGGGCTTCTATACCCTGGGCTACCCAGACTTCATCTCTGTTGGGTCCTCTGAGTCTCTCTAATCTGCAGCTTGTATCATTGGGCTTCTTGTGTAAGTTGTTGGCAGAGGGGCTACTTGGTTCCCTGCCTCTGACCCACTCTGGCTGGGTGGACCCAGCCAAGGGTCCTTCCTTCTTAATGAGTGCCCATGATCACTGTCCACTTGACTTGCCTATTTGCTTTGGTGGAGAGAGTTCTCCACACAGATGATGTGACTGGCCCCCATGTCCTCCTGGCGTCCTAGTTGTGCTGGGTGCTGCCAGTGTCTGATCTCCTGCTCCTGGGCTTACCCTGGCACCTGTGACTCCAGTGCTGAAGGCTGCCCCTAGGAAAGGGCTTCTGCCCTGGCCTTCCTCCTACTCACGGTTCCTTTCTTTGTCTGTGGCAGGTGGGCAGCAATGCTGGGATTGTGGGCATGACCAAGGAGCACCTGGGCTTGGCACTGGCACTCAATGTTCCTGTCTTTGTCGTGGTCACCAAGATTGACATGTGTCCGGCCAACATCCTGCAAGGTAATTGGGAGGCCTCCCCTCTGCTGGGGGGGCCACCCATATGGCTCCCTCCAGCAAGCCGGGATCTTCTCCTTTCTCATTTCTTGTTTGGATCTTGGCCTGGAAATGTCTGCCCTCTAGATCCTGTAGGGGGAGCCAGGGGCAACGGGCTGGAAGCAGAGAGGCAGGTGAGGTGGTGTGGAAGGTGTGCCAGGGCCCGGCACCAACCTGCCTTTCCAGCTTTCTTCCTGCTGCTTCCCTTCCCTCAGGTTTGGCTCTGCCTCTCCTCCCCTGTCCTTTCGAGGCCTGCCCTCACTTCTCCTGGGTGAGAAGGCTTTCTCCTGACTCTCTCCCTTGTCTACCTTGTCTTGTTCACACTAACATATGTGGCTCCCCATCCCCTTGGGAGGTGACAGGTTTGCTGAGGAAGAACGTCGTCCTCTTTGGATCCACACCCTTCTTTCTTCCCCTTTAGTCATTGTGGCCATTAACCCTTATCTGCCTGCCCAGTGGTCTGACTGTCTCCTGCTTGCGTCAGTGAAGAGTGCATCACTCCCCTCGCCAAAGCTGTGCACCCTAATTCTGTTCCCTTTCTCCCTTTAAGAGACCCTGAAGCTGCTACAGCGCCTGCTGAAGTCTCCCGGCTGCCGCAAGATCCCCGTCCTGGTGCAGAGCAAGGATGATGTGATTGTGACCGCGTCCAACTTCAGCTCAGAGAGGTAATGAGGGCACGGGTGGGGTGAGGAGAGGAGTGCCCTGGGCTGGGAGCCTGTGGCCATGGGCCTCTTAGAGCTGGCCCCTTCTCTGGCCCTTCTCCCATGGCTGGTTCACACGCCACCTCTTCCGGGAAGTCTTCCCTCATACCCCCAGCCAGAAGCATCTCTTCCTCCTCTGAACCCTTAGGGTCCTTTGGCCTTCTCCTGAATCAGATGGCCATTTGCCATGGCTGCCCTTGTCCTCTGCCAGCCCCAGCCTAGGCTCACGCTGAAATAGTCCTTGGTAGTTTGTGAGTGCCTAGTTTTCTCACAAGAGGGCTGGGAGGCAGCTGGAAGAGATGAGGTACGTGGTTGGTTCCAGCCTCCTCTGCTGCATCTGTGGCAGCTCTGGCTCTCCCTTGGCTCTGCTCCCTCTGGGACTGGTCAGTTGTGGCTCCTTGGGCCCCAGGCCTGGAGAAGCGGGCAGTCCCTTTGTGGGACTAGAGGCTGCTGCTTCCTTCCCTTGGTTAATGCCTCTGCCTTCCCTGAGGCTGATGACGCTGTATCAGGGCAGTGAGCCCAGCACCTATCTCCAGTGGGATGTGCAACTCCTCTCATCCCTTGGCAGTGGGCGCTTGCCAGTGTCCAGCCCTTGGGAGCTCCCAAGGAAGGAGCTGGCCACTTCAGCTGGCCTCTGTTCATTTTTTCTTCACTCTCTGCTTAGGATGTGCCCCATATTCCAGATCTCCAATGTTACAGGAGAGAATTTAGACCTGCTCAAGATGTTTCTGAACCTGCTGTCCCCACGCACCAGTTACCGGGAGGACGAGCCCGCTGAGTTCCAGATTGATGATACATACTCTGTGCCGGTGAGAGGCCTGGGGCTGCAGTCAGGGCCTGGGGAGGTGCCCAGCAGATGGCTGAGAGGGACCTTCCACCTCTGCTCTGTCCCCTCCAGGGAGTGGGGACGGTGGTGTCAGGAACCACGCTGAGGGGCCTGATCAAGCTGAATGACACATTGCTGCTGGGCCCCGACCCCCTGGGGAACTTCCTGTCCATCGCAGTGAAGTCCATCCACCGCAAGAGGATGCCTGTCAAGGAGGTTCGAGGAGGCCAGACAGCCTCTTTTGCTCTGAAGAAGGTGAGGCCGGGAGCATGGAGCCAATGAGGTGCAGGGCCCAGGTGGAGTCGGGCACACCTGTCTCTCCCCAACCTCAGGTTTAGGTCTTAGATGAAGGTAGGAGTCTAAGCCCAGCACCTGGGAGCTTGGGTTTTTTTTTTTAAATGAAAGTTTCCTTTGTAATACTATAGATTTTATTTTGTGCATTTAACAGTGTGGTTCTGAAAAGGGCTCCGTAGGCTTCACCAGCCTGACCACCCAGGAGACACTGAGATTGTTAAGAAGCCCTGGTTTAAAAAACAAACAAAAAAAACAAAAAAACCAAACAAACAAAAAAAGAAGCCCTGGTTTAGAATGAATGTGGCCCCCCACCGAGCCCCCTTGGGGGCTTTTGAGGCTTGGTCCTAGTTGGGGAGGCTCTTGTTTGGCCACAGAGCAGGAGAGAGGGTGGCTGAGCTGGTCTGGGGGCGGCCAAGCCGGGCTGGGGGTGGCGGAGCCCTGCCGGGGGCTGCCAGTGCAGGATTATGCCCAAGGGCAGAGAGAGCACTTGGAAGGCTGGGGCTCTGGCCCTCTCCTGAGGGGCTCTGGGATCCCAGGCAGGTTGCCACCCATCAGAGCGCCTTTGCTCTTGAATGGAGGGCTTGGGGAGTCTCAGAGTGCTCCTTTTGGTGCCCTCACTCTTCAGATTAAGCGCTCCTCTATACGGAAAGGCATGGTCATGGTGTCTCCACGTCTGAATCCCCAAGCTTCCTGGGAGTTTGAGGCAGAGATCCTGGTCCTCCATCACCCCACGACGATCAGCCCACGATACCAGGCAATGGGTAGGTGAACAGGCGGCTCCCCTTCCCCTGCGGCAACCCCCCTCCTTGGGGCAGGCCCCCTCCTCTGAGGGAGCCTCCTTCCCTGCGGCAGCCCCCCTCCCCTGGGGTAGCCACCCTCCAGCTGCGGCTCCCTCCCATCCTGCCACGTGCCCCTGCTGCTGTCTTTAGGGGGATGGTGTTCAGAGCTGGCAAACCAAAGGGAGGGTCCAGGGTCCAAAGAGCACTGAGCTTGTCCTTCTCCTCTCCCTTTCCACTGGGCAGGACCTTGGTCACATCTGCAGGCTGGCCCCTCTCCTTAGAGGGCAGAGCCCTAGTTTATCGTGATTTGTTGTTGTGGAGCGCACGTCTCCAGGCCCACCATTTAATGATGTTAGTCCGTCCCAAAGTCAGCTGGGTCCCCACCCTCTTTAGCCATTTCCCCCTCCCTGTGGCAGTGCATTGTGGGAGCATCCGGCAGACTGCCACCATTTTGAGCATGGACAAAGACTGTCTGCGTACCGGGGACAAGGCCACCGTTCACTTTCGCTTCATCAAGACACCCGAGTATCTGCACATAGACCAGAGGCTGGTGTTCCGAGAAGGCCGCACCAAAGCTGTGGGCACCATCACCAAGGTTGGGTCTGTGCCCGGTGCCTGGGGGGGAGGGGTGGGTCTGGGCTGAGGAGGGGGAGGTGCTGAGAGGGAGATGCAAGCCAGCTGTTGCCCCAAGGGTAGAGGGGAGAGCCGCCCTCCTCCTTCTTTGTCCAGTGATGCTAGCTGAGCTCACCAGGGGCCTGGTGCTTGAGGCAGGAATGCTGGTCCTGTGCAGGCCCGCAGCTCTTGGGAGGAGAGGATGGGCAGACATTGAGGCCCTTGGTGTCTCTGGCTGCACAGGAGGGAGGGTCAAGAGGGCACGTGGGTGCCCGGGAAGGGTTTGTAGCAGCCGTAGGTGGGGAGGGTGCAGGGCCCAGGAAGAAGGGGAGAGGAGGAGAGCTCTGGAGGGCACAGGATGGGAAGGGCTGCTCGTGCTTCCATCTCCCCTGGGCCTCTGCCCTGCCCAGCACGGGCAGCCACCAGCCCCTCCTTCTCTCCCTGCTCTCAGCTCCTCCAGACCACCAACAACTCCCCGATGAATGCCAAACCCCAGCAGATCAAGATGCAGTCGACAAAAAAGGGGCCCCTGACTAAACGAGACGATGGGGGCCCGCCTAGTGGGCTGGCAGCAGGGGGACCTCCTGGAGAGGAAGCTCCCTTGCCAGGGGCTACCCAGCCCACGCCCTCCAGTGTCCTCCAGCCACAGGTAGGCAGCCTCCCTTCGCTCTTGGCGGGGCTCGAGGCCAGGGGGGTGGGGGCTCAGACCGGGCGTGGATGCTTCCTCTGCTCTTCCCCCGTCCTGCTGCCCATTCACCCCAGCTTCTGATGCCTGCCTCTTCCTGGGTTGCCCTGAGGATTCCTGCAGGAGCTTGTCACTTGGCCTGGGGCCTCTGCCACGCCTGCCACGCTCTCTCCTCTGGTCCCTCTCTCACGCTCTCTCTGTTTCTCGCTCATCTCTTCTCTCCCCTTCTCTCAACATTCCTTCCCACCAGGCTGCCCAGGATGAAGAGCCCCCTGGTCGTGAGGGCACCAAGGTATTCAGTGTGTGCTGGGGAGCTGGCTGGTGAGGGCAGCCCTGCCCGCCGCCGCTGCCTGCTTGTCTGGCTCTCTGTGTCCCTTGGCGCTTGGCTCGCCGCTGTCCTCTTTGGCCTGCCCCGCTGGTCTCCTGACCACCAGGGTAGTAACTGCCTGTGTGTCAGAATTTCCTTAGCTTTGTAATCTGTGAAGCACGTTTCCTTACACGAGCCCGATGGGAGGAGGCGTGCTCCTGTTTTAGAGACTGGAGAATAGGCTCAGAGAAATGAAGAAAACTTCCTGAGGTCTTCTAGCCAGTGGCATGTGCCATGAACTAGTCCATGGGGCTCCTGACTCACAGTCTTTGTCTCCCTGCCTGCCCCCTGCCTGCATAAGTCCAAGCCACGTGGCCCCAGAAGGGGCCTTGGAAGCCTTCCCCCTCTTCCTCGCTGAGGCTCCCCCTTCTCTCTCTTGCAGCCCAAGCCCAGCAGTGGGGGCCGTCGACGGGGTGGCCAGCGGCACAAAGTGAAGTCCCAGGGGGCCTGCGTGATGCCGGCCAGTGGCTGCTGAGCCCCTCCTGCCTCCATGACTTGGCCTCCCCCAGGATCCTTCTGTCCACCTCCGTGCCCTCTCTGGCCCATGCCCCCTCTGCCCCTCCCTTTCCCCACATTTCCCCTGGGATTGTAATTTATAAGCTCAAGAAGGGGCCAGAGGAGGGTGGGACCAACCAGCCCCCACGTTCCTCCTGGGCCTTCTGCCTTCCCTTTCCCTGACACATTTTTGTACATCTTGGGCCCTTAGTTTTTATTCCTTTTTATTATATATATAAATATATATATATATATATATATAGCGTGTGTGTGTGTGTGTGTGTGTGTGTGTGTGCACGTGTGTGTGTGTGTGTGTGTGTGTGTGTGTGAAGATGAAGGCAGTTGGGCCAGGTAACAAGACCCCTCTCCTCTACCCCCTTGCCTTGGCCATTTGCCTATAACCATTCTCAGAGGTTCTCAGATTTATGGGGCCTGAGGCAGGGCAGGGAGAGCTGGGGGGCACCACACTCTGTGCCCTTTAAGTTGGGACCCTCCCCTTCTCTTGAGAGCCTGGCAGCACGAATGGCCCCTGGGCTGGGACAGGCCCTTCCACGTGGCCACCAAAGCAGGGCCCTCCAGCCCTTGGCTTCTGCTGTTTTAAATGGGGGTGAGAGTGGAACGGAGCCTCCTCTGCTTCACTCCCTTAGCTCTTTCTACTCCCCCCTTCTCCTGAACAAGGAAGGCCCAAAGCGCTTAACTTTGAATCAACAGATTGCAGGGCTTCAGACTGGCCTTATGCCCACCCTGAACCTGCCACCACGGCCGCCAATTGTTCCCTTTGGAGACAATCCCCCTTTTTCCTCCCTCTTCTCCCCAACTCGGCAGCCCCAGAAGAGCCCACCCTCCAATCCCTGGGTGAGGCTCGTCCCTTGGAGTTGGATTTGGCTTTGGGTGTTGTGGAGAATTCCCCTCTTCCCCTTTTCACTCTGGCCTCCAGGTGGGGCCTTCAGTCTGCTGGGGATCAGGGCTCAGGACCCCCTCCCCAAGTGGGTGGAGCAGCTGCTCCCACTGCCCTCTAGACCCAGCTGCCCTTCCATCCTGCCCCCTCTTCCCCCATTGGAGCCATTCTTGGAGCTGACTTGGAGCTTATTCCAAGGGTGCAGAAATCTCCAGCATGTGGAAACTCTGGGTGCTGAGAGAAGGAGCAGGATGGGCCCTTCAAGGTTCAGGAGGGCCTTCTGTGCCTCGGAGATGCCCAGGCTGGGTGTGGGCCTAGCTCTGGCGGCAGCCTTGGGATGTACTTGTTTATTCTTTGCTTTAGGGAGGACCCACAGCCCAGATCTGTGCCCTGTGCCAACTGGGGTTGCCCTTAGCTTCTCACTCTCTTCCCATCCCTGGTCCCCCTTTTCCCGATGGAAGACAAGGCCCCTTCCCCAGCCTTGTCTTTGTTGCCCTCTCCCACTCCCAGGTGTTTTCCCCGGTTGTTACTGACCAGCATTCATGGGCCAGCCAGACTGACATCCAGAATTAAAGTATGTTCCCAGTTCAATAGCCTCACGTGTTCCCTTGGGCAGCCTGAGTGCTCCTCCTAGGAGCCTGGGAAGGCTGTCCAGGAGACGCTGGGGAGGAGGCCGGTGCCCTGTGGAGTTTCAGAGAGCCCCGGGAAGGGCAGAAGGGAACGAGGTCCAGGCCTGAGGCCTGTGTCCAACAGCTTGCCTTTGGAGGGTGGTGGGCAGGAGAGCTGCGTGGCAGTGTGACGCAAGACGGTCCCCATTGCACCAAAGGTTTCCCTAAGTTTTCTCCCTCGATCCCCCTTTGTGGTTCATCCCATTGAGAGCCGCAAAGGACCTTCGAGAGCATCTGGGCCAACCCTGCCTTGTGCAGATGAAGACACACAGGCCCAAAGAGGCGGCCCAATTGACTTGTGTGGCAGAGCCAGGATGGAAACCCACGTCTCCTGCCTCCAGGTGCTGGGCTTGTTCCACGACAACCCCTGATGATAGTGGTGATGATGACCTGGGCTTTTATAGCAGCAGGGACGTCCCGTGAAGGGGATGCTGGAGGTCCACCTGTACAGACGGAGAGCTGCCGAGGCCACTGCGGTGTTGAGGGGTGTGCCCAGGGTCACGCAGCCAGCAGAGGTCATCCTGACTGACTCAGGGTGTCCCTGCCAAGCTGCTCAGCATCTCATAGGCACGCCTTCTTCAGTTAGCCCTGCAGGATGGAGGCCCACAACACCCGACCTGGACTCATGCCTGAGGAAGGGATGAGGAGGAGTCTGTTGGTGACAGTCCCCAGCCCTTTTAGGGTAGCCTCCCTGAAAAGTCAGCCATCGGCCTAGTGGGTATGGGTATGGGGGGCACAGTCACCTGCAGTATTTGAGTGGCTCTCATGCCTGTGGAAGAGGGTTTAGATGCTGTCCAGAGGGTCTCCTCCAATTCCACTTCTGGGATGTGCTCTAGAGTCCTGACAAAGTGCGGTCACTCGGCGGCCTCATCTGTGCCCTGAACAGTGTCCCCACGCTGATGCTCCCCCAGTGCTCAGCAGTGGCTCATGTCCCTCCCTCAGGTTACCACCATGCTGCTGCCTTGTTGAGCAGCTTGGTAGCTGTGGGTCGGTGTCCTGTGCATGCCCAGCAGTTCTGTGGATGTTGGTCCCCTTGGGCTGGTTAGGTTATTTTCAAGTGAATCTCTGATTTCTCTTGCTGCCTTAGATCCTGGGTGTGATTTCTGGCCTGGGAAGTGGTGGGGTCTTAGCTTTGTTGGAATTGGGGTTCATTCTCTTTCCTTCCTGAACCTGTGGCCGCAGCCCACCCCGTGCCCTGTAACCAGGGTCTGTTCTCTGCCCACGTGGCCTAACCAAGCGATGGGGACTTTAGCCTGTAGAGCTGGAAGGGTCCTTAGGGATCATCTGACCCTCTCCTGGTACAAAAGAGAGAATTGAGGCCGACAGTGAGGAAATTGGCATTCCAATCCACCCAGCTCTGATGTCAGGAACCATCAGTGGGGGTGGCCTTCCAGGAGCAGGGCTTGGGAACTCTGGATTCGGAACAGGGCCCTAGTCCTTCTGTTGTTATATATAGTACACTTAATCCCATGCTCTGCAGGAGTCAAACCACAGCATTTTAGAACTGAAGCATGACCTAGCCCAAAGCCTTAGTCTTACAGAAAAGGAAAAAGACTTGCTAAAGGTTATGGCTTGGCTAAGCTCACACAGCAAGTCAAATAACTGAGCTCTGAACTCGGGTCTTCTAACGCCAAGTCAGGGCTATCCATATGCTGCGGAGTTGCTATCTTCTTTCTTGTAGGCTCAGAACCCTCGACTGTGAAGAGTACAGAAGAGCAGGAGGCTCTGGGGTTCCAACTCAGCCCCAATTATTTACATCCATGGGATGAGATGAGGCTCCACCAGCCCTTTCCCCCATTGACACAGGCTTATGGCCCAGGTAAGAAGGAACATCTGACTGCATTGGAGTGTGCTGTGTAAACCTCATGAGTGTGAATTCCACTTGTGTGAATGCCCCAAATATGTTATATTTCTCAACGTCATTCATTTGGGTGACTGTTTAGACTACCTTCTTACCCCCAAACTTCAACTCTTAAAAAAATTGAAATAATTTGAAAATGGTTATAATCATTTGATTTCCAGCAATTATGTCTAATTCTCTTCGATATTTTAGTCTCAAGTGCAGCCTTTTGTGTGCATGTGTGTGTCTGTGCATGTGTGAGTGTTTAAGCTGTGTTGGAGGCAAGAGAAGGTACGAGGAAGGGATTGGACTGCTCCTCGGCCATAAATGGGCCAATAAAATGATAGCTGGTCTAACAACTTTTCCTTTGCTTGTATTTTCTCTCCCAAGGAGAATGATCTTTGGAAGGATCAGACACCAACATGGAGAATGGAGAACAGAAGCCCCAGGTGGGTGCGGAGGTGGTAAGTCCATTCGATTCAGTAAAATCTGAGAAGCTTTTGCTACATTGTAGACGCTGAAATGCAGAGACAGCAGTAAAATAGTCTCTGCCCTCAGGGAGCTTCTCTTCTGTTACATGTACATGAATGAGTCAGTATGTAGTACTCTGAGGATGAGCTGAACACTAACAATTGGGGGAGGGAAGGCATCATACAGGAGGCAGCTCCTGAGATAGGAAATGAGGATTCTGAGTAGTCTTAGCCATGGTCTTGCTACCAGGTAGTGACTTTTGGCCATGGCAACTCATAAAACAAAAATGCAAAATTGCCTTCATTTGTGGGCATCCCTCTTGTAGGACCCCAGTAATAATGGGCAGTGTCAGAAAAGGGAGCAAAGGTGGGGCTATGAAATTGTAGCTTTGAACCTTATTTTATTTTCTATTCAAAAATGTTTTTAATTTATTTTCATCATTCACTTTTATAAGATTTTGAATTCCAAATTTTTTTCTCCTTTCCACCTTTCCCTCCCCTTTCCCCAAGATGGAAAGCAATCTTATATAGGCTATATCTGTGTAATCATATTAAACACATTTCCACATTAGTCGTATTGTAAAAGAAGAATCAGAACAAAAGGGAAAAACTATGAGAAAGAAAAAAAGAGAAAATAGTGTGCTTAAATCTGCATTCAGACTCCATAGTTCTTTCTCTGGATGTGGATATCTATCGTGAGCCCTTTGGAATTGTCTTAGATCATTGTTTTGCTAAGAAGAGCTAAGTCTGTATCAAAGTTAGTCATCATACAATGTTGCTGTTACTGTATACAATGTTCTCCTGGTTCTGCTCATTTCACTCAGCATCAGTTCATTTAAGTCTTTCCCGGCTTTTCTGAAATCTGCCTGCTCATCATTTCTTATAGCACAATGGTATTCCATTACATTCATATTCTACACTTTGTTCAGCCATGATCTCTTTGGGATACGAGACCTAGTAGTGATATTGCTGGGTCAAAGCCCAAATGGCTATAAAACTGTGTTATACCCTTTGACCCGGCAATATCAAAGAACTCATATAGGTGTGCTAAAAGCTAGGAATACAAAGAAAGACAAAAACAGGTTGCCTGCCCTCAAGGACCTCACAGTCTGATGAGGGAGACAATATGCAAATAACTAGGTACAAACAAACTATGTACAGGAAAAATAGGAAAAAGTTGACAGAAGGCAGAATGAAGCTGGGGAGGCTTCTTGTAGAAGGTGGGATTTTAACTGGCACTTGAAGGAAGCCAGGGAAGCGGAGAAGAGGAGGGGTAATATTCTAGGCATGGAGGACAGCCAGAGAAAAGGCTCCAAGTTGGAAGATGGAGGGTCATGTGTAGGGAACAGCCAGGAGGCCAGTGTCACTGGATTGAAGTGTGAGAAAAGTGGAAAGGGAGGAGAGGGCCAGGTTATGAAGGGTTTTGAACAAGAAGTAGAGGATTCTGTATTTGATCCTGGAGGCAATAGGGAGCCATGGGTTTATTGAGTAGCTGGGTGACACAGACCTGCACCTTAGGATAGTCAGTTTGACAACTGGAAGGAGTAGGGAGAGTCTTGAGTCAGGTAGACCCACCAGCAGCTACTGCAATAGTGCAGGTGTGAGCTTCTCTCTCTCTCTGTCTCTCTGTGTCTCTCTGTCTCTGCCTCTCTCTCTCCCCTCTTCCAGTGGGTGGAGTGCCTGTTAATGAAAGCTGTGGTGTAAAAACCACACCACCCACAACCAATCACGAAAATAGCACAGAAATGGCATCAAGAAACCTAGGTCACAGTGATATGTGTCTCTGAAACAGGTCAACCCCAAGTTTCTGAGAGACATGCGCTTTACCAAGAAACACAACAAGAAGGGGCTGAAGAAGATTTAGGCTAACAATACCAAAGCCATCAAGGCCCAAACAAAGGCCATTAAGGCCGTTAGCTCCAAGGCCAAGCTCCTTAGGCCCAAGATCCCAGAGGCCAGTGCCCAGTGTGCTGGCCACAAGATGGCCACTAAGTGTCCAGGCCCTAGGGTTGCCACAAAATGTCCAGGCCTCAGGATCATGAAGCCTGATTCTAAGGTTGCCAGAACCACTGACTCTAAGGCTGCCAAGCCTACTGACCCCAAGGTCACCAAGTCTGCCACCAAGGTTAGTAAGTCTGATCCCAAAGCTACCAGATCTGACACTAAGACCACCAGGTCTGACATCAAGGTCACCAAGTCCAATTCCAAGGGTGCCAAGTCTGATTCTGAGGATACAAAGCCCAGTAATTCCAAGGCTAGGAAGCCTGCTGAGTCCAAACCCAAAGATGCTAGGGCTAAAAGCTGTTAGTCCCAAGCCTTCAAAATAGATGTTTCAGGATGAAAGGACTTGTTTAAACCCTAAACCATCATTTTTTATTCCCAGCTACGGTATGATTATCCATTATTTTGTACAAATGAATGGCGAGTTATAAGAAAAAAAATAGGGCACGTGTGAGGAGATGAGGCCTGGACCAGGATCAGAGGAGAAAGTACAGTTTTTGAAAGATGCTGCAGAGGTGAAAGCTGCAAGAGATGTTGCAGAGGTGAAATTGAGAAGAAGTCCTTCAAAGGTGAAATCTACAAGAGATGTTGCAGAGGTGAAATTGAGGAGAGGTGCTTCAAAGGTGAAAGCTGCAAGAGATGTTGCAAAGGTGAAATTGAGAAGAAGTGCTTCAAAGGTGAAATCTACAAGAGATGTTGCAGAGGTGAAATTGAGGAGAGGTGCTTCAAAGGTGAAAGCTGCAAGAGATGTTGCAGAGGTGAAATTGAGAAGAAGTGCTTCAAAGGTGAAAGCTGCAAGAGATGTTGCAGAGGTGAAATTGAGGAGAGGTGCTTCAAAGGTGAAAGCTGCAAGAGATGTTGCAAAGGTGAAATTGAGGAGAGGTGCTTCAAAGGTGAAAGCTGCAAGAGATGTTGCAGAGGTGAAATTGAGGAGAGGTGCTTCAAAGGTGAAAGCTGCAAGAGATGTTGCAGAGGTGAAATTGAGGAGAGGTGCTTCAAAGGTGAAAGCTGCAAGAGATGTTGCAGAGGTGAAATTGAGGAGAGGTGCTTCAAAGGTGAAAGCTGCAAGAGATGTTGCAGAGGTAAATTGGACAAACCTTGGCAACAGCTTCGATAGTGTGGAGTAACTGACAGTAGGAGTCCAGGATGATGCCAAGGTTGGGAGCCTGGAAGATGGTGGTGTCCTCTACAGTAATAGGGAAGGTAGGAGGGGGAAGTTTAGGGGAAAGATGAGTTCTGTTTTGGACATGTTAAGTTGAAGACATCCAGTTTGTGACATCAAACAAGCAGCTAGAGATAAAAGACTGGAGGTCAGCAGAGGGGTTTCAGGAAGAATAGGTAGATCTTGAGCATAGAGAGGGTCATTTAATCCATGGGAGCTGATGAGATCACCAAGGGAAGTAGGATGGAGGGAGAAGAGAAGTGGGCCCAGGATTGAACCCAGGGTCTTCTCCTTCACACTCTTTTCTCTCCAGGTTTTCGTGACTCCACCCTCATCTGGTTCTCTTCCTACCTATTTGATTGCTCCTTCTATCTCCTTGTCTGGATCTTCATCCAGGTCATGCCTGTTAAAAGGTCGTGCCTTCCAGATCTGTAGGATCTCTGCACTGGGGCCTACTATAGGCCTACTAGATTGGATGGATTACCTTTAGATGATTATAGGACCCAGACTAGCTTGCTTTCCTTTTTAAACTGTCTTTTCTTCCCACTGTAGTTAGGAGCAAGGAGGCAGAGATCTATTAACCCTCACACTCTCTCCTTTCCCATTGTTTGGATACACCTGGGCTCAAGATGTGCTCCAGCATAGTCTAAATGTCCCTTAGGTAACCCTGAAGTTAAGTTCTTGCCCCATTTGTGCTTTGTGAGAGATTGCCTCAATGCAGACATTGTGGCCAAGTGACTCTGGGCAGAGAATCCTGAACTCTCTCTTCCTTTTCACTGCTTTATATAAGGTGCACTGGTTCATTGAGCAGGTGGGAACTGCCCCATTGAGAAAGCCATTTTCAACCTCAGTGGCACAACTGCTTGATCAGACTCTGAGCGCTTTCTCTCTTTAGGTAAATGAAGCAGTTTGTTTTCATGACAGGAGGGCAGAACTGCACGGGATAAAAAGATGCATTTCCTGCCTACGCTGCCGAGATCACAGATCCCTTGTAAAATAGTGTCTGATGAGCTGCTAGTCTTTGCTTAGATCAGAGAAATTCTGCAAAGTGAACTCAGATTTTAGTAAAGCCTTTCATCGAGTCACAGATGACAGGTAGATTTGGAAATGGTTAATGGGTTAAATTGCCCTACCTGTAGAGCGCTGGCTAATGAGCCGATGTCAGCTCACTGGGAGGTCTCAGGGGAATTGGGCTGATTGCCCCAGGGATCTCCTTTTCCCCATGCTCGTTCAGCATTTTTATCAATGACTTAAGTAAAGCTGAAGAAGGTGTGCCTATGCCAGAGCTGGGAGGGAGGGGTGGAGATGTCAGATGACAGGTAGGATGGAGGAGGGTTTCAGTTTGCTAGAAAGAAGGGCTGACTCTACCCAGATGAAAATGTTCAGTGGAGGCAAATGCAGAGTCCTCAACCTGAGTTGGAAAGACAAAATCAACAAGTACAGAGTCGGGGAGGGTGAGGCAGCCATGGCTCCTGTTAAAGGATCTGAGGGTTTTAGGGGATAGCAGTGTCTGCAGTTCAGTAGTGAAACATGACAGACAGAATGGCCAGTGCCTTCCTAAGGGGCGTTGAGAGGCCTATGATCTAGAAAGTGGGTCAGTAATAGGCCCGCCTAAATCTGTCCTGCTCCAACCACAGCTAGAGGAGGGCGTTCAGGCCTGAGCATCACAATTTGGGAAAGAAATGGACAAACTGAGGTGCATTCAGAGGAGGGTGACAGGCCCCAAGAACATGGTGGAAGGCCCTGGAGAAGACTTAGGACCACCACAGGAACTGCCTTCAGGTGGCCCAGGAGATAGAGCACTGGGCCTGGAAGCAGAAGATCTGAGTTCAAATCCACCCCCAGTTACTATGTGACCCTGGGTAAGTCACTTTCCTTCTGTGCCTACATTTTCTCATCTGCAAAATGAGGCAGCCCCTGCCTCGCAGGGAGGTTGTGAGGATCAGATATTTGTAAAATGCTCAGCCCGGTGCCTGGCACACAGTAGGTGCTCTATAAATGCTATTATTGTGGAAAGGAGAGTAGCCTATTCTGCTTGACCCAAGAGGAAAGAGCCAGAAGCAGTGGGTGGAAGATGCCAAGGGGCAGATTGCCCAACAATCTGAGCCATCCCAAAGTAGAAGGGACGGCTGGGAGCTAGCGGCTTGTCTGCCCTTCACCAGTAGGTGTCAAGGGCATACTAGTGACCTCTTGTTGAGAATGCCACAGAGGGTTCCTCAAACGTGAGTTTAATTGAATGGAAGTACTCAGATGAAGCATCTGCTGGGTGGCGGGCCCTGGGCTGGCTGCAGGGGAGACTGAGGCAGACAAAAAGCCTTTTCCTTGGGGAGCCTGCCAGCTCCTTGGAGATGGAGCAAGCACCCAGAGAAGTGTCTGTGTCTACATACGGATATCTAGACATACACAACAAGGAAGTACAAAACAAACACAGATTTGGGGGCAGTGAGGGAGCATTAAGACCAGGAGAGGCCTTGTGTGGGCTCTGAGCCCCCTCTGGCCCCCTCCCAGCTTTGCTTCTCCAAGCCCAGGGCTGGGCTTGGCTCCCTCTGCTGCTCAGGGCAATCCCTCCCAGGCCTCACTCAGTAGAAGGGAAGCTGCCGTTTGAACAGAGGGTTTCCTCCAGAATCCTGCCTGCTTTCCCCTGCTACTCCGAGGTGGCCTCGAGCAACCTCTGTGTGATGGGTAGATGAGAAACAACCACAGATCCAAGAGAAAATTTATTTTTGCATAGGCATAAATTAGAATCTGTCGATTAAAAAATAAAACTAAAGAATTAAACAGTAGCCTTTGTGATGGGGAAGAGCTAGGCCCCCATCTGTAGGTTCCTATGTAGGGCTGCTCAGATGCCAGCTTTCTGGGGAGGGGACAGAAGCAGAGGGAGCAGACTGGGCTGAGGGGAAGCTAGGGTCAGCCCTGCACCACTTGCTGCTCGCCCCTGAAATCTGCAGAAGAGTGGGTGCCCCTGCTGGCTTCAGGAACCAGTGACCAGCCCTGTGGTGTGAAGCCCTGCTTTCCCTCCTAATGGTAAGAGGCAGAAAGGACAGTGATGCCACTGTGGGGATCAGTGCTTGATAGCCCGTCCCCCCAAGCTGGGGATGGAGTGAATATCACCCTGGGCCCCAGGGGAGGCAGCCAGAAATGAAGCCCTTAGCTTTTCTATCTGATAACAAAGAGCCATGAAATATATCTATGTATAAATATAAATATATATCTATATACATAATACAATCGGCCCGCAGGGCCAAAGAATTTGCCCTTCCCCTCCCATCCCAGCCTTAACTCCAACAAGCTCCTCCCCCAACCCTATCCCAATAAACGTAACATCTGCCCATGTGCTAACCAAGCCAGAAAGGAACTAGAATCAGGGCCCAGAGCCAGCCTGATGAGCCTATTATGCCCTGTTTCCCTGCAGAGACACCTGGGGCAGGGCAGGTCCATCCCAGGGAGAGAGGGCAGCATTGGCTCAATGCCAACCCTAGATGGGGCCAGGGAAGGGCCCTTCTCAGCAGGATCCCAGCCAGTCTTCCTGCCTACCATGGTCCCAAAGGAGAGCCCACAGTGACTGAACTGCAGGTGAGAAGGTGGATGAAGGCATGGCCAGAGTGGAGAAGTACTGCCCTGGGTCTGGTACCAGGAACGTAAGGGAAGGCCCTCTCCCCATGGCCCTGGCTACATTCTGAGCCCCACTCCCTTCAGCATTATCTAATCCATGAGTAATGCTGTATCTAATACTGCCTTTCCCACACACTAGAAACCCTCCATTCCTCTCTAAATTAAGCCCCAATGGGTAAAAGGGGCCTCCCAGCCATGGCTATACCCTGTGGGGCACATAGTTTCTAAATGCCACCGCAGGTGATCTTGGGGGCAGAACATCCCCCAAATTGAGGCTGTTGGCTTTGTCAGAACAAAAAGCCCAGGGAACTGTGGTGCTTCAGATTTCAAAGACTGCCCCCATCATGCCCCATGGTGAAGAGAACCATGCACAGCCCCATGGACAGGGGCTTTAGCCACCCGCTGGGCATAACCAGGACAGACTGGCTACCAGTCTGCCCTTTTGAGGCACCCAATTTATCATGCCCTTAATACGCCAAATTCCTTGACCTAGACTCTAGGGCAAGGGAAGCCAAGGTGGCCTTAGCTGTGGTTCTGGTAAGACTGCTGCTGAGCATAGGAAAGCCCTCACTAATGTCCCAACCCACACCCCCACCATATAATACATAGCTCTATATACACCTCCTGGGGGTGGGCAGGGCCTGGCAGGGAGCTGGGCCACCTGACCCTCAAGAAGATGGGGAGTGAAACAGAAATCACTCAGCTGGTGGTCTCCCCCACATCAGAGAGAACCTGGTGGGGCAAGACTGCTCCACAGAGGTGAGCTCCCATCTTCTGTCTGTCTCTCCAGAAGCCACAGCGCCCATAAGGGATGAAGCGAGGGAGAGGGAGGAGAAGGTGGGGGTGCTGCTGCTGGTGGAGGGGAGGTGGCTGAAGGGGGAAGGGATGAAGGGCCCTGTGAGGGGCTAATTGGCAGGCCGCCCGTGGACCCGGAAACGGTAAATGCAGGTATACTCGGGGTGACCCCAGTTGCTCAAGATCCGAAGCTCGACTACCTGGTATGGGGCTGTGTCATTGCCCTGTGGGAAGAGGAGAAGGGGTCAGGAAGGCCCGAGATCCCTTGGTGGATGCCCTGACCCCAGAGCCCTTCTACTCCTGGCTTCCTTCAAAGAGCAGTGCTGAATTAAGCCACAACATTATCCCACAGGTTTTAAACAGAGCCACGGGGGCCTGGCTTGCACTGCAGTGTCCCCATGGCCAGCGACCCAGCCTCAAGATCACCAGCCTGCTGGGGTCATCGGGTGACTGCTGTGGGACTGGCCCTCCATACCTGAAAGTGGAAGGTCTGAATGGACTCCCCAGCGTTATCGTAGGTGAAGTGCCCGAGGGCCACCCCCTCCGACTGTGAATCTTCACTGAGCCCCTGCAGAAAAGGAAAAGCAAAGGGAAGGGTGGATGGACGGACGGATGGACGGATGGATGGGAAGGGTTGGAGGAAGGTCGTGCTGTTAGGACATGAATCCAGATCAATCCAGGGAGGTAAAGGAGGGGGAGGAGGTGGGGGGGGATGCACCAGGGAGAGCAAAAGGGAGAAAACAAAAGCCACTGTGATGTCTCCTTCCTTGGTCCCCTTACCTTCTAGCCTATCTCACTAATAGATGAATCCTTGCCCCGCCAAGCCCAAGCCTCCTCCTCAGCCTCTTCTCCTAAGCTGCCAAGCGGTTGGGGACAAACCACTTAACCAGGGGTGCCTCAGTTTCTTCATCTGTATCAGGATTGAGGTCCTGAAGTGCCCCTCTCCTTCCCTGCACGTTTCATCTCCTCTTGCTCCATCTTTTTGCCCAAATCCATTTCTTCCCTGAGGGGGTGACTCTGTGGGGAATGACCCAGCTCCCCCATGGGACTGCCCTGTATAAAAGGACCCTGAGGCAACACTGAAGTCTTGCTGCTCTCCTCTCCTGGCTCCTCTCTAAGAAGATGGGGAGAAGCAAAGGGCTGGCTGTGGAGTCGGGAGACCAGCCTCAACATCCCATCTGTAAAATGGGCACATCCTTCCATTCCTCACCTCACAATGCTGCCGTTCTAGAAAGGGGAGCTGCCAGGCTCAGATACTCACCAAGATGACAAAGTCCTTGGGAGCGCTGGGGATGTTGCTGACTGGGGACAGGGCTTTGGGCACGTGCTCTAAGGTGACAGCAGTGAGGTGGATGCGGGCAGACAATCGAACCACGGCAAAGCCCTGGGGGCCCCGGAATGCCCAGCAATTGCCAGGCTGGACGTCTGGCTGTGGGCAGAAGACAAGTCAGGTGAAAGGCGGACCCCATCGTGGGACCCTTCTGCCTTGAGAGCCCAACCCCACGGAGGAGGGCGGGAGATGGCAAGCAGAGAGCCAAGCTGGGGGACTTTTGTTCAGCCCTACCTGGAGGATGGCTCTTGGGGACTGGGAATGGTACCACAAGGGGATGCCAAACAGACTGAGAAGGGCTGTCCTGGTGTCATAGGTCTCTGAGCAGCGGGTACTGATGATGCTGGCCCCTGAAAGAGCAACAGGGAGATAAGGTGGGGGGGGAGGGCAGAGATGGCCTCAAGGCAAGGGGGCACTGCTGGGGCATTAGCCCTCCTAACTGCCTTGTTCCAGAAGGGGCATTCCAATTTTTCAATTCTTGTTGTCCCATAAAAGGCATCCTGACTTTCTAATCCATCATGTCCCAAGCCCTCTGGCTTTCTACAGGCCACCTACCAGAGGACTCCAGGGCGTAGTCCACCAGCCCGATGCGGTCCTCACTATAGCGCTTCAGGGCCTCATTCACAATCTGGTGCACTTCCTAAAAGACAGGCATGGACTCATGGACCAGGCCACCTGCAGCACCCATCCAGCCCTTGTTGGGGAGGGGCACGCGTGCTACCTGCTCAGCCAGGGCTTCTCCCTCCCGCCCAGGAGGCTCCTCTCAGGGCAAACCCATGACTCCCAACAGGCAGACAGGTGGAGCAGGCCTCACCTCCTCCGTCACCCCAGTCACTCCTTCCTTGCGAAGAGTCAGCCTCAGGCTGGCAGCAGCTTCACTGGAGGACTTGACCTGCCCCTCTGCCACCTGAGTGAGGATTCTGTACTCCAAGTCCCGAAGCTGGGCCTGCACCTCTTCTAGCTGAAGGAGCCCAGCCTGAGCACCTTTGTCTCGAAGAAGGAACTGAGTGATCCAGGCTGGGAACTGAGACTCCACCTAGAACCCACCAGAGGAGAGAGCTCAGCAGACACTTAGGAAACAGCAGAGGTGAGGAAGGAAGAGGGCATGGACAGGGGGCCTGGGCTGTCTAGAGACTCAGAGCTCAGGGCCAGCATGTGCCTGCCTGGGCAGGGAAGGGATTGTATGAGCCAAGTGACTGGCATTTCTCCACTGCTTTGTGGTCTGCAAACAGGATCTCCTCAACTCTCATCCCATTTGACAGATGTCCCCACCATGTGGACCTCCCTGGGCAGATGCCCGGGCAGCAGCAGCCCAGCTTCGATCAAGGGGCGTGCGTGGCCTAACCGGGGGACTGGAGTACTCACGTCACTGCGCAGGGCCGCCATCTTCTGTGGCCAAAGGTCTACTTGCTCTGCTACTGCAGCCTGTCTCTGGCTTAAGGCCGCCAGCTCCTGCCTCAGGCCAGCCAGCTGGGCCTCCACTATCTCCTTTAACGTGTCTTCCCGGAGGGCTTCTTGGGCCAAACTAGCCAGTGACAGAAGGAAAGGTCAAGGTCAGCCACTGGAGAGTCACAGAGGATGGAGTCAAGTGGAACCACTACCCAACGGAAAGAACAGAGCTGGAGACCTGGGTGCAGGCCTAAGCTGACATTTACTCCCTGCATGACACTTGGTATCTCATTTCCCTCCTGGGCCCCAGGACCCTCATCTGCTCTCTGAGGTCCTCACCAGCTGCGATCAATCCTATGGACATACTAACCCGAGTATTCTTGCCCTACTGACTCCCCAGAGAATCTCTGGTCTAGCTTTCTAGCCCTTCTTCCCTCATCAGTTTGGGGCCTTACCTCTGCCACTCTGTCTTGAGCTGGAGCACCGAGCTTTCCAGCTCCTATAAGGAAGAAGAGGACACAGTGAGACTGATGAAAACACTGACGTGCCACCGTGAGGACTTGTGGTCTCCTCTGGGTGGGCCCTCTGTCTGCTGAGGAGGATCCAAGTCTCTGCAAACTGCTGGGTTCTAGAAATCTTGACCTTGAGTCCAGGCTAGACCTTTCAGAGACTGGGCTTCTCTCCTACCATCCCACCAAGAGGAAGCATCTGAGAAAGACCCAAGCTCAGCTGCGATTAGGCATGAACCACTTTCCCCAGAGTGGTGAAGTCCCTTTTCGGTCCCCTGAAGAAAGTTTCAAACTCAGCTCTTAAGTCCCGTTCTTCTCATCAACATTCTTATCCCTCCCTAGTCTGCAGGCATGGATGTGCTTGGCACATGGGAGGGCTTCCAGATTGGAGCTGCAGGAGGCCTAGGTTTGTTTTAGGTCAGGGAGCTCCATGCTCATCCTTCAGACAAGGGGGTTCAGGGTCCTCAGGCAGCTCTGTGAGCAAGTGGCTACCTCTCAATGAGACTGGAGTCTTTATCAATCTATGATGCTCCCAGACAAGTAGGGAATCTGGCCAGAGCCCCATAGGCAAGTGCCAGCCCCCTGAGAGCAGCATTAACCTTTCAAAGATGCTGATGCAACCAAAAGCAACCTCCCCCAAGATGTCCACCCTCACTGTCTCTGCCTCCAGGAGCATCTGAGTTTCTGGATTACCTGGGATGCCCGAGTAATCTTCTTTATGGCGTTATCCAAATCTTGCCGATGTTCTGCCCTGAGAGTGGTGAGCGCTTCCTGGGAAGCACAGAAAAGGAGATGGGTGTTCACCAAGGCCCAGAGAACTTTGCAGGCTCTGACAAGCCCAGAGTACTACCTCATCTTAAGACCCCTGTGCTCCCCACTGGCCGGTCCTGGTGACCTGGTCTTAGGAGAGCAGGTGGGCAGCTCCTGCTTTCTCCTCACCTGGATGTGGGCAGTGGTGTCCCTGCGGAAGTCCTCCTTCAGGGTGGCTTCTCGTCGGCTCACCAGGCCCTCCAGGAGAGTCAGAGTGTCCTCGTGGCTCAGGCCTTTCCCACCTCCGCTCCCACTGGCTCCTTGCCGTAGCTCCAGGCGCTCCAGCCTGGTGGCCTCCTTCTGCCAATGGGCAGAGTATTCAGAAGCCAGAGTTTCCAGCCGCCTTTCCAGAGCATGAACCTTTGACAGGACACGCTGTTCAGCCTTGGAAACAAGAAGGAAAACACGCAAAGATGAAAAGTCTCTTAGGCGGAGGAACAAGGAACACTGGGCATCAGAGACTCCAGCATTTATTAAGCACCTACTGTGTGCCAGGCATAGGGCTGGGTGCTGGGAACACAAGGACCAAGAAGGAAACCTTTCTTACCCACCAGGAACTTCTGTCCTAATTGAGGAGACAAGAACATTCCACACCCCCAGGTACTGAACGACTGCATGTGTATTTCTTAGTTTCACATTTATGCCATTTATATTTTTGTATGCATTTTTGGTTTCCTCCATTAGAGTGTAAGTTCCCTGCAAACGGGAATTGTTTCATTCTTTGTACCTGTATCCCCTGGGCCAGGGCCTAGCACATAGTAAGAGCTTAATAAATGCCTGTGGGTCGACAGGTTGATTGGAAGAAAGGGCACCAGCTTGGAAGTGGAAAGGGAACGCAGAATGAATTCTCAGCATGGGGGTGGCCATTTTGGCAGGGTCACCGAGTGTGGAAGGAGGACTGAGGCCGGGCTAAGGCTGGAAAGACCCACTGGAGGTGAGGGGGAGCCCCAGCAGTTGGCTGAGGAGGGAAGTCATGTGGCCTGCTCTGTGCTTAAGGAAAGTTCCTGTGGGAACAGAGTGAAGGACAGACTGGAGGCAGCAAGGCCACTCAGGAGTCTGCTGCAGTGACCCAGGAGAGAGTGATGAGGGCTGGGGTGGCCAGGGTTATGAAGGTAGAAATGGCAAAGAAGCTAAGAGAGCTCATGGCAAAAGGCCGGGTTAGCGACCTCCCCAAGAGGTGCAAAGGAGGCCAAGCATGCAGAAGGTGCCCCCACCCCATGCCTTAGTATTTATACAGCACAGGGGCAGAGCCAAGATAGCAGAGGGAAGGTTGGCATTTTTGCTGAGTCCAGCCCACCTCCTCTCTAACCATCTAAAAAATATGACAGACCACATTCTCATCAGGAAAGCCAAGAAAAAGTGCCCGTGAGTCATTTTTCCAGCTCAGGGAAGCTTGAGAGTGCTGTGGACATGCGGGTGGGGACTAGCCAGGAGTCCAGCATAATAGCAGCTAGGATAGTGGGAAGAATCTCAGTGCCCAAGGACAGTAAAAGGGCTGGGACTGAACCCCTGGGCAGGGGCAGGTCCTGGGGGACCCTGTACTAGTGCCCCAGGAGTGGGGACAGCTGGCATCTTTGGAATACAGACATAGAGCAGAGAAGAGCAGTCACGAGTAAGCCAGTGAGCGAGGTTCTAGCTGAGCACTGACCAAGGAAGACATTTTGCAAACAGAGCTGTGGGCCTGAGCCCCACAGCACAGTGGGGTGCTCAGTGCTAACTTTTAGTCCTGCATGTAAGCCTACAGTGGGATACTTGGGGAAAGACACCCAGACACAAGGAGAGTCAATAAGCTTGGTTCCTCTGAACCTCAAAGTGGTCTGTGACTAAGTCCAATAACATCCTACAGAAACTCCACCACCCACAAGCCAGAAGACCCAAATCTGGGTCAGGAACTTGCACAGCTCAGACAAGGAGAGCAGTGAACAGATCACACCACTCTGGAAGCACTGAAACATTGCAGACTGAATTGAGAAAGCCCAGAGGTGAGCGGAGCCCAACACCAACATAGGCTGGAAGAATGAGTAAACCAAAATTAGAACCTGACCATAAAGGACTACTATGGCAACAGGGAAGCTCAAGACAGAAAGATAGAAGAAGACAATGACTTGAAAACATTTTTAAGCAAGGCCTCGAAGAAGAAGTCCAGATTGGACATGAGCTGAACAAAAATTCCTAGAAGAGCTAAAGAACAGGATAAAAATGAACAAAAAAAATGATTTTAAAAATCAAGAGTGGAAGAGGAGAAATTGAAAAAAAAAACCAATGCAAGAAAGATATGAAAAAAGAATGAATAGTTTGGTAAAAGAGACACAAAAGTACTGAAGAAAACTTCTTAAAAATTAGAACTGAGCAAACAGAAGCTAATAACTCTAGAAGACAAGAAAAAATAAAATCAATTTAAAAGAATGAAAAAAATAAGAGAAAATGTATAGTATCTCATAAAAAAAAAACCCACCAAAAAAAACCCAGTGACCTAGAAATGGATTGAGGAGAGATATTTTGAGAGTCATTGGACTATCTAAAATCCAAGAACAAAAAAAAGGGATTTACATAATATTTTAAGATATAAAGGAAAAATGTCCAGATGTCTTAGAACCAGAGGGCAAAGCAGAACTTGAAAGAATCCACAAATCATTTTCTGAAAGAAGCCCCAAAATGAAAACTCCCAGGAGTTGTACCAAATCCAGAGCTCCTAGGTTAAGGAGAAAATCCTGCAAACAGCCAGAGAGAAATAATCCAAATACTGTCAGGACACATGAGATTTAGTAGCTTCCACATTAAAGGAGTACAGGGCTTAGGATATGATATTCTGGAGTGCAAAAGATCTAGGACTAGAGCCAAGAATAAACTACCCAGCAAAACTGAGTATAATCCTATAGGAGAATATGGACACTTCATGAAATAGAGAACTTTCAAGCATTCCTGATGAAAAGACCCAAGTGGAATAGAAAATCTGACATTCAAACACAGGACTCAAGAGAAGCATAATAAGGTAAACATGGGTGAGAAATTGCAAGGCATTAAACAAGGGTAAATTGTCTACATGCCTTGTGTGGCAAGATGATACATGTACCCCTTCAGAATTTTATGATCACCAGGGGTCCTAGAGGCAATCTAATTAGATAGCGGCCTGTGTGACTCTATTATGTTGCGATGATCTCAAAAGAATGGAAGGGTAGGGAAGAGAAAGGCACTGGAAGGGGGAGGAGAGAAAGAATGGGGAAAATTATCTCATATAAATGGGGTGCACTAAGAAGAGTTCATACAACAGAAGGGACAGAAGAGGGGAACAGGCAACACTTGAACCTTATTCTCATCTGAACTGATTGAAAGAGGGAAGAATGTATATACACATACAATTAGATACGGAAATTAATCTTACCCAAGGGAAAATAGGAGGAAAAGGGTTTAAGAGAAAGGTGGGGGGGGGGGCGGAGAATAAGAGAGACGGTAGATTAAGGGAGGCAATAAGACTCGAAGAGGGGCCAGGATGAAAAATAAAAGGATACGTTTAAAAAAATAGGATGAAGCAAAATATACATTTAGCAGTTATAACTGTGAATGTGAATGGGATGAACTCACCCCCAAAATGGAAGAGTATAGTGGAATGGATTAGAAACTGGAATCCAACAATTATGTTATTTACAAGAAATATGCTTGAAACAGAAAGGTACACAAATAAAGGAGGAGATGGAGCAAAAGAATGGATCCTAAAGAATGGATGCATCAAAGAACAAATCATAGAAATGATCAATAATTTCACTAAAGATAATGACAACAATGACATAACAAAACTTTTGGAATGCAGCCAATGTAGTACTTAGCAGAAAATGTATATCTTGAAATGCTTACCCTGATCAAAAAAAGAAAAAAACAAGATTAAAGAATTGGTGATGCAACTAAAAAGATTAGAAAACCAACAAATTAATCCCTTCCCAATGAAACACTAAAAATGAAATCCTGAATCCAAGGAAAGATTAACAAAATTGAAAGAAAAAAACCCTACTGAACTAATAAAACTATAAGCTTAAAAAACCCAATTAAATAGATAAATCTTTGACTAATTTAATTTATAAAAAAGGAAGAAAACCAAATTACTAATATCAAAAAATGAAAAAAGTGAATTCACAATCAATGAAAACTGTTTGAAAAAATAGGTAAAGAGTCTTACCAAGTTTCTTCTATGACACAGATATGGTCTTGATATCCAAATCAAGGAGAGTCAACTCTCCCTGAGAAGGAAAACTATAGATCAATTTCACTAATGAATAATAATGAAAAAAACATACTAAGAAAGGACATTACAGGAATATATTGCAAAGATGATATACTGTGACCAGGCTGGATTTATACCAAGAACTTCGGGCTGGGTCAATTATTAGGAAAACTATAAACTGACTATACCAATAACAAAAACAACAAAATTCATATGATTTCAACAGATGCAGAAAAAGCTTTTGATAAAATGTAACACTCATTCCTGTTAAAAACACTAGAAAGCACAGGAATAAATGGAGTCTTCCTTAAAATGATAAGTATTACCTAACTAAACCCAAAAGCAAGCATGATTTGTAATGGGGATAAGCTAGATGCCTTTCCAATAAGATCAGGGTGAAAGAAGAATGTCCATTATCACCATTACTATTTAATATTGTACTAGATACAGCAATTGCTACATATAGCAATAAGGCAAGAAAAAGAAACTGAAGGGAAAAAATTGCAATGAGGAACCCAAACTATCCCTTTTTGTAGATGATATGATGGTTTACTGAGAGAACCCTAGATAGTCATCTAAAAAAAGTTAAAATAATTATTTACACAAAGTTGTAGGATATAAAATAAACCCATAAAAATCATCAGCATTTCTATATATCAGTCAACAAAATTCAGGAGGAAGAGATAGAAAGAGAAATTCCAGTGAAAATAACTTTGGTCAGTATACAGTACCTGGGAGTTTACTAGCCAAGAAACACAAAGGAACTATATGAACACAATTACAAAACATTCTTCACACACAGAGACAGATCTCAACAATTGGAGACATATACACTGCTAATGGGTAGGTCAAGCCAATAGAATAAAAATGACAATACTACCTAAATTAATTTACTTATTCAGTGCCATACCAAGTGAACTACTAAGAAATTTCTTTGGTAGCAAAGAACCAAAAACAAAGGGGAGTGGCTAAACCAAATGCGGCTTATGGAAATACAAGGAAATACTACTATGCTATAAGAAACCATGACTCTGCTTAATAAAGATAAACATGAGAAGACTTACACGAACCAGGACAAAGTGAAATAAATGAAGGAAGAGAACACGAAAAATAAGCACCACAGACAACCATGTAAATGGAAAGAACAGAATACTGTGAAAAGATCATGCCTACAGCTGGCCCAAAGATGACCAATGAGGACCAATGAGAAGTCTCCCTTCCCTTCTTTGCTGGGGTGGGAGACTAGTGGGATGGAACCTGCACATGACGCCGGACTGGGCTGCTAAGTCGGTTGGTTTTGCTGAACTCTTTCCTTCCTCTCTTTTTTTTAATTCTTTTGTTAAGGGGTGGCTCTGTGGGAGGGCGAGATGGGAAGGCTATATTGAAAAAGGTGGATGACATGAAAGCAAAAGCTAGTAACAAGTCTCTAAAGTCAGTGATTGTGTGTTTGTGGTGTGTGTATGTATGTATAAAGAGATATTTAATTCATAATTATTTTCACTAACAGATCACACAAGCTTTGCAGGGTTTGTCCAAATTACCTGCATCTCTTTCTGAGGAGAGAAGAGACACTGGGAAAGGTAGGTTGTGTATAAACAAAAGATATCCACAAAATTTTTGGACACAAAACAGCAAATACACAAAAACAATGAGGGGTCATAGAAAACTCTTTTCAGGCATTTGTGGACGGGGGTTAGACTTGTTTTGCTTGTCCCAGCTGGGCAAGGACAACTTCCTATCAAAGTGAGTCTCTAGAAGGGGAGGGGGCTGCCCTGGGAGGTTGAGGCCTCCGTTCTCAGGCCTGGGCTGAAGCAGGGTGGCTGAGGGCCCTTCCTGCTGTCTGCCATTTCACGAGGTCACTGTTTGCATTCTTTGGTCACCACCCTCTTCGCTTGTGCCAGTGGCCTGTCCTCAGACCCAGTGTTGCCTTTGGCTGCTGTGACTTCTTTGCTTGGCAAAGAGCCACCGGTCTCTTTCAGACTCAGCCTCCAGGCTTGCTGGCCGTGTTTTGGGGCAGCAGTCAAACATCCTTAGGAAACGATGCTATGAGTCAGTGTAACTTTTGTCCTTGCCTGAGTTGTTAACACATCTGAACAGGAAGGACTGGAGCTATTGGGACTGTATGGTGTCTTTTCCCCCCTTTTGTCTCCCCTTTCTTCTAATTTGCCCTTGATTCTGACCTTTGTTGGGCCCAGTCACTGATCTGATATCACTCTGATGCTCAAATGACTGATGTAACCAGCATTTCTTGTTCTGGGAAGATAATCCCTTTTGGTTTTTTGTAATGTCTTCTGGTGCTGACCATGTATCCTGTGTCTGGGGACTCTCTTACTGACAAAGAACATTTGTGTCTTCTTCCGTTGTGGAGTTAGTACAATTCCAATCAACAAACACCGATACACTCCTACTAAGTGTAAGAGGCTGTGCCGGGTGTTGGGGTCACAAGGACAAAAGGACCTTATCAGGTTCCTCATAGACTTTCTTTGCCCTCTGTAAAAATGGTGGCCTGTTTGTTTATGCTCATTGTGAGTATAACTTTGGGGCTTTCTTGTTGCCTTTAAAAATGTGATGAAATTGAAATTTTAAGGCTGATTTGCCTTCTCCAAGGAGAGCCTGTGAGTGATCATTCCACTGATTTTTTTCCTCCTCCCCCAGTTGAAAAAAAAATTCCTTGCAGCAAATATGAGAAGTCAGGCAAATCAAATTCTGATGCTGTCTATGTCCAAAATCATGGGCTTCCTTCTGCATCTGACATCCAGCACCTCACTGCTGCTGCTCTCCAGAGCCAGGTCCTTTATCCCACCACTCCATGTGGCCCCTCAGATTACAAAGGAAGAATGTCAACCACTTAAGTCAAGCTCATAGACGGTCTAAGGACTGAGGGAGACCTAGCACCCTCTGTGAGGTCACCTGACGCCTGTCCACAAAGAAGGTGACTGCAGGGGGCAAAGGTTGTTTAGTATTTTTACCTGTTTCTGAGGTCATCGTGACTCCAAAAATCCAATCACCTGGGTGGACAAGCTTCTGGTGGGCAGCCAACCTGATGTGCACACGACCTTCAAGTCTTCCCAGCTTGGTAAAGTCTGGTGGTGTGGGCTCCCCACCTTCCCCGGGTCCTCATGGTCACCACATTGTGTGATAAGGTGCTAGGGAAGGCCTTTTGGGGGAGGTGACTATGATTTCAATTTCAGGTAGGGAGGAAATGATGGGGCTTGAATTGCCCAAAGTCCCAAAGCTAGCAAAGGCTTTCTGACCCTGGCTCCCCAGGGCTCTGCCCTTCCAAGGTGAGAGTCTCCTTAGGTTGGTTTGGCTGCCTGTGAGCAGCCCTGGTGCAAAGTTTGATGAGTTCAGAGATGGAAATCTGTGCATAAACCAGGGTTACTAACTGAAGGCTTAATTATGGCCTGGATCTATATTCTCATCTCTTGCCCCACAGTGCTGATACTGGGAAGGGACTGTCACCACTGAGATGAATGCTATGTCTTCCGGAAGACACGTACGTGGTACCCAAACATCAAAGACAAAGAACTGGAAACTAAGGGACTACCCCCCAAGCTGGGCAAGAGCTGAACAAATTATGGTGTAGGGATTGAACAGAATCCTACTGTGCTCAAGAGGTGGTGCTCCAGGAAACCTGGGAAGACTTGTATGAACTGATGCAGAGAAAAGAGTGAGCAGAACCACAAAGACAAACAACTCAGAAAAACTTTGGAACTCTGATCGATACAGCAACCAACTACTCTTCTGGAAAATGATCCAACTTCTGACAGAGGGGATGGACTCAGGAGGCAGAAGGAGACATACATCTTTTAGACATGGCCAAGGAAGGACTGGTTTGCTTAACTCTGCATTATTTGTTACAAGTAGTTTGTTGTTCATTTTTCCAAATGGTTGAGAGGTGGGAAGGAAAGAAAATAGATTTTTGTTAATTAAAAAATGAAAAAAAAGCATCTTTCTATGGCTAATCGTGCTTCTCCCTCCTCTGAGGCCTCATGCTGCAGAGCCTGGGGTCTCAAAGACGGTACCGGGAGAGAACAGCATCTGGCAGCGCCAGGCCAGGGCAGCCTGAGGGTAGTGTGGCAATGCTCTGTGTGGCCCCCCTCCAATAAACACTGTGGCCAATGCCCTCTACTGCTTTACTCTCACTTGTCCTATTAGATCTTGTTTGTACTCAGTTGTCTCCTCATCACACTGTGAGCTCCTTGAGGGCAGGGACTGAGGGGTTGTTTGTTTGGTTTTGCCTTTCTTTGAATTCCCACAGCTTAGTGCATTGCCTTACACACAGCAGGCCATGCTTAATAAATGCTAGTTAATTGAGAAACACTGGGGTTGAGAGGAAAAAACTCGATTGTGAGAAGATTGTCTGCCTGTCCTGTGTTCCTGGCACTCACCTGGAAATATGGGGTGGATTCTCCTGATTCCCACACCTCCTCTCTCCTGCTGCTGCCCTTTGCTGCCCACCAGGAGAGCATAGCAGGGTGGAAGGTCTGTAATCCGTAGGGGTAGAAATACCAAGCACCTAGCACATGGGAGGAAAGGCTAATTAAGGCAGAGGCTAAGGCACCAGAAGGGCAAGAAGTCCAGCATGAGGACCTACATCTGGGCTGAGTCTGACAGTGTCACATCTGTGTGTGCTTGAACCTGAGCCCAAGGAAGGTAGATGTGCTATGGGCCCCATCATCTGAAAGGCTGTACGGCTAGAGCCCCTTCTACCCCGGGAGCCTTCTGGAAAGGATCCCCTCTCTTGTGATGCTCTCAGGAATCACTACACACTTTTGGATTATGGCAAAAATGAGGGATAAGCATAAGCTGGTGAGAGGACATGGAGACCGACCCCAGAAATCCTGCCTCCTGGTCCAAAGGCTGGTCCACACACAGCCCTGTCCCTTCTGAAGGAGAACTAGGATGCTCTCAAGAGATGCCACCTGAATACAGGTCCTGCTTGTGATGTCATCATGGCCAAGCTGAACTTTATGTCACAGTATGGGCTGAGTAATGTCATGGCTCCTGACCAAGAGTCCAGCCCTTCTGGGACCATCCAGGGAGGACCACCCTGTCCTCACCAATGAGAAAGGGCAAAGGCCTCTAGAGCTGAGATTGGCTGTGTCCTGCCCAGGTAACCAATTTGTGCCTGGCTCAGCTCCTCTACCAATTCCCCCACCCTCAAGTGCCTTGTCAGTGACCACCAAGGGGGCAGAAAAAACACTCATGTGAAGCCAACACTCTCAAGGTGGGCAGGCCAGCCACCCCGGCCATGCAGCATGAGTCTGGGAGGCTTGCATACAGAAGATGCACAATAAAGGTGTTGGATTGGATTGAGAGGAGAAGAAGAGACAGGACATCTCTCACATTTTAGGCACGAGAGCTTGCCCATGTGAGGCCTGGGCCCCTTTTCCCAGGGCTTTTGTCCTGTATCCCTAAAGGCTCCCCTTCAAAGCTCTGTCTTCCAAACTTTCCTTTGTTGGCCCTGCCCCCAAGCCCGTGTCCATCCCTCCTGCCAGGGATGCAGCAAGGCTCACCATAAGCCAGCGAAGCCAGAAGCACTAGCATCAAGAGAAACAGGAGCAACTTCTTCAGAGTCGAAAAGCTCCTGGATTTCATGGGGATGAAGAAGGAGATATTATTGCCTGCTCTTCCCCACCAGAGTCTCCTGTGAGACCCTCCCTGACCAAAAGGGTGTGCCCCTGCCTGGGGTGGCACAGATGGGGAGCACCTGGGTTTTATGGACAGCCCTCAAGCTAAAGTGGAAGGAGAAAGCTTGGTCTTTGTCAAATACATTAATGTTGTTATGAAAGGTGACAGGATGCCCTTGGACAGGGCGCTGGGATCTATCAGGAATGCGTTAATATGCCAGTGAATTAGCCGGCTTTCTTTTTGCTAAGTCGTTCCAGTGCTTGTAAAACTGGACTTGGAAGGAAAAAGCCTTGCTAAGGCTGACTGGTCACCCTTCACCTAGCCTGTGGCTCCAAGAATCCAGAGCAAGGGTGGGGAACCTGTAGCCTCGAGGTCACAAGTGGCCTTCTAGGTCCTCAAGTGCAGCCCTTTGACTGAATCCAGACTTCCTAGACTTTATAAAAGGATTTATTCTGTAAAACTTGGACTCAGTCAAAAGGCCTCACCCAAAGACCTAGAAGGCCAGATGTGGCCTTGAGGCCACAGGTTCCCCATGCCTGCTCTAGAGGCTCCTGGATGCAGCCTGGAAAGCTGGGCATGCTCTTCCACAGAGAAACTGCAGGAATGGCCTGGCTACCTGGAGGACTGGGAAGAGAAGTAGGGATTGTTCCTGGAAACTTGAAACCCTCAGACTAGCAAAGGAGAACCCACCAGACTCAGTTGAGATCAGAGGCAGGAACTACTGAGGAGAGAGCTCCTAAAGATCTCAGGAAGAGAGTAGCACCTGTACTCACAGCCAACCCACTTCCCTGACGAGCCAAGAGTAATGGGGGCTGGCGTGTGATGATAGCTCTGGAAGAGGGGAAGGCACACACAACCTACTTCTCCCATCACCTTCTTCAGTCTAGATACTCAATCAAGCCCTGATTGTTAGCTGACTCTCACGAGCAGGTTCGAGCTGGCTCTAGCACACCCCTGACCCTGACCTGACCCTCTGTCATAAGTTTATCATGTAAGTCTGAAAAAGCTGAAAACCAATAGGGCAAAGCCTATGGGGAATTTGAACTCAAGGACTGTGGAGCCCTTTGCAGCATGGGTTCTTTGATTCTGGCAGGCCCCAGGGAGGCCTCACTGACCTGGTTAAGACAAAGACGTCCAGAAGGGAGGCAGCTGTGGTCAGGCGGTACCAGGTGGTGCCAAGCCACCAGTAGAAAAGGCCAAAGAGCCAACCTGTAAAAGTCCCAGCAGAGGGATTCAAAGGCTTTGCCCTCCAAGCCTGTCCCACCCCAGAGCTAGCCCGGTACCAGCCTGCCAGCTCTGCAGCTGCTTCTTGCTTTTCTGCTCTTGGATCCTCCCAAGGCTCTCTCGCTGTGCCTGGGCATCCTTCCATAATAAGCCCGTCTCCTCACACTGTCCTAGAGTTAGTCCACCTGAGCCCAACGTGCCCCAGCATAGGAATGAGGAAGCTCTTAGAGGTCCACAGCAGGGACTGCCCTGGGCACTATGCCCCCACTCGCAGAACCCACCTGGAAAAGTGATGGCCATCCACAAGAAAGCGCCAAGTTGGGAGGCGGCGTTCCTTAATGTGGATGCTGAGCCAGGCTGGTCCATAAGTGCGTGCCCTGCAGGGAAGGGAAGAAATGAGGATTGACCCAGAAGGAGAGATGAGTGGGCCTCGGGCATCCCCCATTACCATGCTGAGGCTTGAGCCCTGCCACCCTCCACACCCCATCTGGAGCCAGACTGCAGAGCTCTCTCTTCCTCTTATCTGAGAGATTTATGTCTCTCGCCCCAGTGATGGGGTACCCTTTGAAGTAAGTGGGGCAGCGCCTGGGAGATGGGGCTCCGGGGGGAGGAAGTGGTACCTACCTGCATAGTCATCCTCAGAGGAGTATCCTGAGGACGATCCATAGGTGTCATAGGTGACTTTGCCCTCACTCAGTCCATTGACCTTGCTGCTCTCAGCATCCCCTGTGCCTCTCCTCCTCCTGACCAATAGGTCCCCACCTGTGCACAGAGAATGGGAGGTGCCTGATGAGCAGGTAGCTTGCAGCCATAGCAGCTGCCCAAGGTGGGATGCCTGGCAGAACTTTTCAGAACTCAGACATCTCACTCCTTTGGTGGGTTGAGGCCCACCTGGTCTAGGGCAGGGAGAGAGTTTTGCCCAAGGGCAAAATCTGGCCCACTTCCTACTTCCGTATGAGCTAAGAAAGGTTTTTATGTTTTTAAATATGATGAAACTTTATTTAAACATGTAAAGACCATTTTTAGCTCACTGGCTGTACAAAACCAGGTGGCCTTCTGCCTTAAGAGGCAGGGTTATTCTCTCAGGGATCTGTAAAAGTGCCATCTATGGGCTGAGGGGCTTCAGGATCTCAAATCTGGGAGAACTTAGGGAGATGAGCCAACCCAACCCAATCCAACCTTATTTTACAGATGAGGAAATGGAGGCCCAGGGAGGAATACGCTAACTCAAGACAGAGACATCTTTAGGAGAGGACCTTCTCTCCTTCTCCCCAGCCCAAGCCCCCAGGTTGGTAAAGCTCTGGGCAGAGCTCACCACGCTCACTCCAGTAGGCATCGCTGTCCAGCTGATCTTGTAGGATGGAGCTTCTGGCCACCGAGGCGGCTCGGGGGCTCCCTATGTAGGACTCGCTCACCACTGATTCACTGTAGTAGGTGGTGTGAGGATTGGAAGCAGGACCCAGGTGAGGGGCTGGTGAGAGGCGTTTCACATTGCTAGACTTCCTCCTCACAGTCCTGGGGGGCACCAAGCATGAAGAGCAAAGATAAGAGGGGGGGAAAGAGGAAGAATAAGAAAGGCAGGGAGGGAGAAAGGCCAGGAGGAGACAGAGACTTTCACAGGGACTTCCGGGATGAAAACAAATGACACCCAAAGCCCTCTTTTCCTGGTCTTATTCCTTAAACATGAAGAATTTTTAATGTCGGAGGCAGGACTGAACAGAGCCACAGCTCCCATGAGCCAGGGAGGGCCTCTTTCCAAATTAAACCACCATGACGAGGTATGAGAGGAGTTAACAGCCCCCTGGACCTGTCTCCTTGCCCACAAGCCCTTTACCCCGGTGGCTTCCTGTGCTCTTGCTGGGCCCTGCAGCTTACCCTAAGGAACCAAGGGCATTGGGGCTAGGGAGAAGAGATCCACGGCAGAGGGCGGCTGTTCCCTGCCCAGCTTCAAGCCTCAGAGTTTCCGGCCCTCTCAATGCTCAAAGTTGCCCCTCCCTAGTTCCTGTTCTAAGAGAGTGAAGGCAGCAGCAGCCCAGGTTGTGGTAGAAGGGGAAGAGGTAGTGCTGGGGACAGGAAATTCTCACATTTGTGGGGAAAGAAAGCAGCAGAGTGATGTCTCCACCAAAGATGGGGGCAAGAAAAAAGTGTGCATGAGGAAGCTGCCCAGGCCCTTGGATGTCCTGGGCAGCTGTGATCTAGAAGGCCGCTTAGGCTTGCTCTGGTGTAGCTTACCTGAGGGGACTGTCCTGGAAGGCAGTGTGCTGGCCAGCCACCAGGGAACTCCCCCCGCTGCTGCTGCTGCTGCTGCCTCCATCATCATCAACCTGGTAGTGACGGCTCAGGCGCTGACTGCGTCGAGACATCATCAAAATCTTTCACACTAGAATGATTCTAGAAATTCCTGAAAGAAGGAAAAAGAAATGAGAAGCAGTGCTTACTGACTGACTGATTTGATGTGATTTTCTGGAACCCCCTGAGAAGACACTGATGGGGGGCACCTTGAAGGGGAGGAACGAAATGCCCCAGACTTATTCCTCCGAAAGGGAACCTGGGCTGGGACAGTCAGGCGCTCTCCTGAAGTGTTTCTGAAGTGTCTCCAAGGCACATTGAGGATGGCTGCTCACCAGGGCCAAGCCCACCAGCTTCGTGCCTGAGCTCAGCCTGGCCCAGCCTGGCCACGATGTCTTCTCTCAAAAGCATCTTGCAGGTGGTTTCCCTGGTGCAGTGCTGCCTCACCTCCATTCTGGATCTCCCCCTTAGCATGTCTTTCTTGAATCTAGGATTTGGACACTCAGGTTGTAATTGTTCTCAGCTTCCTTCACAAACACACAATTTCCTTTTCCCAACAGACTGCAACTCTGAGGCAAAGGACCTCCTTCTCTTCCATGTCTTTGGTTCCCCCCATCCCCAACAGCACGTGGTTCTGTGATCTGTTCTGAAGGACTGATGGGGTCACATCCAGTAACTCTGTCCGGGTCCAAGCTAACCAGCGGATTCTAGCCCCGACACTTAGGCCATGTACTCTGTGAGTAACAGCCCTCAATGGACAGTTTTTTCATTTGCTCATCACAGCTATTAAGGATTAAGGATTATCGAACTCATTTTACACATTGAGTAAATGGACAAGTGGTAAGCTCCCAAGGGGCCACACCCCCAGGAAGAACCTCCAAGGCAGGCCCTGGGCCTTGCCATCCCCCTGCTCCCTCAGCTCCAACCTCAGCGCCTCCTCAGGGATTTCTAAATTGCCAAGGATTGCACGAGAAAGGCTTCAAGTACGGGGCGGGGGGAGGAGGGAGGGGCTGTCCCAGCCTTAGGAGAAACTAGTGTAATGAAGACCCTGAACTCAGTTTATAGACGAGACCAGCCTGTAGGGGATCTCAGCTTGGTTCCCCAGTCTGTCCATGCTACAAAACCATCTCTAATAACCCAACCTCAACTTTGGAGGGCCTGTGACCTCTGCCATAACCTGTATTCTGGGTGTTACTGCTTTTATTTAAAAGATACTTGCTTGGGTTGTGGGATACAGACCCCAACGTATGTCTCTGCCAGTTGTGAAAATGAGAAGGTTTGGCTGGCAGGGAGAGTTCTTACTAGACCTGTCCTGAAAAGCAAGAAGCCACATGTCTTCTTGGCCAAGGAGCCCCATTTGGTCGACCTGCTGGCTTCTCTGAAGATGGGCTGCCCACTTGGCAGGAAGGACAGGAAGAGGCAAATGGACAGTGGCCAAGGCAGGCAGCTGGCCTGATGCCCCCTTCTAAATTCCACCCCCATATGGTGATGAAGTCTGCCCCACTGGAGTCTTTGAATGCCCACCCACTCGGGCATCAACATCAGCTCTGGCCCTCCCTCCCCCATGCTGGGGTGGAGTCTTTCCCCGAGGCCTCAAACAAAGCAATACAGCTAGTAGTCAGTCTGCTGTGGATACAAACCTAACCACATCACAGTGGGGGCCTGAAAAGGTGGTATGGGCACCCCCAAATCGCCAAGAAAAGCCCCCAGCCTGCCAGGTAGTCTTACCTTCAGAATTCCAGTGTCATAAAGACAGAGAATCTAAGCTCCTGACTGTTCTGAATGCCACAGTAAAAGGGAAAGACCATTCCTACCCTCTGTCATCATCATCTAATCCCTGCCCTGCCTTCCTCCCTGTCAAAACCCCGCATATGCTTTGAAGAGCACAAAGCATGGTTCTCCAGCTGATCTAAAGGCTAGAAAAGGCTCCCTCTCTGCTTCTGCCTCCTAGGCTGACCCACAATCACAGAATACTAAAATTGACAGGGCCCTCCGAGATCACAGAGTCAGTCACGCTGCTGCCCCCCAATAAGGTGACGCTCATCAGAAAGAGCTCTCTGTTTTCATTTGAGAGGAGAAAAACAAAGCTTAGAAAGGTGTTGTCTCATCTGCGATCACATGCTTATGTCAGTGGCAGGGCCAGGATGGGGCTAGAACCTGAGGTGCCTGCCCCCCACATCCCGCTGCCCCCCTTCTCCTGACCCACCCCCTCCCCACTCCATCCTACTCCTCCAACTCTGCACACGAGAGCCGACTTCACCCTGAATCTCACATAGCCCACAGCCCCCTGAGGAATGTCTGGCCAACACACCGCCATCCCCCTCCTTCCTTCTCCCTTGAAACTTTACATGCTGCCCCTGCCAAGTGATTTTTATCTAAAGGCCACCTACTGCCTGCTTTGGCGGTCACTGACCCACAGGGATGGGTCCCTGTTGGCTCAGACCCGTGGACCTGCCCCCAGCTGTCAACAATTCGAAGGGGCAGAGGCGGACAGAATCTTCCAGGCTGCCCAGAGAAGGCTCAGGCAACTGGTACGGCTCCAACCACAAATACTGACTCTTTTCGAGAGCTCCAGCCTGGAGAAGCCTGGCTTTCCCTCCTCTGCCCAGGGATGGCCCACAACACCCACCACGGTCCTTTTCAGGAGCCACTAAGGCAAAGTAAAGGGGTCACTTGCACCTGCCCCGAGGGTGAGTTTGGCTCAGCTCTGCAGAGGAGGTCGGGGTAAGCGGGGGAAGGGGCCCCTGGCCCTTCTGCAGGAGGAGGGAGGAAGAGGCCTTGATGCCTTCCCTGGCAGGGATACCCAGTGAGCCGGGGCAGCCGGGCCTTCACCCTGGGAGGATCATCCCTGGACTGGGGCTGCCCCACATTAGAGGGTGAGCTGGAGGGCAGCGGGGCTCTGGCACTGGGAGGAGGAGTCCGGCCAAGACTGGGCATCAAGTGGGTGATGAGCCCCAGTCTGGTCAGCTAAGAGGGGCATGTGGGGCCAGGGGCCTGGGTGGGTCAGCCCTGGGCACGGGTCTGCTGCCAGCTCTCCTCCCCCCAAAACACACACACACCCCACTGGGAAAATCAGCACAACTTTGGCCCAGAGGAAGGTGGAAAGGCATGCCAGGCCTTGGCACTGGGAAGTGAGCCCTGGCCTGTGCAACTCCATTTTGGGGTTGTTTATGGGAAGGGAGATGAAGCAGGGGGGGCAACCAGGCCCGGCACTGAGGGTCTCCTCAGTCATGGATACCCACGGACGCTGGGGATTTTAGGGGGAGGTTAGGGGATGGACCAGAGGCAGCTGTGCCTGGGGGCAACTCTTGGGGGGCAGCTGTGCCCTGGCACAGTGAGGGCAGACAAGACGAGAGGCAGCCACTGTGCCCAGGTCTGGGGGACAGACAAGGGGAGGGGCAGCTGTGCCCTGGCACAGAGGAGGGCACCGTGCCCGCGCCCGGCGTCCCGGAGCCTCCCCCTCCCCCCTTCTCTCCCGCCCCGGTACCTGCGGAGACGGCTCCGTCCCTCCCCCGCCCGCCGCGTCCTCGTCCCTTGGCCGCTACCGGGGGAACGCGGGGGGAACGCGGGGCGCGCGCACGAGGGGGCGCGAGGACAAAGCGGGCGCGAGCTGGGGCGAGGGGCGCGCGCGGGGAACGGCTCCGCGCAGCTCCGGGGGCGCCTCCGTTCTGCCGGGTCCGCCTCTGGTCAGCGCAGACAGGCCGAGGCGAGGCCACCGCCCCTGGGGCCCGGCCACGCCCCCCGCGCGCTCATTGGGCGGTTTGAACAAAAAGGGGCGCGGATGGCCCCGCCCTCCACCGAAACGGCCACTCGGAGCACGAGGGTGCGCCCCGCCCCCTCGTCCGCTCCCGCCCCCCCGCCCCCACCCCGTGGTCCTTGCCCCTTTCCCTCTCTCCCCTTCCCCCTCTCCTCTCTTCCATCTCTCCCCTCCCCGTCGCCTTCTAGTCCTCCACCCGCCCCTCCAGGCCCCGCCCTTCTTTGGCCTACCTCCTCCCCTCCAGCCCTTCCCCTTGATTTTCCCCCTTCCCCACCTCCCTTCCCCTCCTCCTCTTCCTCTTCTCTCCCCTCCCGCTCCTCCTCTCCCCCCTCCCCTTCCCCTTCCCCTTCTCCCCTCCCTTCTCCTACACCCCCTCTCCACCTTAGTCCTCCATCTCGCCTCCCCTTCATGGTCCCCCCACCCTCCATTCTCTTCTCCCCCTTAGCCTTCCCTCCCACCTCCCCTCCTCCTCTCTTCTCTCTTCCCCTCTTTTTCCCTCCCCTTCTCCCCTCCTTTCTCCTCCTCTCCCCTCCCCTCTCCTCCTCTAGTCCTCAGTGCCCCCCCATGGTCCCCCAACCTCCCTCCTCTTTTCCCCCACAGCCTTCCCTCCCTCCTCTCCATTCCCTTCCCCGAGTCTCCTCCCCCTTCCTTCTCCTCCTACTCCCCTCCCCTCCATAGTTCCCCCCACCCTCCCTTCTCTTCTCCCCCTTAGCCTTCCCTCCCCCATCTCCCTCCCCTCCCCCCTGTCCCTCTCCTCCCCCTCCTTCCTTCCATCCCCTCTCTCCCTCCCCTCCCTTCTCTCCACCTTCTTACTCTTCTTTCTCCTCCTTGTGTCCTGGTCCAGTCCTCCCTCCCCTTACCTCTGTCCCTCCCTTCCCTCCCCTGTCTCCCTCCTCTCCCCCTCCTTCCTCCCCTCCAGCCCCTCTCTCCCACCGCTGTCTCCCTCCCCTCCCTTCTCTCCACCTTCCTCTTACTCTTTCTCATCCTTATGTCCCAGGCCAGTCCTCCCTCATCCCCTCCATTCCTTCCTCCTCTCCTCCCTCCCTCTCCGCTTCTCCCCGTTCCTCCCATTCCCCCAGGGCTGGCATCCCTGGCTTAGTCAGCCTGGGCAAGGCAGGGGAAGGATGCTGTCAGGCTTCGGGCCATTTCCAGACTCTCCCCTCCAGCCTCCTCCTTTGCGGAGCTGTTTCAAAACAGCATCCCCTCCTCCCCATCCCCACCGAAGCGGGAGAACAGGATGCAGGAGAGGCGTCGGGCTGCCCACCCCAAAGGGAGCAGGGGCGAGGGGGCAAACAGGAAGACCCCCCCACACACACATGCTGGCTAGCTGGCCCTGGGCCTCACCACCTCTGGCCTCAGTTTCCTCAGCTGTAAAGTGGGCATCATCATGGCGCCCACCTCCCAATGTCCGTAAAGGCCTTCAATAATGCTCGTTCCTTCCTCCAGCGACTCCCCAGTCAGTGCCGGCTGCTTTCTAGGAAACATATCGTGTGCCAGGAAAAAAAGGCTGGATTTGGAGTCAGGGGCCCTGGGTTTGAAGGCTGGCTCGGCTCTTCACCGCTCGGTGGGTCACATCAACCCTCGGTGCCTCGGTTTCCCCCTTTGTTAAATGACCGAGTCAGGCTGAAGGACAACAACCACCTTTAGCTTCCCTTCAGTTCTAAGTCTCAATTAAATGACCTAAGGCACTAGGGCCTTACCGATGTCAAAGAGGACGTGAGCTTCTGTAGTCCCGGCATTTGCCTCCTTGCCCTTTCTCGGAGCTCTCCAGACCTCTCCACCGCAGCCACTACGACTTGCCAAGTGCCGGTTCGATTTCCCCCGCTTTGTTCACGCTTCCTCTCCGCTTGGGGCACCCCCCCACCCGCTCCGGCCTTGCCTGCCCTGGGGGCCACAGCTCGGACCACGAAGCCCAGCTCTGATACCCATTCTTCAGTCCCTCACCAACTCCACTCAGCCCAACATACACTAGGCACCTGCTAGGCCCAGGGCACTGTGCTAGGAACGCAAGGAGAAGGGTGTGGAGATTAAAAAAAAGGCTCGATCTCTGCCCTCAAAGAGCTGACATTCTATCGGGGGAGGGGCAGAGGGAGCCAGGCTTGACTAGTGTGCAGATTCGGGGTGACGGGAGGAAAGATTCAGCTGAAGGACCTTCGGAACGTTTAAGAAGATGGAGGAAGCCCCTAAGAACAGGAGAAATCTGTCCCGAACCCGTGGAGGCATCTCGGCTGCTGAGCCCAAAGGAAGCCAAGGATTCTGGAAGGTTTCTTCCAGGCCTGGAGACAGTTGGCCAGTAAACATCTATTAAGCGCCTACTATTTGCTGTACTAAGTGCTGGAGGTCTGTGAGGAAGTAGGAAGTGGAGCATTAAGTATGGAGCTCACATTTGGAGCTTCAGAAGTCATGTAGTTCCTCATTTCACAGGGGAGGAAACTGAGGCCTAGGGAAGGGCCCATTGTCACAGAGGGGGAGGCAGAATTTAAACAAAACTCAGGCAGGTTCTCTGATTCCAAATGCAGTGCTCTGTCTAAAGTTCTGCTAGACTTAGTCAGAGGCCAGTCCTGGGTTCGGATTCTAAGCATTCTAATACAACAATAATTTCTCTCTCCCTCTCCCCCCCATCTTTCATTCTTCTCCCTTGTCTTTTTGCACTGTTTCTTTCTTCTCTCTCTCTCTCTCTCTCTCTCTCTCTCTCTCTCTCTCTCTCTCTCTCTCTCTCTCCTTCCCTCCCTTCTGTGTTTTGTCCTCTCTTCTCTTTCCTTCTCCTTCTCTGTCCCTTTTCCTATCATGGTGTCTTTGCGTTAACCATTCCCCAAGCTGAGGATGCCCTGTCAGTTTCCCTGGCTTCTTTCAAGACTCAGCTTAAATCCCACCTCCCTGGTCCCCATCCCCGCCTTAGAGCCTTCCTTGCTGAGATTACCTTCTTCCTAACTTTGTTTAGAACCAATATGCACTTAGCTGTTTACATGCTGCTTTCCCCATTAAACTCCCTTCAAGAGTGGGATTTTTGATTTCTTCCCACCAAATCCCCAGCACTGTGCACATTTCATGGTGATGGGGGGCGTGGGTGCTTGTGCTTGGACCCCAATTTTAGGATCACATTTCTCCCTAGCCTCAAAACACTATCCCTGACAGTTTTTTCCCCAGCCCAAGGACACGATGCCTAGCAATAGCATGAGTGGGCCCCAGTAAGACAAACTATCTTTCCCCCATCACAAGAACACACTGACCTCTGAAGAAATTCTCTTGTAAAAACAGGCCAATCTTGTAACCACAGAATTATCACGTATTGATTCCCACAGTTATCGTATACAATCCAGAGGTCAAGCTACAGACATCAACTCTCAAAGCTATCTTGCTACAGATGGAACAGACCAAAAGTACACCCCCGAGAAACCCCTTCCCCTGGTTTCCAGGAGCGACCGAGGTTGTAAGTTATCACCTAATTAGCGTATCTGCCAGATAATCGGCTACTTTTCCTATAGAAGCTTTAGCATCACTCCTGTTAGATTGCCCGTTCCTTAAGAACTCTTGCTGGCTGAAAGGCGTAACGATAAATCTTTGCCACTTTGACTTAAAGAATGCTTGAGTTCGTGAATTCATTCCAGACGACCCTGTTCAGCACTCCGGTACTCGAGGGGTCCCTGAATTCCCCCCTCAAACTGAATCAATGGCACATAGGGATCATTAAACAGAAACCCTCTTTGACTGACAGACGAATGCAAAGTAGTGATGCACGTCTGTGTGGACACGTATGATTTATTTAACCTACAGAAGGTATGTTTTCCTATTTACAGTGTTGACTAACGATTCATATTTCATTGGAGACAAAGGAAGACAGAAATGCCAACGCTTGGCAGGCAGATGGATTCCTGGGATCCCTTGCCGTCTGAGGAAATGGAGGGAGCGTCGGCTTTGGGGCCAGAGGACCTGGGTTCGAAGCCGCCGCTGCTGCTCTGGGTGACCTTGGGTAACTGTCCCTTAATATCTCTGGGTCTCAGTTTTCCCATCTGCAGATTGAAGTGCAACCAGGCACGGTGCTAGGTGGGTCTAAAGACAAAAGCAAGTCCGGGCGCCTGCCCTCAGAGACCTTACTTTCTCCTGGAGGGAAACAATACTTCCAGGATAAAAAGTGATTTTTCTGTCTTCTGTCCACCTACATCATTTTGTAGCCCTTACGGCCTTTCACATTCTGTCTTGGACTGTTTTGAGCGCAGTGTACCAGACTGGAAGCTTCTGGGGGGCAGGTACTGGGTTGGGTCTTTGTGTCTTTCATTAAAAGCAAGGTCTTGTACTAAATACTAAAATACTAGGTACTAAATCTTTGTAGAATGAATGAATATTGAGTGGCTTCAAGCTCAGAAGGCCACTGAACCATCCACTGTCCATCTCTACTGGGAGGATCCCATCAGCCTGACTCTTGAATCAATCACCCTCAAAGCTACAGAGTCCCAGGATCCTTCCTCCATCCCTGAGCTGAGGCAGTTCCTGAGGTTGGGACGGACCTTCCCTGGGGCAAAGGGAGGAGAGGTAGAGACCGTGCTTTGCGCCTGGAAGGCCAGGTTTGCCATTTGGACCACCCAAAGGCCCATGACTCAGTACAAGAAATAAGGCAACCTTGTTTTCTGTAAACTGAGTGTATTGTAGTTGTTGCTGTGATTAATATACTGCAAAAGCCTCCTTGAATTCCTAGGGGCTTTTTGGTCCCGTATTTAAATAGGGCTTTAATGCTTCCAAAGCTTTGAATGTGCTCCTCTTAACAACTCTGCGGGGTGGGTGTTGTTATCCCCATTTTCCATATGAGAATACTGAGGCTCAGTGAGGTCATCAGATCAGACTCTAGAACCATCAAGGCCAACAACCACCTTAATTTTACTGGAAACTAAGGCCCAGAGGAGAAGGGACTGGCCTAATGTCACGCAAGTAGTGTCAGGTTAAGTGCACCTACTAGAACTGGGGAAAGTGGGGTCAAACTGTCACCCCAGGCCTCATTTTCCTCTTCTCTGAGATAAGGGGACTAGAAATGATCTCTAAAGAGTCTCTCTCCACCTCTAGAGATAGAATGCTCTGATTTGCTTAGGTTTAGCCAGGCGTTTATGCTGGGATTTGAACCCAGACCTTCCTGGTCTCAAGTCTAGCACTCTACTACTCCATGCTGCCTCCATCAACAGACACTAAATAGTACATCTACTGTCATCTATCCATCCATCCATCCATCCACCCATCCATCCGTCCGTCCATCCATCCATCCTTCCTCCACCCATCCATCCGTCAGTCCATCGTCTGTCCGTCCATCCATCTATCCATCCACCCATCTATCCCTCCGTCCATCTGTCCATCCATCCATCCACCCATCCATCCACCCATCCATCCATCCATCCATCCATCTATCCATCCATCCATCCATCCATCTATCCATCCATCTATCCACAAGCCTTTATTAAGCATTCACTCTGTGCCATTTACATAATGAATTCACTGTCCATGCCTTCAAGGAGCTTACATTCTATCATGTGGGAGGCTGAGGAATTCCTGGAAGCTCGAATTAAGGGGTCACTTTGGTTACTATATTGGATAGCTTTGCCTCTCCCCCCTTCTTTTTTATTCTTCCTGTAAGGCATGACTCTCTGGGAGGGGGAAGGGAGAAGGCTATATGGGGAAATTAAGGTGATGCAAAAACAATCAAAATTCAAATTTAAAAAAAAATAATAAGGGTTCTTATCCTCTTGGGAAGCACTAGTCTAGACCAAGCCTGCAGGTTTTCCCAGCCTGGGGACTCCAGAGGGCTTTGGATCAGGGCTGCCCTGAGTCTATTCCTTCATCCTCCACCCTGACCCCCCAACATCCCCTCCCCCACGCCACCTCCATGTTCTTGCCCTGTGAGTTAGACAGGAGACCATGGGCACATAGATTTCAGCCGGAAGGGTGTGCTTAGAGCCCTTAGTCACACTTAGTGACTTAGTCAAATGGAGAAGAGACAGGGCTAGCCCCCTCCTCATTTTCATGAAACAAATTCCCAAAGCCTACTGAGCCCCTTTGAGGGATACTCAACCTTGGGGTGCAGAGAGTCAAGAACCTCTAGATTCCAATCTTGAGAGCTGACCCGGGTCTCAGTGTTGCCCTATCTGTGAAATGGGCTTTTGGTAATATGGCCTGAACTCCTCTGAGGAAAGAGGTGAGATCTCAGAGTAGCTGTTGCAGCCAAAAAGCCCCAAGAGGGGCCTGCAGGAAATGAAATATGACATGGCCCAACCACCCGAGGAGAGAAAGGAAGTGGGTGACCTAGAGTTCTACCCTGGAGAGCCTGCTAGTGTTCAGTTCAGAACAAGCATTAACACTGGGTGGGGGGCAGGGGAGAACCGAATAAGGACAAACAAAGTCTGGGTGGGGTGGGGCAGAGAGGCACAGGGACAATGGACAAGATCAGCACAGACTTTCTGAGCCTTGAGGGAGCACTGAGTAATAGGAAGAGCATTTGGGTCTGGGAGCACAGTCTGAATGAAGGTGGGGAGGGGCCTGAACAGGGGAGAGGGGCACAGACAGGCTCAGAGATGGAAGGGCTTTTGAGGCTAGGAGGCCATGTTGGTAGCTTCAAAGGGCTGGAGGAGGTCATGGTTGGGGACTATGACTGCATCCAGAAAGGACCCTTAGACCCGACCGCAGGCTCATACATCTGAAGCTGGGAGAAGCCTTAGTCACCAGCCAGTTCAATCTCCTTGCTTTTTAGATGTGGACACTTGAAGCTTGAGAGATTGGCCTTGACTTTCCCAAGGTCACACAGGCAGTAAGTGATAGAAGTAGGATTTGAATCCCGGTCAGAGCCTGAAATTCTATAGTTCTGGGGTTTTTCCCCCGGTTATGATTTAGAGTCAGAGGACATGGGTTCAAATCCTGACTCTGCCATTCTTAAACTTGTGTGGCCTTGGGCAAATCACTAAGTCCCACTGGGCCTCAGTTTCCTCACCTGTAAAATGAGGGGGTTGGCGTCTGAGGTCCCCTCCAGCTTTTCTGAGATCTATGATCCGATAACCTTGAACAGTCATTTGAACGGCCTTGAGCTTCCTTGGGGGCAGGACCTCACAAGATGATCGCATCCCAAAGATGGGAGGGATTTTAGGTTGCCTGATCCATGCACTTAAGAATGACATCGGACATGGACACACTGCGAACAACGCCAGCAAGGGAGAGCGCTCCACCTCTTGAACCAGCCCACCCGTCTATTGGACAGCTTCGATTGTTAGGGAGGTTGATTTTTTTCGCTTCATACATAAGCTTTGGTTAGACTTCAGGCATAGTGGGCCCGAGTTCTCTCTGCCTGCGGCTTTTCAGACCCTTGTTTAAATTTCCCCCCTCCCTTTCCCTCATCATTTCTAGCAGGGGTGTGCTGGAGCCAGCTCCAAATGATTCTTAAGTTTTCAGTGTGAGCATTGACACCTTGGAAATCGGCAAATTACAAATAGGTTATGATTGCTTATTTTGCTACTTACCTGGATCTAAGACAATGGAGAAGATAAAGCACATTAAACTTAACTGTGTCTCCTGTTGCCTTTTTTCCCCCAGAGGGTTTAAGCCTTTACCAGTGCACTGCTGATTTTGGCCCTCCCTCCTCCTCCTTTTCTATCTCCCTCTGTCCCTTCCCTAACAAGAGGAGGGCCAGGGAAACAGGGCTGTTTTTCACCTACTGGGGCAGGAATCCTGGAGCTGAAGCTGACTTTAGGTCAAGAGAAAATAGGAAAGAAAAATGCTAATAGGTCATATTTATAAAGCATTTAGTGTACATTATCTCGCTGAGTCTCACTCCTGTGATAGTAAGCAGGGCAGGAATTATTACACGTACAGACGAGGAAGCTGAGGCCTGGAGGGACACAGTAACTTTACAAAGTGATCTAGTAGATTGGTGGCAGAGCTAGGCCTGGGCCTGTAGGTTTTCCAGCTCTAAACTCATGCTCCTTGCACCCAGCTAGGCTGCTGCCATGTTCCTAGATCCCCACAGGAAGGGACTAGCCATGGACCATGGGTGTTTAATTCCCTTTCTGCTGTGTAGAGCAGTCCTGGGCAGCCTGGTCCATTCTGAGGGTGTGCTTAGTCAGGGGGGTGTGTGGAAGGGCGGTGTGGGAGATGACCTCTTTTTTCACCTGGGGTCTTTTCCTTACTCCTTGGCTGTCTCCTCAGAGGCACAGCTAGTGCAGCATATAGCCTTTAAATGGCTTTACCCATCACAGGTTAATCAGTGGCTAGGCATGGGTGGGGTGAAGGGAGAGTTTTCATGGCGTGGTTCCTCCCTTGGGGTTCCTTCCACCAGAGAAACAAGTTTGGCTGGTCTTGGGCCCCTGGGGTTTTTACCTCAAGGCCCCTTGAAAAATCTTGGGGAGGATTGTCCAGACAGGTTCTCTCCACCCCTGGGGACTGGAGGTGTGAGTCCTGCCCCACCCTTCCCCACCCGGGTCCTGCTTCCCCCAGGAGACCTAGCACCTGCCGGCTCTTTCATCCAGAAAACTCAAAAGAGCTTCACTGGGTCCTGAGAAGCATCATTAACCTGGTTTTATAGAAAGACAAGCCCAGGTTCAAGGAAGCAGGGGCTTGGGTCCTGGTCTCCAAGCAGCTCATTAATGGAGCTGGGAATTTAGAGCCCGGGATCGTGGCCAAGGTTGGCCTTGCCCAGAGGCTCATGGGCATTGTCCTGATGGCCTAGGAGGTAACCCAAACTCTGCATGCTTCTACAAGGGAAGTGGAGTATAAAGAATGTCTGATGCCCTTGGAGATTGTCTGGTGGGCACCAGGGTTTGGAGGGGCCATTTGGAAGGGAGCTGGGCTTTATTTCTTGGTCCTGTCACTAGTGTAACTGTGTGACGTTGGCAGAGCCCCTCCCCATCTCTGAGCCTCAATTTCTTCTTCTGTTAAATGAGAGGGCTAGAACTACCCAAAACCTTTCAGCTCCTGTGCATTTGCCTCACCTGCTGTAGGAAGGTCATCCTACCCATGGATGGGCCCTCAAGTGCTAGCAGTGGCAACGAGTCACTCTGTCACCTGGGGGGAGATGCCCTGGGGGAGCACTGGCACACAGGGTAAGCTCATCCCCTAATGGGGTTGGGAGGAGGGAAGCTGAGTCCTGGGAGATAGGTGCCATGGTGATGGGACCCTAGAGAGGGGTCACAGGACCAGGGACTGGGAAACAGAAGGGGCCTTACAAGGCCGTCCAGTCTAACCTCCTCGTTTTACAGATGAAAAAACTAAGTCTGAGAGAGGTGATTACTAAGCGTCAGAGGAAGGATTTGAACCCCGGTCACCTGGATGCCAATGCCAGCACTTTAACCAATATACCAGGCTGGGCAAGAACAAAGGACAGCGTAAGCCTAAAGACCACAAGCATGGGGGACTGAGGAAGGTCTCCAGGCCGTACAAGATAGAAGCAACCCCCACCCCCAACCCTGTCGACCCTTGCTGGGACTGTGATTTGGACTTCCAGTTGCCCCACCCTTGTTAAGGCTTTGGACAGGTCCATTAGACCTGGCTTTTCTCCATCCAGAATGCTTGTTGACACAGAATGGGCCCCTTCACCTCCTTGGGGCTCAGCCACTGAGATTCCTGGAGATGGCTTTCGTCCCTCCCTTTAGCTATCCCTTGGCCTGACTCCATGGACTCAGCCTGACTTGTAACTCAAAGCCTTGCTGCTCAGCCTGAGGCTGCCTGACCATTCTCTTCTGGCCCCGAGCCTCCCTGGTGGGCTCTCCTGAGATTACCTCTGAGTTGTGATCTGGAGATTATGGCACAATCTGAGACCCAGCTCCCAAGGAACACAGTGTGCTGTCTTCCTCTCTCACTGTTATGTTCCCATTCCAGGTTCCAAGAAGGGCTATTGATAACGGGGGTGAAGTGGGGATAGGGCCCTCTAGGGAGGGAGAGTGGGGCTGGGCACCCTATGCACAATTCCAGGCCACCTGCCACCCCTTGATCCCCAAACCCTTTACACAGGCTTTGGGGGATCAGTTTACCCTTGAGAAAAAGCCTTATTCCCAAGGTCACACAGTGAGTCAATGGCAGCTTTGGGGCCAGAGCCCAAGACTTGGCATCTGAGTGGGTTCGAGTATGGGCTCACTGTGCAGCCTTGAACCTTCAGGCTGGGTGTGATAGTACCTGCCTACGGTAGCTGCTATAGGGGAGGTTGAGGCTGGGGAGCTCTGAGCTGAAGCTGGGCTAAGGCCTGGCATCAGTTCGGTCATTGTCTAGGAGCAGGGGGCTGTCGGGCCGTGTGGGCGGGAGGGACTGGCCCCAAGAGCAGGTATCAGTGTTGGGATGGAACTCCCGGGCGATGGCTGCTGCTACCCCTCCATCCTGGGCCAGATAGTGGCACCTGGACTCAGAAGGGGAAGAGATCTCTATTTCCCCAAGCCTCTGCTTCTTCATCTGTAAAATGGATCATATTTGCACTCACAAGAGGCAGAGTGAAGCGAGGGGTGGAAATTACTGTTATTATTAACAGAACCAGGAAGGCCTGGGTTCAAATCCTGCTCCTGAGGATGGAATGTCCTCTCCCAGAAACTCCTTAGACTCGGGGTTCTTAACTTGGAGTCCGGAGTTCAAACCTGGCTCAGTTTCCTCGTCTGTAAAGTGCTCTGGAGAAGGAAATCCAGTATCTTTGCCAAGAAAATCCCAGATGGGCTCAGGAAGAATTGGACACAACTGAGCTCCAACAACATTTACACAGCACCTACTGTGTGCTAAGAAACGTGCTAAGTGCTTTATAGATATCATTCCATTCAACCCTCACAACCTGGGGAGGTAGGTGCTATTAATATCCTTATTTTACAGGTGAGGAAACTGAGGCAGACAGGGCGAGGTGACTTGTCCAGGGTCACACAGCTAAGAAGTGTCTGAGGCTGGATTTGAACTCAAGCCTTTCCGATTCCAGGTCCTGTACACAAACCACTGTGCCACCCAGGTGCCTCTGTACACCTGGGTGACTGTGTAGACAGTCAGACAGAAGGAAAGAAAGAAAGAAAGAAAGAAGAAAAGGAAAGAGAGGATGGAAAGAAGGAGGGAAGGAAGAAAGGAGGGAAAAAAGAAAGGGAGGGAAGAAGGAAGGAAGAAAAAGGAAAGAATGAAGGGAAGGAAGGGAAGGGAGGGAGGGAAGGAGGAAGAAGGAAAGAAAGGAAAGAGGGAAAAGAAGGAAAGAAAGAAGAAGGGAGGAAGGAAAGAAGGAAAGAAAAGGATGGGAAGAAGGAAGGAAAGAGGGAAAAAAGGAAGGAAGGAAGAAAGAGAGGGAGGAAGGAAGGGAGGAAGAAGGAAGAAAAGAAAGAAGGGAAGGAAGGAGGGAAAAGAAGGAAAGAAAAAAGAAAGGAGGAAGGAAAGGAAAAAGGGAAAGGATGGAAAGAAGGAAGGAGGAAAGGAAGGAAGGAGGAAAGAAAGGAAGAAGGGAAAGAAGAAAGGAAGAAAGGGAAGGAAGGAGGAAGGAAGAAGGAAAGAAGGAGGAAAGAAAGAAGGAAGGAAAGAAAAAGACGGAGGAAGGAAGGAAGGAAAGAAGATGTGTCCTGAGGTAGGGTTTTGGAGATTCCAAATTTCGTTGGCCAGTGGTTCAGTATGTAGTATTGTATGTGCAGGATCCAAAGAAACAAAAGGCACGGTGTCTGCCTGCCCTCCAGGAGCTCACAGCCTAGCTGGGTAAAAAGACACTGAAAGGTCAAAAGACCACATGATGCCATCGGTCAGGATCAGAGATGGTTGTGGCAGGGGCAGTCAAAGAAGGCTTCGTGGAGAAGGTGGGGTTTGAGGGTCATAGGGATGGGGGCTGGAAATGAGCGAGCTGGGCCAGAGCCTGCTTGGAATGGTGAAGCCAACGCTTCCTAGTAGGAATGTAGCAAGGCCGGCATCCTTGGCTCTCTCCAAAGACCATAGATGGGGTGGTTTTAACACGAGCTGAATCGCCTTGGTGTGACCTGGGAGAAATGACTTCCTGCTTTGGGCCTTGATCTTCCCATCTGCAAAGTGGGTGTGTGATACCCTGCCCTTCCCTGCCTCACAGGGATATTGTGAAAAGGACAGAGATGCTGGTGATAAAGTGTTCTAAGCTGGGCTGGAGCCATGCCAAGGCTTAATTATTACACCACTATTATCATTAGACAAGCATACCTTTCCCAAGTGGGAATAAAAAGAAAGGTGTCTCCATCATTCAGTAGCAACTTACCAGTTCTGCAAACAGCTCTTGGAGGGGATCCCTCCTGAAAGGAATTTTCTGATGCCAGTCACTTGACCTGGTCCCTCCGAAGGGGTGGATGGGCTTCTGAAGCTCTTTGGAGGTTAGACTCTGTCTGGGGCTCCTCCCTTGGGCCCATCTTTCCCTAGAGCTCAGCTCCCTGGTTGTCCCATGGAGTCCTATTTAGGCTCCCCACCCCCACCCCAGGGCCGGGATTATCCTGGTGTCCCTTCGATAGTCTCCTATGGGGTAGGTGCTCTAAAGGGATTTCTATCCCTGCTCAGCTCTTCGAGGGCTTCTCAGCAAATCGCTTGTGGGTCCCCCTTGGGCTACGCCTCTCTCTAATGTGTCTAGCACTGCCTTCAATCACTGTCCGGTGCCACCAAGTGAGGCTTTGAGAGCAGCAGGTCTACAGGGTCAGTGGACAGATGTCACTCGGGTGTTAGGAGCTGCAACCAAAAGAAGGTGGACTTTGATGCTGATGGGACAAAGGGGAAGATGAGGGCTGGAGCCAGTTATAGGACTGGCTATCCTTTTCTCGATTATACCCCATGACCCCACACTGCTCATGGTCTTGGGAAAAGCCACCAGACTCAGAGTTGGGAGATGTGAGTTCAAATTCTGACTCAGACTATTAGTAGCTCTGTGCCTGGGAGCAAGTCATTCTGAGCTTCAGTTTCCTCTTCTGTGAAATGGAAGCAATGAGACTGGAACCAATTATTCACCATACAAGAGGGGCAAGAGGAAAGTGTTTGTAAGCTTCAAAGTGCTCTAGAAATGGGAGGTTTTGTAGCCAGGAGAAAGGGCCTCCCCCTCCCCCGCCCAGAGAGGAGTGGGGCAAGGTGGACAAAGTGCTGCAGGTGGGATCAGGAAAGTTTGGGGTCAAATGCCAACCCGGATCCCTGCTTGCTCTGTGCTTGACATAGGGCAAGTCGGTTGAGCGGGACTCAGTCTCTTCTTCTGTAAAATGAAGTGGTGGGACTTGCTTCCCACAGCTGCAGTTCTATCCTCTTTGAAACGAGGACTCAATCCAGCTCTGTGGACAAGATCAGGGCATGGGAAAGTGGACACCTCCAGATTCCTCCTGCTTCTCATCCCTGCCTCCTCTGCTCCTTCCCTCCCTTCCTCTCTTCCTCTCATCCCTCCCTCCCTCTCTCCTTCTCTCCATCCCTCTCTCCTTCCTTCCCTCCCTCACATCCCTCCCTCCCTCTCTCCTTCTCTCCATCCCTCTCTCCTTCCCTCCCTCCCTCACATCCCTCCCTCCCTCTCTCCTTCTCTCCATCCCTCTCTCCTTCCCTCCCTCCCTCTCTCCTTCTCTTGCTCCCTTACATCCTTCCCTCCCTCACATCCCTCCTTCCCTCCCTCTCTCCTTCCCTCCCTCACATCCCTCCTTCCCTCCCTCCCTTCTTCCCTCTCACTCCTCCCTCCCTCCCTCACATCCCTCCCTCCCTCTCTCCTTCTCTCCATCCCTCTCTCCTTCCCTCCCTCTCTCTCCTCCCTCCCTCACTCTCTCCTTCTCTCCCTCCCTTATATCCCTTCCTCCCTCCTTCCCTCCCTCTCATCCCTCCCTCCCTCTCTCCGTCTCTCCATCCCTCTCTCCTCCCCTCCCTCCCTCACATCCCTCCCTCCCTCTCTTTCTGCAGCCTCAGTCTCACCTGTTTTCTTTGTAGCTTCTGCAGAGGAGGGTCCTCTCCCCATTCCCATGGTCCTTCCCTTGTCTCCCCACCTCTGCCTAAGTCTCATCTCAGAGCTGATCTCATTTCTGATGACTCTTTTGTTCTTAGCCAGAATCTGGTGTGGACATGATTCCATGTGTCAGGAATCTGAGAAATCTTGGGGTCCCCACTCTAGTGCTGGAAGAGATCTCGAAGGCTATCTAGTCAAAACCTCTCATTTTACAGATGAGGAAACTGAGGTTCAGAGAGATAAAGTGACTTGGGGTCCTAGGACCGTAGAGAGTTTTTACTTGAATCCTTTTTATAGTCTTGGAGGACCTGAGAGGCCGCCCGAATTCTGCAGATGAAGAAACTGAGGCTGAGTGCTGCAGGGTCTGACTCCTGAGCCAGGATTCTCCTCACTGTAGGGAGCTGCCTCTAGGTCAGCATCACCCAGCTGTGTTCGGCAGTGTCCAGAGTCTGGGGGGAGGAGGGATCCAAGGGGCCTCACCTGCAGCACTGCTCGAGCAGAGACAGAAGGAAGAGCTCCTTGTGAGAGAACAGAGGCTCCTGGGCCAGAGCTGGGGCCAGAGCTGGAGCCAGCAACATCTGCTCTGTGGAAATGGCCATGGCATTGCAGGTGTGCCTCGGCTTAGGCAAATCCACGTTAGGTAAAAATCTCACATTGTGAAACAGGTAAACGATTTCATGTGTGTATATAAACATACGCATGTATAATATAGAATGTGTGTATATTACATATATGTGGTACATAATGTATATACACATATACACACACGGTAGTTTTGTAAGAGAGGAACTAGAAGCTGGAAGCAAGCAGAAAATGCCTTCTTTTGGGGACCAGCCTGGAGGAAAATAGGGATTTCAAAGGGTGGAAGTGAAGAGAGATTTCATTTCAGGGCTAGGAGACAGCCTGTGCAAAGGCTTGGAGAGCGGAGATGTGATGCCATATGTGAATGACAGGAGGACGGACAAGTTGGATGAACCGGAGTGTTCTCTCTACTTGTGCTGGGAACATTCATTCCTGAATTACTTCCCTCACAGAGTAGTTGTGAGCATCACGGAAGATGCCTGTAAAGTACTTTGGGGAGCACTAACTGTATTTAAGCCACTTTTGCTGTTGTCATTCGCCCTTCATTCTCAAAGAGAATGACATCAGGAAGATGATGCCGTGACTTGCAAGTGAATTAGATTTAAGTGAGGGAGGGCTGTGAAGGTCACCAGCCTCACTTTCTTTTCCAGAACCATCTGGGTCCAGTGGTGAGTTATAGATCAGGATGACCAGAGATGGCCCTGCAGCTGTTTTTGCTTTGTTTTGGTTGGCACAGTAGGATAGAGCTCTTGCCTGAGCGTCAAGAAGATCTGGGTTCAAATCTTGTCTGCCTCCCTCAGGTTCCTCAAACCTAAAACATGAGGTTGTAAGGATCAAGCGAGAGAATATCACGGTGCCTAACACATTACTGGTGCTTAAGAGTGTTTATTCCCTTCCTCCTCTTGTCAGACTTGAGCCTCACCACAACCCTGTGAAGTGAATGAGGAGACCCAGGTCCAGGATGGTTAAGTGGCTTCCCCAGAGTCACAAAGCTAGCAAATGTTGGAGGAGGGATTCAAACTCGAGTCCTCCTGACACTGTCCACCTCATCACCCATTGCCATCAGATACCGACTCCTTAATCAGAATCCCAGGCTCCGCCAAAGAGTGACCTCAAACCAAAACCCCGTTTCCCGGTGTGCACAGGGTGGTGTGGTGGGACGGTCTGTCACTATGGATTGTTCTTCCAGCTGGTCATCCAGCAAAGGCTCGCCTGACCACAGAGTTGGGAGAAGCAAACAACCTCTCTAGTCTAACGCTGCAAGAGAAAGGGTGTCTTCTGTCGTCTTCGGGGGCGATTTATCTGTCTGGTCCGGTTTTCGAGGTGATAGAGAGTATGCTGCCCTATCTCCTGGTTTGGATGTCCTTGTTTATCACTTGGTTAGAGAGGGTGGGTGGGAGGAGACCCTGAACTAGGAATTTCACGAAATCATAGCCCTAGATCTATAAAGGTCCTTGGAGGTGGTTTAGTTAGAACTCCCCCATTTTGCAGTTGGGGATACTGAGGCTTCGAGAAATGACTCGCCTAAGGTCACCCAGTAAATTAGTCAAAAGGCTCGTGATACAGTAGGAAACACACTGGATTTGGAACCCTAGCCCTGCCCCTTATTCTCTCAGGTAGCTAGTGATAGAGGAAAGCCATTTTACATCCCTGGGCCTCGGTTTCCTTATTTGTAAAATGAAAGGACTTGGTCTAAATGGTCTCTCAGGCCCCTTTAAATCTATGATTCTATGAGTCATGATCTTATGACCTAATAGTTAACATTTATTTATCTTGGGTAAGTCATTTCTGTCTGCGCCTTGGTTTCTTCATCTGTAGAATTCAGGAGCTGGACTCCAGAGGGCCTCCAAGGTCCCTGCCTGCTCTCGGACTGTGCTCCTGTGAAGGGGATCGGTGGGTCAGAGAAGAATGGAAGGCTTTAAGGTTTATACAGAACGTAAACTCTCTGAGGCAGACACGGCTTCACTCTGTATCTAGCAGTAAAAAACACATGATCGATAGCTCGTAGCTATGGTCTCCCTTCAGAATGCTTACCCATTTACTAATTTCTTCCAGCTCTGTGTCCATGATTCTAAGGACTGAGCAGAGGTCTGAACTATTGAAGGTCCTCCCTTCTCTCAAGATGCCCCCTCCTCCACGAAGTCTCCTATGACCCATACCTTCCCCACCAGTTCAAAGTCACAGGTCACAGAATCTCAGAGTGGAACGGACCTCATGAGATATTTACTCCCATTCAAACCTGGATGGGAATCCCCCTTGATAAGCAGAGGTCATCCAGCCTCCTCTTGAAATCCTCCAGTAACGGGAAGCTCACTACCTTTCCTTGAGAAAGCTCTCACTAGGACTCGTGGGCCTATCTACAACTGTAATTCTTACTTCCCTTCCTAAGAACAGCTCCCATTTATATGGTGCTTGCCACATTTCCTCAGTTCCCCAGCTCTGCTGGGCCCTCATCTCATCCTCAGCCACTGTCCAGGGGCATCAAGAAGGTTGCCAAATTTCTTGAAAGTCTCACAGGGGTGCCTGTACAAGTTTCCTGGGCCTCAGCCCCAGCATGGCTCCCTCTCTCCGGGACTCGTACCCTAGTTCTCACTCATAAGAAAATCCAGAACAGTCGCATCGATGAGGCTGAGCAGGTGGGAGCCTGGGCACAGTAATGTGGGTTTACTTACAAACTGGGATGGGAAGTCCCAGGGGGAAGTCAGGCTTTGTCCTGTCTCCCTGGAAAAAGGCGCTCCTCTTTCAGGCAGTGAGCAAGAGGGGCCTCCACTCCAGGGCCAGGCCCAGCCCTACCCTGGCACATCCTCTACTGCTGACTCCTTACCTCAACATGACCAGTAATGACCTTTCCCTACTCAGTCATCACATAGCCCTTTGGCTGACCCTCTCTCACAAGCTTTATTTTGACCCATATCTGTCTATGACTTCACTGGTAGGAACACTGACTCATTCCATGGATGAGGATCGACAGTTTCTAGTCTTAGAGGGTTGTTCAGTGCACTGTGACTTGCTCACAAAATTAATATATCAGGAGCAGGACCGGAAGCCATGCATCCCTGATGCCAGGGCTATCCCGCTATACAATATGCTACACAGATTCTTCTGAGCTAATGTGATTAAAAAAGCCATTTGTGCTTTATTTTTGTATTCCCAGTGCCTCACTTAATACCAGGTGCTTGACAAATACTTGTAATAAAGACTTAACTTCCTACTAGACTGGAGGTTCTGGGAGCGCAGGGGCCATATCTGGTCGAAACTGAGCCCAGCTCAGTGGGTGTTCAAGGAATATTCCTTGTTTTTGTTGTATCGTGCATTAAATTTTTAACAAGTTTTTTTCTTAGTTTATTGCCTGATACAGTTTTCAACTAAACTTGGAGGCCCTGAAGGGCAAGGGTCTGCCCGTCTTATATTGACTATATGGTCCTCAGTACCTAGGACAGTGCATGCACCATTACCTTTGATACTAGGCTCCTCCTTTCCAGGCTCTTAATGGATCTTACTTAAGACTATATAGTAAAAGTCTCTAGTCTCCTCACTCTAATATTTCTCTTCTCCAAACCACATTCCGAACAGCTTTCAAAATAACAGGCTGTGACCATGTTACTCCCTAGCTTAAAAGCCATCAATGACTTCCCAGTGGCTGTCAGATAAAGCCAAGACTCACTGGCTGATCCAGGGAGACAGGACAAAGCCTGACTCCCCCCTGGGACTTCCCTTCCCAGTTTGTAGGTAAACCCACATTACTGTGCCCAGGTCATGCAGACACCCCCACTCTAACCAAGGCTCCCACCTGCCCAGCCTCATCTATATGACTGTTCTGGATTTCCTTATGAGTGCAACCTACAGTCCAAGTCCCAGAGAGAGGGAGCCATGGTAGGGCTGAGGCCCAGGGAACTTGGACAGGCACCCCTATGAGACTTTCACACATACACACACACACACACACACACACACACACACACACACACACATCCAACCACATTGTGCCCCCCTTCACATATTTTACCCTCCAGCTAACGTGGGCTATTTATTGTTTCACTGTTTATTTTTTGTCTCTGTGTCTTTGATCATTCCATCCCCAGTGAATTTCCTTCTGCCCCATTCCTGCTGAAATCTCAATCCACCTTCAAGACACAGCTGAAATGCTGCTTCCTTCATAAACTGATTCTTCCCTCACCAAAAATAATTTTCCTTTCCTGAAAACTCTCTATAGCGTTTCATACATACCTTTCTAATACATCCAGGACCATAGATTGAGTGCTGGGATGGGTCCTGGGAGGCTGCCTAGTTCAGCCCCGGCATTTAACAGATGAGAAAACTGAGTTACGGAGAAGTTAAATGACTTGCTTAAGATGAGACAGGTAGCTAGAGGCAGAACAAGATTTGAACCCAGGCCCCAGGCTAGGTTTTCTTGCTCTCTACTTTGCTCCAGAAAATGAGGGCCAGAACCCAGGCTATGTGGTGTGATGGAAGGAGCACTGGACTAGTTGGAATGAGGGCTCAGGACAGTCGAAGTCAGAGGAGAAATCCACAGAGAGATGCCTGGTCCTGGGTCAGCAGGGAAGCAGGGTGTTGGGCTGGAAGGATAAGACAGGAGAGGGGTCTGTACCTCCTAATCCTGCTTCCCCAGGATCAGTTTACCTTCCTGAGTTGGCTCTGAAAGACTAGGAGTCAGAGGCCCAGCCTAGGGATAGGAGACACTGTGGACTCTTGGCCAGGGCTGTTGGAAGAAGGGATCTTGGCCCCTCTTCCTCAGACGGGTGAAGACAGAGTATTTGTTGGCTGGGACAGAAGAAGAGTCATGGCAAGCACAGGTAGATGGTAACTTGAGGTTTCCTCAGTCCGACCCCTTAATTTTACAGAGGAGGAAACTGAGCCGGGGTGGGAAACCACTTGCCTGTTCTCTGGGGTTCCTTGCAACTCTGACCAGATGTTGCTGCAGGATTTCCTTCTGGTCAAGCCCTTCGCCCTTTTGAGGAAAGTTGATGAGATGGGCAGGATGGACTTGGGCTCTTTATTAGTGACTGGAGACTCTGGAGGTCTGGACACCAGTAATCCTATCAAACTGCTTGGTTTCTCTCCCCCAGGGGCCCACGTTACTACCCTCTGGCTAGCCAAGATAGAACTAGCCCGACATTATGCCTACTCTCTGCCACAAGAGGCCGCCCCGCACCACCAGATTGGAAGACTAGCCCCTTCCCTTGGAGAGATGGGGCGTGTTGGTGACACCTTCCCTCTGCCCATCTCCAGCCGTTCAGGGTCCTGAGGGCCTCCCCATGTCCTGAACCTGACCCAACCCGCCCTCCCCATCAAACCTAAGGCATCAATTAAACTCAATTCAACAAACGTTTAATTGGAGCGGGGGTAGCGGGTAACAAAGGTCCTATTACCTGGGTTCGAATCCTGATGCTTACTGCTAATATGACCTTGGACAAGTCACTCAACTTTTACTGAGCCTCAGTTTACTCATCTGTAAAATGGGGGAGGACGACGATAATAACTAGAATTTATACAGGATTTTAAGGTTTTCAGAGAGCTTGTCTCATTGGATCCCCATAACGACCCTGGGAGATAAGCCCTACTGTTACCCCCGCTTTACAGGTGAGGAAGCTACTCACCCAGGGTAACACAGGTAGTCAGTGAAGGGGCAGAGACCGACCTCAGACCCCAAGTTCAGCACTCTTCCCATTGACTTGAGCTGCCTCTGGCCAGGAGAGCATTTCGGGGTGAAATCCGATCCCACCACCCCATCCCAAAGTCCCACAGGGAGCGTAGGAGCTGAGCAGCTCAGGGCTCTCTGGCCAGGAGAGGCCTCGGGGACCTGCCTTGAGGAGGATCATTCTGCAAAGGTCAAGTCTCTCCCAGCTCCTCATGGCTTCCATTTACGGCTCTGTCAAGCACCAATTTGGCCCATTCCCCAGTGGAACCCATGTATGGCTCTGCGGGCCCAGCCTCCTGGAGCCTAATGAGTCTCGTGGGTCTTTCTCTGCTGTGGCCAGGCAGCCTGGTCGAGGGGATGGAGAAGGATAGCTCCCCAGGCCTGCTTGGCTGCTTAGCCCTGGTCCTGAGCGATGCCCATTTAAATTCCAGAGGGGGCTTGGAACTTGACACCTGCAGACTCAAGCTCTCCTCACTCTCATGGGAGCCTACAGCATCCTGGAGCAGGGCTCCCTGCCTCCCGCTCTCCCCACTGCAGTCTACTGTATGCTCTGCACTCCAGCCAATGTGATTTTCCAAATATTTGCCTATTCCATAAACTCCACTGTCTTCCTTTTATTTCTAGGATCAACTAAAAACCCTTGTTTGATATCCAAGCCCTTCACAACCTACCTTTTCTAGCCTCATTTTATATTACTGCCTTCATGCAAACCTGAGCACAGCCAACGTAGCCTTCTTTCTGTTCCCCCTTATGACAATACATCTCCTGCTCCTGAACTTTTGCACAGGCTGTGTCTCCCATGTCTGGAATGCATTCCCTCCTTATCTCCTCAGTTTTCTTTAAGGCTCAGCTGAGGCGCCATCTTCTAAAATCAAGTTGTTCCTCATCCTATTATCTCCCTTAAAAAAGCCCCTCCCAGCTCTGACATCCCCTGTTCTAGGTCCCTTCCAGCTCTGACATCCCCTGTTCTAAGCTCCCTCCCAGCTTTGACATCCCCTGTTCTAAGCTCTCTCCCGGCTCTGACATTAAACAAGACCAGAATAGCAAAGGCAAGGAGAATTCGATCCTGGAGACTGCCAGCTCTTCAGATTTCGAATTAGTCAGTCAATAAGCCTTCAATTAGAAGCCTACTACGTGCCAGGCACAGTGTAAAGGTTTGGGGACAGAAAGACAAAAGATGAATCAGCCCTGTCCTCAAGAAGATTGCATGTGACTAGAGAATATACAAAATACAAAAGAACTACTGGGTGGCTTTTTGGTGGGGAGGCACCACTGGTGGTGAGCTCAGAAAAAGCTTCATGTAGAAGATGACACTTGAACTGAGTTTTGAAGGAAACAAGGGATTCTAAGTGGTGGAGGTGAGGAGGGAGGGCATTCTAGGTATGGGGTACAGCCAATGCAAAGACATGGAGGTAGGAGATGAAGCATGATAAGTGAGGAACTGCCAGAATGCCATTTTGGCTGGTTGGAGTCTCCATATCATTCCTCTATTCTACTCTTGCTTCTTTTCTCCTTTTGGATTTTATTCGCAAACTTAATCTCAGCTATGAAATCAATGTGCATAACTCCCAGGTCCATATCTCTGACACATCACCTCTTTAATCAATAGTTCCCTAAAGGGCATATTTATTTTATTTTATTTTATATTTGCCTTTTTTTTGGCAGGGCAATTGGGGTTAAGTGACTTGCCCAAGGTCACACAGCTAGTACATGTGTCAAGTGTCTGAGGCTGGATTTGAACTCAGGTCCTCCTGACTCCAGGGCCAGTGTTCTACTCACTGTGCCACCTAGCTGCCCCAAAAGGGCATATTTATTAACAACCATAACAAGTTGGATTCATGCAGCACTCATGCTTAGAATTCCACAAATTCACAGATTCCGAGGGACCTCAGAGGCCAACTAGCTCCACCCCCACGTTTTCCAGATGAGGAAGCAGGCTGAGTGGTTAAGAGCCCTTACTCATGGTCACACAGGTCCCTAAAATCCCATCTTCCACAAGAGACCGTTCCCAGCCCTCCTTGATCTTAATGACTTCCCTCCAAGACTCCACTAATTTATCTTAAATATGTCTTGTCTGTACACGTTGTCTTAGGCTGAGAGCTCCTTGGGGGCAGGGGCTGGGTTTTTTTGGTCTTTCTTTGCATCCCCAGCACTTAGCACAGAGCCTGGCACACAGTTAGCGTTTAACAAATGCTCATCGATTAAACGGCTGATGAGGATTTGAACCTGGCTTCTCTGATTCCAAATTCAACTCTGTGCTCCATCACCTTGAAGATGTCAACAGCTGAAACTTTGACTCGAAGAGTTCTTGAGTTGCGAGGGATCCCAGCCGTCATCTGATCTGAGCCCTCCGTGGAGGATGAGTCCTCTCTACAGAATCCTTGACAGCTGCCCCTTGGCCTCTCGCCATCGGATCCATCCTCACTGCCAAAGGTGAGGGTCTAAGCATGCCCCTTCTCAAGAAGCTGGATGGCTCCCTATCACCTCTTGGAACAAAGTAATGAACTCTTGTTGCTGGCATTTAGCTCTGCATGATTTGGCTCTAATTCCTTACCAGCCTGGTCTCATGTACTCTACGCTCAGCCAGACTGGCCGACTCACGGTTCCCATTCATGACATTTCGGAGCTTTTGCTCAGGCT